>NC_082709.1:181459580-182069301 GCF_030144855.1 Hypanus sabinus | reverse complement strand
GTTGTAACTTAGAAGTCAGTCAAAATAACTCAGATGTTATATTTTTTAACTTAGTCGTTGTGGTTTTTAGTAATTGAATCGCCAGTTATGCTGTTTTACGCCGAATGGGGTAACATTGCAAACTCGTCCTCAGCAGTAACGATACAGTTCTCACTAACTGAACTGTTATAAGCATTTAAAAACTACTTGAAATGCAAGAAGATAATTAATTGTTGAACTGCAATAAAAAAACTCACAATTAAACAGTCTGACCCAATACATCTAAGTAATTGAACATTTCCTTTTCCTATGTCAAACATCTAGGATTCACGTGGTTTTGTTCTCCAGTCAATGCATTGCTTTGTTCTCCGATGCACTCCCTTGCCACCATTCGACATTTTCCAATGCAGCGGACTCACACTTGTGGTCACAGAGTCAGGAAACACAAACTTTGGGAGAGGTATCAGAAGCAACAGGAGTGGGAAGCAGATTCATCGGACCAGGAGGGGAACCACCACAGATGTCAGGTTAGCTGAAGTGGTGGTCCCCCTCAAACACCGGAGAAAGTCATTAAGGGAAATTCATTTCAACACAGCTGGTAAAACAGAGAAGGACTTGGTCCTCAGAGGACTGACCTGCGGGATTATGTTTGGACCTCTGAATCTAATTCATATTGGTTTTAACTTGGAAAGGGAGGGTCAGTGGCTGCTGTATAGAAACATAGAAAACTACAGCACGATACAGGCCCTTTGACCCACAAAGCTGTGCTGAACATGTACTTAGTTAGAAATTACTAGGTTACCCATAGCCCTCTATTTTTCTAAGCTCCATGTACCTATCCAGGAGTCTCTTAAAAGACCCTATTGCATCCGTCCCCTCCGCCACCCGTTGCCGGCAACCCATTCCACGCACTCACTACTCTCTGCGTACAAAAACTTACCCCTGATATCTCCTCTGTACCCACTTCTAAGTACCTTAAAACTGTGCCCTCTTGGGTTAGCCATTTCAGCCCTGGGAAAAAGCCTCTGACTATCCACACGAACATCTTATACACCTGTATCAGGTCACCTCTCATCCTCCAGCACTCCAAGGAGAAAAGGCCAAGTTCACTCAACCTATTCTCATAAGGCATGCTCCCCAATCCAGGTAACATCCTTGTAAATCTCCTCTGCACCCCTTTCTATGGTTTCCACATCCTTCCTGTAGTGAGGTGACCAGAACTGAGCACAGTACTCCAAGTGGGGTCTGACCAGGGTCCTGGATAGCTGTAACGTTACCTGCTGGCTCTTGAACTCAATCCACGATTGATGAAGGCCAATGCGCCTTCTTAAACACAGAGTCAACCTGCACAGCATCTTTGAGTGTCCTATGGACTCGGACCCCAGGATGCCTCTGATCCTCCACATTGCCAAGAATCTTACCCATTAATACTATATTCTGCCATCATATTTGACCTACCAAAATGAAGCACCTCACACATCTGGGTTGATCTCCATCTGCCACTTCTCAGCCCAGTTTTGCATCCTATCAATGTCCCGCTGTAACCTCTGACAGCCCTCCACACTATCCACAACACCCCCAACCTTTGTGTCATCAGCAAATTTACTAACCATCTCTCCACTTCCTCATCCATGTCATTTATAAAAATCATGAAGAGAAGGGGTCCCAGAACAGATCCCTGAGGCACTCCACTGGTGACTAACCTCAATGCAGAATATGACCCGTTCTACACCACTCTTTGCCTTCTGTGGGCAAGCCAGTTCTGGATCACAAAGCAATGTCCCCTTGGATCCCATGCCTCCTTACTTTCTCAATAAGCCTTGCATGGGGTACCTTATTAAATGCCTTGCTGAAATCCATATACACTACATCTACTGCTCTACCTTCATCAATGTGTTTAGTCATATTCTTAAAAAATTCAATCAGGCTCATAAGGCACAAAGCCTTTGACAAAGCCATGCTGACTACTCCTAATAATATTATGCCTCTCCAAATGTTCATAAAGCCTGCACTCAGAATCTTCTCCATCAACTTACCAACCACTGAATTAAGACTAATTGGTCTATAATTTCCCTGGGCTATCTCTACTCCCTTTCTTGAATAAGGAACCAACATCTGCAACCCTCCAATCCTCTGGAACCTCCCCCGTCCCCATTGATGTTGCAAAGATCATCACCAGAGGTTCAGCAATCTCCTCCCTCGCTTCCTACAGTAAATTGCGGTACACAGCATCCAGTCCTAGCGACTTATCCAACGATGCTTTCCAAAAGCTCCAGCACATCCTCTTTCTTAAAGTCTAAATGCTCAAGCTTTTCAGTCCGCTGTATGTCATCCCTATAATTGCCAAGGTCTTTTTCCATAGTGAATACTGAAGTAAAGTACTCATTAAGGACCTCTGCTATCCCCTCCAGTTCCATACACAATTCTCTACTGACGCACTTGATTGGTCCTATTCTCTCATGTCTCTTGTCTTATCCTCTTGCTCTTCACATACTTGTAGAATGCCTTGTGGTTTTACTTAATCCTGCTTGCCAAGGACTTCTCATGGCCCCTTCGGTCTCCTAATTTCATTCTTAAAACTCCTTCCTGCTAGCCATATAATTTTCTTTATCTCTATCATTACCTAGCATTTTGAGCTTTTCATAAGCTTTGTTTTCTTCTTGACTAGGTGTTCAACAGCCTTGGTTTACCACGGTTCCTGTATCCTACCATCCTTTCCCTGTCTCATTGGGAACGTACCTTTGCAGAACCCCATGCAAATATCCCTGAACATTTGTCACGTTTCCGCCATACATTCCCTGAGAACATCTGCTGCCAGTTTATACTTCCAATTTCCTGCCCGATAGCTTCATATTTCCCCTTACTCCAATTAAACTTTTTCCTACTTGTCTGCTCCTATCCCTCTAGAATGCTATCCATGGTACATCTTTAGAAATTTGCTTGAGTCTTCGCTGATATATCAAATCTTCTCAACTCCTAATGAAATTTAGCCACTAATGTACCTTCTTTGTGAGTGCAGCACGAACTGAAGATAGCTGTGCTAACACCCCACAGAGCAATTATTCAAGCCCATTCATGACTCCATCTTCATAGCCTTGAAATTATTCTAGGCATGAATGTGATGGTTCCTACTCAGGGGGGAGTCTTGGTCTAGAGGGCACAGCTTCAGAATGGAAGGCTGTCCCTTTAGAACAGAGATGAGAAGGATTCTTTAGCCAGAGGGTGGCAAACCTGTGGAATTCATTGCCTCTGACAGCTGTGTAACCCAAGTAATTGGGCGTATATAAAGTGATGGTTGATAGGTTCTTGATCAGTACGGGCATCAAAGGTTATGGAGAAGAGGCAAGAGAATGGAGTTGAACGTGATTATAAAACAATTACGATGGATTAGCAGAGCAGACGGAATAGCCTAATTCAGCTCCTACAGTATGTCTTATGCTCTTATTTCCTGCAGTTGCCCATACAACTACCTTTTCAATGTCCTGAGAGATTACAGTTGCCCATACAACTACCTTTTCAAAGTCCCGAGGGATTCTAGTTGCCTATACAACTACCTTTTCAATGTCTGAGAGATTCTATTTGAACTGTCCTTATTGGATCAGATCAGGACATATCCCTATCCATGACATAAACACAAAAGATTCTGCAGATGCTGGAAATGCCCACAAAATGCTGGAGGAACTCAGCAGCTCAGGCAGCATCTGTGGAGAGGAATAAAAAGACAACATTTCATGCCGAGACTCTGTCCTGATGAAGTGTCTTGGCCTGATATGGTGGCTCTTGTCCTTAAATTTTAATCCTATGAATTATCTACTATTCTGAACAGCTTCACTCTCTTTACCAGCCTAAGCCCACCATGGACCTATCACCTTCATAACAGCTCCTCTTAAGCTCTCTGCTCAGATTTAGATCATTTCTTTGTTGTCATATACACTAGGGTGCAATAAAAATCCTTGCTCATCGTGAATCACACAAACAGTACACACAATACTAATAATCTACAATGATAAACACATCGACAAGCACAGAACTATCAGAATGCAGCGATACAAACTGAGATAGTAACATAACTGCAGAGGTAGAATGGAGGGTTCAGATCCTTTTTACTTATTTATCACACGTATATCAAAACATACAGTGAGAAATTCCTTTGGTGTTAACAACCAACATTACCTAAGGATATGCTGGGGGAGCCCCACAAGTGTCACACACACTTTCCAGTGCCAACATGACATGTCCACAATCTTCAGCAGAGGAACACAAGCTAAAACAATGGATGCCTCAGTCACATAGTGGCTAGCTCGACACCATTACAGGTCAAGGCCTCAGAGTTCAATTCCAGTGTCCTCTGTAAGAAAGTTTGTACGGTCTTCCTGTGAGACACGGGTTTCCTGGTGTGTGCTCCAGATTCCTTCCCATTCTGAAGACGTGCAAGTTAGTAGGTTAATTGATCATTGTAAATGGTCCTGTGATTAGGCATGGGTTAAATAGGTGGCTTGTTGGGCCAGAAAACCTGTTCATCAGTGTACTCTGTATAAATTAAACACAGTAACAGCGACACATCAACAACTAACCAAGTCCCTTTCCTCTCTTCGACCCACCCACTAACTCACACAGAGATAGTTCTCAACTATCTGTGTGTGTGACAGACTGGTTTACCATTCTCCACAGGTTCTACTGTTCCACAACAGAGCAGTAAACATACTGTACTGAGACATGTTCATTCTATCGTTCATGTAGAAGTTTGAGAGAATCCTTGTGGACGGGCCAAATTTTCTCAGAGACCTAGAGAAGTGTGAATTCTGATCCATTCTCTGATCTGATTCACACTGCACATAGTCAATGATTCAGATAATGGAATTGATGGCATTGTGGCAAAGCTTGCGGATGATACAAAGATAGGTGGAGGGGTAGGTAGTGCTGAGGGAAACAATGTGATTGCAGCAGGACTCAGACAAATTGGAAGAATGGGCAAAAAAGTGGCCATTCAGTTTTGGAAAATGGATAGAACCATAGTACTATAAAAGATTACAGCACAGAAACAGGCTGTGCCAAAACCATTTTTCTGCCTAGTCCCACTGACTTGCACCTGGGCCATATCTCTCCAAACCCCTCTCATCCATGTACCTGTCCAAGTTTTTCTTAAATGTCAAAGTGAGCCCGCATTCACCACTTCATCTGGCAGCTCATTCCACACTCCCACCCCTCTGTGTGTGAAGAAGCCCCCCCAAAGTTCCCTTTAAACTTTTCCTCTTCACCTTTAACCCATGACCTCTGTTTTTTTTTTCCCCTGGCCTCAGTGGAAAAAGCCTGCTTGCATTCACTCTATCTATACCCATCATAATTTATATCCCTCTATCAAATCACCCCTCATTCTCCTACGCTCCAGGAATAAAGTCCTAACCTATTCAACCTTTCTCTGTAACTCAGTTTCTCAAGTCCCGGCAACATCCTTGTAAACCTTCTCTGCACTCTTTCAACTTTATTAATACCCTTCCTGTAATTAGGTGACCAAAACTGCACACAATATTCCAAGGCACATGAGGTGAATCTGCAGATGCTGGAAATAAATAAAAACACAAAATGCTGGCAGAACTCAGCAGGCCAGACAGCATCTATGGGAGGAGGTAGTGATGATGTTTCGGGCCGAAACCCTTCATCAGGAGTGAAGTAACATGGGATGGTGGAGAGGGGATAAGAAGTGGGGGGAGGGATGAAGTAGAGAGCTGGAAGTGATTTCCGCAGGGATCGCTCCCTATGTGACTCCCTTGTCCATTCATCCCCCCCATCCCTCCCTCAGGGCACTCATCCCTGCAAATGGAAGAAGTGCTACACCTGCACCCACACTCCTCACTGCCTCACCACCATCCCAGGCCCCAGACAGTCCTTTCAGGTGAGGCACCACTTCACCTGCGAGTCAGCTGGGGTGATAAACTGTGTCCGGTGCTCCCGATGTGGCCATTTATACATTGGGGAGACCCGCCGCAGACTGGGAGACTATTTCGCCGAACACCTGCGCTCGGTCCTCCAGCAGTGGCAGGATCTCCTGTGGCCACACAATTCAATTCCACAGACCACTCCCACTCCGACATGTCTGTCCATGGCCTCCTCTACCGTCAAGATGAGGCCACACGCAGGTCGATGGAGCAATATTTTATCTCCCGCTTAGGTAGCCTCCTACCTGTCGGCATGAACATCCAACTCACAGACCTCCGTTGATACCCCTGTCCCTCCTTACCCCCATCCCTATCTATAATTTTAGTCTGGTTCTCTTTCTCTCTCTTTCCCCCCCCCCCCCTCACTATAATCTCTCCCCCCAGCCCTACTTTCTTTCTCTTTTATTTCCCATAATTCTCCACCTTCCCCCAGCCCATTTCCCTTCAGCCTATCACTTCCCAGCTCTCTACTTCATCCCTCCCCCCACTTCTTATCCCTCTCGACCATCCCCATGTTACTTCACACCTGGTGAAGCTTTCAGCCCAAAACGTCGTCACTACCTCCTCCTGTGGATGCTGCCTGGCCTGCTGAGTTCTGCCGTGTTTTTACACAATACTCCAAATTCGGTCTCACAATGTCTTATACAACCTCACCATTACATTCCAACTCTTATACTCAATACTTTGATTTAAAAAGGCCAATGTACCAAAAGCTCTCTTTACAACTCTATCTACTTGTGACGCCACTTTCAGGGAATTATGTATCTGTACTCCCAGAAACCTCTGTTCTACTGCACTCCTCAGTGTATGATAATGCATTTTGGTAAAAGGAACAATAGTGCAGACTATTATCTAAAAGGGGGGGAAATTCAAACATCAGAGGGGCAGAGGGAGTAAGGAGTCCTTGTGCAAGACTCCCAGAAGGTTAATTTACAGGTTGAGTCTGCGGTAAAGAAGGCAAATTGCAATGTTGGCATTTATTTCAAGGGAAATAGAAGGTAAAGCAAGGAGATAATACTGAGCCTTTAAAAGACACTAGTCAGGTCGCACTTGCTGTATCAGCAATGGTTTTGGGCCCTCTATCTCAGAAAGGATGTGTTGTCATTGGCAAGAGTCCAGAAGCGGTTCACGAGGATGATTCCGGGAATGAATGGGTTAACATATGAGAAGCGTTTGGCAGATTTGGGCCTGTACTCACTGGAATTAGAAGAATGCGGGGGGGGGGGGTCCTCATTGAAACCTGTCAAACGTTGAAAGGACTAGATAGGGTGGATGTGGAGAGAATATTTCCTACGGGGGGGGGGGGGGGAATATCCAGAATTAGAGGGCACAGCCTCAAAATTGAGGGGTGACCTTTTACAACAGAGGTAAGGAGGGATTTTTTAGCCAGAGAGTAGTGAATCTGTGGAATGCTCTGACACAGACTGCGGTATATTTAAGGTGGAATTTGATAGTTTCCTGATCAGTCAGAGCATTAAAAGATAAGGCAGGTGTGTGGAGTTGAGTGGGATCAAGGATTAGCCATGATGAAATGGCAGAGCAGACTCAAAGGGCTGAATGGCCTAATTCTGCTCCTATGTCTTATTCTGTCTTATGATCTTCTAAAAGGCATCAAGGGAGTAGGGAACAGAGAGTCACACAAACAAACAGAATGGGAAGTGTTTCAATGGAGCATAGTCAACTCTTCAGGCTGAATGGTCTTGTTTCTATACTGTATATCCCATGAAATCCAAGCTTATGAACATGGAGCATAAAACACTACAGCACAGGAGAAGCCCCTCAGCCTATAATACTGTGCCCACCTTTAAACCTACTCCAAGTTCAATCTAACCCTTCCTTCCTACATAGCCCCTCCATTTTTCTATCATCCGTGTGCTTACCGAAGATTTTCTTAAAAGTCCTGAATGTATCTGCCCTTACAACCACCCCAACAGCACATTTTATGCACCGCAACTCTCTGTGTGAACAATTGACCTTGGACTTCTCCCCTATACTTTCCTCCAATCACTTTAAAGTTGTGCCCTCTCATATGAGCTACTTCTCCTTGGGAAGAAGTCTGACTGTCCACTCATCCTCTGCCTCTCATCATCTCGTATCTCTCCTTGTAACGGTAAATCCCGACTAAGGGACTAAGCAGATTGCAACCACTGGTTTTGACTCCTGTTTGTTTCTCAGCCAAAGGGAGTCTCTCTGGAGGGCTCCCTTCCGCCTTTCCCACTTCCGATGATATTTGCAAGCTCTCCATGCTGGTGAGTGTGTGCTGACTGAGATGTAAAAAGCAGACTGGTATCCTCGTTACAAGGTAGGGCTTACTCAGCAGGACGCCCAGCTCAGGGGAAAGCCTGACTAGCAGAGGACGCTGGAAAATTCCTTCAGAAATGAAGCTGGGTGAACAGGATACTTGGTGTTCTAATGTGGTCACAGGTCTGACATTTAGCCAGGATGAAATTTAACTTCCCACTTCACTTAAAGCTGCGATTTTTTTTTGGTTTTGAATCAGTTTCATATGATGTGATTTATTCAAGATTTGGAATTGAAATTAGTTTTATTCTTGTCACATCAGAAATAGAATTAGGTTTATTATTATACGACATTCAGTTTGTTTTCTTGTGCAGCAGTAATATACAAGACGTAAAAATAATTCCAAAAGTTACTAAATAGATAGATAAAGAAACATGGTGTGTTTTGGGGTTGATTGAATGATTTGGCGCTTTGCAGTGTCTGAGGGCGTTCAGTGAGGCCTGGTGCAAAGCATGTAGCCTGGAGACTACGATCAACCCCATTGCTCATCTCCAATTGAGGCATTGAGGGAACAAGCCCATAATTGACTCCATTGCTTCTTTCCCACTGAGCCACTGAGCAAGGCTGAGGTTGATGAGGATGAATGTGGAGGATAGGCAGGTTTTTAACCAATCTTCCTCTCCCTCTGATTGGAGGGAAGTACAGGAGTCTTGGCATCCATGTTACCAGGATTGATTGGAGAGGGCTGTGGTCTTGTTTGGGGGACTTTGAATTTATGTTGCATTTCTGGATTCTGGTTACTTTTTTTTTGCTGTTTTTGAGAGGTTTAATCAGGGTGATCAATGCAGACTGAGGCGCTTTGATAAAGAATCACCCTGCAGCCTACATTGGCTAGTGGCACTGAACTGAACTAAATTGAATACTGCTGGGTTGATCTTTGATATTCTATGTTTTGTTTGCATGCTTTGTGCTGTTTGTACAATTTTTATTTTACGCGTTGTGTCATGTTTCCATGATGTTTCTTTGTTTTGTGGATGTCTGTGGGAGGATGTATATCAGATTTGTATTCTGTGTACAAATACTTTGATAATAAATGTACTTTGAAACTTAATTACTGAAATAAATAAATACTTAAGTAAATAGTGGGGAAGAGGAATAGTGAAGCAGTGATCATAGGTTCATGGACTGTTCAGAAATCTGATAGCTGAGGAGAAGAAGCTGTTTCTCAAACTTTAAGTGTGGGTCTTCGGGCTCCTCTCTGATGGTAATACTGAGAAGAGGGCATGCCCCAGCTGTGAGGGTCTTTAATGATGGATGCCGCCTTCGTGAGGCATTGTCTTTTAAAGTGCTCTCTCTACTGTACCTCAGCCTGTGCAAGGTGTGAGTATCTTCCTTGCCATCCACTTATACGAACAGATTGCATCATACATGGCCGGTCTCCGATGTTAAGTCAGCTTGCATGCACTGATTCAGTCCATTGATGCTTAGAGCTCTTGCAATGAACCTCTTGCTCCATCCCTGAACTATTGCTGTATCCTGCTGGAACTTGACCTGCTTGTGCAGGTCTTCATACTAACAAACCTTTCAGTCTCCCTACCATGGTGCACATCTGCATGAAGCGTTGTAACTGGAAAGCAGATTCTATCACCAGGGATCTCCACCATCCAGGTCTTGCTCTCTTTTCAATGCTGCCATCAGGAAGAAGATACAAGAGTAACAGGACTCACACAATGAGGTTTAGGAACTGCTATTACCCCTCAGCCGTCAGACTCTTAAACCAGAGGGTATAACTCCCCTTACCCCATCATAGAAATGTTTCCACAACCAATGGACTCAATTTCAAGGACTCTTCATCTCATGTTCTCAATATTTATTGCTTATTTATTTATTATTATTCTTTCTTTCCTTTTATATTTGCACAGTTTGTTGTCTTTTGCAAAGCAGCTAAATGTCCAAGTTGGTGCGGTCTTTCACTGATTCTATTCCGGTTATTATTCTATTATGAACTTTTTGAGAATGTCTGCAAGGAAATGAATCTTAGGGTTGTATACGGTCTCATATATGTACTTTGATAATAACTTTATTTAGAACTCTGAGTAACTCCACACTGAGCAGAACAGAGGCACAATCGGTTCAGCTACTACCTGACAGCTCTAGTGATACAGGTTCGATCCTGAGCTCAGCTGATGGTTCCATGGTCAAAGTCAAAGACAAGTTCATATTAAACACAAGAGATTCTGCAGATGATGGAAATCCAGAGCAACACACACAAAATTCTGGAGGACCTCAACAGGTCATGCAGCATCTCGAGAGGAATAAATAGTTGCTGTTTCGGGCCGTGACCCTTCATCAGCAGTAGAACATCTTCACTGCTGCTGCCTGACCAGATGAGTTCTTCAGTATTTTGTGTGTGTTGCTCGAATTCACTGTCATATGCACAAGTGCATAAATGCACGGGTGCACTGAAACATCCAGCTACAACAGCACCAGAAAAACGTAAGTTATACAGTCCATAACTATTACAAGAAGAGCAGAATTTGGAAAAAAAAGAACAAAGTACATGGTACTGCAAAATAGTCAAAGTCGACAAAGCTCTTCGCATTATGATGGGATTGGGTTCACTATTTTCAAAGTCCTAAACTCAAAAGAAGATTTTATGCCCTATCTGATATAGGTGTCTCTGGATACTCTCACTATGGGGAAGCTATAGTATATCCACTTTGTCGTCAAAGGCTACCTGACTTCCCTGTCTAGCCTCTGCAGTGAGGTCTTGCTGGCAATACTCATTATTTGAATGGTGGGCTCCCTCTCTCTACCAGAAAGGACATACTTAGACCATAATACCCAGGAGCAGAATTCTGTAATGTGGTCCATTGGGTCTGCTCTGCCATTACATTATGGCTGATCCATTTTCCTCTCAGTCCTAATCTTCTGCCTTCTCCCTGTATCTCCCTCATGCCCTGGATATCAAGAATCTATCAACCTTTGCCTTAAATATACCCAGAGACTTGGTCTCCTTAGCTGCCTGTGGCAATGAATTCCACAGATTCACCATTCTGCTAAATAAATTCGTACCCATCCCTGTTTTATATTGACATTTCTGTGTCCCGAGGCTGTGCCCTCTGGTCCTAGACACCCCCTCCCCACCATATCCTCTCCACATCCACTCTATCAAGGCCTTTCAACATTTGATAGTTTTCAAGGAGATCTCCCTCAATCTTCTGAATTCCAGTGAGTACAGGCCCAGAGCCATCAAATACTTCTCATATGACAAGCCTTTCAATCCTGGAATAATTTTCGTGAGCCTCCTTTGATCCCTCTCCAATGTCAACGCATCCTTTCTTAGATAAGGGGCCAAAGCTACTCTCAATACTCTAAAAGAAATACTTCCAGGAACAAAGTACTTCAAACATGGTTTAAACACAAGAAATCAAACATAGTTTATTTTATACTTAATGACACATGTTTAAATTTAGTCAAGTACTTGAAATTAGAGAGAAGATTGGTAGCTCAGGCTGTTTGTTTGTAGGGCTGTTCACCGAGCCTAGAGGTTAGGTCACAAGTGTTGCATCAGAGGTGACATCATCAGTGTGACACTGTGTTGTTTCTGACAAGTGCTCACGTTTAAATTGGTCTGACTCGTAGTTCTGAGTGGTTGGCTGCTGTGCTAGTCTCTGCTGGGTCTCGTTGAGTGATCTCCACTGGCCCGTATCCCTTGTTATCAGTCATTCTAAGAATTTGTTCCTCAGGTGCCTGTGGTTCACCCCTCAGCCCTGATCCCACAGCCTCACAGGTTTGTAAATTTCCTCCAGTTTAATATGCTTGTTAATGGAGTCTTCTGTTGAGAACCAAGCTTCTAAAAATTCTCTAGACTCCTCGTTTTGTGATTCTGCCAACATTTTTGTAGTTTCCCAGACAAACTTGTGTCCTTCTTGGTGTTCGTGTGAAGGCATGAGAACGAGTCGAACCAATATAAACACGAGCACTCAGCAGAAACAACAATCAACTGTGCACTGATGATGTCACTGGCTGGTGACGAAACGATTGCGACTGAACCTCCAGGCTCACCGAACAACCCTACAAAAAAGACAAATAGCTCTTCAGATGCATATAGAACTTACAAAGGAACTTCCGCTTTATAAAAGAGTTCCAAATTATGAAACATTTATCAATTTCAAATGATTTCCAAACACACGTACCATTCCTTCATACTAAAAGAATATGAGTTGCAGGAAAGTGAGTCATCCGTCACAGAAACCAAAAGATGAGGGTTGACCTCATTTTTCTTTCTGTTATTCTGCTTTTCATTCCGAATCCCCAGTGCTTTCTAACATTTATACTCTTCTGCTATTGTTGACGTTATCTCGACGTGATGTGTTTTAGATAGCTCTATCAGGCTAAGTGAACACAATGTTCAGGTATCTTTACCAGGCCAGGTGAACACAACGTTTAATTAGATTAATATAGACTCCATTGTTTTTCTTGATGAAACATGGGCCAACAAGACCTCACTGTTGACTTGTTTACAATGAGGAATATTGGGTAGAATTTGTGAAAACAACTCTGACCTCCTTGCAATGGTCATGTTGCTTGCTTGTAGTGGCAAAGCTAATCCAAAATCAAAACAAAACAATTGCTGCCTGCCTGCAACCATACAGACATGCCCACAGCTCCAATGAGTGCTCCAAAAGTCATACCCTTTATTTTATCCTTTATTATCAATTAGGAAACATATAATTGAACATTATTTAGCATTATCTTAGTTGTCAGCATAAGATATGACCTCCCTCGATCACATGCTACAAACTGCAATGAAATAAGCAAGAATACATAACTTGTTCCCTTCACTTTTCCCATGCTCGTATGATGTGACTGGTTCCCGTAACAAACACACAACACATAAGTAGGAGAACAGATATATGGTTCCCTCATTCCAGCCAACAGATTCTCTGTTCTATAAATCTGAGGTGAGCGATTAGCTTCTTGGGCCAAGGAACATGAATATCTACCTCTGTTATATGGATTTCATAGAATTATACCTGAAACCCACACAGTTTCATGCATGTATTGTATAAAATGGATCATACAGAGTTGTCCAATCAGTCCAGTGTATCCAAGGAGACCGTTTTGTTCATCTACATGAATCCCTTTTGCCTGCATCCATGTCTTTCTTTCCCTTGCCTATTCAACCGTTTGTCTCTTAAGCATAGCGATAATATTGGATTCCATCCCCTGGAAGTGAATTCTGTATATCAACAACTCACTCCAAGGTCTTTTATCTAAGCTTCATGTTCTCCATAAACATTTGGATGTGACATCAATCAGATTGGCTTTGCATGCAGCCAATTGCTTCAGACACTAATGCTGCCAATCCCACAATTTGAGGAAAGCCTTCTAACCATCTTAATCTTCAGCTGAAAGGGTTAAGACATTAAATGTTAATGAAAACATCTTAACATTTCTCTGAAATTAATTTTATTTTTCTTCAGCTTGTATTATATTGAAGGAAAACATTTACATGAGAAAACATTTTGTCATCAGAGTCACAGTGAAAGCAATAACACATGAACCGGCATCAATAATTAGTTACCATATGTAATAGTGAAAAAGGCAACTGTTGATTCACAAGTGTGTCATTATTACATTTAATGTCACTGACAGCTGTGGTGAAATTTGATGTTTTGAAGTAGCAGTATAGTGTAATACATAAAAAATACAATAAATTACAATAAGATATATATAATATATATTTATGAAGGGGATTTATGAGGGGGATAGATAGAGTTGACATGGATAGGCTTTTTCCATTGAGAGCAGGGGAGATTCAAACAAGAGGACATGAGTTGAGAGTTAGAGGGCAAAAGTTTAAGGGTAACACGAGGGGGAATTTCTTTACTCAGAGAGTAGTTGCTGTGTGGAATGAGCTTCCATTAGAAGTGGTAGAGGCAGGTTCGGTATTGTCATTTAAAGTAAAATTGGATTGGTATATGGACAGGAAAGGAATGGAGGGTTATGGGCTGAGTGCAGGTCGGTGGGACTAGGTGAGAGTGAGCGTTCAGCACTGAATAGAAGGTCCGAGATGGCCTATTTCCGTGCTGTAATTGTTATATGGTTATATTCAGTGCTTTGCAAAAGTTTCAGGCACATATAACTAGGGTGTCAAAGAATAGTAAACACAAAGAACACTGCAGAGGCTCTGGTCAAACCAAGACATACAAACAAGCTGGATGAACTCAGCAGGTTGGGCAGCATCCGTTGAAAGAAGCAGTCAACGTTTCGGACTGAGACCCTTCGTCAGGACTGAAGAAGGAGGGGGTAGGGGCCCTATAAAGAAGGTGGGGGGATGGTGGAAAACCAATCAGAGGAAAGATCAAGGGGTGGGGGAGGGGAAGCAGGGAGGTGATAGGCAGGAGAGGTGAAAAAGGAATCTAAAGGGAAAGTACTATGGGTAGCAGTAGAAGGCAGAGTCATGAGAGGTGATAGGCAGCTAGAAGGGGAGACAGAGTGAAGGTAGGATGGGGAAAGGGAGAGGGAGGGAACTACTGGAAGTTGGAGAATTCGATGTTCATACCAAGGGGCTCGAGACTACCCAGGCGGTATATGAGATGTTGTTCCTCCAACCGAAGTTTGGCCTCATCATGGCAGTAGAGGAGGCCATGTATGGACATATCCGAATGGGAATATGAAGGAGAGTTGAAGTAGGTGGCAACCGGGAGATCCTGTCTGTTGTGGCGGACGGAGCGTAGGTGCTCGATGAAGGGGTCCCCCAATCTGCGTCGGGTCTCACCGATGTAGAGGAGGCCGCACCGGGAGCACCGGATGCAATAGATTACCCCAACAGACTCACAAGTGAAGTGTTGCCTCAGCTGGAAGGACTGTTTGGGGCCCTGAATGGTGGTAAGAGAGGAACTCCTGATGAAGGGTCTCGACCCGAAACGTTGACTGCTTCTTTCAACGGATGCTGCCCGACCTGCTGAGTTCCTCCAGCTTGTCTGTACGTCTAGGGTGTCTAAGACTTTTGCACAGTACTTTATTTGTCAATGTGGGGTGGAGATTGTAAACCTCATGAGAGTAAACGATGTTGGGAGTGGTGAGGGTAGAGTGCCGTAAAAGGGGTGTGAAAATGATGGCAGAGAAGGTGTGCCGGGGGTAGGGTGTTGGTGCATGTGCAGGCACACCAGGCCCTGAGACACCAGGCAAGGTCACTTGATTCCAAACAATTGGTTTATTGATCATTATAGAATCTCTCTGGTGCTTCCCACTCCCTCACCTCTCCCTTCCATAAGACCATAAGATATAGGAGCAGCATTAGGAATTTTTGTGGCAGCAGTACAGAGCAATACATAAGATTACTACAGTACTATGTATATTTATATTGCATTAATTTATATATATTTAAATACGTTGTACAAAAGGGGAACAAAGATAGTGAGGTGGTGTTCATGGGTTCATTGTCCATTCAGAAATCTGATGGCAGAGGGGAAGAAGCTGTTCCTCAAATATTGAGTGTGTATCTTCATCTCATGGTAGTAATGAGAAGAGAATGGTGAGTTTTTAACACAGAGAATAGTGGGTGCCTGGAATGCGCTGCCAAGGGAGGGAGAGGAGGCAGATGTGATAGTGGCATTCAAAAGGTCCCTATATAGACACATAAATGTGTAGAGAATGGGCGGACATGTAGCATGTGCAGGCAGATATAATTAATTTAATTAGCTGCCATTTTCTGAATTAATTTGGCAAAGATCACGAGCTGTATCAGCCACAACCAGCACCCTTGGCAGTGCGTTCCAGGCTTGGTGCAAAAAAAAAACTACCAGTGACATCTCCCCTGAACACTCTTCCACCCTCCTTAAAATCCCCTCACCTAGTGACACAATCACCTAACCAACCAGTTATTTTCTTGACGTATTTAAAGATACGACACAGAACAGGCCCTTCCGGCCCTGTGAGCTCCACCACCCAGCAACCCACCTATCTTACCCAAGCCTGATCACAGAACAATGACCAGTTGCCCTACTGACCGGGACATCTTCAGAACATGGGAGGAAAACGGAGCACCCGGCACAACACAGGGAAGACCTTTCAAACTCTTTACAGATGATGTCAGAATTGAACTCTGAACTCTGGTGCCCTGAGGTGTAACAGTGCCATACCAAATCCTACACTTTCTAGCTCCACTACTTCCAGCTTGCTCATTTTTCTTTGACCATTGGCTTAGTTGTCCCCTTGATGAAGTAGCCAATCATTTTCTCATCAGGAGACAGTGAGAGGTCAAAAGCCTTTGTCAAGGACTCCATTTCTGCACAGTTCCCAAAGTTCAATGTAAATTTAGTATCAAAGTATGTGTCCCATATACAACCTTGAGATTTGTTTACTTCCAGGAACCCACAGGAGAATAAAGAACTACAATAGGATCTGTGATAAACCAGATCTACACCTCTACCCAATAACCTAACTCTTCACTCCTCCTCCTCCACTACTACTTCATCATTTCCTGTCAGAGTCACCTTATGTACAGACACTTCTGTACCTAGCATCACTTTCTGTACATATAATCGATGTGTGTATATAAGATATTTTTATTGTTTTCTTTATCTTATCATATTTTTTCTGTGCTGCATTGGATCTGGAGTAGCAGTTATTTTGTTCTTTTTTACTCTTGTGAACTGGAAATGACATCAAACAATCTCGGAACTTGAATAACAAAGATCAACAAATATTCAATGTGCTAAAGAGGACAAATCTTGCAAATAATGCTCTTAAGAATGAAGAAATATAAACAAATAATACTGAGAATATGAGCCGCATAATCCCCGAAAGCAAGTTGACAGGTTGGGAAGTCAGTCTTCACACTGGTCCAGGAGCCTGATGTTTGCAGGTCAGCTCCTGTTCCTGAACCTCGTGGTGTCAGACCCAAGACTTCTGCACCTCCCACCCAATGGCAGTAGCGAGAAGACAGGGAGCTGGGTCAAATGCAGGCATAAGTGATGTTTTCCACTCTCTGGCCTCAACACTTTAACCTGCCTCAATGTTCTCCCTTCTGGCGATGGCCAACCTACATCCACGTCAAGGTACCATACCTGCAGTTCTGAGAGTCAGGTTCACTAAATTCTTCAGAAAATCGTAAAATCATGGGATCATTAGACATTTCAAAAATATGTTACTTGGGGAAATTACAGTCTGCGGATTCCAGCGACCATAGTTCAGAAGAAGTATATCTAGTAGTTTTGTGAGCTGGCTGAAAAGCGTCGCTGTATCATCTTGAAATGAATTTGAATGTGTAAAAAGAATATTTATTTCTTTGCTTATTTGTTTATTGAGTTACAGCATGGAATAGGCCTTTCTGGCCCTATGAGCTGTGCTGCCCATCACCACCCCAATTTAACCCTAGCCTAATCGCGGTCAATCCCAGGAGAGCATTCTAATTGGCTGCATCACCGTCCAGTAAGGGGTAACTGTGGCACAGCTTGGAAATAAGCTACAGAGGTTTGTATACTTAGTCATCTACAACATGGGCACTAGTCTCTGTAGTATCCAGAACATCTTCAAGCAGCGAAGCCTCAAAAAGGTGGTGTCCATCATTAAGGACCCCCGATCAACCAGGCCATGCTCTGTTCTCCATCAGGGAGAAGTACAGAAGCCTGAAGGCACACATTCAGTGATTCAGGAACAGCTTCTTCCCCTCCACTCTCAGATTTCTGAATGAACATTGAACCCATGAACACGACTTCATTACTTTTTATTTCTATTTTTGCACTACTCATTTAATTTAAAATATATATACTTACCGTAATTCAAAGTTTTTTTCGCTATTATTATGTACTGCATTGTACTGCTGCCGCTATCAACAAATTTTTTACGACATTTGCCGGTGATATTAGACTCGATTCAGGTTCTGATTTACGATGACCAATTGACCTATGTCTTTGGACTGTAATTTTCCTTGTAACTACCTGTTCTACAGCCCAGAGGAGGGCAGTGTCCCGGGGCTAAGTGTTGGCCTCCCATTAAGAACAGACCATAGCTTCATCCATCTTTCCTGACTCTAGATAATTCAAGCGAAATACTGGCTGCTACTTGTGGAGCTTTGCTTTGTTTTGATTCGGGGCACTGAGAGGCTGCGTCAATGGTTTGGCACAAGATGCGTTGAACACATGGCCCCCATCAATCACTCAGAGGCCTTTCACTTAGCTAATATGTTAAGCAATGGGGGGAGGGGAATGGCAGAGGGGAAGGAAGAGCTCTGTTATTGCTTACACAAAATTCAAGTAACACAACTCTCCAAACACAGATACAGATTCCAGAAACAAACTTCAGGGTTTTGGAATGGTGGGAGGGAAGATTTAACACGGGGTCACTATGGCTTGTTCTGATGTCGTGCTTTGGAGCAGAAAGCACCCTTCACCTGTACTGTAAGACACAGGATCCATCCCTGAGCACCACTCCAAAAGAAGGGTGCAACAACATGAGAGAGGATGACGTGGACACCCACAAGGACGCTGTTCGCATTGTTTAATTAGGAGGAAAAGTCCATGGACTCTTTTGCCTTGGTGCAGAAGAATCTGAGGGATAGTTCAAATAAGTGGAATAAAATATAAAAGTGAAATGAAAAAGGAAATATTTCCCTTAAAATTCTTTTAAATTTTTGTGATTTTTACCTCCACCTTATGGGAGCAACTAATCAGATAATTTCTGCCTAAATTCTTCCAGACAGGAGAAACAGGAGTTTATATTTTATTTGTTTTGATTTATTTAGAGATACAGCTCGGTAACAGACCCTTCCAGCCAAAAGAAACAGCACGGGCAATGTGACCAATTAACCTACCAATGTGTACTTCTTTGGAACGTGGGGGGGAAACTGGAGCACCCAGAGGAAACACACGTGATCACAGGGAGAATGTTCAAACTCCTTACAGACAATGGCAGGAATTGAACCTGGATGACAGGTGCTGTCATAGCATTATGCTAATCACCTCACCGCCCTGCCACGTAAGCTAGCAAGACTGGAGTACTTTGCCAGAAATTAGGGGAACCGAACTGAGGTTTTTACAACTTTGAAAAACTTTCTTAGAACATAGAACTTCAAACATAGAATCGTACACCACGGGAGCTGGCCTTTCAGCCCACAATGTTATGCTGAACTAATCAAATTAGTAATCAGATGTCTAACTAATATAATCCCTTCAATTTACACAATGTCCATATCCTTCCATTTTCCTCACATGCTTAACTAAATGTCTCTTAAAAGTCTCTGAAGTAGTTGCAGCTACCATCACCTCAGGGAGCACATTCCAGGCCCTCACTACTCTCTGTGTAAAAACACTTGCACCTCACATCTCCTTTGAAATGACCCTCTCTCACTTAAATGTATGCCCTCTGGTACTAGACATTTCAACCCTGAGGAAAAGTTACTGTCTGTCAGCTCTATCAATGTCTTTCATAAAATAATAAACCACTATCAGATCTTCTCTCAACCTGCTCAGCTCCAGAGAAAACAACACAAGTTTGTCCAACTTCTCCTTACACCAAACTTTCTCTAATCTGGCCAGCATCCCGGTAAACCTCTTCCACACCCTCTCCAAAGACTCAACATCCTTCCTGTAATGGGATAACCAGAATATTCCAGATATGAGCTAAGCAGGGTGATATAAAACTGCAACATAACTTCCTGACTTTCAAATTCGATGCCTTGATAAATAAAGGCAAACATGTCATATGCCTTTTTAACCACCTTAGCAACCTTGGGTTAATGTAGGGAGGACTTTTTAGGCAAGGCTAGTGCCAGGGGATATAAAAATGTTTGATAGATCCTGTCAGGAAATAAAAAAGTAATTTTTTCTCTCAGAAACTGCTGAGGAAGTGGAGGTGGTTGCCGTAAGGAGAGTTTGAGCCAAATAATAGGGATAGAAATAAGAGGAAGCAGCCTGCTGGAAAACTCAGCAGGCTGAGCAGCATCTGTGGGGGTGGAGGCAAGGAGCTGTTGGCAAACCTCCAGCTTGCCGAAGGGCAAGGGGTATGTGAAAGGTTCAGAAACTAAATACTGTGCTATGATGGAATGATGAAGCAGTCTGGATGGGCCAAATGACATAATTCTTCTCCTATGTCTTACGATCAAATGTAGGCAGTTCTGAAATCAAACAGTAATAGGATCACAGAATCATTGCAGTTCAGAAATAGGCCATTCAGTCCATCAATTCTGGGCTGACTCCTGTCAATCTCATTCCCCTTCTCTTTCCTCATTTTTTCTCCTGTTCCCTGTTAAGTGTTCCAGTTTCCTTTCAATCTCACAGTTAATAATGTTCAGATCAAGATCACACAGAGTGTAAAAACATTCTCCAGCTTTGCAATCAGCCATCCCTACAGTGACTCCGTCTACGCCTCCTGCTGCCTCACGAAAGTGACCCTTCCCACCTTGATCATCTTCAACAACCTCTCACAGCGTCCCCCTCCCCACCCATTGCTTCCATTGGGCAGAAGACAAAAATCCTTAGAGCATATACCAGTAGGATCAAAGACAGCCCTGATTCCACTTTTATCACACTCTTGAATGTATTTCCCATGTCCCAAAAGATGAAGTTCTGATCTCCCTTTGGTGCCCCTTTGCACATTGTTTGTCTCCCTGCACTGCACCTTCCCTGTGACAGTAACACAATATTCTTGCTCCATCTCTCCTCCTGTCACCTATCACTTTGTACCGCCCCCCTCCACATTCTACCGTCAAATCCCCTCGCTTTATCACCACCAAGCAGCAGGTTCCAGACACCCAGGAGATCTTCTAGCATCCGTGGAGAAGGAAGCAGAGTCAACATTTCAAATCAAAAGAGAGGCCACCTTCCCCGTCACCAAGCTTCACCTATCATCTTCCAGCTTGCCTTCCTCCCCTCCCCCCACCTTCTTATTTTGGCTTCTTCCCCCTTTCCTTTCATCAGATCCCAATGATCCCAAAGTTCTAATGAAGGGTCTCAGCCTGAAATGTTGGCATATCCATAGATGCTGCATAACCAGCTGAGTTCCTCCAGCATTTTGTGTGTGTTGCTCTGGATTTTCCAGCATCTGCAGGATCCCTTGTGTTTAAGATTTCCAAGGACTGGAGGGACTGAACTATCAGGAGAGGGCAGACAGGATGTGAATTTTTAAAGTAGCTTTATTTGTCATATTTACCTACAGTGTAATGCATCGTTTGCGCCGATGACCAATACAGCGTGTGAGTTGTACTGCCGTGCTTCTAGTGCCGACATAGCACGCTCACAACTTACTAACCATTGCCCACATATCTCTGGAATGTGGGAGGAAACCAGAGAACCCAGGGGAAGCCCAGATGGCCACGTGGAGAATATACAAACTCCTTATGGACAGTGAAAGTAATTGAACCCCAATGCTGATTGCCAGCACTACAAACTGTCATGCTAACCATTACACTACCGGCCTTACCATCATTTACTTTGGACCGAAAGAGACTGAAGGGTGAGCTTATATAGGTATAAAATTACGAGGGCATTAGATGGTTTCAAGTTCCTTGGTGTCAACGTCTCTCAGGGTCTGTCCTGGGCTTAACATACTGAGGCAATTACAAAGAAGGCAGAACCACAGCTACATTTCATTAGGAGTTGTAGGAGAATTGGTGTGTCACCAAAGACACTTGCAAACTTCAGCAGATGTAAAGTTGAGAGCATTCTGACTGGTTGCATTGCTGTCTGGTATGGAGAGGTCACTGCGCAGGATCGGAGAAAGCTGCAGAAAACTGTAAGCTCATCAGGATCACCAGACTCCCCAGCAATCATGACATCTTCAAAAGGCAATGCCTCAAAAAGATGGTTTGCAGCTAAATTGGAGGGGGACAAATATGCTAGAAGGAGGGTTTACTAGTGCTGCAAGGGGGTTGGGGTGGGGGTGGTGGGAGGGATTAGAAACATAGAAAACCTACAGCACAGTACAAGCCATTTGGACCACAAAGTTGTGCCAAACATGTCCCTACCTTAGAAATTACTAGGGTTACCCATAGCCCTCTATTTTTCTAAGCTCCATGTACCTATCCAAAAGTCTCTTAAAAGACCCTATCGTATCCACCTTCACCACCGTTGCTGGCAGCCCATTCCACGCACTCAACACTCTCTGAGTAAAAAACTTACCCCTGACATCTCCTTTGTACCTACTTCCAAGCACCTTAAAACTGTGTCCTCCTGTGTCAACCATCTCAGCCCTGGGAAAAATCCTCTGACTATCCACACGATCAACTCCTCTCATCATCTTGTACACCTCTATCAGGTCACCGCTCATCCTCCATCACTCCAAGGAGAAAAGACTGAGTTCACTCAACCTGTCTTCATAAGGCATGCTCCCCAATCCAGGCAACATTCCTGTAAATCTCCTCTGCTCCCTTTCTATGGTCTCCACATCCTTCCTGTAGTGAGGCGATCAAAACTAAGCACAGTACTCCAAGTAGGGTCTGACCAGGGTCCTATATAGCTGCAACATTACCTCTTGGCTCCTAAATTCAATTCCACGGTTGATGAAGGCCAATGCACCGTATGCCTTCTTAACCACAGAGTCAACCTGTGCAGCTGCTTTGAGCATCCTATGGACTCGGACCCCAAGAGTTGAGGGGAATGAGAAGCACAGATAGTGGAGTGGTTGTGGAGAAAAAAGTCATTAAACCTACATACAAGGTCAGGGATCAAAGTAAGTTTATAATCAAAGTACATATATGTCATCATATGCAACTCTGAAATTTGTTTTCTTATGGGCATCCTGGCTAAATCTATAATAGAATAATAACTATCACAGAGTCAACGACAGACTGCAGCATCTTGAAGGGTGAGCATGGTCGGGCTAATGTTCTGAGCTGCATTAGGGTCGAAGAATGTACTGGGTAGTTGGTCATTGCAAATTTTCCCATGGTTGGGCTTGGGATAACTCTGCAGCCGCTGGGCTGGAAGGGCCTACTCCAGGCTGTATCTCAGTACATAAATAAATAATACAGGAGCAGCTCCTTCAGTCAACAGTATTGTATAGAAATAAAAAATGTTGAAATCAACAAACCTCTTCTGTTTACATAATGTCCACATCCTTCCATTTCCTGCATATTCATGTCCTTATCTGAGAGCCTCTTGAACGGCTCCAACACAGAAGTTTAAATATTGGATGGGTACGTTGATAACAGGTTTAGATAGATATGGTCCTGCACCTGCATGGCAGATGGTACCTGACACAAGACTGGGCCAGCCCCCGTGGTTATGGGGATGGGTGCAGCTCAAAGACCATCTATAAATTTGCCTATGACACAACTATTTTTAGCAGAGTTTCAGAAGGTGAAGAGGAGTAGGAGTTGTACAGGAGCAAGACAGATCAGCTTGCTGAGGGTTGTGTAGCCTCTCCAGCATCGAGGACATCTTCAAATGAAGATGTCTCAAAAAGGCAGCATCTGATGTTAAGGACCTCCGTAGAGTAAGTATAGGAACCTGAAGACACACACTCAATGTTTCAGGAAAAGCTTCTTCTCCTCCACCATCAGATTTTGGAATGGACAATGAACCCATGAACACTACCTCACTATTTTTTGCATTATATATATTTCTTACTGTCATTTATAGTTTTTATTACTATGTATTACACTGTACTACTGCCGCAAAACAAAAAAATTCACAAAATATACTGGTGATATTAAACCTGATTCTGCACAGGATCACAAGAGCTTTCATGGCCAGCTCCACATCTTCTGGAGGAGATGCCTCAAAAAAGAGGCATCTATTATTAAAGACCCTCATCATCCAGGATGTGCCTTTTTCACATTACTTCCATCAGTAAGGTGATACAAGCATCTGAAGACCCACACTCAATGTTTCTTCCCCTCCACCATCATATTTCTGAATGGTCCTTTCGAACTGTTTGCTTATTTTGTAATTCATAGTAATTTTTAATGCCTGCACTGTTCTAGTGCTGCAAAGCAACAAAATTCATGAGATGTCAGTGATAATAAACCTAATTCTCATTCTGATACTGCCCAAGTTGGGGTTAACGGAAGCACATGGAACTGCACCATTCAGATGATAGGTGGCAGTACTGCTCCATCGTACTGCTGACGACTGGCGTATGAACCCTGATTATGAAACAATCTGTATACTCACTTGAAAAGAAAGGCAGCCTGAAAGAAGCCAGTATCCGGGAGACAGTCCAGGCAACAGGGAGTGCTTCAGATCATGATTTTTCCAAGCCAGAGAAAGCAGTTTAATCCCACTGTTCCCATTGTAGGGAAGGCCTCCATACAAGGTCAAAGCTTGTAGGACAGTCATGGAGTCTTAGAATCACAGGGCACAACAGCACAGAAGTAGACCCTTCAGCCCATCTAGTCCATTTCAAGCTATTAATCTAGTTCCAAGTTCCATCGGTTTGCATCTGGAGCACAGCCATCCCTACACTTACCCAAATTTCTCTTAAATATTGAAATCAAAACTGCATCCTCCTCTTCCACTGGCAGTTTGTTCCACTCTGAGTGGAGAAGTTCCTCCTCATGTTACAGTTAAACGTTTTACCTGCCACCCTTAACCCGTGACTAGACTTATCCAACCTCACAGGAAAAAGCCTTCTTAGATTTACACTATACCCCTCATAATTTTGTACACCTCTATCAAATCTCCCCACATTCTGCTATGCTCCAGGGAATTAAGTCCTAACCTATTCAACTTTCCTCTATAACTCAGGGCCCAAAGTCCTGGCAATATTCTTTTAAAGTTTCTCTGCATTTTTTCCAGCTTATTGACATCTTTCTTGTACGTAGGTGACCCAAACTGCACAACAATATTCCAAATTAGGCCTCACCAACATCTTATACAACTTCCACATAACCTCCTTACTCCTGTACTCAGTACTTTGATTTCTGAAGGCCAAGTTCCAGAAGCCTACCTACAGTGCCCTTAGAAGTACTGACCACCCTTGGAAGTTTTCCTGCTTTATTGTTTCACAATATTGAATCCCAGTGAATTTAATTTGGCTCTTTTGACACTGATCAACAGAAAAAGGCTCTTTCGTGTCATAGTGAAAGCAGATCTCCACAAGATGATCTAAATTAATTACAAATATAAAACACAAAATACTTGATTGCATAAGTATTCACTCCTGCTTTAATATGACACATCAAATCATCGATGTTGCTGCCGGTTAGTTTTAGAAGTCACTTAATTACCTAAAAGGAGATTTGGTTTTGGAGACCTGTGTGCAGTCAAGGTGTTTCAATTCATTGTAGTAAATCTGGAAGTCCAACTGCTGGTGAGTCAGTATCCTGCCAAAAACTACGAAAAGAGAAAAGAACACTCCAAGCAACTCCACAACAATGTTATTGAAAAGCACAAGTCAGGAGATGGATACAAGAACATTTCCAAGTCACTGAATATCCCAATTAGGTCAATCATTAAGAAATAGAAAGAATATGACACAGATGAAAATCTGACTAGAACAGGTAATCTTCAAAAACTGAGTGACCGTGCAAGAAGGGGACTAGTGAGGGAGGCCACAAAGAAGCCTATGACATCTGTAGAGGAGTTATAAGCTTCAGTAGCTGAGATGGGGGAGACTGCACATACAACTGTTGCTTGGGTGCTTCCCCGGTGACAGCTTTCTGGGAGAATGGCAAAGAGAAAGCCACTGTTGAAAAAAATTAACATGACATCTCAGCTAGAGTTTGCCAGAAGGCCTGTGGGACAGTTTGAAGTCATCTGGAACAAGGTTCTACGGTCTGAAGAAACCAAAATTGAGCTTTTGGCCATCAGACTAAATGTTACATTTGGCGTAAGCCAAACACCACATATAATCAAAAACAGACCATCCCTACTGTGAACGATGGTGGCCATTGAATTATATAGTGGGAATGCTTCACTGCACCACGGCCTGGTAGAGGGTAAAATGAATGCAGGAAAATACAGCGAAATCCTGGAGGAAACCTGGTGCAGTCCATAAGAGAACTGTGACTTGGGAGAAGATTTGTTTTCCAGCAAGACAATGACTCCAAGCAGAAAGCCAAAGCTACACAAGAATGGTTTAAATACAACAAAGTTAATGTCCTGGAGTGGCCAAGTCAGAGTCCAGACCTCAATTCAATTGAGAATATGTGTCTGAACTTGAAAAGGTCTGTGCACTCACAATCCCCATACGATCTGACAGTTTGACAATCTGACATGCAAGCAGTTGTATAAAGAAAAATGGGGAAAAACTGCAGTGTCCAGATGCACAAAGCTGATAGAGACCTATCCACACAGACTCAAGGCTGTAATTGCTGCCAAAGGTGCATCTACTAAATACTGACTTGAAGGGGTGAATACTTATGCAATCAATTATTTTGTGTTTTATATTTGTAGTTAATTTAGATCACTTCATTAAGATCTGTTTTCATCTTGAAACAAAAAGTTATTTTTCTGTGGATCAGTGTCAACTAAAGCCAAATTAAATTGACTATGATTCAATGTTGTAGAAGAATAAAACATGTAAACTTCCAAGGGGGTAAATATCTTTTATAGGCACTGTACTTGTGATGCTTCTTTCAATTAATTATCAATGTGGATTCCCAGATCCCTCTATTCTACCACATTCCTCAGTGCCCTACTCTTCATTGTTAAAGCGTTACCCTAATTTGTCTTCCAAGCTAAAACACCTCACAATTGTCTGCATTAAATTCCATCTGCTATGTTTAAAGTTCAAAGTAAATTTATTGTAAAATCAGTTCATTGTTGGGTGACTGAAGTTACCTGCTTTGGTTCAAGATCTGATGACTGAAGTATAATAACTATTCTTGAACTGGGTGATGTGGGTTCAGAGACTCTTGTACATTCCTCCTGATGGCAGTGGCTAGAAGAGAGCATGGCCTGGGTGGTGGGGGTCCTTAATGGTGAAATCTGCTTTCCTGCGACAGAGCTCCTTGTAAATGTGCTGGATGAGCAGTGGAGATGCACTGACTGGTTGCGTCACAGACTGGTCTATGAACACCAGTGCTTTTGAATGAAAAAGAACTACAAAAAATTCAAAAAGTAGTGGACAAAGCGCAGTCCATCACAAGTAAAGCCGTCCTCATCATTGAGATTTACACAGTAAATCTCCTAAATCTTGTACATTAAACAGGATGCAAATATCCAGCAGTTTGATAGAAAGTGAAGCTGGGTGCTTCTTCCCATTGCTCCATCAGCAGATCTACTGCTGAAAACTGAAACTTCAAAGTACATTTGCTCTTAAAGTACAGACATGTTGCCATATACTGCCTTGAGATTAATATCCTTGCAGGTGTTTATAAGAAAAAATAAAGTATAATAGAATTGACAAAAAAAAAATTATACATCGACAAAGACTGACAACAACCAATGTGAAAAAGAAGACGAACTGCAAATCCAAAATAATACTGAGAATATAAGTTGCAGAGAGACCTCGAAAGTGAGCCTGTATGTCATTAAATCAGTTCAGTGTAGTGGTGAGTGAAGTTATCCATGCCAGTCAGGAGTCTGATGGTTGGAAGCTTGGTCCTGAACCTGGTCTCATAGGACTTGAGGCTTCTATACCTCCTGCCTGATGGTAGCAGCAAGAAGAGAGTATAGCCTGGATGGCGGGGGTCTTTGATGTTGGACATTGCTTTCTTGTGGCAGTGCTGCATGTAAATGTACTCAATGGTGGGGAGGGCTTTGCCTATGATGGACATCCCTGCCTTATTGTCTTCGCCATCTGAGAATGGTTGTGAACATCATCTCAACTTTGGTCACCTGTGTAAATAGATTTCCATCTCATCCACCATGGATATTCTGTCCTCTTCCCTCTCCCATCAGGAGGAAGATAGAAAAGGTTGAAAACACGTAACACAAAGCCAAAGATCAGCTTCTATCCCACTGTTATCAGACTCTTGGACTCTCATATGATAAGTTTACTCTTGAGCTTGTAACTATGACCTTGCACTTTAGTGTTTATCAGTATTTCACTTTTTCCAGTATCCTTTACACTTCAGAGTCAGAGAAAGCTACAGCACAGAAACAGGCCCTTCAGCCCATCCAGTCTGTGCCAAACCATTTAAGCTGTCTAGTCCCATCAACCTGCACCCTGACCATAGCCCTCCAAACCCCTCCCATCCATGTACCTACCTAAATCTATCCTATCTTAAGCATTGAAATCGAGGTCACATCCACCACTTCTACTGGCAATTTATTCCACATCCTCACCACCCTCTGGGTGAAGATGTTTCCCCTCATGTTCCCCTTAAACATTTCACCTTTCACTCTATCCCATGAACACTCTTTGAAGTTTCACCCAACCTCAGCAGAGAAAGCCTGCTTGCATTTACCCTACCTATACCCTTCATAATTTTGTATACCTCTATCAAATCTCCACTCAATCTTCTATTTTCTAGAGAATAAAGTTCTAGAAACATAGAAACATAGAAAACCTACAGCACAATACAGGCCCTTTGGCCCACAAAGTTGTGCCAAACATGTCCCTATCTTAGAAATTACTAGGGTTACCTCTAGCCCTCTATTTTTCTAAGCTCCATGTACCTATCCAAAAGACTCTTAAAAGACCCTATCGTATCCGCCTTCACCACCGTTGCCAGCAACCCATTCCACACACTCACCACTCTCTGAGCAAAAACCTTACCCCTGACATCTCCTCTGTACCTACTTCTCAGCACCTTAAACCTGTGTCCTCTTGTGGCAACGTTTTCAGCCCTGGGAAAAAGCTTCTAACTATCCACTCAATCAATGCCTCTCATCATCTTACACACCTCTATCTGGTCACCTCTCATCCTCTGTCGCACCAAGGAGAAAAAGACGAGTTCACTCAACCTATTCTCATAAGGCATGCTCCCCAATCCAGGCAACATCCTTGTAAATCTCCTCTGCACCCTTTCTATGGTTTCCTCATCCTTCCTTAGTGAGGTAACCAGAACTGAGCACAGTACTCCAAGTGGGAGTACCTCTCAGCTCTTAAATTCAATTCCACGATTAATGAAGGTCAATACACCGTATGCCTTTTTAACCACAGAGTCAACCTGCACAGCTGCTTTGAGCATCCTATGGACTCGGACACCAAGATCCCTCTGATCCTCCACACTGCCAAGAGTCTTACCATTAATACTATATTCTGCCATCATATTTGACCTGCCAAAATCTACCACTTCACACTTATCTGGGTTGAACTCCATCTGCCACTTCTCAGCCCAGTTTTGCATCCTATCAATGTCCCATTGTAACCTCTGACAGCTCTCCACACTATCCACAACACCTCCAACCTTTGTGTCATCAGCAAATTTACTAACCCATCCCTACACTTCCTCATTCAGGTCAGTTATAAAAATCACAAAGAGTAAGGCTACCTGAACAGATCCCTGAGGCACTCCACTGGTCATCGACCACCATGCAGAATATGACCTGTCTACAACCACTCTTCGCCTTCTGTAGGCAAGCCAGTTCTGGATCCACAAAGCAATGTTCCCTTGGATCCCATGCCTCCTTACTTTCTCAATAAGCCTTGCATGGACTACCTTATCAAATGCCTTGCAGAAATCCATATACACTACATCTACTACTTTTCCTTCATCAATGTGTTTAGTCACATACTCAAAAAAATCAATCTGGCTTGTAAGGTATGACTTGCTCTAGTCAAAGCCATGCTGACTATTCCTAATCATATTATACCTCTCCAAATGTTCATAAATCTTGCCTCTCAGGATCTTCTCCATCAGCTTACCAACCATTGAAGTAAGACTCACTGGTCTATAATTTCCTGGGATATCTCTACTCCCTTTCTTGAATAAAGGAAGTACATCCGCAACCCCCCAATCCTTTGGAACCTCTCCCATCCCCATTGATGATTCAAAGATCATCGCCAGAGGCTCAGCAATCTCCTCCCTCACCTCCCACAGTAGGCTGGGGTACATTCTCAGGGCACCAATAGCAAACACCAGAGGGCATATGTACAAAATTAAGGGAGGGAAGTTTAGGGGAGATATCAAGGGTAAGTTTTTTACACAGAGGGTTGTGAGTGCCTGGAATGACTTGCCAGGGATGGTGGTGGAGGTTAAAACATTAAGGGTATTTAAGAGCCTCTTGGTCAGGTAGATGGGTGAAAGAAATATGGAGGGTTATGGGGTAGTGTTTTTTTTTAAGGATTATATGGGTCAGCATAACATGGAGGGCTGAAGGGCCTGTACTGTGCTGTAGTGTTCTATGGTTCTATAGTTCTATCTCATCTGGTCCCAGTGACCTATCTAACTTGATGTATTCCAAAAGCTCCAGCACATCCTCTTCCTTAATATCTACATGCTCAAGCTTTTCAGTCTGCTGTAAGTTATCACTACAATCACCAAGATCTTTTTCCATACTGAATACTGAAGTGAAGTATTCATTAATTACCTCTGCTATTTCTTCTGGTTCCATACACACTTCCCCATTGTCACACTTGATAGGTCCTATTCTTTCATGTCTTATCCTCTTGCTCTTCATATATTTGTAGAATGCCTTGGGGTTTTCCTTAATCCTTCCCACCAAGGCCTTCTCATGGCCTCTTCTGGCTCTCCTGATTTCCCTTTTAAGATCCTTCCTGTTAGCCTTATAATCTTCTAGATCTCTAACAATACCTAGCTCTCTGAACTTTTTTAAAGTTTTTAATTTCTTCTTGACTAGATTTATTACAGCCTTTGTACTCCACGGTTCCTGTACCTACCATAACTTCCCTGCCTTATTAGAACGTACCTGTGCAGAACTCCATACAAATATCCCCTGAACATTTGCCACATTTCTTCCGTACTTTTCCTTGAGAACATCTGCTCTCAATTTAAGCCTCCAATTTCCTGCCCGATAGCCTCATAATTTCCCTTACTCCAATTAAACACTTTTCTAACTTGTCTGTTCCTATCTCTCTCCAATGCTATTGTAAATGAGATAAAATTACGATCACTATCTCCAAAATGCTCTCCCACTGAGAGATCTGACACCTGACCAGGTTCATTTCCCAATACTAGATCAAGTACAGTCTCTCTTCTTGTAGGCTTATCTACATATTGTGTCAAGAAACCTTCCTGAACGCACCTAATCTACTCCACCCCATCTAACCCCTTGCTCGAGGGAGAAGCCAATTGATATTTGGGAAATTAAAATCTCCCATCATGTCAAGTTTGTTATTACAGACAGACAGACAGACATACTTTATTGATCCCGAGGGAAATTGGGTTTCGTTACAGTCGCACCAACCAAGAATAGTGAAGAAATATAGCAATATAAAACCATAAATAATTAAATAATAATAAGTTAATCATGCCAGGTGGAAATAAAGTCCAAGACCAGCCTATTGGCTCGGGGTGTTACACCTTTCCAGGATCTGTTTCCCTATCTGCTCGATATCCCTGTTACTATTGGGTGGCCTGTAAAAAACACCCAGTAAAGTTATTGACCCTTTTCTGTTCCTATCCTCCACCCACAGACACTCCGTAGACAATCCCTCCATGACATCCACCTTTTCTGCAGACGTGACACTATCTCTGATCAACAGTACCATGCTCCCACCTCTTTCTCCTCCCTCCCTGTCCTTTCTGAAACATCTAAAACCTGGCACTTGAAGTAACAATTCCTGTTCCTGAGCCATCCAAGTCTCTGTAATGGCCACAACATCATAGCTCCAAGTACTGATCAACGCTCTAAGCTTATCCGTTTTGCTCACAATACTCCTTGAGTTAAAACAGACACATCTCAAACCTTTGGTTTGAGTGCGTCCCTTCTCTATCACCTACCTATCCTCCCTCACACACTGTCTCCAAGCTTTCTCTATTTGTGAGCCAACCACCTCTTCCTCAGTCTCTTCAGTTTGATTCCCACCCCCCAACAATTCTTGTTTAAACTCTCCCCAGTAGCCTTAGCAACCCTTCCTGCCAGGATATTGGTCCCTCAGGATTCAAGTGCAACCTGTCCTTTTTGTACAGGCCACACCTGCCCCAAAAGAGGTCCCAATGATCCAGAAATCTGAATCCCTGCCTGCTGCTCCAATCCCTCAGCCATGCATTTATCTTGCAGCTCATCCTAATCCTATACTCACTGTCGCGTGGCACAGGCAGTAATCCCGAGATGACTACCTTTGCAGTCCTGCTTCTCAACTACCTTCCTAACTCCCTGTAGTTTGTTTTCAGGACCTCCTCCCTTTTCCTACCTATGTCACTGGTACCAATATGTACCACGACCTCTAGCTGTTCTCCCTGCCACTGCAGGATATCGTGGACGCGATCTGAAACATCCCAGACCCTGGCACCTGGGAGGCAAACTACCATCCGAGTTTCTTTCCTGCGTCCACAGAATTGCCTGTCTGACCCCCTAACTATAGAGCCCCCTATCACTGTTGCCACCCTCTTCCTTTCCCCACCCTTCAGAGCCACAGGGCTGGACTCTGTGCCAGAGGCACGGCCACTTTTGCTTCCCCTAGGAATCTTCTCATATAACTCAAGCCCTCCAGTCCCAGAAACATCTTTGTCAATGCTCTCCGTACTTTTTTAAACTTACTTACATCTTTCCTGTAGTTAAGTGCCCAAAACTGCACACAATACTCCAAAGTAGGGCACACATTCAGCATAACATCCCATCTCCTGTGCTCAATATTTTGGTCAACTTTATTCTACATTGTTATTGTTTTACCTTATTCCTGCACCGAGTAAAGATTTGATCTAAATAAATACCATGTCATGGTACATGTTACTGTAATAAATCAATACCAATGCTAGTACCAAGAGTGAAAGCTCTTTTGGGGATCTGAGGGAGATTTGTTTCCCCCAGAGCGGGGTTAGAATCTAGAATGTGGTCAATTCAAGGAGCTGGTAGAGGCAGAGGCTCTCACCACATTGGGATGACTGTGGGGTTAGTGTATGGGCTGTTTCATGATCAGCATCAACACAGTCAGCCAAAGAGCCTGATTTATGCCAAATTACTCTGTGATGATAAGCATCTTGATGAACACTTGACTCACCAAGGCATGGTAGAATACAGTCACAGAACATAGACCTGTGCAAGACAGGCTTATTCGTTCACCCTGTCTGCCCCAACCCGATGCCAATTTAACCAATGCTATCTGCTTGCACTTGGTCTGTATCTCTCTATTCCCCATGTGGTCATGTGCCTACCTAGAAACCTCTCAAGCGTCACTGCCATCCGTATCAGGTTCATCAGTACCTGATGGCCCATTCCAAGTACCGACTCCTCTGGCGGACCAGGCCCTCATGCTGCGGTGTCGCCTTTTGCAGTTACCCAGGTGAGGAGTCTCTGGAGGTGGTGTGGTGGAGGCCATGGGCCTCCGTGGCAATTCTGGAATCCATACTACCGTAGGAGCTGGGTCCTCTCGTTGGTGTTGATCTCCAGCCGTTACTCAGGACTTGCGCTACATTATTGAAACATTTAAGATAATTAAAGGATTTGATAGGATTGAGGCAGGAAATATGTTCCAGATGTGGGGAGAGTCCAGTACCAGAGGGCATGGATTGAGAATAAGAGGTCAGTTATTTAAAACAGAGTTGAGGAAGAGCTTCTTCTCCCAGAGAGTTGTGGAGGTGTGGAATGCACTGCCTCGGAAGATGGTGGAGGCCAATTCTCTGGATGCTTTCAAGAAGGAGCTGGATAGATATCTGATGGATAGAGGAATCAAGGGATATGGGGACAAGGCAGGGACTGGGTATTGATAGTGAATGATCAGCCATGATCTCAGAATGGCGGTGCAGACTCGAGGGGCTGAATGGTCTACTTCTGCACCTATTGTCTATTGTCTATTGTCTATTATAATTTTTGTATGACTATACACATTTCCCGGGTGGCAGGGTAGAGATATGTCTGAACCTAAGGAGGTGTAAGGCACTCCTTCCCTCTGCTAGCCTGCAGAGCACCCATTGGCAAGGTGTGGCACCTTAAACCCCCCTAATCAGGGTCATGTGAAGCCATGGGGACAGGTGGCGGATGGTCAAATGAAAAGCTGGTACATATTACAAGTCTCAACCACTGGCACTAGGCAGACAATCTCTGAAGATTGTTAATAATGGCTGGGGTCACCTGTGTTTTAAACTGGAGAACATTAGAAACAGGAGCAGGAGTCGGCCATCTGGTCTGTCAAGCCTGCTCCACCATTCAATAAGATCACGGTTAATATGGCCATGGCTTCATCTCCACCTGCCTTTTCCCCATAACCCTTAATTCCCCTACTGTACAAAAATCTATCCAATCTTGTCTTAAATATATTTACTGAGTTAGCCTCCACTGCTTCATTGGGCAGAGAATTCCACAGATTCCCCACCCTTTGGGAAAAGCAGTTCCTCCTCATCTCCATCCTAAATCTGCTCTCCCGAATCTTGTGTCCTCTAGGTCTAGTCTCATCTACCAGTTGAAATAACTTTCTTGCCTCTATCTTATCTATCCCTTTCATAATTCTTCTCCTCACATTCTTCTGAATTCCAGCGAGTACAGTCCCAGTGACTCAATCTCTCCTTATAGTCTAACCCCTTCACCTCTGGCATCAACCTGGTGAACCACCTCTCCACTGCTTCCAAAGCCAGTATATCTTTCCTCAAGTAAGGAGACCAGAACTGCATGCCATACTCCAGATTCAGTCTCACCAGTATCCTGTACAGTTGCAGCATAACCTTCCTGCTCTTAAATTCAGTCCCTCCAGCAATGAAGGCCAACATTCCATTTGCCTCTACAGGACACTTGGTCCCCTCTTTCAGATCATTAGTGTATATCTTGAACAGTTGCAAGCCCGGTACCAGCCCTGTGGCACACCACTCACCACTAATTGGCAACCACTGTAACACCCGTGTATTCCAATTCTCTGCTTTCTAATAGTTAACCAATTCTTTATCCATGCTAATACATCACCCCCAAATTTATACATCATTATCTTATGGATAAGTCTTGTCACTTTATTGAATGTCTTCTAGAAATCCAAATAAATAACATCCATCTGTTCCTCTCTATCTACTACACTTGTAATATCCTCAAAGAACTCCAGTAAGTTTGTCGAACAGGACCTGTCTTTGCTGAATCCATGCTGCATCTGCCCAATGGATCCATTTCTTTCCAGATGCCTCGCTATTTCTTCTTTAATGATAGCTTCAAGCATTTTCCCAACTACAGATGTTAAACGAACTGGTCTATAGTAACCTGCCTTTTGCCTACACCCTTTTATGAGCAATGGTGTGACATTCACTGTCTTCCAATCCTCCCAGACATGCCCAGAGTCCAGAGAATTTTGGTTAATGATCACTAAAGCCTCTACAATAACATAAAGACATTGCCCAAAAGAAGGTAATGGCAAACTAATTCTGTGGAAAAAAAATTGCTAAGAACAATCATGGTCATCATATCGCATGACACAAATAATGATGACTGACATTTTCTACTATAGCAACTATACTTGCTCTGAGCTGTGTGCTGTTGATACTGTGTTTTGTAACATGGCCTTGGAGAAACACTGTTCCATTTGGCTGTATTCATCTATATTTAAATAACAATTAAACTTGAACTTCTCCCATACACCTCCTTTAACTTTTCCCACTCTCACCTTAAATGCATCTCCTATATTATTTGAGATTTCTACCCAAACCTCTTCATAAGATCATAAAACACAGGAGCAGAGTTAGGCCATTTGTTCCATCTAGTCTGTTCCCATTTGATCATGCCGTTCTCCCTGTAACCTTTGATGCCCTAATTAATCAAGAACCTATCAAACTCCAATTCAGATATACCCAATGACTTGGCCTTAACAGCCATCTGGGGCAATAAATCTACAGATTGACCACATTTAGGCTCAGGAAATTCCTCCTGATTTCTATTCTAAAGGAAATTTCTTGCATTCTGAGGCTGTGCCCCCTGGTCCTGGACTCCCCCAATAATTGAATCATCCTATCCATGTCTACACTATCACTCCTTGTCTCATGTCTCTAGCCAACCTAGTCCTCTCAATATTTTAAAAGCTTATATCGAGTTGCCCCTCAAATGCTGGAAAATGGTATTACTATGGATAGGTTGTATGATCACATGGATATGATGGAACAAAGGCCTGTTTGTGAGGCCTGTATCTTGTACACGTATTCTCCATACTTGAGTTACCTTACACACTTAATTTTCTCACATTTCCCAACCTTCTCAAGCTCCCACAATAGAATATAGAACATTACAGCTCAGTAGACCTTTGACCCATGATGTTGTGTTGACTTTTAACCTTCTATAAGATAAATCTAACTCTGCCCTCCCACATAGTCCTTCATTTTTGTTTCATTCATACACCTCTTATGTGTCCCTAATGTAAATACCTTTACCACCACCCCTGGCATCACGTTCCACACATCCCCACTAACAGTGTAAAGTACCTGTGTCTGACACACCCACAGTCAACTGGAGAAGAAAACAAGAATTGAATTCTGATTGTGGGCACTGTAAAGTGTAATGCTAACTGCTACACTACCATGTAGTCCTATGTTTGGAATCTCCCAAGTGGACCACAAACTTGTCGTGATTTGGAGGCTTGCATGTTTCAATCACCTGGCTAGAATCAGGGTTTTGCATTAGCTCTTGGGGGCAGGGTCACCCATGCCAAACAAGTCAAAGGGTAGATGCCAGACAAAGAATGGTCAACTGGTCCTTTGTGTTTGGGGGTTCAGCTCAGGGTCAACAATCCTGACTGGCCAATCAAATCTGTTTCAGAAACAGCAATGAAGAGACCTTCTATATCTGAGTGTGACAGTGTTCCTGAGTCTCCAAGCAAGACTGAGAGGAAGCAATTGGCATGATGAAAGAAGCCCTGAACACCATCAAGACCAAGACCAAAACTGGCCAAGGACATACAGAGATGGATAACCTTCATTGCGGCTCTGAACACCAGCGGTGTAATGAGCAGTCAGTAAGCCTGTTTGGAATGATCTGTCTGGATGACATAGAAAATAGAACATAGCACATTACTACACAATACAGGCCCTTCAGCTCACAATGTTATGCTGACCTTTGAATCATCTCCATGATCAATCTAACTCTTCCTGCCTACGTTACCTCCATTGTTCTATTGTCCAATTACAATGCTCTTGAAGCAATGCTCTTGAAGTTCAAAACTTAAGGAGTTCCTAAATATGCTGCTAGAATTCCCCTGGTTTTAGGACACTCTGTCTCTCTTTCACCATTTTAACCCCTCCCCCCCACCTACAATCCAAGATTATTTATGAAGAGCTCTTTTTGTCTGGGGTTTAGATCTATCTGAAGATGTGTCCTTTTCAGGGGCCAGTAAAACTGAGATGCACTTATGTTATCTAAATTAAGTCACATTATCATTTCATGCCAAACTATAAAAGAAACATTCTCTCCATAGGGATTAGAAACAGAATTCAGAGGGAATAAAATTACATTGGCCTTTTACAATAAAGGCAAAGCTTCCTGCTTAACTCCTTTGGCATCAACTCTAAGACTTACTGGAAGTTGAAGAGTTTATAGGCTGCCAATTTATTAGTAGCACGTGGTTGACTGAGTGGATCTGGAGATCAGTGACAAACGTTTCTGTAACTGCCAGCAAGTTCAGTTGATGTCAGGTCAGAGAATCCATCCCTACTTTGTTTCATAGCTCTTGAGACAGCCATTCCTTCCACTGACACAACAGCTTTAAATGATGGCTTGTTTAGGAAAATGTGTGGAATTGTAATGAAGTTGGTGAACTGGTAAATTGGTTTATTATTGTCACATTGAACACAGAACATGGAACAGAGCAGCACAGTACAGGCTCTTGTTCTGCTGACCCTTTAGCCTATACTAAGATTAATCTAACCTTTCCTCCCACATTCGCACATCCAAGTGCCTATCTAGGAGTCTCTTAAATATCTTAATATATCTGCCTCTACCACCACACCTGACGGTGTGTTATATGCGTGAAAACTACTTCTGACATCCTCCGATACTTCACTCCCATCATCTTAAAACTATAATGTCATGTACAGAGGTACAGTGAAAGGCATTTTTCATGCCATCCATACAGAGAACTTCATCACATCAGTATATCAAGGTGATACAAGGGTGGCAGGGTGGAGATATGTCTCTATGAAAGGAGGCAAAAGGTGCTGCTTCCCACTGCTAACCTTGTGTAAGGTGCAGCACCTAATTAGCCTCCCAGTCAAGGTTACCTGAAGCCATGGGTGCAGGAGGTGCATGGTCAGACAAGGTGGAGGATGGTCAACTTGTCCTTCTACTGAGACACTGTAATTTACTTTGGGATCAGTAAAGTATCTATCTATCTATAAGCAAACAAGTCTCAAGCCACTCATGTACAATTTGCCAAGAACAATCAGGGTCATGGAAAGACCATTGCTCCCCGTGTCATACAATACGGGACATAACAGATTGCAGAATACAGTACAATAAGCACAAAGAAATAGCAGTGCAAACAGACAGTAAAGTTCAAAGTCATGAAGAGGTAGATTATGAGGTCAATTGTCACCTTATTGTGAAAGAGGTATGGTCAGTGGTCTTTCAACAGCAGTTTGAAGTTGTCATTGAACCTGGTGATACATGCTTTCAGGCTTTTGTATTTTCTTCCCAATGGGAGAAAATGTCTGGTGTGAATGGGATTGTTTGATGATGTTGGCTGCTTTACCAAGGCAGGGATAATTATAGATGGTGACCTTGGAGAAGAGAGTGGTTTTTATGATGTACAGAGCTATATGCTCAAATCTGGAATTTCTTGTAATCTGTTCCATAATTCATGATACAACACTGAGCCATGTCATCTGCAGAAATTCTCTAATGACTCCACAATAGTTGAATGTATAAAGAGAGGACGGGTGGATGAATACTGGATCCTGGTGGAGGACTTTGTCAAATGTTGCAAACTGAATCATCTGCAGCTCAACATCAGTAAGACAAAGGAGATGGTGATGGACTTTAAGAAGACTAAGCCTGTACTACTACCTATTACTAATGATGTTGAGGACATAGATGTGGTGAGGATCTACAAGTACTTGGGGATGACAGACTTGAGTGGAGCGCCAACACAGAGGCTCTGTACAAGGGCCTGCGTCGCTTCTACTTCCTGAGGAGACTGAGGTCCTTTGGAGTATGCAGGCCTCTCTTTCACATGCTCTACCAGTCTGTTGTCACCAGTACAATCTTCTATGCAGTGGTGTGCTGGGGTAATGGCATCAACACGGGTGATGACAACAGGCTCAATAAACTGATTAGAAAGGCTGGCTTTGTTATAGGAGTCAAACTGGGCACATTTGAGGCTGTGGTAGAATGAAGGACCCTACACAAAATCCTGGCAGTTCTGGACAATGTTTCTCACCCTCGGCCTGCCTCCTTGGCTGAACAGAGGAGCACTTTTAGTAATAGACTAAGAAAACCGTGCTGCTCAAAAGAGCACTGTATAGGACAATTCTTACCCTCAGCCATTGGGCTCTATGATGAGTCAGCCTACAACCAAGGAAGTGATGATCTCCTCCTGTTAGACTAAAGTAACTTCTTTTATTCTTTTTTACTTCCCTTCTAATATTCGTACATTTGTATATCTGTGCACTTGCATTGTACTGTGACACCGTAATTTCCTTTGGGAATAATAAAGTATCTATCTATCTATAAACAGATGCATTAAAATACCAGTGACCTGGGTTCAATTCCTGCTGGAGTTTGTATGTTTTCCCTGTGACTGTGCATTTTCTCCTGGTGATCTGGTTTCACCCCACAGTACAAAGACGTATCAGTTGGTAAGTTAATTGGCTGATGTAAATTGTCCTGTGATTAAGCTAAGACTAAAATCGAGGAATTGCAGGGTAGTGTGGCTTGAAGGGCCCAAAGGGCCTATTCAATACTATATCTCAATAAATAAAATGTTATGTCACTTCAGTATCATATTGTCCCGATATGTTGGTCCTTCCCAATGAACTCCACCTCCACTCCCCCCTACAATATATACCAGCAATGAATTAAAATGAGTGCAGCACACCATGACATCACTCCTGGACAAATCCATGATCTCATCCTTCACATTCAGGAAGAGGACAATATTGAAGGGGACCTCAGAAATGCTGCAGTTATGATCATCTTCTGGGAACATGAGAATTTCGACCATGGAAATAAATGAATGGTCTCCTGATGTCTGTCAGAGGGCAAGTCATCTCTGGGATTTTCCTCAAACACCTTCTCCTAGTGGAGCAGTCATTCCCAGAATTATTGCTTGGATGCTGTCAGTGTTCACTAGGTGAATTGTATCCACTTCAATATATGGAGCAAGGCTGACCACTTGCCTGGAATTGTAATGACATGACATTAAGAGATGTTGTTTATAGTGAATAAGGTTATCTTAGATTACAGGAAGATCTTGATTCTTTACAGAAGTGGGCCAAGAAATGACAAATGGATCTCAATACAGATAGGTGTGAGGAGTTTCATTTTGGAAAGTCAGATTATTTCATTTCAACAAGTCATTGAGGTAGTACAAGGGAAAACCATAATAGAATGCAGAATAAAAGCCTTACAGTGGCAGAGAAAGTCCAGAGCAGGGAAACAGTAAGGTGCCAGGACAGAGCAATGTAGATTGTGGTCAAAGGTGCATGTTATTGGTCTAGGGCACAGTTTAATAGTCATAACTGCGGGATAGATGTTGTCCTTGAGTCTGGTAGTGCTTTCAGGCATTTGTATCTTCTGCCCAATGGGAGGGGAAAAAAGTATGTCCGGTGTAGATGGTGTTTTTGATTATACTGACTGCTTTACTGAAACAGCAAGAAATATAGACAGAGTCCATAGAGGGGAGACTGGTTTCCATGATGTGCTGAGTTACGTCCACAACTCTCCACAGCTCCTTACAGTTACAGGCAGATCTGTGATGCATCTAGATACATTTTTTTCTATTGGGTATCAATAAAAATTGGTATGAGTTGATGGGGTCATGCCAAATTTCTTTAGACTCCTGAGGAAATACTGTAATTGTGATAGAGATAGATAGATACTTTATTGATCCCCAAAGGAAATTACTGTGTCAAAGTAGCATTAAAAGTGCACAGATATACAAATATAAAAATATTAGAAGAGAAACATGAAAGAATAAGATATAAGTTAGAAATCTTTCATGAAGTTTTTTTGGTAGTGTTAGTGAAAAAAGCATTTGACATGCTTGCCTTCATAGGCTGAGTCACTGAGTACGATAGCAGGAACGTCATGTTGCAGCTGTACAAAGCATTGGTTCGACCACATGGAGCACAGTGCTGATTGCCACACTACAACATGTACGTGGCAGCAACAGAAAATGTGCAGAAGAGATTCACTGCTGTCTTGCATGGAATAGGAATAGACCCCTTCAGATGGTGAAGGATATATTGGCTCATCAATTGTCATTGGAATACAGGAGGCTTACCAAGGTTTGCACATACAAAGTGTTGGAGAGATGCAGCAGGTCAGACAACATCTACGGAGAGGAATAGCATCAACATTCAGGCTGAGATCCTTCAATAGACTTGTGTTTATCAGGGTTTATGAAGTTATGAGGCCATTGAGAGGAAATGCAATAGATATTTACCCCCAGAGCAGATATGTCCAGAACCAGAGAGCACAGGTTTAAGTTGAGAAAGAAGAAATTTAAGGAGACCTGCCACCATAATGTTCTTCACAGACAGATTGACGCTTTCTGGAAGAAGCTGCCAAAATTGATGTTGGAGGCAAAGTCAAAGTCAAGTTTATTGTCATATGGACAAGTACATGTACAGTATACACAGTTGCAATGAAAAACTTACTCGCAGCCGTATTACAGGCATATAGCATTAGATAAGCAGCATTCACTAGAAAAATATGAATTAAAAGTAAATTACACAATTTTTACCAGAATGAATGCAGTTCAAACAAAATGATCAAGGTGATCAAGTGATCATAGTGTTGCTAAACTGCACTGATTAGCATTTTGCGAGTTAGCTCAAGAACCAAATGGTTGAAGGGAAGTAGCTACTCTTGAGTCTGCTGGTGTGGAATGTCGGGCTTCTGTACATCCTGTCTGATGCTTATTGGAAGAAGATAGCATGGCCCAGACAGTGAGAATCTTTAATGATGATGTTGCCTTCTTAGAATAGAATAGAGTAGAACTTTATTGTCATTGCTCAAAACAATGAGGTTGTGGTGCTACTCCAGTCCATGCAAAACAGATATTTACAATGCATGTTGTAAATGCATGGCAAATTAAAAAGAAAATCCCATATTTACAGTACATGCAACAAGTGACTTCAATAGTCCTTTAGGGAATGCTTCCTGCACATGTATTTGTACTTAGTGGAGAGCGGCCAGTGAAGGAGTGGAGCTTTGAGGCTTTGGCTCGAGAGGTTTTGGCAGTTTTGGCAGTCGGATTGTGCAATCAAGTCAATCAAGATTTGAATAGCTCAGGCTCAGCAGAAAGTGGCTGACTGGGCAATCAAAAATTGAAAAGCTCAAACAAATAAAAAGAGGGGTAGCTCAAGCAGAGCGGCCAGTGGAGGAGTGGAGCTTTGAGGCTTTGGCTCGAGAGGCTTCGGCAAGAAGAGGCGGAGGATGTGCTTGCTCCCAGTGAGGTTAGGCTGGGTAAGTTTCTTTAATTAATTTAATTAACTTAGGAGTTGATAATAGAGGCAGTAGATAGGGTAGTCCAGTGCTCCAATTATAGGATGTGGGAAGTCAGGGACAGCACAATTGTCTCTGATGACTACACCTGCAAAAGGTGCATCCAGCTGCAGCTCCTGTCAAACTGTCAAACTGAGTTAGGGAACTGGAGCTGGAGCTGGATGAACTTCAGATCACTCGGGAGGTAGAGGCAGTAATAGATCAGAGTTTCAGGGAGACAGTCACCCCTAAAAGTCAGGAGACAGGTAACTGGGTGACTGTTAGGAGAGGGAAGGGGAATAGACAGGAAGAGCAGAGCACCCCCCCCCCCCTGTGGCCATTCCCATCAATAATAAGTATACTGTTTTGGATACTGTTGGTGGGGATGACCTACCAGGGACAAGTTGTAGTGGTCGCGTCTCTGGCACCGAGACTGGACCCTCAGCTCAAAAAGGAAGGAGGGAAAAGAGGAGAGCCATAGTGATGGGGATTCGATAGTTAGAGGGAAAGGTAAGAGGTTCTTTGAGAAAGATCGAGAATCCCAGATGGTCTGTTGCCTCCCTGGTGCCAGGATCTGCAACATCTCAGATCCAGTTCTCGGTATTCTCAGGAGAGAGGGTGAGCAGCCAGATGTCGTGGTCCACGTGGGGACTAATGACATAGATAGGAGTAGGGATGAGGTTCTGACGAAGGAATATAGGGAGTTAGTAAAGAAGTTAAAAAGCAGGATCTCAAGGGTGGTAATCTTGAGATTGCTGCCTGTGCCACGAGACAAAGAGGGTAGGAACAGGAAGTTATGGCAAATGGATGCGGGGCTGAAGAGTTGGTGCAGGGGGCAGGGGTTCAGATTTCTGGATCATTGGGATCTCTTCTGGGGAAGGCTTGACCTGTACAAAAATGACGGGCTGCACCAGAAGTAGAAAGGGACCAATATCCCGGCGTGTAGGTTTGCTAGAGCTGTTAGGGAGGGTTTAAACTAGTTTGGCAGGGGGGTGGGAATCAGAATGTGAGTGCAGAGATTAGGGCAGAAGGACAAGGCCATGATGCGGTGTTCTGAGTTGGTGAGGAAGGACAAGTAGGGGACAAAACATAAATGTAGCCAGTTAGAAGGGCTGAAATGTGCCTATTTCAACATTAGGAGTATTAAGAATAAAGGGGATGAACTTAAAGCATGGATCAGTATGTTGAACTACGATGTTGTGGCCGTCACTGAAACTTGGCTGGAGGAAGGGCAGCACTGGCAGATGCAGGTACCGGGGCTTAGGTGTTCTGAAAGGAATAGGATGGGAGGTAAGAAAGTGGGGGGAGTAGCATTACTGGTCAGGGAAGTATCACGGCTGTAGAAAGGGAAGATGCTGCAGAGGGAGTGTCCACTGAGTCAGTCTGGGTGGAAGTCAGAAATAGGAAGGGATCAATCACTGTGCTGGCAGTAGTCTATTGGCCCCGAAATAGCCCTCAGGACACTGAGGAGCAGAGAAGCAGGCAGAATTTAGAATGATGCAGGAAATACAGGGTTGTGGTTATGGGTGATTTCAACTTCCCTCATATTGACTGGCACCTCCTAACTGCAAGGGGGATAGGTGGGGCTGAATGTGTCAGGTGTGTTCAAGAAGGATTGCTGACACAGTATGTGGACTGGCAAACGAGAGGAGAGGCCATACTGGACCTAGTTCTGGGTAATGAACCTGGTCAGGTGACAGACCTCTTGGTTGGGGGAGAATTTTGGTGAGAGTGACCACAACTCCCTTAGCTTCAGCTTAGCTATGGAAAAAGATAAAAACAGACAAAAAGGGAAAGTGCTTAACTGGGGTAGGGCTAACTATGAAGGGATGAGGCAGGAACTAGTGGGAGTAAATTGGAAACAGATGTTCAAGGGTGAAAGCAGAAAAGTAATGTAGAGGAAATTTAGGGACCACTTGAGCTGGGTTCAGGATAGGTCAAGGATGAGTCAAGGAAAAAATGGTAGGAAGAGGGAGCCATGGCTGATAAAACATGTGAGGCACCTCGTCAAGAGGAAAAAGGAAGCATATGTCAGATATAAGATGCAGGAAGCAGGAGGGGCTCATGAGAAATATAGGGTAGCCAGGAAGGAGCTTAAGAAAGGACTTAGGAGAGCTTGAAGGGCACATGAGAAGGCCTTGGCTTGTAGTATTAAGGACAACCCCAAGGTGTTCTATGCATATGCGAAAAACAGAAGGATGACAAGAATGAAGGTGGGTCCGCTAAAGGATAAAGAAGGCAACATGCACCTGGAGGTGGAGGAGGTTGGGGAGGGCCTAAATGAATACCTTGCTTCAGTATTCACAAGTGAAAAGGACCGTGAGCTCGAAATAGAACAGGCCTGTGTGCTGGACAATGTGGAGACTGAGGAAGAAGTGTTGGACCTTCTTAAAAGCATCAGGATTGATAATTCCCCAAGGCTAGATGTGATCTACCCCAGGTTGGTGTGGGAAGTGAGAAAAGAGATTGCTGGAACAGTAGCTATAATCTTTGAATCCTCTTTGGCTGCAGGGGAGGTGCCAGAGGATTGGTGAACGGCAAATGTAGTTCCCTTGTTTAAAAAAGGTAATAGGTAGAATCCTGTGAACTTTAGACCGATACGTCTTATGCTGGTGATCTGTAACCTATTGGAAAGGATTCTTAAGGACAGGATCTACGAGCATCTACTCAAGGATAGTCAACATGGCTTTGTGAAGGGAAGATCGTGCCTCAAGATCTTAATTGAGATTTTTGAAGAGGTAACTAAAGAAATTGATGAAGGTAGAGTGGTAGATCTGGTCTACATGGATTTTAGCAAGACATTTGACAAGGTCCTCCACAAGAGACCCATCCAGAAAGTCATGAGACATAGGATCAGTGGAAGCTTGACTGTTTGGATAAAAAATTGGCTTACAGGAAGAAAGCAGAGGGTAGTAGTGGAAGGAAAGTATTCTGCCTGGAGTTCAGTGACTAGTGGAGTGCCGCAAGGATCTGTCCTGGAATTCCTGCTCTTTGTGATTTTTATAAATTACCTGGATGAAGAAGTGGAAGGATGGGTGAGTAAGTTTGTGGATGACACTAAGATTGGAGTTGTGGATGGAACTGCAGGTTGTCGAAGGTTACAAAAGGATATAGACAGGCTGCAGAGTTGGGCAGAAAAATGGCAGATGGAGTTCAATCCGGGTAAGTGTGAGGTGATGCATTTTGGAAGGACAAACCAGAAGGCTGAGTAAAGGGTTAATGGTCAGTTACTTAAGAGTGTGGATGAACAGAGGGACCTTGGGGTTCAAATCCATACATCCCTCAAGGTCGCTGCACAGGTTGATAGGGTAGTTAAGAAGGCCTATGGGATGCTAGGCTTCATTAATAGGGGGATTGAGTTCAAGAGTAGAGAGGTCTTGTTGCAACTTTACAAATCTCTGGTGAGACCACACTTAGAATATTGTGTTCATTTCTCGTCACCTCATTATAGGAAGGATGTGGAAGCTATGGAGAGGGTGCAGAGGAGATTTACCAGGATGTTGCCTGGTTTGGAGAACAAGTCTTATGAGGCAAGGTTAGCAGAGCTGGGACTTTTCTTTTTGGAGCATAGAAGGATGAGAGGGGACTTGACAGAGGACCACAAGATTATGAGAGGCATAGATAGGGTGGATAGTCAGTATCTGTTTCCCAGGGCATGAATAGCAAACACCATAGGGCATATGTACAATGTTAAGGGAGGGAAGTTTAGGGGGGACATCAGGGGTAAGTTTTTTATGCAGAGGGTTGTGGGTGCCTGGAATGACTTGCCAGGGATGCTGGTGGATGCTAAAACATTAGGGGTATTTAAGAACCTTTTGGACAGGCACATGGATGAAAGAAAGATAGAGGGTTATGGGGTAGTGTGGGCTTAATACTTTTTTTTAAGGAATATGTAGGTCGACACAACATGGAGGGCCAAGGGGCCTGTACTGTGCTGTAGTGTTCTAGTGTCCAGTGTCTAGTTATTTTATTTCTTACATCCAAGGGAGTAAAAATCTTTATGTTGCGTCTGTGTCACAATGTACAAGAAATAAAGAGTGGAAATTTTGGAGGATATTGCCCAAGTACCAAGATTGTATACATAATTGTTTTGTATACATGTGTGTACAGTCAGATACAATCAGATCAATGTACAGATCTAGGGAGTCTCTGGGGGTGGAAATTAGGAATAGGAAGGGGTCCATTACTCTACTGGGTGTTTTTATAGACCACCCAATAGTAACAGGGACATCGAGGAACAGATAGGGAGACAGATTCTGGAAAGGTGTTGTTGTGGTAGGAGATTTTAACTTCCCAAATATTGATTGGCATCTCCTGAGAGTGAGGGGTTTAGATGGGGTAGAGTTTGTTAGTTGTGTTCAGGAAGGTTTCCTGACACAATATTTAGACAAGCCTACAAGAGGAGAGGGTGTACTTGATCTGGTGTTGGGAGGTGAACCTGGTCAGGTGTCAGGTCTCCCAGTGGGAGAGCATTTTGGAGATAGTGATCACTATTCTATGTCCTTTACAATAACATTGGAGAGGGATAGGAACAGACAATTTAAGAAGGTGTTTAATTGCAGTAAGGGGAAATATGAGGTTATCAGATAGGAACTTGGAACCATAAACTGGAAACAGATGCTCTCAGGGAAACGCATGGAAGAAATGTGGCAAATGTTCAGGGGATATTTGTGTGGGGTTCTGAGTAGATACATTCCAATGAGACATGGAAAGGATGGTAGGATCTGTGGTATACAAAGGTTGTTGCAAATCTAGTCAAGAAGAAAAGAAGGGCTTACGAAACGTTCAAAAACAAACGTAATGATAGAAATCTAGAAGATTATAAGGCTTGCAGGAAAGAGCTTAAGAATGAAATTAGGAGAGCCAGAAGAGGCCATGAGAAGGCCTTGGTGGACAGGATAAAGGAAAACCCCAAGGCATTCTACAAGTATGTGAAGAGCAAGAGGATAAGACGTGACAGAATAGGACCAATCATGCCTGACAGCGGAAAAGTGTGTATGGAACCAAAAGAAATAGCGGAGGTACTTAATGAATACTTTGCTTCAGTATTCACTACGGAAAAGGATCTTGGTGATTGTAGTGATGACTTGCAGTGGACTGAAAAGCTTGAGCATGTGGGTATTAAGGAAGTGGATGTGCTGAAGTTTTTGGAAAGCATCAAGTTGGTTAAGTCACTAGGTCTGGATGGAATGTGCCCTAGGCTACTGTGGAAAGAGGGGGAGGAGATTGCTGAGTCTCTGGCAATGATCTTTGCATTATCAATGAGGATGGGCGAGGTTCCAGAGGATTGAAGGGTTCTGGATTTTGTTCCCTTATTCGTGAAAGGGAGTAGGGATAGCCCAGGAAATTATAGGCCTGTGAGTCTTACTTCAGTGGTTGGTAAGTTGATGGAGAAGATCCTGAGAAGCAGAATTTATGAACATATAGAGAGGCATAATATGATTAGGAATAGTCAGCGTTACTTTGTCAAAGAGAGGTCGGGCCTTACGAGCCTGATTAAATGTCTTGAGGATGTGACTAAACACATTGATGAAGGTAGAGCCATAGATGTAGTGTATATGGATTTTAGCAAGGCATTTGATAAGGTACCCCATGCAAGGCTTATTGAGAAAGTAAGGAGGCATGGGATCCAAGGGGACCTTGCTTTGTGGATCCAGAACTGGCTTGCCCATGGAAGGCAAAGAGTGGTTGTAGACAGGTCATATTCTGCATGGAAGTTGGTGACCATTGGTGTGCCTCAGGGATCTGTTCTGGGACCCCTACTCTTTGTGATTTTTATAAATGACCTGGATGGGGAAGTGGAGAGATGGGTTAGTAAATTTGCTGATGACACAAAGGTTGAGAGTGTTGTGGATAGCGTGGAGGGCTGTCAGAGGTTGTGGCGGGACATTAATAGGCTGTAAAACTGGACTGAGAAGAGACAGATGGAGTTCAAACCAGATAAGTATGAAGTGGTTCATTTTGGAAGGTCAGATATGATGGCAGAATATAGCATTAATGGTAAGACTCTTGGCAGTGTGGAAGATCAGAGGGATCTTGGGGTCCGAGCCGATAGGACACTCAAAGATGCTGAACAGGTTGACTCTGTGGTTAAGAAGGCATACAGTGCATTGGCCTTTATCAATTGTGGGTTTGAGGTTAAGAGCCGAGAGATAATGTTGCAGCTATATAGGACCCTGGTCAGACCCCACTTGGAGTAGTGTGCTCAGTTCTGGTCGCCTCACTACAGAAAGGATGTAGAAACCATAGAAACGGTGTAGAGGAGACTTACAAGGATGTTGCCTGGATTGGGGAGTATGCCTTATGAGAATACGATGAGTGAACTTGGCCTTTTCTCCTTGGAGCAATGGAGGTTAAGAGGTGACCTAGTAGAGTTGTACAAGATAATGAGAGGCATTGATCATGTGGATAGTCAGAGGCTTTTCCCTAGAGCTGAAGTGGCTAGCATGAGGGGGCATAGTTTTAAGGTGCTTGGAAATAGATACAGAGAAGATGTCAGGGGTAAGTTTTTTACGCAGAGAGTGGCGAGTGCGTGGAATGGGCTGCTGGCGGCAGTGTTGGAGGCAGAAACGAAAGGGTCTTTTAAGAGACTCCTGGATGGCCACATTGAATTTAGAAAAGTAGAGGGCTATGGGTAAAGCCTAGGTAGTTCTAAGGCAGGGGCATGTTCAGCACAGCTTTGTGGGCTGAAGGGACTGTATTGTGGTATAGGTTTTCTATGTTTCCATATTACAGTCAGATATGCAATCATATCAATGTGTATTGATAAATCTGATGGCCTGCTGAAAGATGCTGTCTCGGAGCCTGTTTAGTCTTAACCCTAATGCTGTAGTACCATTTGCCAATGGTAGCAGCTGAAACTGTGGCTGAGGTGGCTGGAGTCCCTGATGAACCTCTGGATGACTTTTATGCACTAGGCTATCTGCACCATTGTCTGCGGTGCCCTACGAAGGAAAGTAGTCCAATTCCCATACCAAACAATGACACAGGCACTCAGGATGCTCTCGATGGTGCCCTAGTAGAAAATCCTGAGGATTCGGGGACTTTTGCCGAACTCCTTCATTTTCTGAGATGAAAGAGGCACCATTGTACTTTTTTGCACCACCCATCTGGTATGTACAGACCAGATAAGTTCCTCAGTGATGTGCATACCAAGAAATTTGAAACTACTCACCCTCACAATGATCAACTATGGTGGTAGATACAATTACAATTTTTAAAAGGCATTGGTTTCAAAGGATTTAAAAGTTTAAAGGTACATTTAATGTTGGAGAAATATATACAATATACGTCCTGAAATGCATTTTCTTCACAACCACCCATAACCACCATGGTCCTGAAAAACGTTGTCTTGTTTTTACTGTGTACTGTACCAGCAGTTAGGGTCGAAATGACAATAAAAGTGACTTGACTTGACTTGAAAAACAGAGGAATGTCCTTAAAGAATGATCTTCAGTTACTGTAAATGTTAGAACCCCAAAGTACCCCCCCCCCCACCAGCTCCCCTCCCTCCTGCGAGTAAGCGACAGTAAGGAACAACCCCCTGTCCCCCCACCGGCAAACAAAGCATTGGTACCCGCCATCGAGCACTGAAACATGAGCAAAGCAACAGGAAAGACATAGACTTGTAGTTTCCTCAAAGACTACATTGTTCACCCGGCATTCGACATACCACAGTCTCCCTCTTTCCCCAATAAGTGAGAAGGAGGTGTCTCCGTTTCACAGTGAGAGCGGAGATATAACAAACAACTCGCAGGTTTATGATGTTAAAAGTCTGTTGCATTGCTTTTTCCGAGCTCTGTGTCCAAAGATCTTGGGTCTCTGGGCACACAGCCAGAGATCTTCCCTCTCCAATGACACACCGATCTGCAGAGGCACCAACCTCCAATCCCCCCCATCTCCAGAGCCACGAGATCCCAGGCCTCCGAAGGCAAGAGGAACTCTTAGGCCGCGCCCTTGGCGTGCCAAACAACGGCCAGTTGTGAAACCCCGAGAGCGGGTCCCATTCCCACAAAGAACCGTAGTCAACATGTAACTTCAGGTCAGGGTCTTCAAAAGAAACCTGAAAGGGAAAAATAGAGATATTAAAGATGGAAATAGAGCTGTTTCCAAAGGTGCAAGCAAAGGAGTCACCGTTAGGTGCCATTATCCCTCTTGAGCTCCACTGTAGATACTGGAAAGCTGAAATAAAATCTCAAAATACTGGAAAACCAGGTCAGGCAGCATCTGGGTAAGGTGAAATTGAGTTAACGTTCCAGGTCAAAGGCCTTCCATCTGAACTGGGAAAGTTTTGAAGGGTCTTGCCCATGAAAACATTAACTCTGTTTCCCTCTCCTCAGATACTGTCTCACATTCTGATTGTTTCCAGCATTTTCTGTTTATATTGCAGATGAATCTTACCAGCTGTGGGTGAATGGAAAGACTGTATAAGGTGAATATCTTCACCCCAAGTACATAAGAATATGAAATTGGTTCAGTTTTGCAAAGTATTTCAGATATTTCAGAGCGGGTCCCATTCCTATAAAGAACCATAGTCAGCATGTAACTCCACATCAGGGTCTTCAAAATAACCCTGAAAGGGAAGAATAGCGATATTAAGGATGGAAATAGAGCTGTTTCCGAAGATGCAAGCAAAGGAGTCTCCATTAGGCGCTATTAACCCTCCTAAGTTTTGCCTTCTATATAATTAATGTGGAAAAAAAAACAAAGTGTACAAATAAAAAATAATACCGAGATCATGAGTTGTAAAGAGTTCTTGAAAGTGTATCTGTAAGTTGAGGAATCAGCTCAGAGTTGAGGTGAGAGAAGTTATCCACACTGGTTCAGGAGCCTGATGGCTGTAGGGTCATTTCTGTCCCTGAACCTGGTGGTGTGAGTCACAAGCCTTCTGTACCTCCATTGATGCTGCATTACAGGCTAAGTTGGTCTTGTGTGTTGTGTTTGGCGCTCAGTAGTGAGCCTCTAACACAGGCTAAGACACTTGTTCAAAGTCAAAGTAAATTTATTATCAAAAAGTACATATATGGTGAAATATTCATTTCTGTGCAGGCATCTACAGGATAATAAAGAATCAATGGAATCTCTTCATCTCATATTCTTGATATTTATTGCTTATGTAATTATATTATTATTTCTTCTTTTTGAATTTGCACAATTTGATGTCTTCTGCACTCTGATTAAATTGGTGGCCGTATTCTGTTATATTTATTATTCTATAGATTTTACTGAGTATGCTCACAAGAAAATGAATCTCAGGATTGTATATTGTGACATATATGCGCTTTGATAATATAATTTACTTTGAACATTGAAATTTGAAATACATTATAATTTATGAAAAACTATACATACTGTAAATAATGTGCAAAAGAAGACATTTTTCTTTCTTTTCAAATCTTTTTTATTATTATTATTATTCAAAAATAGCACAAGTACATCGAAGTAACAACACTTACAATGCCTCAAAAAAGAAGAAATTATCTTAAAGATTGAAAATTTTTCTGAATAAAAAAACCCTACTGAGCAAAAAAAGTGAGATAAAAAAGGAAACCCATTGGGGGTACATCCCTGAAGCCCTGCGTCATGCAGAAAGCTTCTAAAAATAAACATCAAACCGCCAACAAGAAAGAAAGATATATCAAAAAGAAATTTACGTTTAGATTGTGGAGGAAATCTATCAGTTAACTGAAATGATAATAACGAGAAAATGAGCTCCATCTCTTCTCAAAATCAAATAAAGGTTCAAAGGTTCGACTTCTAATTTTCTCCAAGCTAAGACACGGCATCACTTGAGAGAAGCATTGTGACAAAGTAGGAGCCGATATATCCTTCCATTTCAACAAGATGGCCCTCCTAGCTATCAATGTAACAAAAGCAATAACGTGTTGGCCAGAGAAGACATTTTTCAAATCAAAATAATCTATAATAAAAATATTTACAAGAACGAGCAGTTCAATGCATTTTCATTCTTTACATTCATGGTCAATGCTTTCCGTACTGTTTGATTACATCTGTACACATCAAAAGCACGGCTGCCACTCAAATGGCCTCCATCAGGTGGTACGCTGGCACAGTAGTTGAGGGGCTTCCTCACCCACTCTGGCTTCAACCTCTCCAATTACAGAAGAATCTTACACTGTGGTCCTTCCCCACCGAGCCAACAAATTATTCTATGGTCTATTATGGTGGGGGTGATATATAGGACGCAGGGTTTAAGGGTCGGCACAACATTGTGGGCAGAAGGGCCTGTACTGTGCTGTACTATTCTATGTTCTATGTTCTAAATGGTGCAAATAGAAGTGAAATAATTATAATACCGAGAGCATGGGTTACAGAGTAATTGAAAGTGAGTCTGTAAGTTGTGGAATCAGTACAGTATTGAGGTGAGTGAAGCTATCCATGCTGTTTTAGGAACCTGATGGTTGTAGGGTAATAAATGTTCCTGGATTTGATAGGAGGAGGCTTCTGTACTTCCTTCCCGATGGCAGCAGTGAGGAGAGTGCATGTCCTGGATGGTGGGGGTCCTTGGTGATGGATCCTGCTTTCTTGTGGCTGTACGTCAGAGGTTTTCATCTGACGATCTCTTGTCACGGCCATCTGCACCCTTCACTTAATGTGACGGCTCTTTGTTACTTAATTGGATAACCTAATCCAAACTTCATACCATAGCAATGAGGTTAATCACTTCTGGTGATACTATCAGAATCTCATTTACCTTTACTGCTCAGCCAGATGAGTTTTTGCTTGAAGTTCGATCACCCCAGATAAGGTGATAGTACTCAGAACATTCTAATCGAGGTTGCTGCTGCCTGGGCAACTGCCAATCTTTTGTGCTCTGGCATCACATCTGCTTGTTGTTTATCTTTGAGATAATGAAGAGCCCCTTTGTGTGGAGGCCTGAAGGCACACAGGCTGCTTTGGGAGCTGAGATTACGTGAAGTGCATTCCGTGACTTTTACCCGAGCTCTAGGGGCAAGTAAGAGCTCAGCATTCAAAAGAGAGAGAAAAAATATCCGAGTGATGGAAATGAGCAAAGAAGTTAGTGGTCAGCCTGCATTTGTAAAAGGTAGTGGCAATTTTAGATGAATGCCAGAGATACAAGAGATTTAATCATAACCAAGAGGAAATATCGGTGAGACCTGTCATAGATTGGGAAACCGAGCATTTACAACCGAGTCTGGGATCTCCGAGTGGCCACACATTTTAGTTCTACTTCCTAATCCCATTCCAGAATGTCAATCCATGACCTCCACTACTGTCGCAATACCACACTCAAGCAGCCCTTTATATTCCGTCTGGGTAGCCTCCAAGCTGATGGCATGAACATCGAACTCTCAGACTTCCAGTATTGCCCGCCCATCAGCTTTTCCCTCTTTCACCTTATCTCCTTGCCTGCCCATCACCTCCCTCTGATGCTCCTCCCCGTGCCCTTTCTTCCATAGCCTTCTGTCTTCTCCTATCAGATTCCACCTTCTCCAGCCCTTTCTCTCTTTCACCATTCAGCTTTCCAGCTTTTTACTTCACCTCCCCCCCCCCCCAGGTTTCACCTCTCACCTATCACCTAGTACCTTGTATTTCTTCCTCCCCTCCCCCACCTTCTTGCTCTGACATCTCACCTTTGTCTTCAGTCCTGATGAAGGATCTCGGTCTGAATTGCCGACTCTTTTCCATAGATACTGCCTGGCCTGCTGAGCTCCTCTAGAATTTTGTGTGTGACACAAGAGTTTCTGCAGCAACGCATACAAAACGCTGGAGGTGCTCAGCATCTATGAAGGGAAACAAACAGTTGATGTTTCAGTCCCTGAACCTTCATCATAAAACCCTTAGCCAGTTCCAAATACAACCCTGCTTCGCGTGGTTTGTTTGGACAATGTCATAGTAACCCATCCTGATCCAAGCAGTGACAAGAGACCTGAACAATGGTGGAGAGACAAAAGTGATGGGCTGGGCTATATTAGTAGATACAGCTCAGTGATTCACGGGTAAAGCCTTCCCTTCTATTGAGACCATCTACGAGGAGCACTGTCACAGGAAGGCAGCATCCTTCAGCATCCAGTTTGTGCTCTCTCCGCACTGCTGCCATCAAAATGGAGCCTCAGGACCCACACCATCAGGTTCAGGAACAGTTATTACCCTCAACCATCAAGCTCTTGAACCAGAGGGGTAACTTCATTCAACTTCACTTGCCCCATCACTGAACTGTTCCCACAACTCAGGGACTCATTTTTAATGTCTCCTCATCTCACGTTCTCGATATTTGTTGCGTATTTATTGATGTTTTTGTTTTGAATTTGTACAGTTTGTTGTAGCTCGCACCTCGGTTGTTTATCATGTTTTGGGCAGTCTTTTGTTGATTCTATTGTTTCTTTGTATTTACTGTGAATGCCCACAATAAAATAAATCTCAGGGTGCATGGTGACATATATGTACTTTGATAATAATATACTTTGAACATCAATGAAGTGCTTGATTGTTTATAGGATGAAGTTGCATCAAAACAAGGATTAATATGGTAAGCTGAGAGAGACAGTGTACAGATGTTGCACAGTTACCCAAGCTGAACATTGCTACCAAATTGTATGTGAGCCTTCACTTTGTACAGCTTTTCTGTTTAAGCTTGGGGAACAAGGTCACCAGACATACCCAGACAAGATAAAAATACTAACAAAAGCTTTATAGCATTTACTAGCTACTGGACAGTTCTTTTACTAATTCTCAAGTATTATCAGTCTTTTTCTAATAGATTTTATTGATTGTTAATAGCTGAAATGAGTATTATGATTGCTACACAAATATACAAATAATGGGATTCCAAAGTACACAAAGTTTCTATTGGAACTATATATGTATAAAATTTGGCAATTTTGCCATATAGTTTCATTTTAGTTCAGTGACAAGAGCTGAACTGTTCTCCTTGTGCACAATAAAGTGAGATTGATGAATAAGTACAAGATGTCAGAGTCCAGTTATAGGTGACGACAGAGGTGAGTCAAATTATTATCAAAGTCACTATATGCGATGCTGAGATTCATTTTCTTGTAGGCATTGAGTTGCAGAGTCCTTGAAGGTGAATCCATATGTCATGGTATCAGTTCAGAGTTGAGGTAAGTAAAGTTAACCACACTGGTTCAGGAGCCCGATGGTTGAAGAGTAATAACTGTTCCCGAACCTTACAGTGTGAGACCTAAGACTCTTATACCTCCTTCTCAAAGGCAGCAGCATTAAGAGGAGAGAAGTCTCCCGGTGATGGGAGTCATACTTTGTAGACTGAGGGATAACTGTGTGGATGTAGGACAGCAAGAATTCTGAGATACCTCCAGACTGAATCCCATAACTTGGAGGTTATGGGATTGCTGATAATTTCTTGACATGACAGAACAGATTGGGCAAGGGTTACTGGTTGAATGAAAGTCACTACTCTCTTGTCCATGCTATTCTCATGCTGAATTTCATACCCTCTGGCAAATTTCAGGAATCAAATCTGTTTCTCAGCACTGTGGGGCTGCTTTCCAGTTGTGACTTAAAGTCAGCATTAGAATCAGAGTCAGGTTTATTATCACCGACAGATGTCATGAAATTCGTTGTTTTGTGGCAATGGTACATAACAAAATAATATAAGTTACAATACAAAGTCAGTAAGTAGTGTAAAAGAGGAATATTGAGTTAGTGGTCATAGGTTCCTGATCTGTTCAGATACCTGATGGGAGTGGGGAAGGAGCTCTTCATGTCTTCAGGTTCCTGTACCTCCTCCCAAATGGTAGTACTGAGAAGAGAGCATGTTCTGGAAGGTAAGGGTCCTTAATGATGACTCCTGCCTTCTTAAGGCATCACCTACTGAAGATGTCCTCGATGGTGAGGAGGTTAGTCTGAGTCTGCAAACCTCTGAACCTTTTATGATCCTGTTTGTTGGTGCCTCCATACCAGACAGTGATGTAAACAGTCAGAATTCCATCCATCGTACACCTGTAGAAATTTGCTAGTCTTTGGTGACATACCAAATCTCTTCAAACTTCAAATAAAAGATAGCCATTGGTGTGGCTTCTTTGTAATTACATCAATCTTCAGAGATAGAGCTTCAGAGATGTTGACACCCAGGAAATTGAAGCTGCTTGTGTTTTCTAATGCTGCCCCTCAATGAGGACTGGTTTTCTCTTGACTTCCCATTTCTGAAGTCCACAATCAATTCCTCAGTCTTTCTGACGTTAAGCGCAAGATTGCTGTTGCAATTTTGTGGGTACACTAACTCTCTTAAATGATGTGATGAGGTTCTAATGCACTAATGGGCTAGATGGTTTTCCATCTTTCCCTCCACTGCATTTGCTCACTTGTTTGTGGTTCTGTGGATGAGGAGTGTCACAGTTTGGATTACCTCAGAGCAGCTCTGGGTAACCAAAGGGATCCTGAGAAAACTCTGCAGCTCTTGATCTGTGTTACTGTAAACACAGCTTTATCTCATCTGTGCTGTAGGCCTGATGTCTCTCTCTAGCTTTCATCAAAGGATCGAGGCATTACTGACTTTGGGGGCATGACTTCCATCTTTAAAGATAAATCTTAAATGAAGGTTTTCCTGTAACCACTGAAGCATCAGCTTAGAATGTTGATTGAATGAGTCTTTTCTTTATACCTGTTCAGATTTTCAGAATTAGTATCGTTAACAGGAATTTTATCACTAAAATATATTGTGAAATCTGTTGTTTTGCACAACAGTACAGTGTAATACATAAATATACTATAATAATTATATATATCCATATATATACAATACTGTGCAAAAATCTTAGGATTCTGTGTGTGTGTGGAGAGAGAGAGAGAGAGAGAGAGAGAGAAACAGAGACAGAGAGAGAGAGAGAGAGAGAGAGAGAGAGAGAGAGAGAGAGAGAGAGAGAGAGAGACAGACAGAGACAGAGAGAGAGAGCTAGGGTACCTAGGACTTTTACACAGTATTGTAGTAATTTTATGGATTGCACAGTATTGCTGCTTCAAATGACATATGTGAGTGATGATAAACCTTATTCTGATATGGGTCTCTGCTGTGGTCTGGGAGTAGGAAGAGGGCAGGGAGCGGGAAATTATGGTTGGGGGAGGGGGGAAAGAAGAGAGAAGGGAGCAGGAAGCATCAGAGATTCATTCTATAATGATCAATATACCAATCGTTTGGAATCAAATGACCTTACCTGGTGTCTCAGAGCTGGGAGTGTCTGCACCTGCACCACACCCCCGGTCCTTGCACTCCTTCTCTGCCACTTGTCCCGTATCCCTCCCATAGCGTCCCACCCTCGCCATTCCCACATCCTTTGCACCCACCAGTGTTACAAACTTTCTCTCTGGTCCATGTTGACAAATAGTGTACTGTACTCTTTACCTTGACCCTCCCCCCTTCCGGGTTTCACCTATCACCTACCACCTTGTACTTCTTCCTCCCATGCCCCCACCTTCCTGCTCTGATTTCCCCTCTTCCTTTCCAGTCCTGGTGAAGGGTCCTGGCCCGAAACGTTGATTCTTTTTTTCTTTTCGATGGATGTTGCCTCTGAGTTCCTCCAGCATTTTGTGTGTGTTCCCTTATGATGTGGTGAGTTTCCCCTGGGTGTCCTAGTTCCATCTCACATTTCAAAGATGTGCAGGTTGATAAGTTCATTGGGCATTGTAGATTGTCCCTAATGAGCCATTAGGATAAATCCAGGAGGAGTTAATGGGACAATATGAGGGTCATTGTAATATTTGTATTATTGGCTGATAGTTGGTCAGCATTTTTATAATTTTAAGCAATTTTTATGTCTTACATTGCAACAGATTTCATATGTGCCAGAGAAAATAAACTTGATCCTGATTCTGATTTTGACATTCATCCTTGATATCTACATTAAGGGCACTATTTATTATTTTGTAACTCCAGTGGATTGGGTGGATGAGATCAACAGTGAGATCCAATGGCCAGGAAGGCGGTTCTGCAACGCTCAATGGAGAGCAAAGGGCATGACAATGCACAGAGGACATCATGGTCATCAGCTATAACCAAAGAAGATCCCAGTTTGTGACTCTTGTTTGTACCACTGGACACAGACTTCTGAAGCTGAGAGAGTGAAGCTGCCCCAGCACAATAGCTTTTTCCACTTTAAAAACTCTCCCGCAGAGGTTTTCTATTATTATTGGACATGACAGCTAACCAACTCCACCAACATATATAATGACAGATTTCATGACATATGTCAGTGATAATAAACCTGATTCTGTTTCGGATTCCTACTGTAGTACTTGCTGTCCAACTCAGCAGATCTTTCCAACTCCTTCCAGCTCTGGAGGCTGAGGGAAAGACTGATAGAAGATTATAAATTTACGAGGGGCATAGACAAAGGTGACAGTCAGTACCATTTATTTCTCAGAGTTGAGATGGCTAATGCCTGAGGGCATGTGTTTAAGGTAAGTTCAAAGGAGATGTAGGGTCAAGGTGTTTTTACAAGAGAGTGGTGGTGTTTGGAGAGAACAGTCAGGGGAGATGGTGAAGGAAAATACGATATAGATGTTTTAAGAACATCTTACACAGGTACGCGAATATGTAGAGAATGGAGGTATAGTGACATTGTGTGGGCAGAGAGGTTTAGTGCAGTCCTCCATTGGTCAAGGTTGATTATAAATGTTGCATACTAGATGTCTAGATACACAAGCCAGGGCAGTACAATATGGAGAGTGGACTGTTGTCCGTATAGCAAGCCCACCTTCTCCATGCAGCTGATAAATCCAAAGGAACAGCAGAGACTGATAGAGTTTGGCACCAGAAGTTGCCAGCCAGCATTGATCTGAACATAGGACTACCTTAGGGTCTTTACCTCTGGATTTTTTCCTTTGGGTTTACTCTTTACTCCTTTTCCTGTCAGTAGAAATGCCAGGCTTAGAAACAAAGTTATGTGTGAAGGCCAGGAGCTGGACTTAGTTGTCAGAGTCTATTTGAGACTCACATCATTGGGACCATTTAATAAGTAATAAGAGTTTTCCCCACTACCTCTTCCAGATATAGTTATTTAATTATTAGTTTAATAAGTTTGGCACAACATCGTGGGCTGAGGGGATTTTTCCTATGCTGTACAAGCAGGCAGGTGATAGGTGAAGCCTGAAGCCAGATGAGGGGGAAAGTATGTGGATGGATGGGAGAGAGGGATGAAGTGAGAAGCTGGGAGGGGATAGGAGGAAAAAGTAAAGAGCTGAAGAAGAAGGAATCTGATAGAGAGGAGAATGGAGCACAGGAGAAAGAGAAGGAGGAGAGGCACCAGAAGTCCTGATGATGAACAGTCATATCCACAATGTCATCTGTTAATTCCTCACCATAGATGCTGGGTGACCTACTGAATTCCTTCTGTATTTTGTGTGTATTATTCTAGTTACAGAGATAAAAACAGTGCAGATGAGCATTAATGTGCAAGATCATAAAGAGTTTGATTTGGTATAATTCTATACTGTACAGTGTGCATTTTTAGTGGGGGAGGTAGTCACTAATCAATTGTAAAACTTAGAATCAGTGGATGTCCATGAATATTACCAGACACCTTTGTAGAATGAAGGAGGTCAATATGACTTCCATATGATGTGCTCAGTTGTCAAATGGTGGACAATATATATCAAATACTGTAAAATAATGATAAATGCAAATGCCATGGAATAAATTAGTCTCAGATGAGTTCTGCTGCTCTCCATATTCTACCTTGAGCACAAATTTTATAACATTTCTTGTAGCATATTAATACCTTTGCATTCTTCATGGGTAGTGTGAGTCAACTTGAATATCTCATTTTGGAATGAGGCGTTAAAGAGATGGATCTGACGAAAGAAATCACTTTAATAAACTGAATACTGGCCTTCAACTCAGCTCAGGATATTCACAGGCATAGCAAAATATGAGCTTGCCCTCCTGTAGCCAAGATTAAATTTCAAGTTTATTGTCATTCAACCATTCACATGTATACTGCTAAATGAAACGTTGTTCCTCTGGGCCAAGGTGCAAAGACAAGGCACATATTCACACACAGCACATTCCAGGCTCTCGTTAGAGAATAGAATAGTTACAATTAGCCAAGGACGGGGTGCTGCAGAAATTTCACCAGGCTATCCAGTGGTTTGCAAATATCTGGATTTGTGCTACATCATTAACCTTTTTTTCACTATTCTGCAGTTCGGTTTCGAAAACGTCAAAGGATAATTTTAACTGTTAAAACAGAAATTACTGTTTTCCTGATCTGAGCTGAGAATGAAGTTATTTAATTACTAGGCATTTTGTGAGATGAATTCTCTTTGAGAAATGCAAAATTTCTCTTCCTATCCGCTGCTTATTTCGCCCCAGGTTTGCCAATAGTGGTGACTCTGTGTTCCCAGAGATTGCAGATATCCTAGTTCAGCCTCACCCAGAGCTTCAGCCCTCAGGCGTTAATAACACAAAAACAGCCACATGGACTGTAAGGCTTGTCCGTCAGGAACAAGGGATAAGATTTTCCTTGGGCCAACCCAACTGAGCTGAACACTTTCACATCTAGAGACTGTGTTGGGTGGTGTTGATTCAAGGAATTGGATTCCACTTGAGTTAGGAAATGGGAAACTGTTCACAGTTTCCACTGGCTGCTGATGCTGAAAGGCCTGGATAGACTGGATGTGGAGAGGATGTTTCCTTTAGAAGGCCAGCTTAGGATCTAAATGCACAATCTCGGAGTTAAGGAGCTTTGTGAATGATTGATATTGGTTTATTAATATAGACAATAGACAATAGACAATAGGTGCAGAAGTAGACCATTCGGCCCCTCGAGTCTGCACCGCCATTCTGAGATCATGGCTGATCATTCCCTATCAATACCCAGTCCCTGCCTTGTCCCCATATCCCTTGATTCCCCTATCCATCAGATATCTATCTAGCTCCTTCTTGAAAGCATCCAGAGAATTGGCCTCCACCGTCTTCTGAGGCAGTGCATTCCACACCTCCACAACTCTCTGGGAGAAGAAGCTATTCCTCAACTCTGTTTTAAATAACTGACCTCTTATTTTCAATCCATGCCCTCTGGTACTGGACTGTCCCAACATCTGGAACATATTTCCTGCCTCAATCCTATCAAATCCTTTAATTATCTTAAGCGTTTCAATCAGATCCCCTCTCAACCTCCTCAATTCCAGCGTGTACAAGCCCAATCTCTCCAATCTCTCTGCGTAAGACAGCCTCTTATTGTCACGTGTACTAAGCTACAGTGAAAAACTTGTCTTGCACACTGTTCCTACATGTCGAATCATTGAGCTAGAATAAGATAAAACAAGAACAATGCAGCATACAGTGTGAAAGCTACAGAGGCCTTAAGTCCATAAGATATAGAAGCAGAATTAATTAGGCCATTTGGCCCATTGAATCTGCTCTGCCATTTCATCATGGCTGATCGAATTTTCCTCAGCCCAATCCTCTGTCTAATCCCTATCCCCAAAACAGTGGGTGTAATTAAGGGGAGATCAATATGTGTTTGACTGGTATAGGGGCTTCAGGGTTAATTGGAGAAGGCAGAAGAATGGGATTGAAAAAAATAAGCAAGGTTGAATGGTGGAGAAACTTGATGGGCTGAATGGTCAAATTTTGCTACTATATTTTATGATCTTATGCTATGACCCACTTCTCATCACCCACCAACTATCACCCTCCGAATCCTTCCCACCCACTACCCCTCGATCACCCACCCATTGCCTGGAAGTATTTGTGTTTTAGGAGATTGACAGCATTCCTTTTCCCACTCCATAAACGATTTCCAAATTCCTGCATTAAATACAAACTGCCCCACATTGGTTGTTTACCAGCCTCTGGGTGTAGTTTTCCATTGATTCTATTGCACTTCTTTGTTGTATCGTGAATGCCTACATGAAAATTAATCTCAGGGTAGTATCTGGGGATATGTGCATTACATACTTTGATAATAAGATTTACTTTGAATTTGGAACCTTTCCGCAAACCCACGACAGCTGATTAGCTTTATAACTGAAAATAAATTGATTCTTACTCCTGGAGTACAGAATAACAACATTTGGCCCAGTGAATCACTCGTACTGTTGAAGGCCACTATTCCTTCTAAGCTGCGTGGGTGCGCAGCCAGACCGTAACTGAAATGCTCCCACACATGTAGCCTTTGTTTGCCGGGCTGCTATTCATAGTATGCATATTACACAAAAAAAACATTTAAAGTGCTAACAACAACACACACAAAATGCTGGTGGAACACAGCAGGCCAGGCAGCATCTATAGGGAGAAGCACTGTCAATGTTTCGGGCCGAGACCCTTCGCAGTTTTCAGGCCATGTGAAAATTTCTAGCTCAGAGCAATGGTTTGTGGGTGCAGCTGTAAAACAAAATAAGAGGGAAGTTTGTTTGAAGGTATCCTGATCAGTTGCATCATGTTCAGTTATGGCAATTCGAATGTGCAGGAATGTAAGAATCTGCAGAGTAGTAGACTCAACTTATTACAGCACAGGAACTTCCCTCCCCACCATCAGTAGGACCTATGTCAGCCACTGCCTCAAGAAGGCATCACCCTTCATTAAAGATCCTCATCACCCAGGCCATGACGTTTTCTTGCAGCTTCCATCGGGCACTTTGTACAGAAGACTGAAGTCCCACATTAACAGGTTCAAGGAGAGCTGCTTCCCTTCACCCACTGAACCAACCGCACAACCCGAATCACTCCCTCCATATAGCAACAGTAGGAACACTTTGGAAACTTTGAACTCAAAGTGTTATTTTTGTTCCAATTGCGTTATGTCTTGTAAAAATAATCAGAATCGGAATCAGAACCAGATTTATTATCACTTACATGTCATGAAATTGTTGCTTTATGGCACCAGTACTGTGCAATAGATAAAAAACATTATTGTAAGTTGTTTATTTATTTAGTGATACAGTGTAGGGTAAGCTCTTCCAGTTCTTCAGGCCCAGCACCCTCATAATCCTGATTAATCCAAATCTAATCATGGGACAAGTTACACTGATCTTTTAACCTACCCAGCATGTCTTTGGACAGTGGGAGGAAACCCGGGCACCCGGGGAAAACCAATGCATTCCGCAGAAAGGCACTGGAACGAAACTTCGAACATCAGAACATCCCGAGCTGTAATAGTGTCGTGCTAACCACTACGTTACCATGGCATTGCGAAGATACAATACAAAATGTAAACATTTTAAGTAAAAATAAGGGAAAAATAATGGAGTAATGTTCATGGGTTCATGGACCATTCAGAAATCTGATTGTAGAGGAAAGAAGAATTTCCTAAAACATTTGAGTGTACATCTTCAAGCTCTGTACCTCCTCTGTGATGGTAGCAATGAGAAGAGGACATGTCCTGGATGGGGAGCGTCCTTCATAATGGATAATGCCATTGTGAGACACTCACTTTTGTAGATGTCCTCGATTGTGTGGAGGCTTGTGTCCATGATCGAGCTGGCTAACTCTACAAACCTTTGGGATTCTGGCCATTCTCCATATCAACCAGTGATACAACCAGTCAGATCTCTCCACAGTGTAGTATTGTGAAAAAGTCTTAGGCCCCTATCTATAACTAGGGTGCCCAAGACTTTTGCACAGTCATGTATATTGGTTAAAATAGGAAGGTGGCTGGGAAACAGAAATAAGACTAGTTAGCATTGTATTAGCTCTGTAGTATTCATTGGCATTTGGTAACTGGAGAGACGTAAAACACAGTACTATGCAAAAGTCTTAGGCACCATCATTTCTCTCTCTCTCTCTCTCTCTCTTTCTCTCTCCCCCCACCCCTTCCTCTCCCTCTCCCTCTCTCTCCCCACCCCCTCCTCTCCCTCTCCCTCTCTCTCCCCACCCCCTCCTCTCCCTCTCCCTCTCTCTGTGCCTTCATTGTGATTGGGCCACCCAGGATAGATTCTCTGAGATGTCAATGCCCAGGAACTTGCACTGCTCACCCTTTCTGTTGTTGACCCTCTATGTTTAATTTATGTTTTTCTAGTAAATGAATGTTATGTCCAATGCTGTCTGCCGGCGAGGCTGTTGCAAGTCAGATTTTCATTCCACCTTGCATACATGTAGTTGAGCATATGACCATAAACTCAACATTGATTTTAATTTACCCAGAGGACCACAGAATGTAAGGTTCGAGTGCTTAAGGCCGGATTGAGTACATCTGCTATTTGTACTGCAATGTGAGATAACAAACATTTATTAATGCACAGTATTCACTCGTCATGTGCCATGTCATATGACATGGGTGATCATGCTCTTTCCATGACAGTGATTATTCTTAGCAAATATTTCTACAGAAGTGGTTTGCCATTGCCTTCTTCTGGGCAGTGTCTTTACAAGATAGATGACCCCAGCCATTGCCAATACTCTTCAGAAGTTGTCTGCCTGGTGTCAGTGGTCACATAACCGGGACTTGTGATCTGCACCAGCTGCTCATATGACCGTCCACCACCTGCTCCCATGGCTCGAAGTGACCCTGATCAGGGGGCTAAGCAGGTGCTACACCTTGCCCAAGGGTGACTTGCAGGCTAGGGGAAGGAAGGAGCACCGTGTACCTCCTTTGGTAGAAACAGATCTCCACCCTACCACCCAAGATGCACAGTGCAGGGTATCCTAACTCAATGCATCACGGACTGGTATGTAAATCCCAATGTCTAGGAATGGAACCATCTACAGAGAATGGTGGATGCAGCCCCGTCCATTCCAGGCAAAGCCCTGGAGTTATGTGGAGTGCTGCCACAAGAAAGCAGCATCTATCATTAAGGACTCACACACCCAAACTATACTCTCTCTCACTACTACTATCAGGCAAGAGGTACAAGAGCCACACCACCGCGTTTAGGAACAGCTATTGCCTGTCACTAAATGTCTATTACAACTGTCAGGCTCTTGAACCCCATGGATAAGTTCACTCACCACAAATCTGAACAGATTCTACAACCTACTGTCTCACTTTCAAGGACCTTTTTCAACTCATGTTCTCAGTAATTTTTCCACAAAGGCTCCTTCTCTGTCTTTATGCATTCTAATGCATTACTTCATTCTCCTGTGAATACCTGCAAGAAAATGAATTTCAGGGTATTATATGGTGACATATACGTACTTTGGTAATCAGCTCACTTTGAACTTTGAATTTTGATGACCATTTCCAGGACGATAATTTATGGATTTCATATAAATTCTCAGATTCTTCTCACAAGGCGCCTGTGATAGAAAGGATGAGGTTAACCTGACCTTTATCTGATGACCCATGCCCTTGTGAGAGGTTAAATGATGTGCAGTTTATGTTGTATCTGGACTATTTGCATGGAAGAGATCAGCCACAGATAAACCCTGTTGCCTTCCACAAACTATTTAGCACAATGTTTATCATCGTGCTTTCAACTCATTGGCCATGATCCAAGGGTAACAACGACCTTCCCAGCATCCTTCTCTGAAAGCTCAGCTGTTTCTTACAGACGTCAGCAGTTTCAGTTGTTTGGGCTTGAGATCAGCTGATAACAGTGAAACTGTTAAGTCCACTGCAGGAACCCAAATCAATTGCACTCCTTGCTGCAGTTTTTGATATGGTTCCTGATAAGAGAACCAACTTTTCAGCATCCCCCTTGCGATGGTGCAGCTAACGTGTCCAATTCTCCACAGCACCAGAAACGATGTGTTTATTCCCGACCTCTGATCAGTTTTCATTGTGGTCACCCTTTTTCCCAGGGTTGAGGAATCAAGAACTGGAGGGCATTGGTTTAAAGTGAAAGAGGAGAGATTTACATCGAACATGGAGCATAGAATTCTACAGCACACAGACCTTTTAGCCCATCGTGTTTCATCAATCTTTTAAGCTACTCTATGATCAATTTAACCTTTTCCTCTCACACAGTCCTCTATGTTTCTATCATCTACGGTGCCATTCTAAGAGTCTCATAAATGTCCCTATTACATCTGTCCCTACCAACACCCATGGCAGTGCCACGATGGTAAAAAAAAACTCTGATATCCCTTCAACACACACAAAATGTTGGAGGAATTCAGCAGGCCAGGCAGGACATCCACCAGTATTTTGTGTGTGTTGCTTGGATTTCCAGGATCTGCAGATTTTCTCTTGTTTGTGATCTGATATCCTCGCTATAGTTCTCTCCCAATACCTTAAAGTTATGCCTCTCCCTCCCACCCCACCACCAACCCAACCACCCATCCATCCCCCATATTATCTAATTCTATCCTGGAAAAAGTTTCTGGCTGTTAACTCCATCTAGGTCTCTATTACCTTGCTTACTCCCCATACTCCTTCACTCCAAAGATAAAAGACAGAATCAGAATCAGGTTTATTGTCACAGACGTACGTCATGAAGTTTATTGTGTTGTGGCAGCAGTGCAGTGCATTACTTAAAAAATGACTATAAAACTACCAGAAGAAATCAATATGTTTATACACAGTACAGTAGATTCCAATTAACTGAGACACATTGGGACCTGCACATTCTGGCCTAATTAAGTGGCTGCCTCCACTAGATGAAGTTTCATGGAAATAGTTAAAAAGGTATAAACAAGACAATCTACTGTTTAACTGAGTATTAAATTATGCACTTAAATGAAGTACAGAACAAATTAGAATGTTACCAATATTACTGGTGGCTGGTTGCTGTATTCAACAATGACTGGAAACCTGTGCGAGAGAGCTAAAGTGGAAAAGCCGTCCCACAGGGACAGTTCCATTCTCTCCGCCCTGGAAGTCTAGGTCCAGTGGTGTAAGTAGGCGTCACAGCCAGGGTCTTCCCTGTTTGCAGTGGATGACCATGACCTCTTCTGCACCTCACCATGCCCTTTGCTCTCCATGGAACGTTGCAGTACCGCCATCCTGGCTACTGGATCTCACTATAGATCTCATCTGCCCAGTCTGCCAGAGCTGACTTTACACGCTGGGACAGGCATGTCCCTAGCTCACCAGGGGATGAGGCTGCCAAGTATGCTTAGCTGATTTAGCCTGCTTGTCGAAGCTGTGTATTGGGTTGCGGCTATTGAATCATGCAAACATCTACTTGGAGCCACAGGTGAGAGCTGTGTCCAGTGGGCTCAAGATGGGCTGAAGGGCCTGTTTCTGTGCTGTAGCGTTCTATAACTGCACAGTGAAAGTTCTTGTTTGTTCCTCTTGCAGTCTTGATAAATCTGTGGGTTGGCAGAATCCAGTGATACCAAAGCCATATTTTTATAAGACTTATAGACTCCAATTTTTCTTGCAGTAGTTTCAATTTTCAGCCAAGTGGTAGATGCAGCTTTAACAGCAATACAAGAAAGAGCATGCTTACTCCAGAAGTGTCCATTTGTCTGCGAATAATGTTCCATCTGTGTGTAACCTGACACTGCAGCTCTTGGGCGCCAAAGTTCGTTGAACATCCCAATTACTTTGCACACTCTGGTAGCGTAAATCACTCTTCAAGCGCATCAGAGAAACAGATGGAGCCAAGATTTCTGAACCCTTAAAGAAGAGAGCTGTGGTTGTTTTAGAATCGGTGGAGATATTGTCAATGTTTCTTTTAGAGAGGGGAAAAAGTTGAAGCGATCTCATAAAAAGTCAAAAGAATGCAAAAACAATTAATCTTCAAATAAGAATTGGAATCAGATTTATTATCACTGACATATGCCATGAACTCTATTATTTGGCAACAACAGTACCGTGCATTACGTAAAAAATTACCATAAGAATTATAATAAATAAATAGTGCAAAAAGAGAGCAAAATAGTGAGATAGCTTGAAGTTCTTCACTAACAGGTTCAAGAATAGCTACTTCCCTTCAAAGATTCATTTATTATCAAAGCATATATACAGTATGCCATCCTGAGGTCCGACTTCCCCACAGACAGTCACGATAAAAAAGAAAGCCATGGAACCCATTTAAAGAAAGACGTCAACCCTTGCATGTGCAAAATATAAAAGAAACAAAATGCGTAAAAAGCAACAAAAACAACAAGCAAAAAACACAATATAAAACACAAAATCAAACAAGTTGGGCATATTCAGATCAACTCAGTGTTCGTTATCAGCAGGCCGTTCCGATTCAAAATTGCCCAAAATAACGACAAAAGTGGAGTGACCAGAAGTGAGAAACACATCATAACACGAACTTCAGAGTCCAATACACAAACCACATCAATTAAACCTTGCCCAAGATCCAGAAGTCCGGCACCATCCTCTGACAGCATTGAGTGAGTGGCAGAGAGAGACCATTCAAATATAGGGATCTTCCTTTGAGAGCAGTGAGTGAAAGAGTGAAAGGGAGAGGGAGACCATCATACACAGACACCTTTCTCCAGCAGCAGCGAACGAGAGGCTGGTAGAAAGCGCTCGCCTTCTGTACTCACCTTGATACTTTTTAATCTTCCTCAACACTTTAATCAGTGAGATCAGCAAGAAATGTAATCAATCATTGGCTCCTGCCCCATCTCCAGAAGCCACACACCTCGCTCAAAGCCTCATCGAACACCCTCGAGGACAGCAAAGTGCCAGTATGCTTAATCGGCCCAAAAGAAAACTCCACAAGAATATAGCTCACAGGCTGCTACAGTAGCAGAAGCAGATCTGAAAGAAAAAGAAGACATGATAATAATAATAATAAACCATAAATCATAATTAGAAAATAGAAAAGGGAAAGTACGGTAGTGCAAGTCAGGTCTAAATATTTGGAAGATACGGCCCAGATCCGGGTCATAATAATAATAATATTTTTTTTTATTACCCAGACCCAGAATAATAATATTATTATTATGACCCGGATCTGGGCCGTACCTTCCAAATATCTGGTCCTGACTTGCACTACCGTACTTTCCCTTTTCTATTTTCTAATTATGATTTATAGTTGAAATTTTTATTATATTTACTTCGATTTATAATTCAGGGAGCGCCAAGCGCAGAAGCAAATATCACAGTGATGATTGTAAGCTCTAGTATCAATTGTGTGGTGACAATAAAGTATTTGTAATAATTGATCTCGAGTGGGAAATTCTTTGGTTATAAGAGCAACAGTTGAAAATGCACTTAACAGAGTGCAGCCTTGACTAATAATAAAGTACAGAATAATAATATACACTATAATAATTTATCAATGTGCAATAATAATGTATGAAATAATAAACAGAGACTATTGTAAGATAATGAGTGCTCTCCAGTTGCACAGAGATGAACTATTGTATATACTTATTGCATTTGGAAGGAATCATTTCCTGTTTCAATCCTTGTGACTTTGGAGCTGAGTGAGTCTGTTCAAAAAGGTGCTCTGCTGCTTATTCAGTCGGTCATGGAGAGGATGTGCCCGACTGACATTAATGGATAGCAGTTTGTTTGATGACTTCCTCTCCACCACTAACTCAAAAGGAATGGAAAAAACCTTCTGGAGGATGTCACCCTTGGCCACATTGCTCGCTGGTGCCATCTTCTTCCGGATAGTTAGGTCAATCATTTGGTTTACGCAGCCCCAATCATTTCCACCAGCAGCCCCTGGCAACTCTGGTGCTGAGTAACGGAGGATACATGGCAACTTTGCAAGTTAATTCACAAGAAAGATAAGCAGAATGAAGGTGAATGTGCAGTTTTATTGGATAGTGCAATGGATATTCATTTCCTGGGTTGGGAGTCTCTTCTTCTCTGCTGATCTTTGCTTTTCAAACACTGCAGTTGACACTTCTGGAGATCAAAGAGAAGTTATCTTGAAAAAGGTAAACTTCCAACTAATACTCTTTGTTTTATTTCTGGTCATAAATGTGAGCCAGCCTTTAGTTCTTAAAAGTTAAATAACAAGCACTTTCATAATGCAGGATCTGCCCCTGCATCAACTGTCTTATTTCAGAAGAGGTGCAATATAAGACAATAGGTTATTTATTTGGGCTTGTTTAATAACAGACAGCACATAAATTGTTTCATTTATGGATGTTTGCAGACGAGAAGGGAACAAGCACTTGGCACATCAATAACTGATCTATTAATAAGTTGGAAGGTTTATCATGGAAGTTAGCTTCACAGCATTAACTATAGGTACTGGGGATTTCTGTCTCCCTTTAGACTGTTTGGGTGAAAAGGGTATCTGAGGGAATATCATACATGGATGAAGTCACCCAACTGGCAAAGGAAAAGTATAAATGTAGGGAGCATTTCAGGCATGGACCACTAAGAAGCATTAAAGAAACATGGGTGAACCAGAGTCCATTCCTCTGCTTTCATCTTCTGTGACAGACAGCTGGTTTATCTGCATCATTGATATGTCTCTTTAGCTTATAGGAATTGTGCCTGTGCTTTGGAAATCCTTTGTGTTTTAGAAATGGTTTGTACTTTGGAAGTCTTTTATGAGATAGAAATCCTCTATGAGTTTCAAATGCGTTTTATGATTGTTGTTTGGATTTAAATGTGGTTATCACTAAAAATAAATGGACCGTGTTTAAACTACTTTATTAGTCGGAAGTATCTTTTCCATGACAGGGAAAGGGGACCCAACACTCGAATGGTGGGTATTGGCAGCTAAGCTCACCATGGGGAATAATCAGGGAAGTGAACTATCCTTTAAAGATTGGATAGTTACAATATAACCCCCCTTTAGTGAGAGTACTTGTGGCTGTCTCTATCTGATAGGGCTTAAGCTCTACATCTGAGCTTAGCAAACCCAATACCATCAGAGCAGTATCTTTTTTTTTTCCCTGGACACACCCATGCAACAAATAGAAAATATAAAAGTTGAGAATAAACTTCACTGGATCTGATCTGATACAGACAATGAAAGCAACTTTACTTGTCCTCAATATTCTGAGTTCCTCAGCAGGGATGCAGTTGAATGTGGGTACAGCTCCATACCCCTCAACCTCAAATGGACAGTCCAACTCCGATAGCTGACAGGAGCCCAAGTAGAGAACAAAGTTGCGTATATTTTATATGGAACATGGACTTATGGAGTCATAGAGCACTATGGCACAGAAACAGGAACTTCAGCCCATCTAGTCTGTGCTAAACTGTTATTTTGCCTTCTCCCATCGACCTGTGTCTGGACCATAACCCTCCATACCCCTCCCATCCATGTAGTTATACAAACAACTCTTAAATGATGCAATCAAACCTACATCAATCACTTGTGCTGGCAGCTCATTCCACACCCTCACCACTCTCTGAGGGAAAAAGATCCCCTTAGATATATTACCTTTCACCTCCTATCCCATGACCCCTGGTTCTAGTCTCACCCAGCCTCAGTGGAAAAAAACTGCTTTCACCCTATTTATATCCCTCATATTTGGTATACTATCAAATCTCCCTTCATTCTCCTACACTGCAGGAAATTAAGTCCCTTTCCCTATAACTCAGGTTCTTAAGTCGTGGCAACATCCTGTAACACTCAGAAAGAACACTCAGTTTATAAGTAGAGGACAGGTACCTGCTGAGTTACCGATGGGCAGGTGTTATCATTTCAAAGGACCTGTCCTGGACCCAGCACGTAAGTGCAATTCCAAAGAAAGCATGGCAGCACCTCCATTTCCTTAGGAATTTGTCAAGACATCTAAAACTTTGACAAACTTCTATAGACACATAGTGAAGGGTGTATTAATTGGCTGTATCACAACCTAGTATGGAAACTCTAAAGCCTACAAAAAGTAGTGGATGGGACCTAGTCCATCACGGGTAAAGCCCTCCCCACCTATGAGCACACCTTCATGAATTGTTGACGCAGAAAAACAGCATCCATCATCAAGAAGCCCAAAGCACCCAAAACATGCTCCCTTCTCACTGTTGCCATCACGAAGAAGGTACTGGAGCTTTAGGGCTCACACCACCAGACTTAAGGACAGTTAGTCCCCTTTAACCATCAAGGTCTTGAACCAAAGGGGATAACTTCACTCAGCTTCGGTTGTCCCATCATTGAAATGATCTCACAATCAACGGACTCAATTTCAAGGACCCTTCACCTCATGTTCTCAATATTTATTGCTTATTTATTTATTATTATTATTTCTTTCTTTTTGTACTTGCACAGTTTGTTGTCTTTTGCACTCTGGTTGAACGCCCAAGTTGGTCCAGTCTTTTACTGATTCTGTTATGGTTATTATTCTGTAGATTTATTGAGTATGCTCACAGACAATGAATCTCAGGGTTGTATATGGTGACATATATCTACTTTGATAATAAATTTACTTTCAACTTTGAATTTTGAACACCCTTGGATTTGATGAAAGAAAGTAGAAGAAACATTTTGACGGAACTCCTGATTTCCATCTTAGAGTGCACGATCCTCTACTTTCAAAGAAACTGCATGGTAATTATCCTGATAGCCAGGATTCACTGGATTCACAGTTCATCTGGATGTTGGTCAGCCGTTGAGGTCTACTTGAGGCCACAGACAACCACATTCATTCCAATCATCAGGACCAGATAAGGACATGCTGGAACCAAAAGCAACCTCAGTTTCTATGGAAGCTGACATGTCTGGAGAAGAGTTGCCACCAGCTACTGCCGGTATTCCTACATAATCCCAATTATAGCATTCTTATCCAGGAAGAAGACCACTGCAATTAGGTTAAATTTGTAAATGGGGGAAGGTTAGTTTTATAAAGCCACAATTGCTTGCAGATGCTGTAACCTTGAACAAAAAACAAACAAAAACGAAATTCAGGGTCTTGACGTGAACCTTTAACCATTTTTTTTGCCTCCAGTGATACTGTTTATTCCCTGAGTTCTTCCAGCAGGTTATTATTTGCTCAAATGTTAGTTTTATTGAGATGAGATAAGATGAGCTTTATTTGTCACATGTATATTGAAACACATAGTGAAATCCATTGTTTGTGTGATAGACTCACTCAGTCCGAGGATGTGCTGGGGACTGTCTGCAAGTGTCCCCATGCTTTCGCCATCAATTTAGCATGCCGACAACTTACTTACCCAAGCCATGCATCTTTTAAATGTGAGAGGAAACCGCAGCACCTGGAGGGAAGCCACATTTCATGTGCAAACTTCTTCCAAACAGCGGTGGGAATTGAATCCAGATCACTAACCACTACCCTGCATCATTGCTGATGGTAAAGTTAGAAGTGTATTTGGAATTGGTATTGGACTACAGTGTCTTGTGTACTGTTCACACAGATCAAACTATTATACAATGGATGAGGTAGAACTTGGATTATCTGTAACAGACTGCAGAATAAAGTGGAATAGCTACAGTTGTTACACCATTGCACAGCATCAGAAAAAGCTGCAGAAAGCTGTAAACTTGGCTAGTTCCCTAATGGGCACTAGCCTTCTCTGTATCGAGGATATCTTCAAAAGGCGTAGGCAATATCCATCATTGAGGATCCCTATCACCCAGGACATGCCCTCTTCACATCGGTGTCATCATGGAGGAGGTGCAGGAGACTGAAGGCACACACTCAACATTTCAGAAACAGCTTCTTCCCCTCTGCTATCAGATTGCTGAGTGGGCAATGAACACTACCTCACTACTTTTTACTCGTTTTTGCACTACTTAATAAATATAAATTTTAAAGATTCAAAGTATCTTTATTATCAAAGTATGTATACAGTATACAACCCTGAGATTCGTCTTTTATATACATTACTTATTATAATTTACAGTTTTAAAATTATCATGCATTGTAATGCATTGCTGCCACAAAGCAACAAATTTCATGACACCTGCCATTGATGTTAACCCTGACTTTGATTCTGAAAGTGCAGTGCAGGTAGACAATTGGGGAAGAGATATGACAAATGTGAACAAACTGTATGGTCATCCAATAGCTGGCAGTAACTTCTAGTTATTGAAGAGAACAATATAATATTGTTATATAAAGTTATAGAATGTCAGCTCTGTGAATATATTCACACTTTAAGGACTGCAGCAGTTCAAGAAGACAGCTCACCACAGTCTTCTCAAGGGCAATGAGGGCTGGGCAGTTAAATGCTGGCTCAGCCTGTGAAGCCCACATCCCCTGAATGATTAAAAATGTAATGTTCTTGCTGGCCCATTATGTTTTGGCTGATTCTTACATCTTTCCTCACTCCAAGCAGAAGTTAGGCACCCTTTAAAGGGGCCACAAACACATCATCCTCCCCCCTCTCCAAATTCCACACCTTAATAGGTCTCCTGAGTTTATTTTCCACCAGTCATTGGTTCTTCAGAACAATGGTGCCTTAAAGTTTGGAACTATTGCATAGAAGCACTGAAGTGGCCAAGTAAATGAAAGGACCCTTAAAATATGTAGCTTTTATTAGCTGTTCCAGCAGCTGTAATCCATGCAATCTCTTGGTGAAAGGTTGAATGCTTTATAAACCTCCCTCACCTCGCAAGGATAGTGCAGGTAGGGCTATCAAACAATCCCTAAAAATTGTTGCTTCTACTTTAAATCCACCAATGACAGGAGGCCTTTGTGGGAGAGTTTTGAAAGTGGGCAGCTCCACTCTCTTAACCTCGTTAATGGTACGAGTAGTTCTTATAGCTGGGGTCTGCCTCAGTTTAACTAGATGACCTTGACGTCTTCTGGGTCTTTGCTGTCCACAAAGCTTGCAGAACCGCCCTCCTGGCTAGGATGGGCATGTCCCCCTTTCACCAGTACATGAGGTCTGCCTGCTACCCTCACCTGGTTTAGCTCACCTGTCATAACGGTGTACCAGGGGTGTGCCACTGTCGTCTGCAAAGAGCTACTTGGTGCCACCAAGTAGAGCTGAGTGGTGAGCAAAGGTGAGTGAGCTGCCCTGTAAATGACACAGCAAGCCCCTGCACCAGAGGTGCTATCCCTCAAAATCTGTACAACTGATGAGCAGAACTGGGTATAAGTCAGTTTTGCAAACTTGAATTATCTGACCTCTTGCAGAGCGGGCCAGGCTAACAGTTAGATAGTTTCTCAACTGAACTCAGAATAAAGAATCAGCTTTGGTTTTATGAGAGCTGCAATTTGCTTGAAATTCTGCAACATATTTTTCCATAAGCGACTCTAAACACTCTGCTTGGCCAGAGCTGGGAAACAGAATTCAGCGGCTTGGCAAAGGTGTTTAATTTCAGAGATTGTGGCCAGAAAAATGGCAATCTGTTGAAGCACTTTCCATTTTCTGGCAAGGAAGGCAAGCTTTCATCTGCAGATCACAGTACTCACAGAAAATCTTATTGAAAAACAAAGTTACTAATCATGAGTAACTAGGAACTAATTCATTGCTAAACTGTAGGTAACAAGGATAATTATTTTAAGGGTGACACTTCAACAATAGGACCTTAGACAATGTCCTAGACACAGCAAAACTCTCTAAAATGTTCTAATGAAGAGGATTCAGCTGTTGGGTAGGAATTGGATGTGGGTTAGATGACTAAAATCATAGTTTAAATAGTGTAAATAAGAATGGATCATTTTTGTGAGCATTTATTTTTGTGATCTATGCAGTGTTTTCAAGACCGGTTTTAATTGGCCATGGACATACAGCACAGAAACAGACCCTTCAGCCTATCTAGTCCATGCTAAACTGTTATTCTGCCCAGTCCCATCAACCTGCTCCTGTACGACAGCCCTCCATATCCCTCCCATCTATGTATCTATCCAAACTTCTCTTAAATGTTGGAATCGAATCAGCATCCACCACTTCCAACTGGCAGCTCATTCCACACCCTCACCACCCTCTGAGTGAAGAACTTCCCCTCAGCTTTCTCTTAAATATTTCACTTTTCAGTCTTAGATTATGACTTCTTGTTCAAGTATCACCCAATCTGAGGGGAAAAGCCCACTTGTATTTACCCTTTATTTTGTATCAAATTTCTTGTCATTCTCCAATGCTCCCGGGAATAAAGTCCTGGTCTATTCAACTATTTCCTATAACTCAGCACCTCCAGTCCCAGCGACATACATCCAAATTTTCTCAACTCTTTAAATCTTATAGATATCTTTCCTTTAGGTTGATTACCAGAACTGCACACAATACTCCAGATTGGGCCCCACCAACATCTTATACAACTTTCCTGGTTTTGCTTGAGAAGGTGGAGGCAGAAATAACTGCAGATGTTGGAAACTGAAGCAACAAAATCCAGCTGGAAGAATTCAGCGGGACGTGCAGCATCCATGTAGTGGAAAGGAACTGCTGAAGTTTTGTGTTGGGACAGGTTACAAGGTCTCATGCTGAAGCATTGATAATTCCTTTCCCCACAGAAAGTTCCCCAACACAGAAAGTTCTTCCAGCAGGTTGTTTGCTGCTCACTGAAAACCATGAAACCATAAGACATAGGAGCAAAATTAGACTCTTCAAGTCTGGTTTGCATTGCATCATAGCCGATTTATTAGCTTTCTCAAACACATTCTCCTACCTCTTCCCCTGATGAAGGGTTCTACTTTGAGTCCTCATGAAGGGTTTAGGCCAGAAATGGCATAGATGCTGCCTGACCTGTTGAGTTCCTCCAGCATCTTATGCATGTTGCTTTGGAATTCCAGCATCTGCAGATTTTCTCATGTTTGTGATTCACTCCTAACTGCTGATGCCCCTACTAATCAAGAATCTATCAGCCACTGCTTTAAACATATCTTGTGACCTGGTCTGTACAGCCATCTGTAGCAATGAATTCAGATTATTGTACAGATTCACTACCCTCTGGCTAAAGAAATTCCTCCTCTTCACCGTTCTAAAGGGACATCTGTGTATTCTGAATCAGTGTCTTCTGTTCTTAGACTCCCCAAAAAGAGGAAATATCCTCTCCACATTCATTCTACCTTGGCTTTTCAATGCCTTATAGGTTCCTTTGAGATCCCCTGTTATACAGCGAGTACAGGAACAGAATCATTGAATACTCCTCACATATTAACCCTTTCATTCCCAGGAAAATTCTCACAAACTTCTTCTGGAACCTTTCCAATGCCGGCACATCCGTTTTTAGATAAGGGGCCCAAAGCTGCACACAATATTCAAAGTGCAGTCTGACCAATGCCTTATGAAACCTTGGCATTACAGTACATCCTTCCTTTTATATTCTAGTCCTCTTGAAGTAAATGCTAATATTGCAAGTTAAATTTTCTGGAATCCTGCATGAGGATTTCCAAATTCTTTTGCAACTCTTGTTTCTGAGTTTTCTTCCCATTTACAAAATAATCTATGCCTATTTTCTAAACCGGGAGCAAATGGTAATGAAGTAGATAGATTGGTGTCCTTCACCACCCACTGCAGTCTTTCCAGTGAGCCTACCCCTACAGTACATTCATCAGCAGGACTACAGCTGTGTGGGATAATCCTGGGAATTAGACTCAGTGTGGATGAAGATGGGTGAAAGGAAATCAGAAGACCTATAGCAACCTCATGTGATTATTGAGAACCAGGCCATTTGGCCCTTCATGTACATGCTGACACTAATCCTATTTGCCAGCATCTTTCTAGGCCTCACTTATTTTCAACCTTATGTAAGTAAGTTTGAAAGATTGCAGAGAAAACATACAAGGATTTCACCGTGACTGAGGGACCTGAGCATAAGGAAAAAAATAATTGGTTAGGACTTTATTCCTTAAAACGTAGAAGATTGAGGGGAGACTTGATAGAGGTATACAAAATTATGAGAGGTATAGGTAGGGTCAATGCAAGCAGACTTTTTCCAATGAGGTTGGGTGAGACCAAAATGACAGGTCATGGTTGAAGGGTGAAAGGTGAAATAGTTAACGGGACCATGAGGGGAAACCTCTTCACTCAGAGGCTGTTGAGAGTGTGGGAATGAATAGCCAGCACAAGTGGTGAATGTGAGTTTGATTTCAACGTTTAAGAGAAGCTTATGGGGATTCCCCATTATTAAATCCCTCCAGTCTAAGGAGCATCTTATGTCCTTGCACTCAGGGTAACAACTGGTTAAAGGAAATTAATCATAAACAAGAGAACCTGTAGATGCTAGAAGTCTGGAGCAGCACATTCACTAAATGCTGAAGGAAGCTCAGCAGGCCAGGCAGCATCTGTGAAGAGGAATGAACAGTCAAGGTTTTGGGTCACGACCCTTCATCAGAGTCTGATGAATGTTTATTCCTCTCCACAGGTGCTGCCTGACCTGCTGAGATCCTCCAGATTTTTGTGTGTGTGATGTAGTTAATTGTTCATTGTGCTTTCAGTCCACACTTCCCTGTGATAGCCAACCTGGATCCCTGGATTCTGTGCTTACGCTGGAAAGCCACCAGTAACAGACACAAGCTTTGAAGTCACGTTTACATCTGCCAAACAGATGCCACCATCATGAACCTATTCTAAGGTGCCGTTGTGCACAGTGACAGCAGGGTTTCTCGTTCTAGGCTTGGTTAGGAACAGCAAGTGTTGTCCCATCCATCTTCTTGACACGTTACTCAGGGCCTCAGTCGGCACGTGCTTTGAGGCTCATGGCTGTCACTGGCTGTTTGAAAGTGTCTCTATTGTATTTGCCTTCTGCTTTGAAGAACGTGAGCACAAAAGTGTCTGCCAGATATGGACGAGTGATGGTAGCAAGCATGATCTTTGCAAATGGCGGTTAGAGGTTCACTCTTGAAAGAGGTGCATGATTAGTCACCTGATCACATGCACATCTCACTGTGTGCCATTAGTGTCCCTTCTGGTTGCCAAATCTGCTCACGTTGTTTACCTTAAGAACAACATTTTTGACAGAAGGATTGATCAGGGAGGAAGGTCCTACCAGGGGGTGGTGGTAGGTCAGATACATTAGGAATATTTAAGAGACACGTTAATGAAATAAAAATGGAGGGCTAAGTGGAAGGAAAGGATTAGACTGACCTTAGAGGAGTTTAAAAGGTCAGCACAACATTGTGGGCTAAAGGGTCTCTACAGTGTTTTAATATTCTCTGTTCTATGTTCATTAATCTTCCCAACATATTGCATGTCAAATCTTCCCAAATGATATAAATCTTCAGTAACACACAAAATTCTGAAGAAACTCAGCAGGTCAGGCAACATCTACAGATGAGAGTCGATGTTTCATGCTGAGGACCTGATGAGGATTCTCCGCCCAGAATGTCAACACTTTATTCTTCTCCAGAGATGCTGTCTGATCTGCTGAGTTCCTCCATCATTTTGTGTGGGTTCCTTTGGATTTGCAGTATCTGCAGAATCTCTTGTGTTTATAAATTTTCAACTTGGTGGCAGAGAGGAAATGCCATAATGATGCTCACTATAAAATCTAATGCTTAGCTTCCGTTCATTACATTTTATGTTGAAACCTAATTCATAGTGTGGGGAAGCAAGACCTTCTGGTAATACCTGTAAATTTTAAACTGGCTCTTAAAGAGAGTTACCACATACTCCTGTTACTGGAACAAGCTTTAAGCATTGTCGAGAAAAGTATTAAGCAACAGGATTTTCTCAACCATTATAAATATCTTCATAAAAATGTTCATGGTGCATACCACCTCCAATTAGTTATTGATTAAGGTTTTTAAATCCAAAAAGGTTGAGATTAAAAAAGAATGATTCCTGGTGTGTGCAATGGAACAATGTTTTTATACTTAAGCTCAACAGAGGAGAACGGTGGAAGCGGCCCAAATATTATACTGGGAGAAATGTCAAGGTGGTCGCGTGAGTTTGGAGCTGTATGTCTCATTAATTAATGAGCCATGAAAAGTTTGTTTTCCAAATTAGAGCTCGTTCTCTGGGCAACATAAAGTCGAGACCTTCTGGTTAATCCATCACTACATGAGATCTTGCGTGTTTACATAAACATTAGCCATTTCCCTGTGGTAACCTACTGCGACATTCAACCCAAACTGCCAAGGACTTTTTGGTTTTATTAGGAATCAGGTGATCAGACCAACTATAACATTCAGCCTCCTAATATTTAATATGTAACAGAGATACCACTCTCATATTCGGAGTTAATGAAGGCCTCATACAATGAAAAGATTTTTAAAAATCTTGGAAATATGTGCAGTAACAATTAATAATCAATAATTAGAAAAGAGAGATTAAAAGCCAAATTCAGTGCCTTTAACTTGAAAAAAATTCCTGCATAATTACTCAAGGAGTTATCGACTCTCTCCCAGTCCCCATGTGACTCTCAGTAATTTTAAGTTGCCCTGTAAGGTACAAGTTAAGATTCTGATGACAATTGCAAGCTTAACATGATGGTTCAGCTCAATGATCTACATACCAATTCAGGATCAGGAAGGATAGACAGTTAACTATCTTCAATTAACTGTTTGAAGGCCAGTGCTGTGGATATGGAAAAAAGGACGTTTAGAGTCTAGGCCTCTGTTCTGTGCTTAACAGTCCTCAACGTGAATAAGAGATAGGGGCCAGCCCTGGCTGTTAGGCTGTCCCAAGTTCAGAGGTCTGCGTGAGCTTTAGGCATGAGGCATAGTGAGTCGGCACACCCAGAGTTCAAGTTCCTGGAGTCCAAATGCTGAAGCTAAAACTCAATAGGAAGTCTGGAGGTTGAAGCCCAAAGGTGGTAGTTATACTCCTGCCATACGTCCCTGCTGATTGTTTAGTCCTTATCCAATCAGATTTTCACTGTCCCACCTTGTTTACAATCAAATTTCAGTTCTTAGAGCGAGATTTTCATCTTTGTTAAAACTCAGGCAGCACGCGTGCTGGAAACCCACATCAAGGAGAAAATATGATTCATTGATCCTTCACAATCTTTTATTTTAAAATTTAAACAAAGATACGAGCATTTGAAATTAAGTGAGGAGCTGAGAAGCAAAGCAGAGATGAAAGAGATTGAATGAAAAGATGGTGCCTTTGAAAAAATCTGTCACATTTATAATCCAGATAACAGAAATTCCTTAGATAAAAATAAGCCAATCAATGGTTGCACAATCATAGCCCATGGGATATGTGCTAATAGTTAGCCAATGAAAGTGAAAAGTGAAATGTAACTGCTATACCGCCTTCTGCCAGTAAGTGGGGATGAACCACCACATACAATGAAAAATACATGTGTTTGATAGAGACAAAAATTGTTAAAAATACAAATTATGTCACTAAAATACTATGATTTTAGCCTTGTATTAATTCAACTAATATCTTATGAAAGTATTTTAAAAATCAACTGATCCAAAAGTACCCCCTTTGATTCTATAAGGTACAATGTTAGAATCACCACATCCGAACAGCCAGAGGTGGAAAAACGTGAAGTATCTTCGTTACAGAGTAATTAAATATTGCTTCAATTGTATCATATCAAAACTATAAATGTTAAAAGCATTTATAATATTATGTCATGATTAGATATATTAGGAACACATACAAGTTTAGGCTATTCTAGTAATAATTGCTTTTAAACAACTTAAAAAGTGTAGATTATAATAATGAATATTAATATGTATATAATGACTTTTAATACTGAGTAATTATGCTTCTGGCATTAATAGGTATGTAGGTGCAAATAAAATTTCTTGGGCTTCCAGTTGGGTACAGGTATTGATTTTATCTGATGTTTCAATGACAAACTCTGCCATCTTCATTGGGGATGATGTCTGAGGATGTCTAGTCCAGTGGTATTTATACTCCTGCCATCCAATCCTCCTGATTGGTTAGTTCTCATCCATTCAGCTTTCCACTGTCCATCCTTGTTTACAGTCAAATTCCACCTTTTAGAGTGAGACCTTCATCTTTGTTAAAACTCAGACAGCATCATGGTGGAAACCCATATCAAGGAGCACACAGAGAAATTGGTGGTGGCAGAACATTGCATTTACTGCACTCATGGCATGATGGCACAAAACTACTGTGCCACACCAATGGCTTCGGGGACCACCTGGTGAAGGAAGCCATTGAAATAATACCAGAGGAAAAGAATTTTAACAAAGATGAAGGACTCACTCACTCTAAAGTTTCTTGACCTAGACCCACTCGCCAGGAATCAAGGTGCGTCCTCCTTACTCCAAGCAACTGTAACCTGTTGAAAAACAGACTAAACAACTTGGGTTGGTTTCACACAGCAGTCAGTTAAAATGTCAGCCATAATGTTTATATCAGACTCTCTGACACCTCGAGCTCCTGGTAGTGGTATAGGTTGGTTACTCTTTTATCACTGAAAATGGATGCATTTTTGTCTTCTTGTTTAAGGTCGCTCTAATGCTGCGTAAAACCAAAAGAAGAGCTGTAGGTCATGGTACTCCTTCCTTGTGATACTTAGTCAGCTGTCGTTTGATGATGCCGTTCATTCTTTCAACTAGATCTGATGATTCTTGATGATGCTATTTGTTGAGCTTGCATCCTGAACTTCGGATCCCACCACTCATGGGAGAATCTTCTGATTATCGTTTGCACTGCAACATGCCCTAGGGAGTATATCTGCTCTGCCAAATAAGGAAGCAGTTCAGCTGGGGCCACTAGTTTATGATTAGTGTCATATTTCCATACTCCATCATCATTTAACAACCCACCATTTTCCATTTTGTGCCACTTGTCTTTATTTGAGCATTGACTTTGCATTTCTCGAATACCTTGCATGTTCATTTGTGATACAGAGTTTAATTTGGTTTCCATAGTTTCGGTTATCAGGCTTTCTTTTATTTTCTTTATTCCTTCCCTTGCTGCCTTTGTTGCAGTTTCATCTGCGAATGTGTTTCCTCTGCTTTCCATTGTGGCCATTTTAGAGTGAACTTTATATTTCAGTTCAGCATTTTCTGATGGTAGATGCATGACTTACATAAGTTCTCATCCTAGTTGGCCATTTTTGATTGGAGCTTCCACGACAGGAAGAATTCCTCTTTGAATTCACAAATTTCCGAAGTCAAGAACGACTCTGAAAGCATTTTGAGAATCAGTGTAGATGTTAGCTGATCTTCCTTCTATTAGCTTATGGGCTTGAATCAAAGCTTTCAGTTCTATCTGTTGTGCAAAAGTACCAACAGCCATACATCCTGAGGCCATCATTTCATTTTTTGTGACAACAACCATTTGAATTCCTCCCTCTGTGATTAATGATCCATTAGTTTACAGAATCAGATCTGGGTTCATTTCTTTATGGTAATTTGCATCTTCATAGTAGCTAAACTTTGAATGCCATCATATGGATGAGATCTGAGTCTTCCTAGACAAAATATGTCCTCCAAAAGCAATGCCTTCCACTTTCAAGGCAAGTTAAGTTGAGTTTATTGTCATTTGCATAAATACATGTTCACACAGGTACAATGCAAATTTTACTTGCAACAACATCACAGGCAGATAGTATTAGAGACACAAGAATTCACAGGAGAAACATCCTATAATCTAAACGTCGATTGTAGACAATGTTTACAAAAAAAGAACACAGTCTGTTGGTCGGGAACATCCATGGACATTGTGTCTCAGCTGTCTATGTGATACACTAGCCAGAATAGTACGAGATGGAGAGGAAGCTGTTGCCCATGCAGCAGGCTCCCTCTCTCCATGCAGCTAATAAACCTGAAGGAATGACAGACATTGATACAGCTTGGCTCCAGCAGCATCGCAGGATTTGCCAGACAGCATTGAACTCAACATAGGAATATCTTAAGGACTCCAGATCTGGTGGTTTATTCTCGAATCCTTTCCGATGACTGGGTAGAGCCTCCGGGCAGCGGAGGTTTAAGAATATAGTTTTCCTTCTCCTGATGAGCCTCAACTGCTCGAAGCAACTGGTTTTAAGGCACAAGTAGCCTGTCTTTGCCCTGGTTCCACGGGGCTTAGTAGCTAAGCCACACGAGAAAGCTAAGAGCTGGACTTGGTTGTCAGAGACAATTAGAGATGCACGCCATTGGGAGTATTTACTAGGTAGTGGGAGCTCATTGCCATTACTATCCCTGGCAATAAGGAAACAGACACATAGTAGAACAAAAAAAATGTTCATGGTGTTGCTATACAGGGATAGTGGTTAGTGTTGTATTGGTTGGATGAGCAACTGAATGGTTGAAGAGAAGTAGCAGTTTCTGAACCTGGTGGTGTGGGACTTCAGGTTTCTGTACCTCCTGCCCAATGGTAACTATGAGAAGATGGTATGACTGCTCTGGGGAAACATCTTAGCCACAATTCATCCAACTCTGTCAGTGTAGCATTAGATGAGATGTGAGCGAGGACTCATCCAATTACATTACGCGAAGCTGTGAACAGAAATCCAATTAAACTTCCTCCGAGACTGACAAACCATCGGGCTTAAATTTATGAGATGATAATACTTGCTTCAGCTGCTTTTAGTTATTCTTCAAGTCTATATTCAAATTAACATCTCGGATTGTGGGTTGTAACTGTACACTGCTTCAATCCTCATAGTTAGAGTTAAATCTCTGTTAGGATCTGACAAGTTTTCAATCACTCCTGCATAATTTAAATCCTGCTGTTGTTGCCAAAATCCTGTGACTGTTGAAAGGAGAAACTGAAATTGACATGAATATTAAGATGGTTACGATTTACAGTAAGGAGATGAAACTATTTAGTGTACATTACCTTGTGGCGGCTTGGTGCTTTGGCATTGAAAGATCATAACTTTGCCCATACTGTACTTATGAAATTTATCTTGGGACAAAGCCAGGTTTAAGTACAGCTACTTCCCTTCAACCATTCGGTTCCTAAACTGACCAGCACAACCTCAAGGCAGAGGGTCTACTTTGACCACTTTGAACTCTATGGACTTTGTTTTGGTTAATTGCTTTATTTCTTGTAAAAGTTATGTTTCTTGTAAAAATGTATCATAATCTGGTTTATTATCATTGACATATGTTATGAAAGTGGGTGTTCTGCAGCAGGAATAAATAAAAATGACTACAGATTACAATAAGAATTATAAATGAATAGGTAAATAGTTAAACAGATAGATTACTAAATTAATAATAAATAAACAAACAGACAAATAATCTAACATTTAAACCAATAAAAGATAGATATATAGGTAGATAGATAAACTTCTCAAAGTCCCCTACATGAGAGGTGGAAATGGGTATAGCTGGCCAACAGGGCTCTGTATAGACCAATCCCCTGTACAGAGGATACAACAGATTACAGAAACATTGATGAACTCCAACCATACCATTGACTTTGAGAGAAGAAGCTCATCATCGAGTGAGCTCATGACACAGCGCAGGGAAGGTTATCAGGATCCTGCACAGTCAACATCTCTTTTGTCACCAAAGTCCATATCTACCTTGGGAACCTGGAATGTAAAAATCTTGCACTAGGCAGGAAAATCCAGCGTCATAGCGAATGTGATAAAAAGGCACAAGCTGTCAATTCTTGGACTGAATGAGACAACATAGACATCATCTGGAGAGTCTCAACTGACAGATGGGATAAGTATCATCTACTTAGGCCATCAGAGAAATGATGCACCACATAGAGAGGGTGCAGATATCATGAGGACATCAGTAGCACATAGAGCCATGATCACATGGGAAGCCATCAGTTCCAGAATATTCACTGCTTGTTTCTGCACGAGAAGGTAGCAGCTCAAGTTATTCAATGTTACGCACTAACAAATAACGTTAATGAAGAAGACAAAAACAGTTCTACAATGCACTCAGTGGAGTCATCAGCAGAGGGAAGGGAAAAGACCTGACCATTGTCATGGGAGAGCTTAATGCTAAAGTAGGCAGGTATACTGGAGGATATGCAGAGGTGATGGGGAAACGCAGTTCAGAGAAATGAATGAAAATGGGGAACAATTTGCTGAAATTTGTGCTAACTTCAAGCTAATTAATGCAGAAAGCCTATTCCCACATAAGGAAATACACAAGGCAATATGGATGTCACCAAACAAGGTAATAAACAACCAGATTGACCACGTATGCATCTCAAAGTAATTTCAAAGATCATTCCATGATGTAAGAGTGAAGCGTGGTGTAGATGCAGGATAAGACCACCATCTCCTGATTGCCAAAGTACAGGTGAAGCTGAAAGGAAGCTATGCACCACCCAATCCACAACTAAAGTGTAATGTGAGGTACCTGAAAGTCAAAGAAGCAGCTTAGAGATTTGCCCTCACTCCTTCCAACAGGTTCCACAAACTTGAAGACCTTGATATCAAAAATGAATGGATTGCTGTCAAAGAGGCAAGAAATGAAACTTGTGAGGAAGTGTTGGGATAAAGGACACTTGACCTTTAGGAGTGTACTACATTAGTAATGATAGAAACAATCAACAAGAGGAGAACACTGAAAGAAAAACACATTAGAAGCAGAACTTGGATCGTGGAAGCAGAGGCATAGAGAAAATTTGTCTTGTGTCCCAAGTAGAAGCCTGAGCAAAATATGAAAGAACTATATGATGCTATCAGGAAGCTAGCTGATAAATTCAACCAGATCAATGCCCAAGATGGAAATGTCCTGAAGAAGATTAACAGCTCCAGCACTGGGAACAGTACTTCAATGAACTTTTGAACAGATCACTTCCTCCATAATCTCCTTTAATTCCAAATGAACATCAGAGTTGGATGTCAACTGTGCCAAGCCATTGAAGAAGGAGATCAAGAGGCTGAAGTCAGGAAAAGCAGCTGGCCCAGAAAGTGTACCACCAGAGGCTTTGATGGCAGACCCTAAACTTATGGCAGATATCCTATATACTTTGCTCTGCAACATCTGAGACACAGAAGAGGTGCCACAAGTGTAAAAGGAAAGTCACCTATCAAGCTTCCAAAGAAAGGTGAACTATGAGACTGCAAATCTACAAAGGTATATCCTCAATGTCTGTGGTAGGAAAGGTGCTAAATAGAATTATTCTGTAGTGCCTTCAATAAGCTGTTGACAGAACATTAAGGGACTAACACGCAGACTTCAGGAAAAATTGCTGCACAGACCAGATAGCTGCCTTAAGAATAATCATAGATCAGTTAATTGAGTTGAATATCTTTCTACATTACGTCAACTACAAGAAAGCCTTTGATAGCTTAGACAGAAACACCCTATGGAAACTAATGAAACATTATGGAACACTGCAGAAATTTATCGATATCATCAGGAACTCCAAAAACATGCAATGCAAAGTCATTCCATGTGGGAAAATTGTCAGAATTGTACATTTTGACTAGCAGCATCATAGCCTGGTATAGAGGTTCTAATACAAGAGACTGCAGAGAGTTGTAGACTCAGCCAACTCCATCACAGGCACAAACCTCCCACCATCATCAGAGGAATCTTCAAGGGGCAGTGCCTGACGAAAGCAAAATCTATCAATAAAGATCCTCACCATCTGGAACACGTCCTCTTCTCATTACTATTATCAGGGAGGAAAGAAGGTACAGGACCCTCGGGACTCACACAGCCATCTACAAGATCAGTTATTGCCCTTCAACCATGAGTTCTTGAACCAAAGGGAATAACTTCACTCAACTTCACTTGCCTTATCATTGAAATGTTCTCTCAACCTATGAACTTACTTTGGACTCTTCATCTCATGCTGTCAATATTAATTGCTGACTTTTTATTATTACTATGACTATTATTAATTTTGTACTTGCATAGGTTGTTGTCCTTTATACACTGCTTAAATGCCCATTGATGTGGAATTTTATTGATTCTATTATAGGTATTATTCTATTATTGATTTATTGAATTTGCCTACAAGAAAATGAATCTCATGGTTGTATATGGTGACATATATGTACTTTGATAATAAATTTACTTTGAACTTTGAACTCGGAGGTACAGGAGCCAGAAGATCCACACTCAATGATTTAGGAGCAGCTTCTCCCCTCCACCATTAGATTTCTGAACTGTTTGTGAACCCTTAGATATGACCTCATTATTCCTTTACGTCGCATTTTTTTGTAATTTATATTATTATTCATGTCTTTGCATGGCACTGCTACCACAAAACAGCAAATTAGGTAAGTAATGCAAATAAGAGAGTAAAAATAAATAGTGAAGTAGTGTTTATGGGTTCATTCTCCATTCAGAAATCAATGGTACAAGGGAAGAAACAGTTTCTGAAACATTGAGTGTGTGTCTTCAGACTCCTGTACCTCCTTCCTGATGATAGCAATGAGAAGGAGGCATGTCCTGGGAAATGGGGGTCCTTAATGATGGATGCCACAGTCTTAAGGCATTGCTTCTTAAATATATCCTGGATGCTGGGGAGACTAGTGACCATGATGGAGCTGATGGAGTTCACAACTTTCTGTCGCTTATTTCAATCCAGTGTTGTGCCCCACATCACCCCTCCCCGACACTAGGCGGTGATACAGCCATTTAGAATACTCTTCACAGTACATCTGCAGCAATTTGCTGGTGATGTTACCTGATGTCCAACTTGTAGCCATAACAGTAATGGATGGTGATGGGCTGCGTGGCAGGTAAGGGTAGAGAGATCTTATGGCACATGGCATCTGTAGGACAGATTGTACTGACCTATAATTGACTCTTTAGCAGAGCAGTATCCTTGGTAACAATGCTTACGTTTGTTCATCATTGATGGAATGTCATTTGCTTCATGCCCCATGACTTAATGGATGTATACAGTGTGAAAGGCTAGTAAATTGCACTTTTTGTAAAAGTGGAGACTGTTTGCCATTAGCTGAGAGAATTGTTTGCCCCATTAATTCAGAGCATCGGGCTAACACATTCATTGGAATACCAACTCCATACAAATGAGCTGGATATGGACTAGGGATCTTTATTAAGGGTGTACAGGAGAGGTTAGTGTAATAATATGACAGTGCCAGCCATCACCGATTGGAGTTCAGTTCCCACTGCTTAAGGAGATTGTATATTCTTCCTGTAACCGTGTGAGTTTCCTCTGGTTTCCACCCACATTCCAAATATTTACAGGTTAGGGTGAGTGAGTTATGGGCATGCTACGTTGGTGCCAGAAGCACGGTGACACTTGCAGGCTGCCCTCAGCACATGCTCAGACTGTTGATTGTTGACATAAATTATGCATTTTACTGTATATTTTGATGTTTTGATCTACCTGTGACAAATAAAAATAATCTTTCTGGAAAAAAAATTATGAATCAGTGTTATCGTTCTTCAGTAATGTGGTTGTATCATCGAGGTTATTTTTTTTTTTCTCTTCAGATTTACTTGAAATTAAATTCCCCCAGTTGGTCTGGAGGGATTTTTATCCACAACTCAGTAGATCCGGTCTCAATCCAGCTCAGTAAATTAACTATCTTGCTACTGCAGTACACTGTTGGCAAAAAATATTTACTGTGGGACGTTAAAGCACCATGCGTGGATCTCTTCAAAATCATTCTGCTAAAAAATAATGACACATTTAAGGATCTGTTGCCATGGCTCTCTGCAAAGCAGTCTCTTCCTTAAGTAAGTTGTAAATGGACTGTAGCTCAACTTGGACCAATAGACAATTGCAGTTGGTCCTCATTATAGAAAGAACAGTTCCTTGTGTTAATGAGATGAAGGATGCACACTTGGATGTAAATAGTCAGAGACAGTTCTAGTCCCAGTGCAAAGAATTTCAAGAATGTTTCCAAATAAGTAATTATTAAATGAAGCTTGAAGATGGAAATCAGATTTAATTCTAGCTTTCAAGTTGGTTGGATAAAAATGAAAGGGAATAATTATCAAGCTTTGGGGAGAGAATATATTACCAGCTCACAAGAACAAAAACCTTAATCCCTACAGTTTAACAACATGATGGTCACTTTTTATCACTTTAAACTGAAATGGACTTCTTTTCATTCCAATTGTGTTCCTCCTTGTAAAAATTGTTTTTAATATATGCTTAGTTTATGCTTTTCATGTGAATGCTGCTTATCTGATGCTAGGTGGCTGTGATGGTGCTGCAAGTAAGCCTTTATATATGCTTAAATGTATATATGCGTACACTTATAATACTGCATACATTAGAAATACATGCAGGTATTTACAGTATGTATTTGTGCACACTTTATTCCATATCTATACTTTAACTTCTACTTTATTTTTATATAATTATTTATATGGATATATATACAGTGACTTGCCATGGTGGCATAGCGGATAACACAACGTTATTATAGCTCAGGGCGTTGGAGTTTGGAGCTCAATACTAATGTGCCTGTAAGAGTTTACCAGCAAGTTGCTAATATATGTGAATATATATGGTGAATAAATTTGATCCTTGATGTACTCGTGCATATGATACAATTGCACGGTAGCGCGAAGCAATTACAACTCATGGTGTTCCTGAGTTTGCATTTCAATTCCAGTGCCGTTCTGCAAGGGGTCTCTGTACGTGCTCCCTGTGGAATGTGTGGATTTTCTCCAGGTCATCCGGTTTCCTCCCACAGTCCAAAGGCGTACCAGGTAGATTAATTGGTCAATTGAAAATTGTCCCGTGATTAGGTTATGGTTAATTGGGTTTGTAAGGGGTTGCTGGGACAGCATGGGTTGAAGGACAGAAAGGGTTGATCCGGCACTGTATCGCTATATGGATAAATAAATAAACTTCACCTTGAATGAGTGAAATGTATAAAGGGCTGAAGTTGGCATCGGAATTTCATACTTTAGTATCGCTCTGAGGTAGTTGCTTCATAACATAGCCAGTGAGGGTCAAGGACAGAGGGGCTGGGTTTTGAAAGGCTGATAACCACCAAACAGCCTTGTGTGCTCAGCTGTCCATGAGCAATAAAGATCTGTCAGTCAGATGACCTGCTGACAGCACAGCGCTGTTGAGGGTTATGGATTAATTTTCTTATCAAACCTCTTGTCCCATTCACTGTTTCCTATTTAGGCTAGCCTCTGATTATGGCTGAAGTGAGAAGTTATTCCACAGTCTCTGACAAATAGCTGCAGTAGAGTCTTTGATCCATGGGATGACATGACCGAAGGAATCTAGCCTGCTGGTTCGGGAGACAATCCTGAGTGTGAAGCACAGACAAGGTGGGAGAGAGTGGAGGCAATCTTCATCATGCCCTTTCCCTCAAGTCACCACCCAGTTAGCAACAACAGAACTATGCTCTGTTGTGTTCAAGGGAGAGTGAAATCAGAGGGGTAATTGTTAAAAATACAGACATTGCCATCATGAGTACAGTGCCTAAAAAAGGTATTCACCCGCACCCCGGAAATTTTCATGTTTTATTGTTTTACAACATTGAATCACAATGGATTTGGTTGCTTTTTTGACATTGATCAAAATAAATAAAACTAAATGAAAACAGATCTCTACAAAGTGATCTAAATAAATTACAAATATAAAACACAACATAATTGATTGCATAAGTATTCACTCCCTTAAATTTGACATGACAAATTATCACTGGTGCAGCCAATTGGTTTTAGAAGGTACATAATTAGTTAAATGAGATAATTGTGTGCAGTCAAGGAGCTTCAATTAATTGCAGTAAAAATACACCTGTGTCTGGAAGGTCCAACTGCTGGTTGAGTTAGTATCCTGGCGAAAACTACACCATGAAGACAAATGAACATTCCAAGCAACTCCGCAGAAAGGCTGTTGAAAAGCACAAGTAAGAAGATGGATTCAAGAAAATTTCCAAGTAACTGAATATCCCTTGGAGTACAGTTAAGTCAATCATCAAGAAATGGAAAGAATATGGCACAGCTGTAAAACTGCCAAAAGCAAGCTGTCATCGAAAACTGAGTGACTGTGCAAGAAGGGGACTGGTGACGAAGGCCACTAAGAGACTTACGACAACTCTGGAGGAGTTACAAGCTTCAGTGGCTGAGATGGGAGAGACTGCGTATACAACAGCTGTTGCCCAGGTGCTTTGCCAGTTGCAGCTTTATGGGAGAGTGGTAAAGAGAAAACTACTGTTGAAAAAAAAGCACATGAAATTTCAGCTAGAGTTTGCCAGAAGTCATGTAAGCGACTCTGACATCAGTTGGAAGAAGATTCTATAGTTTGATGAAACCAAAATTTGAGCTTTTTGGCCACCAGTCTAAATGCTATGTTTGGCATAGGCCAAACACTTCACATCATCAGAAATACACCATCCCTACCAAGAAGCATGGTGGTGGTTCCATTATGTTATGGGGATGCCTCACTGAAGCAAGCCCTGGAAAGCTTGTGAAGGTAGAGCGTAAAATGAATGCAGCAAAACACAGGGAAACCCCAGAGGAAAACCTGATGCAGTTTGCAAGAGATCTGCAACTTGGGAGAAGTTTTGTTTTTCTGCAGGACAGTGATCCAAAGCGTAAAGCCAAAGCTACACAGGAATGGCTTAAAAATAACAAAGTTATTGTCCTGGAGTGGCCAAGTCAGAGTACAGACCACAATCCAATTGAGGATTTGTGGCTGGACTTGAAAAGGGCTGTTCACTCACAATCCCCATGCAATCTGTTAGAGCTTGAGCAGATTTGTAAAGAAGAATGAAGAAAAATTGCAGAGTCCAAAAGTACAAATCTGATAGAAAACTATCCACACAGATTCCATGCTATAATTGCTGCCCAAGGCCCATCTACTAAATAATGACTTAAAGGGGTGAGCAATTATTTTGTATTTAATAATTATCTGAAATTTTGATTAATTTATAGAAATTTATTTTCATTTTGATATGAAAGAGCCTTTCCAGTGTCAAAAAAGCCAAATTAAACCCATTGTGATTCAATATTGTAAAATGATAAAACATGAAAACTTCCAAGGGAGAGTGAATACCTTTTATAAGCACTGTCTATTTAAAATGGATCCAAACATCACCTAGAGAAGGCAGGACAATGGGGTTGAGGGGGATAATATATCAGCCATGATGGAATGGTGAAGCAGACTCAATGGGCCGAATGTCGTAGTTCTGCTCCCATGTCTTAAGGTCTTAAGATCTTATAGTCCTATGATTTTGCAAGTGCTTTAAACAAAGGTCACTCAAAATATGTCAACAGGAATGAAGAGAGCAATTAGCAAACAGCATGGTCTCACAGTTGGTTGTAAAATACATAAGACCACAAGACCATAAGACACAGGAGCAGAATTAGGCCACTCAGCCCATCGTACCTGCTCCATCTGTTCTAAAGGGCTGCTCCTCAATTTTGAGACTATGCCAACTAGTTCTGGATACCCCACCATAGGAAACATCTTCTCCATATCCACCCTATCTAGTCCTTTCAAATTTCGGCAGGATTCAATGAGATACTCCCGCATTCTTTTAAATTCCATGAGTATAGGCCCAAAGCTGCCAAAACACTCCTCATACCTTAACCCCTTCATTCCCAGAATCATCCTCTTAACCTCATCTAGACTCTCCCCAATGACAATAGACAATAGACAATAGGTGTAGAAGTAGACCATTTGGCCCTTCAAGCCTGCACTGCCATTTTGAGATCATGGCTGATCAATTGCTATCAATATCGGGTTCCTGCCTTGTCCCCATATCCCTTGATTCCCCTATCCATAAGATACCTATCTAGCTCCTTCTTGAAAGCATCCAGAGAATTGGCCTCCACTACCTTCCAAGGCAGTGCATTCCAGACCCCCACAACTCTCTGGGAGAAGAAGTTTTTCCTTAACTCTGTCCTAAAAGACCTACCCCTTATTCTCAAACCATGCCCTCTGGTACTGGACTTTCCCAGCATCTGGAACATATTTCCTGCCTCTATCTTGTCCAATCCCTTAATAATCTTATATGTTTCAATCAGATCCCCTCTCAATCTCCTTAATACCAGCATGTACAAGCCCAGTCTCTCTAACCTCTCTGCGTAAGACAGTCCAGATATCCCAGGAATTAACCTCGTGAATCTACGCTGCACTTCCTCTACAACCAGGATGTCCTTCCTTAACCCTGGAGACCAAAACTGTACACAATACTCCAGGTGTGGTCTCACCAGGGCTCTGTACAAATGCAAGAGGATTTCCTTGCTCTTGTACTCAATTCCCTTTGTAATAAAGGCCAACATTCCATTAGTCTTCTTCACTGCCTGCTGCACTTGCTCATTCACCTTCAGTGACTGATGAACAAGGACTCCTAGATCTCTTTGTATTTCTCCCTTACCTAACTCTGCACCATTCAGATAATAATCTGCCTTCCTGTTCTTACTCCCAAAGTGGATAACCTCACACTTATTCACATTAAATGTCATCTGCCAAGTATCTGCCCACTCACCCAGCCTATCCAACACACCTTTATGAGATATGGGGCCCAAAACTGTAGTGATACTCTATGTGTAGCCTGACTAGTGCCTAATAAAGGCTTAGCATTATCTTCTTGCTTTTATATTCTATTCCCCTTGAAATAAATGTCAACATTGCATTTGGCTCTTTTACCACAGACTCCACTGGTAAATTGAACTTCAGAGAGTCTTGCTCAAGGATGTCTAAGTCTCTCTGTACCCATGATGTTTGAACCATCTCCCCATTTAGATACTGTAATATCCGCAGTATTGTTCCTTTTACCAAAGTGCATTATCCTACATTTCTTGACATTGGATCCCATCTGCCACAATTTTGCCCTTTCTTCTGAACTATCCTGTTGCAACGGCATTGCTTCCACAAAACCACCTACCCCCAGCAGCTATCGTTGTATCATCTGCAAACTTTGCCATAAAGTCATCAATTCCATTATCTAAATCATTAACAAACAATGTGAAAAGCAGTGGCCCCAACACTGACCCCTGAGGAACTCCACTAGTCACTGGCAGCCAATGAGAAAAGGCCCCCTTTTATTCCCATCGCTGCCTCCTACCTGTCAGCTATTCCTCTATCCATGCCAATATCTTTTCTGTAACGTCATAGGATTTTTATCTTGTTAAGCAGCCGCATGTGTGACTCCTTATCAAACGCAATTTGAAAATCCAAGTAAATGACATCCACTACCTCTCCTTTGTCCACCCTTCTTGTTACTTCCTTGAGGAACTCTAAAAGATTTGTTCGGCAAGATTTCCCTTTACAGAAACCATGCTGACTTTGACTTATTTTATCATTAGTCTCCAAGTACCTCAAAACCTGGTCAATTATAATAGACTCCAACACTTTCACAACCACTGAGGTCAGGCTATCTGGCTATAATTTCCTTTCTTTTGTCTTCCTCCCTTCTTAAAGCGTCAAGTAACACTTGCAATCTTCCAGTCCTCTGGGACCATGCCAGAATCAAGTGATGCTTGAAAAATCATGGCCAGTGCATCTGTTATCTCTTCAGTAACTAGTCTCAGGACTCTGGGATGTAGTCCATCTGGTCCAGGTGACTTATCCACCTCAAGATCTTTGAGTCTGTCTAGCACTTTTTCCTTTGTAATAGCAATGATACGCACTCCTGCTCCCTGGCACTGTGGCACACTGCTAGAGTCTTCCACAGCGAAGACAGATGCAAAGTACCCATTAAGTTCATCTGCCATTTCTTTGGCCCCCATTACTACCAAATGAGCACCATTTTCCAGTGGTCCAATATCAATTCTCACCTCCCTTTTACTCTTTATTTTTACATCCATTGTTAACAATCACTATAGTGTAGCACTTGGCATAATGCTATTACAGCACCAGTGACCCGGGATCAATTCCACCGTTGTCTGCAAGGTTCGTATGTTCTGCTCTTGACCATGTGTGTTTCCTTCAGGTCCTCTGGTTTCCTCTCACAGTCCAAAGATGCAAGGGTCAATAAAAATATTGTTCATGTGGGTATAATTGGGTATTGAGGGTTCATTGGGCTGGAAGAGTCTGTTATAGCAGTGTATCTCAAAATAAAAGAAGACAATGCTCCTCTACTCTTTTTCAAAACAGTCCAGTGAGATGGAATCAGATTTAAGACATCAGACGAATGCTGCTTTCCGACAACAGCACTCTGTGTTAATGTACTCAATGGTGGAGAGGGCTTTACCCATGAGAGACTGGAGCATATCCACTACATTTTGTAGGATTTCCTTTTTAAGGGCTTTGGTGTTTCCATACCAGGCTACGAAGCAACCAGTCGCTATACTCTGAAGCACACATCTATAGAAATTTGTCAAAGTTTTAGATGTCATGCTGAATCTTTCCAAACTGATGCCAAATAAGGTATCAGATCAAACTTTAATTCCCTTAATTGGTATTTGGTAATAGGTTTATTATTGTACTGAGATACAGTGAAATGCTTTGTTTTACATGCCATCCAGATAGATCACGATCCAGGCAAACAAACTTATTCTTCTCTATAGATGCTGCCTGACCTGCTGAGTTCCTCCAGCATTTTGTGTGTGTTGCTCTGGATTTCCAGCATCCCTTGTGTTTATCATTTCAAAGCCTAATGCATTGAGATGGTACAGGACAAAATCCATATTAAAATGCAGGATATCAAAGTCAAAATCCAAGTCATAAGCACAAGTGCAGATATGTACAGGTACAATGAAAAATGTAGTTACAGCATCATCAAAGGCACATAGCATCAAGTAAGCAGCATTTCACAAGAAAGTAGTCTCTCACAACAATGGCCCGAATAACACCATGCCCTTCTGTACACTTCTGCTGTCACATAAATCTGACCACCATAGTGTCACCAGCAGTGGTGATAGTTAGTTACCATGTAACTGATCCAGAGGAAAGTAATGATGCCCACGCACTCCACGCTGACATGCACCCTGCTACAGATGGCTTTATTTAGTCTATTCAAAGCCATTAGATTGGGCTTCACATTGCCAAAGAGCAAAGTGTCAGACCTGTACAAGCAAGCACTTCCCAGCCTCCAGCCAGCTAATAGGATTCAGCTGCCGTTCATTCCAGACTCTTCACCCCAAAGTTCAAAGTTAAAAGTAAATTTATTATCGAAGTACATAAAAAAATCACCATATACAACTCTGAGATTCACTTTCTTGCAGGTATACTCAATAAATCCAGTAACCCTAATGGGATCAATGAATGACCACACCAAATGGGCATTCAACCAGTGTACAAAAGACAACAAACTGAAAATACAAAAAAGAAAGAAACAACCATAAATAAGCAATAAATATCGACAACCTGAGATGAAGAGTCATTGAAAGTGAGTCCATAGGTGAGGGATATTGAGATACAATGTGGAAAATCCCCTTCAGGCCCTATGAGCCATGTCACCCAGTAATCCCCTAATTTAATTCTAACCTAATCATGGGACAATTTACAATGACCAATTAACCTACCAACCGGTATCCCTTTGGATTATGAGAGGAAACCAGAGCACCTGATTACAGTGAGAATATACAAACTCCTTACAGGCAGTGGCGGGAAGTGACCTCAGATCACCTGGACAGTAAAACATTGTGCTAACCACTATGCTACCATGCTGCTCCACCTTTAGTGATGAGGCAAGTGAAACTGAGTGAAGTTATCCACTTTGGTTCAAGAATCTGTTGGTTGAGGAGCAATAACTGTTCCTGAACCTGCTGGTGTGAGTCCTGAGGCTCCTGTGTCTTCATCCTGATGGCAGCAGTGAGAAGAGAGCTTGACCTGGGTGGTGGGGTTCCTGATGATGGATGCTGCTTTCCTGCATCAACAGTCTGTGTAAAGGTGCTCGGTGGTGGAGAGGACTTTACCCATAATGGACTGAGCCATATCCACTACTCTTTGTAGGATTCTCTTTTTAAGAGCTTTGGTGTTTACATCCCAGGCTATGATGCGACCAATCAATATACTCTCCACCACACATCTATAGAAGTTTGTCAAAACTTTAGATGTCATGTTGAATCTTTGTAAAATCTTAAGGAAGTAGAGGTGGTTCTGTATTTTCTACATAATAGCACTTATGACCTGGGCCCAGGACAGGTCCTCTGAAATGATAAAATCAAGGAATTTGAAGTTGCTGTCCCTCTCGATTTCTGATCTCCCAATGAGGACTGGCTCATGCACACCTGGTTTCCTCCTCCTGAAGTCAACAATCAACTCCTTGGCCTTGCTGGCCTGCAGCCTATTTAATCCTAGTGGTTATCCATAATCCTTGTTCATTCATTGAACCAGCCTGCCTCAATCAGTTGCTGCTAGTCTTGTCTGTTGTGTTTAGTTTCCGTTTTCTCTTGTTTTGTGGCTTCTCATGGCTTGTTATTTTGTGTTCTATGAGTAGACTTTAATTTACTGCTAAATCTACTCTATTGCTCTGCTTTTATATCAAGCCTCCTCCGCATTTCCTGACACAAATATTCCCACTTCCAGTTACTTCTCGTTTCATTTCAGCCCATTTTTGCCAAAGTCTGTGAACAAAAGAGGTGAGATGTCGGGAGCAGCTTGTCCAGGGCAACTCATCTATCAACCACTGCTACTGACAGGCAGAGCTAAGCTCCAGAGGCATCCCCACACTTGCTTTCTGCCACTGGGGATCCTCAGTACAAAGGGAAAAGAGAAACACCCTCAGCTTTCCATGAGCAAACCCAGTCATCTGAAACTGGCTGCGAATTAATCTCAGCTCCCTAGTGCACATGTTACCTACGTAGCCGAAAAGATTTTGTGTTAATACAGCTCTGCTGTCATATAAATCACAATGCAAACATTTTAGCATAGCTTCTTGGAGCACACCAATGTGCTGTCAAATCTGTTGGAGTCTTTCCCGGTGTATATTTGCTTTTATTTAGAGATACAACATGGAACTAACCCTTTCAGCCCAGCGAGACACACCACCTGGAAAACCACCTATTTAACCCTAACCAAGTCACAGAAAAAAATTACTATGACCAATTAACCCACTAACCAGAATGTCTTTGGAATTTGGAAAGGTACCAGAATTAGACGATTGAGAGTAGATTTGATAGGGGTATTTCAAATTATAAAGGAGGCTTTTTCCACTGAGGTTGGGTGGCACTACAACCAGAGGTCATGGGTTAAAGGTGAAAGGTAAAAAATTTCAGGGGAACTTGAGGGGAAACTTCTTCACTGAGAGGGCAGTGAGAGTGCAGAACAAGCTGCCAGCACAAGTGGTGGAGGCAAGCTCAATTTCAACAATTGAGTGAAATTTGGATATGTGCATGAATGGCATGGGTATGGAGGGCTATTGTCCCAGTTCAGGTCAATGGGAGCAGGCTGTTTAAATGGTTTTGAAATGGACTGGATTGGCTGAAGGGTCTGTTTCTGTGCTGTACTTTTCTACGATTGTACACCTGGAGGAAACTCATGTGGTCATAGGGAAAACCTGCATACTCTTTACAGACGGTGCTGGAATTGAATTCTGAATCCCGCACCCTAAGCTGTAATAGCATCACACTAATTGCTACACTAATGTGTTGTTCATTAACCACAATCTGTGCAATGTGCTTCTTGCATTTCAGATATTAAGGGAGGGCAGTGAGCAGAAGGAGAAATGTTTTCGCTATTGTTTCATGAGCTTTCTGGAGAAGCATTATTCAGACAGATTCAAATTTATTTATTTATCATCTGCAGATTGAAATATACAGTGAAATGTGTCAAGAACATAAGCAATAGGAGCAGGAGTAGGCCAAATGGCCCATCAAGCCTGCTCCACCATTCAATAAGATCATGACTGATCTGACCATGGACTCATCTCAACTACCTGCCTTTTCCACATAATCCTTAATTTCCCTACGATGGAAAAATCTATCCAACCTTGTCTTAAATATATTTATTGCGGTAGCCTCCGCTGTTTCATTGGGCAGAGCACGCTCTTCCTCATCTCCATCCTGAATCTAGTCCCCCAGATCTTGAGGCTAAATCCCTTAGTTCTAGCCTCATGCACCAGTGGAAACAACTTTTCTGCATCTATCTTGTCTATCCCTTTCATAATTTTATATGTTTCAATAAGATATACTCTCATTCTTCTGAATTTGAGTGAGTACAGTCCCAGGTGACTCAATCTCTCCTCATAGTCTAACTCCTTCATCTCTGGAATCAATGTGATGAACCTCCTCTGCTCTGCCTCCAAAGCCAGTATGTCCTTCCTCAAGTAAGGAGACCAGAACTGCACACAGTACTCCAGGTGTGGTCTCACCAGTACCCCGTACAGTGGCAGCATTACCTCCCTGCTCTTGAATTCAATCCCTCTAGCAATGAAGGCCAACATTCCATTTGCATTTTTGATAGCCTGCTGCACCTGCAAACCAATCTTTTGTGATTCCCAGGTCCGTCTGCACAGCAGCATGCTGCAATTTTTTACCTTTTAAATAATCGGCACTTTAATTTTTCCTTCCAAAGTGGGTGCCCTCGCATTTACCAACATTGTGCTTCACTTGCCAGACCCTTGCTCACTCACTTAACCTATCTATAGCTCTCTGCAGACTCTCTGTATTTTCTACACAATTTGACTTTCCACTCAATTTAGTATCATCAGCAAATTTAGATACACTACACTCGGTTCCCTTTTCCAGATTGTTAATGTATATCATCAACAGTTGTGGTCCCAGCACCAACCCCCATGGCACACCGCTCATCACTGATTGCCAAGCAGAGTAACACCCATGTATTCTGACTCTCCGCTTTCTATTAATTAACCAATTCTCTATCCACTTTAATACATCACCCCCAACTCTATGCATCCTTATCTTATGAGTAAGTCTAAATGTGGCACCTTTTCGAACGTCTTCTGGAAATCCAAGTAATTAATGTCCATCTGTTCCCCTCTATCCACTGCACTATCATATCCTCAAAGAACTCCTGTAAGTTGGTCAAGCAGGACCTGTCTTTGCTGAATCCCAGAAGACTCAATCTCTCCTCATAGTCTAACACCCTCCACCTGGTGAACCTCCTCTGCACTACCTCCAAAGCCAGTATATCCTTCTACAAGTAAGGAGACCAGAATTGCATGCAGTATTCCAGTTTCCCATATGGTTGCAGCATAACTTTCCTGCTCTTAAATTTATTCCCTCTAGCAATGAAGGCCAACATTCCATTTGCCTTCTTAGTAGCCTGCTGCAAACCAACATTTTGCGATTCTTGCACATGCGCTCCCAAGTCCTTCTGCACAACAGTATGCTGCAATATTTTACCATTTAAATATAATCTGACCTTCTATTTTTCCTTCCAAAGTGAATGACCTTGTATTTACCAACATTGTACTCTATCTGCCAGACCATTGCCCATTCATTTAACCTACCTATATCTTTCAACAGACTCTCCATGTCCTCTGCTCAATTTGGTGTCATCAGCAAACTTAGATACACTATACTGGTTCCCTCTTCCTTATCGTTAATGTATAACATGAACAATTGTGGGACCAGCACCAGCCCAGCATTAAAAACCAACAATATAATGATGTGCTGGGGGAAGCTCGTAATGCTCGCCACATATTCCAACGCCAACGTAGCATGGTGACCATATTCAGCAGAACAACACAGAACACAACAAACAGCAAAATAACACCAGTAAAACAAGTCTTAGTCCTCCCTCTCACCTACACACATATACAGTCCTGCAACCCTAGGATAAGCCATCGTTGATCGCTATTGGACACATGATGTACACACATTGGCCTTTGGTTTCCCCAGCAGCCCCACACAGACTGGCAGATCCAGACTTCCAGACCTCTGATCAACATATGGGCTTTGACCTCTGGTATTAACCCCAGGATGCGCCAATGACAGCAAATGAGAAGCCTGTATACTGGGCCTCAAACACCAAATTCTCCATTGAAAGAATCCCCAACACTATGCCTTTAACTCTGGTCATTCCAACTTGTGTACCTTAGGGTCACTGGCCACTGTGACCCCTGCCTGCACAGAACTCTAATCCCAGAACCCCGGATGATTCGTTGATCTCCGTGAGGGAGGAGGAACTACCATTCCCATTCTTCACTGATCTGCTGTCCTGACACCTGACCATAGATGTCCTACATCCATGTTGATGGTTTTCAGAAACGGATTATATCACTTTTTACATGATCTCAGGATATCCCAGCTAATGAAGTACTTACATACTGTAACTGAATCACTATTGGAATATTGGAATTTCTGCTGTAAATTTACACAAGATCGGACAAGAGTGTGATTATGACAGACATATCTATGGAAAGAGAAACTGAGAATCATTATTAAATCAATCACCCTTCCCCAGGTCTGGTGAAGTGTCATTAACATGGATCATTCACACTGTTCATCTCTCAAAAGGTGCTGCCTTATGGGTTATATATCCAGATTTCCACCATCCGGTTGTTTTCCTGTTCAATATGAATATAATTGATTGTTTTCTTTTGTATATTAATTAATATTTAAGTAAATCAATGCAAACTCTGTAAGGAATTTGTGATTGCATGGATTTCCTCTGAGTGCGCTTGCTTCCTCCCACATTCCAAAGACATAGGGGTAGTAGGTTGTGGGCATCATGTTGGCACTGGAAGCATGGTGACACTTGTGGGCTGTGTTGGCAATTGTCACAAATGACACATTTCACTGGTATGTTTCAATATACGCATAAGAAATAAAGCATATCTTTTTGTATATAATATTTCTCTCCTAGAGCATGATAACCCACCCAGATTTTATCTTTGAATAAGGTCCCTCTTATTCATTTAAGAGGACCTCCAAGAGGACCACAATCTTGTCATCGGGTTTGGTGTCCCTCAATGACCCAGAGACCTATGTTGACTGGAGTCAGGACCTTCTGCTTCGGCTCTTCATAGGGTCACCCATGCCAAACAAATCAAAGGGTAGAGGACAGACTAAGAGTGGTTCACTGTTCATCCAGGTTTGATGGTTCGGCTCAGGGCTAACAACCCCGACTGGTCAAAAGATATTGATACAGCAACAGCAATGAAGAATCCTATATCTGTGTTCAACTGAGGAACCTAAACCACAGCTGGGGCACAATGGAGAAGATGGCCAAAAACAGACAGTGATAGCAAACCTTCATTGCTACCCTCAATGCCAGCAGCATAACAGGAAGTAAATAAGTAATTTTTCTAATCTCCAACAGTTACAGGACCAAAAAGTCTTAAGAGGATAACCTTCTCACCCAGGAATTAACCTGGTTGCCAGAGCACCCAGAGGACATCCAAGCAGATCCAGGGAGAACATGCAACCTCCACACCGACTACACCAGAGGTCAAGATTGAACCCGAGTCACTGGAACTGTGAGGCTGAACTACCCACATCAGGTTCCTTGTAGCATCATTGATATTTCAAAGCCTAAATCAAAGCTGGGTTTATTGTCATCTGCACAGTTACATGTATGCATAGGTGCAATGAAAAACTTACTTGCAGCAGCATTGCAGGTACGTAGCACTAGTTAAGCAGCATTCACAACAAAAGCATACTTTAGATATAAATTATGCTTTTTTTTTTACAAAAAGGAACACGATTAGAAAAAAAGGTTCACTGTAGTGCGAGCTGGTCAAAATGGCCATAGTGTTGAAACAGTGAGGAAGTGAAAAGGGCTGTGCTGTCAGTTACACAGGTCCTGGATGGGGACTCAGGAATACTATCACTCTCAAATGTAGAAGGATTCTTCACTGCTGTTTCCATACCAATTTTATTTGGCCAGTCAGCATTGTTAGCTCTGAGCTGAACCCCTGAATCTGGAGGACCGGTGGACCACTCTTAGTCTGGCCTCTACCCTTTGACCTGTTTGGTATGGGTGACCCTACCAAGAGCCAAAGTAGAAAGCCCTGACTCCAGCCAACGTGCTGTAGCTCTCTGGATCATCGAGGCATGCAAGCCTCCAAACTCAGTGACAAGGTTTTGTTCCTTTTGGAGGTAGCTGCAACAAGATGGCATATAATCTATCTGGCGTGCCACTGAACAGCTAGCTTCACTCTAGAACCCTCTCTTATCTCTTTTCAAGTTAGAATTTTAGAATCATGAAATAATTTGGCAGAGACAGATCTCTTAGCCTACTGAGCTAGTGCTGGCCTTTAGAAACAGCTACTGACTTATTTGAAATTCCAGACTTCTGCTCTGTCCAGGAAATCTTCAGTAATGGTGTACTTTCAAACCCCTTTCCAAAAGTTCCACTTGATCTGTTCCCACACCTCCATTTCAGGCAAACAATGCCAGACCATAACAACTTAATGTGTAAAATAATGTCTCCACACAGCTTTTTACACCATTTTTCTTAAACTTTTATGACATCTCTTCACTGCCTCTTCACCTTCTGAGCCGAGGTTTGAAAACAGCTAAGCAACAATAAGGTGGATATTTATGTCAGAGTGATCCAAAAATCCATGGTAGTTGAACACACTCCATGTTTTTTTTAAAAATTTTAATTATTTTATACAACACCGCAGCATATTTTCTTTTCAGGAAACTTCTTCTTCATGTGCCTTGCGTGTTACATGCTTGGGTAATCATGGCTCTCCACATCAAACTATCCCTCACAGCGTCAATGATATCTCGCACACTTAGATCTGTTAGTTCTTTCACAGTGTCCATATATTTTCTTCTTTGCCTTCCTCGACCACGTTTCCCAGGTATACGGCCTTGTAAAGCATTCTATTTCTCCTTTCTGCTATCGTAGAGACAGAAGTATGGGAAGAGGGGGTGGGGTGGCCCTGTTGGTGAGGAATGAGATTCAGTCCTTAGCAAGAGGTGGCTTGGGAACAGGGGAAGTAGAGTCTGTGTGGATTGAGCTGAGGAACAGTAAGGGTAAAAAGACCCTAATGGGTGTTGTGTACAGGCCTCCAAACAGTAGCGTGGATATTGGGTACAAGTTGATTAGGGAGTTAACATTGGCATGTGCTAAAGGTAATGCAGTCGTTATGGGAGATTTCAACATGCAGGTGGACTGGGAGAATCAGGTAGGTGCTGGACCCCACGATAGGGAGTTTGTGGAGTGTCTAAGGGATGTATTTTTGGAACAGCTTGTGCTTGAGCCAACCAGGAACGAGGCTATTTTGGACTTGGTGATGTGTAATGAACAGGAATTGATAAGTGATCTTGAAGTAAAGGAGCCATTAGGAAGTAGTGATCATAACATGATAAGTTTTTATCTACAATTTGAGAGGGATAGGGGCAGATCAGAGGTGTCAGTGTTGCAATTAAATAAAGGAGACTACGGAGCCATGAGGGAAGAGCTGGCCAAAGTTAAATGGGCGGATGCCCTGGCAGGAAAGACAGTGGATCAGCAGTGGCAAATATTCTTGGGCATAATACAAAAGATGCAAATGCAGTTCATTCCAATGAGAAGGAAGGATTCAAAGAGGGGGAAGGGGCCACAGTGGTTGACAAAGGAAGTCAGAGATTGTATAGCATTAAAGAAAAAGAAGTATGACAGGGCTAAGATGAGTGGGAATACAGATGATTGGGAAAGTTTTAAGGAACAGCAGATCTTAACTAAAAAAGCAATACGGAGAGAAAAAATCAGGTATGAGCTCAGTCTAGCCAGGAATATAAAAGGGGATAGCAAAAGCTTTTTTAGCTATGTGAAGAGAAAGAAGATAGTTAAGAACAATGTTGGCCCCTTGAAGAATGAATTGGGAGAAATTGTTATGGGAAACAGGGAAATGGCAACAGAATTTAATGCATACTTTAGATCTGTCTTCACCAGGGAGGACACAAGCAATCTCCCAGATGTATGGATGGGCCAAGGTCATAAGATATCAGAGGAATTGAGACAGATTGACATTAGGAAAGAAACTGTGATGAGTAGACTGGTAGGACTGAAGGCTAATAAATCCCCGGGTCCAGATGGTCTGCATCCGAGGGTTCTAAAAGAGGTGCCTCAGGAAATTGCGGATGCATTGGTAATCATTTTCCAATGTTCCTTAGATTCAGGATCAGTTCCTGAAGATTGGAGAGTGGCTAATGTTGTCCCACTTTTCAAGAAGGAAGGGAAGGAGAAAACGGAGAACTATCGCCCTGTTAGCCTAACGTCAGTCGTGGGGAAGATGCTTGAGTCCATTATTAAGGACGAAATAGTGGCACATCTAGATGGCAGACATAGGATTAGGCCGAGCCAGCATGGATTTACCAAGGGCAAATCATGCTTGACTAATCTGTTGGAGTTTTTTGAGGGTGTAACAAGGATGTTAGACAAGGGTAAGCCAGTGGATGTTGTATACCTAGATTTTCAGAAGGTATTCGATAAGGTGCCACATAGGAGATTGGTGAGTAAAATCAGAGCTCATGGCATTGGGGGCAGGGTTTCAACATGGATAGAAAACTGGTTGGCAGATAGAAAGCAAAGGGTAGCAGTGAATGGGTGTTTCTCAGACTGGCTGGAGGTGACTAGTGGGGTACCACAGGGCTCTGTATTGGGACCACAGCTCTTTAAGATTTATGTCAATGATTTAGATGAGGGCATTGAAAACTATATCAGCAAGTTTGCTGACGATACTAAACTGGGTGGCAGTGTGACATGTGAAGAGGACATTAGGAGAATACAGGGAGACTTGGATAGGCTGAGTGAGTGGGCAGATACTTGGCAGATGTCATTCAATGTGAATAAATGTGAAGTTATCCACTTTGGAAGCTGGAACATGAGGGCAGAGTATTGTCTGAACGGTGTCGAGTTAGGTAAGGGAGAAATGCAAAGAGACCTAGGAGTCCTAGTTCACCAGTCAATGAAGGTGAATGAGCAAGTGCAACAGGCAGTGAAGAGGGCAAATGGAATGTTGGCCTTTGTTACAAGGGGAATTGAATACAAGAGCAAGGATGTTCTTTTGCATTTGTACAGGGCCCTGGTGAGACCACACCTGGAATATTGTGTACAGTTTTGGTCTCCAGGTTTAAGGAAGGACATTCTGGCAATTGAGGAAGTGTAGCGTAGATTCACTAGGTTGATTCCTGGGATGGCAGGGCTGTCTTACGCAGAGAGATTGGAGAGATTGGGCTTGTACACGCTGGAATTGAGGAGATTGAGAGGGGATCTGATTGAAACGTTTAAGATAATTAAAGGATTTGATAGGATTGAGGCAGGTAATATGTTCCAGATGTTGGGAGAGTCTAGTACCAGAGGGCATGGATTGAGAATAAGAGGTCAGTTATTTAAAACAGAGTTGAGGAAGAGCTTCTTCTCCCAGAGAGTTGTGGAGGTGTGGAATGCACTGCCTCGGAAGACGGTGGAGGCCAATTCTTTGGATGCTTTCAAGAAGGAGCTGGATAGATATCTGATGGATAGGGGAATCAAGGGATATGGGGACAAGGCAGGGACTGGGTATTGATAGTGAATGATCAGCCATGATCTCAGAATGGCGGTGCAGACTCGAGGGGCCGAATGGTCTACTTCTGCACCTATTGTCTATTGTCTATTGTCTACTGTCTTTTCTGATGACATGGCCCAGGAAGTTAAGTATCTCTCATTTAACATTTTCATTAAAGATCTTTTTGTATGGGCACGTTAGAATACTGTCTCATTAGTTACCCTATTTCTATATGATATTTTCAGCATTCTTCTAAGAAACCACATTTCTGTTGCTTCTAAGTTTCTTTGGAGTTCTGGTGTTCTAGTCCATGTTTTGCAAGCATATGGCAAGATTGACCTGATGTGGCATTTTAGTATTAGCATTTTCTTGTTGTCATAGAAATGTGTCTGTTGGTAAAAATGGGTTTCATTTTTTAGAAGTTGGTTTTGACGATGGCAATTCTTCTTTTTATTTCTATTTTATCTAGCATCTCGTGATACAAAACTACCAAGGTAATTAAAGCTGGTCTTTTGTTCAATCTCTTGGTTACCAATGTGCAATTGGCAGTTGGGAGGATCCTGCTGTTTTGATATCACCATACGTTTGGTTTTTTTACAAGTGATGGTTGGACAAAATCTGTACTTGTTTGTATTACTTTGTCAAGGAGGACCTGTAGGTCTTCTGCAGCACTTGCTATTAGGGTGGTATCATCTGCATATCTTATTTTGTTGATGTTAGCACTCCAATTTTTATCCCATTGAGGTCTTATATTTCTCTGAGAATCATTTCACTATAGATATTAAATAATTCTGGTGAGGCAGCACATGCCTGTCAAACTCCTCTTTGAATTTTAGTCCAACTGCTTATATTATCATCAATTTTTACCTCCGCCACTTGATTCCAATATAAATTTTGAAGCAGTTGTTGGTCCCTTCCATTAATGTTTAGTTTAGCGAGAATTTGAAATAATTTTTCAAGTTGCACTTTGTCAAATTCTTCAGTGAAATCAATAAAACATAAAAAGACATTATTTTGATATTCGTAGCATGAAAGCATTCGTAGTATGAAAATTGCATTCCTAGTTCCTCTATCCTCAATAAACCCATATTGCAGTTTTGAAGTTTCTGGCCTTAACTTGTTTTTAATTCGACTCAGAACAATTCTTAACAAAATCTTTATTATGTGACTCATAAGACTGATTGTTCTATAATTTTTGCAGTCAATAGTTCCAGGAATTTTTGGCAGAGTTATAAATACTGATTTCAAGAGATTGTCGACAATACATCATATATATATGGCAATAAACAGTTCAAAAAATCTATGCCCAGATCTTCTAGGACTTATATCATTTCCACTGAAATTTCATTAGGTCTAGTGGCTGTACTATGTTTCATGCTGTTCATTGTCAGGACATAAGGTCAAGAAACAGATCTTTTATTAAGTGGAGACACAAGAGATTCTACAGATGCTGGAGATCAAGCATAGCAACAAACAAGAGGAACTCAACAGGTCAGGCAGCATCCATGAAGAGAAATGCACAGATGCTGTTTTGTTCAAAACTTTTCATCGGGACTGTAAAGAAAGAAAGGCGAGAGCTCCTTTCCACAAGGTTGGAGCAAGAGCTGGCAAGTAGCAGATGAACCCAGGTGAGAGGGCAATAAGGAAGTGGGTTGATGAAACCGCACCTAGAATATTGTGTGTAGTTTTGGTCCCCTAATCTGAGGAAAGACTTTCTTGCCATAGAGGGAGTACACAGAAGGTTCACCAGATTGATTCCTGGGATGGCAGGACTTTCATATGAAGAAAGACTGGATCGACTAGGCTTATACTCACTGGAATTTAGAAGATTGAGGGGGGATCTTAATGAAACGTAAAAAATTCCAAAGGGATTGGACAGGCTAGATGCAGGAAGATTATTTCTGATGTTGGGGAAGTCCAGAACAAGGGGTCACAGTTTAAGGATAAAGGGGAAGCCTTTTAGGACCGAGATGAAGAAAAAACTTCTTCACACAGAGAGTGGTGAATCTGTGGAATTCTCTGCCACAGGAAACAGTTGAGGCCGGTTCATTGGCTATATTTAAGAGGAAGTTAGATATGACCCTTGTGGCTAAAGGGATCGGGGGTATGGAGAGAAAGCAGGTACAGGGTTCTGAGTTGGATGATCAGCAATAATCATACTGAATGGCGGTGCTGGCTCGAAGGGCCGAATGGCCTACTCCTGCACCTATTTTCTATGTTTCTATGTTTCTATGTTAAAAACCAGCCAATGGTCATGCAAGACAATCAAAGTGTTCATAATGTTGCAATACTGAGGTAACGATTAAGGTTGTGCTGGTTAGTTCAAGAACTGAACGGTTGAAGCGAAGTAGCTGTTCTTGAAGGCAGAATGCAAGGTTAATGGCAGGATTCATGGCCTGGTGGAGGAACAGTAGGATCTTGAGGTCCACGTCTTTAGACCCCTCAAAGTAACTGCACAAGTTGATAGGGTGATTAAGAAGATGTATGGTGTGTTGGCCTTCTTTAATCAGGGGTTTGAGTTCAAGAGCCACAAGGTAATGTTGTGATGATATGAAACACTTATTGAGTTTGACCACACTTGGGATATTGTGTTCTGTTGTGGCCATCTCACTATTGGAAGGATGTAGAAGCTTTGAAGAAGGTGTAAATGAGATTTACCAGGATGTTGAATGAGTAACGGCTTTTCTCTTTGAGCAAAGGAGGAAGAAAGATAATTTGATAGGTGTGTACAAGATAAATGGCATAGTTCGAGTGGATTGATAGAGATGTTTTCCCAGAGAGGACATGGCTAAAACAATGGGCATAATTTTAATGTGATTGGAGTAAAGTCAGAGGTAAGTTCTTCATACGTGGCCCATCTTGCCAGGAGTGGTGATAGAGCACATACATAAGGGTTATTTAAGAGACTCTTTGATGGACATATAGGTGATAGAAAAATGGAAGGCTATGCATTATGCAGGAGGGTAGACTGATCTTAGACAAGTTTAAAAATCCAGTACAACGTCATTGGCAGAAGGTCTATACTATTCTCAACTGTTCCATGGTCTATGTAAAGGTATTGGCACAGAGTCAACAGTTCTTTCAACCAGCTGCCAAATTTACAATGCAATGTGGTTCCTTCAAGAGATATCAAAAGTAACTCAGTTTTTACTGATGGAACTCACTGATAGAAAACAGAGAATATGATGTTGCTCAAGTCAATCATTTAATTGTAAAGAGCTTCATCACTTCAGCCTGCCTGGGTTCTGAGGGAGCTTATCATCTCTCCTCCAAATACTCTGTTCTGGAGAATCCCATATTCTGGCAATATGCATAGGCAAGATTGTACCTCAATGTTCTCTGGCAAAAGAGATTTACCAGGCTATGGTCTGGATTTGAGAATCATAATCAGAATAAGAAACAGGTGTATTATCACTGACGTTGACCACAAAATTTGTTGTTTTGTTGCAACAGTACAGTGCAGACACAAGTTACTACAAGGTTTGTTTGTTATGTACCATGTTACATTATTGTCATCTCATTATAGACCATATTGCATCATCGTCATCATCAATATCATCATCATCATTATATACTGTGTTGTATCATCATTATCATCATCATCATCATGTACCATGTTGTATCATCATCAACATCAATATGTACCATTTTGTATGATATGGGTGACCATGGTCTTTTCATAACCATGATTGTTCTTAATGCATTTTTCAACAGGGGTGGTTTGCCATTACCACTTTCTGGACAGTGCCTTTACAATATGGGTGACCCCAGCCATTATCAATACTTTTCAGAGGTTGTCCGCCAGGCAGTAGTGGTTGCATAACCAGGACTTGTGATATGCACCACCTGCTCATATGACCACCCTCCACCTGCTCAAATGGCTTCATGTGACCCTGATTGGAGGGGGGGGGTGGGGTGTTCTAAACAGGTGCTACACCCTGCCTAAGGGTGATCTGCAGGCTTGTTGAGGGAAGGAGTGTCTTACAACACTATTGCTACAGGATACAATAAATAAATAATCAAAAGAGGAATAGCAAGGATGGAATATAAGGTGTTGACTTTCCATCCTGAGAGTTGCCTCATTGTGGCAGTACAGAAGACCATGACATAATTTAAAATGGACAAATTTAACTTCTCCATTTTTTAGTTCTTTTCCTTTAGGAATGATCCCCAACACATACGGCTGTGAATTTCTCAGTCACACATTAACTATATAAAATGAGGACAGTTTTAAGTCTATTTGTTCCTATCTAGCCCTAAAGCCTGTCATCGCAAGGAACAGCATAAATCATGGCAAAAGCATAGAATGACTCCGGGCGGGAATGCACAGTTGCTTTCTGACCTGCTGGTAACTGGTTTTATTTCAGGTTTTCAACATCTGTAGGTTTTTTATTGCTTAGCAATTTGTGTACATCATGAACTTTCTCATCCCTTATACAAATTTTTGATGTATTTGTCATGAATAATGAGCATTGCTGACAGAGACATCATTTGCTGATCGTTGTTAATGACTTCCAAACTTGGCACTTGTTGGGCCATGTCCGAGAGGATATAAACTTAACACATTAGTCTAAATGTGGAGTCAGTCTTGTACAAAACATATAGGTATTGTTGTTGCATGTACCAAGCTTGTCTTGCATACCATTCATACTGATCAAATCATTACACAGTGCATTTAGGTAGAACAAGGTAATAATACAGAATAAAGTGTAAAAGCTACAGAGAAACTGCTGTGCAGAGAAACAATAACGAGCTAGAACATAACAAGGTATATTGTGAGATCAAGAGTCTATCTTAATGTACAGTTCAGAGCAGAAGTAAACAACTTTGCCCGAGAAAAATAAATTAAATAGCATCAACTCCAGGTTGGACGCTGCATCACATCATCTCTGGTGGAGTGCATCAACTCCGACTCCTCTGTCCTGGGAAGCTGTAAACAGGCGACATCACAGCTTGAGGCCTAGTCCTCGCTATGAATGAGGCCATACTGCTCCCCTGTTGTCTGCCCCTTCCTTTCACCAATAAATCAGAGCATTGGACTGGCAGGATTCCTGTGGTAAACTATGTATACCTGTCTGGACACGCCCCTCTGCTGACTGCTCCTGTGGCTCCTCCCACAGACCCCTGTATAAAGGCGATTGGGGCACTGCTCCTCCCTCAGTCCTCGACATGTCGTGCTCCCTTTTCGCTGTTAATAAAAGCCTATCGTTCACTTCCAGTCTCCTAGAGTTATTGATGGTGCATCAATTCCACATTAACAATTCCAACAGGGTCTTGCGATCAGAAGAAATGCGACTAAGGTGAGCACTCACGGTTGGTCTGCACACCGCCTTCAAGTACCAGCTCCTCTGACACCTCTCCGACAGAGTCAGCAGCATGATCCACACCAAATATAGCTCCATCACTTTCTCCAGAAAGAGCAACTCAACGATGGGGTGGGCCTGCTGTACTTTAAGTCCTTAATGTCCAGCAGGATCTTGCGATCATATGTTTGAAAAGGACGATTACACTTTCGGTTCACCTTGTAGACGCTGCTGCGATCGAATGCACTACCATCTTACGGTACATTCTTTGGGAACCCAGGTGAAGGAGCAGAGGCAGGGTGTGGCTATGACAACAAAAGAGTTCAGAGAGAACACAAGTGAAGTGCCAGAGAAATAGTTAGGTTAATCTGAGATCACACATCTTATATTTCATATCAGATATTAATTATTAAGCAAAAGTTATTAGCATACATTATACTGCATCTCAGCTGAAGGGCCTTTTCAAGAACAGCTATGAATCCTGAACAAAATGTCCAAGAACGATTAAGGAAGAAATGATATTTAAATTTCACTCCCATTCTGATCACTCTGACTTCTACTATGTTATTCTATCAAAGTTATAGGAACAAGCATGCTACCTTCTATCTGAGCACACTGTAGTCTTGGATTCGGTCTTCAATTCAACCGTTTCAGATGACGTACACTCATAGTGTAACTGTCTGATGATTTTAGATATTTCATTGAGCTATAGAACAATGCAGCACAGATAAAGTCCTTTCAGCCCATCAGGTAAATGGGCCACTTGGCCCATCAAGTCTGCTCCACCATTTTATCATGACTGATCTGTTTTCCTTCTCAGTCCCAATCTCCTGCCTTCTCCCTGTATCCCTTCATGCCCTGACCAATCAAGAATCCATCAACCTCTGCCTTAAATACATATATAGATTTGGCCTCCACAGATTCACCACTCTGGCTAAAGAAATTCTTCCTCATCTCCATTCTATTCTGAGGCTGTGTCCTCTAGTCTTAGACTCTTCCACCGCAGTATACAACCTCTCCACATATACTTTATCAAGGACATTTGATAGGTTTCAATGAGGTACAATTTTTCTGAATTCCAGTGAATACAGGACCAGAGCCATCAAATGATCTTCACGTGACAAGTGGTACAATATTGAAATCATTTTTGTGAACCTCCTTTGCACCCTCTCCAGATTATTGCCTAAGTCTTGTGCACAGTACTGTATGTACTTAGATAATAAACTTACTTCAAGCTTTGGAATTTGGTAAACCTCTTCTGCACTTTCTGCAAAGCCTCCACATCCTTCCTGGGTTGGGGTTGACCTGAAAAGAATGCAGTATCCCAGCTGTAAGTTAACTGGATTTTGATGCAACTTTCCTCATACTATTGCTGACTATTACTATCAAGGCATGACTGCACAAGCGCATGAAGGTCAGCAAATTTGACAACGGGAAGGATATGAAAGAAAACAGCTTTATAGAATGTGCTTTTAATTGGAGTAAGGGGAAGTATGAAGCTATCAGGCAGGAACTTGGAAGTATAAATTGGGAACAGATGTTTTCAGGGAAATATATGGCAGATATGTGGCAAATGTTAAGGTGTTATTGGCGTGATGTTTTGCACAGGTACATTCCAATGAGACAGGGAAAGGATGGTAGAGTACAGGAACAGTGGTGTACAAAGACTGTTGAAAATCTAGTCAAGAAGATAAGAAAAGCTTTACAAAAGGTTCAAAAAACTAGGTAATTATAGAGATCTAGAAAATTAAGGCGAGCAGGAAAGAGGTTAAGAATGAAATTAGGAGAGTTAGAAGGGGCCATCGGAAGGCCTTTGCAAACCAGATTAAGGAAAACCCCAAGGCATTCTTCAAGTACATGAAGAGCAAGAGGATAAGATGTGAAAGAATAGAACCAATCAAATGTGACAATGGAAAAGTGTGTATGGAACCAGAGGAGGTAGCAGAGGTACTTAATGTATTCAGTATTCGCTGCGGAAAAGGACCTTGGCAATTGAAGGGATAACTTACAGCGGACCGAAAAGCTTGAGCATATAGACATTAAGAAGGAGCATGTGCTGGAAGTGTTTGGAAAGCATCAAGTTGGATAAGTCACTGGGACCTGATGAGATATACCCCAGGCTCCTGTGGGAGGCAAGGGAGGAGATTGTTGATCCTCTGGCTATGATCTTTGCACCATCAATGGATCGAGAGAGGTTCTGGAGATTGGAGGGTTGCAGATGTTGTTCCTTTATTCAAGAAAGAGAGTAGAGATAGCCCAGGAAATTATAGACCACTGAGACTTACTTGATAGAGAACATCCTGAGAGGCAAGATTTATGAACATTTGGAGAGGCATAATCTGATTAGGAATAGTCAGCAGGGCTTTGTCAAAGGCAGTTGTGCCTTATGAGCCTGATTGAATTTTTTGAGGATGTGACTAAACACATTGATGAAGGAAAAGCAGTAGATGTAGTGTATATGGATTTCAGCAAGGTACCCCTTCCAAGGCTTATTGAGAAAGTAAGGGATCCAAGGGGACTTTGCATTGTGGATCCAGAACTGGCTTGCCCATAGAAGGCAAAGAGCGGTTGTAGATGGGTCATAGTCTGCATGGAGGCCGGTCACCAGTGGAGTGCCTCAGGGATCTGTTCTGGGACCCCTTCTCTTTGTGATTTTTATAAATGACCTGGATGTGGAAGTGGAGGGATGTTTTGTAAATTTGCTGATGACACAAAGGTTGGAGGTGTTGTGGATAGTGTGAGGGCTATCAGAGGTTACAGTGGGACATTGATAGGATGCAAAACTGGGCTGAGAAGTGGCAGAAGGAGTTCAACCCAGATAAATGAGAAGTGGTTCATTTTGGTAGGTCAAATATGATGGCAGAATATGTAAGACTCTTGGCAGTGTGGGGATCAGAGGGATCTTGGGGTCTGAGTCCATAGGACACACAAAGCTGCTGTGTAGTTTGACTGTGTGATTAAGAAGGCATATTGTCCTTCATCAACTATGGGATTGATTTTAGGAGCTGAGAAGTAATGCTGCAGCTATATAGGACCCTGGTCAGACCTCACTTGGAGTACTGTGCTCAGTTCTGGTCAGCTCACTACAGGAAGGATGTGGAAACTATAGAAAGCGTGCAGAGGAAATTAACAAGGATGTTGCCTGGATTGGGGATCATGCCTTATGAGAACAGGTTGAGTAAACTTGGCTTTTACTCCTTGGAGCGACAGAGGATGAGATGTGACCTGATAGAGGTGTATAAGATGATGAGAGGAGTTGATCGTGTGGATAGTCAGAGGCTTTTTCCCAGGGCTGAAATGACTAGCATGAGACAGCACAGTTTTAAGGTGCTTGGAAGTAGGTATAGTGGAGATGTCAGTGGCAAGTTTTTTTGTGCAGAGGGTGGTGGAGGCAGATATGATAGGGTCTATTAAGAGACGCTTTGATAGGTACATGGAGTTTAGAAAAATAGAGGGAAGTGGGTAACCCTAGGTAATTTCTAAAATAAGTATACGTTTGGCACAGCATCGCGGGCCAAAGGACCTGTATTGTACTTCAGGTTTTCTATGTTTCTATGACATCCATTTATTAATGTTGCATGTTTAAAGAAATAAAAAATAAAGAAATGCAAGTGAAGAAATTTTCTAACCTCGCTCCCTGTGCCTTATATTAATTATTGACATTCTCTATTGAATAATATCACCTTAATAATATCACATTCTCTATTAATATCAATAATATCTGCATTCGATTATAGTTCACATGAAGGAAATCATCGAATTATTATTTGAATTAGATCCTGGATCAAGTACTCATGCTTGGTGTAATTCCAACAGATTAAAGAGATCCACTTTGATACATGTACAGTGAAACATTGAAAGGTAATGAAATGCATCACTCAGAGCAATGACAATGCAATACGGAGTTGTGGTGGGGACCTCCGTCAACCGTTGCTCGCACCAATATAGCATACTCACAAGTTTTCCATCTTTGGGGTGGTGAGAGGAAACTGTTGCACATGGAGGAAACCTATGCAGTCATGGGGAGAGCGTGCAAACTCCTTATAGATAGCAGTGGAATTAAACTCTTATTGTTGGTACTGTAAAGTTTTATGCTCACTATTGCACTACTGTGCCATTCAATGTATTACAGGGACTTATTTAAGGCAGTTTAGATGTTGACTATGGGTAGGAATATTTCCCATTTATACATTACACAGACCCTGATTTTACACCAAAGAAGGATTTCTTCACCTTAGTAAGCCTGGATTTGGAAATGCAGATTCAGTTCCAACTCAAATTCAGAGTTAAAGTAGAATTTATTATCATATATGTGTTCATGCAGATGCAACGAAGGATCTCAGACAGTGATGAAGAGGCATACCAGAGTGAGGCAGATCAGCTGGTTGAGTGGTGTCACAGCAGCAACCTTGCACTCTACGTCAGCAAGTCCAACAAATTCACTGATGACCTCAGGAAGAAGAAATGATCAGATCACATGCCAGTCTTCACAGAAGGGTCAGCAGTAGAAAGGGGGAGAAACTTTAAGTTCCTGGGTATCAACATCACTAAGGATTTTTCTAGGCCCAACATGTTGGTGCAATTACAAAGAAGGCACACCAGTGGCTATATTTTACTAATTTGAAGGGATTTTGCATGTCATCAAAGTACGTCTGGCAAATTTCTATAACTGTACGGTGGAGAGCATTCTGACTATGAATGGTATGGTGGCTCCACTTAATGGACAGGATCAGAAAAATCTTCAGAGGGTTATGGACTGAGCTGCTCCAACAGCAAAGGCTGTAGCAATCTGAACCAGCATTTGTATGATTGCATTGGTTCTACAAATATCCAGTTGTGAGCAATCAGACTGGTTCCACCACCGTCTGATATGGAAGATCCAATGCACAGGATCTCAGAAAGCTCTACTGGGTTGTAAACTCAGCCAGCTTAAGATGGGCACGAGCCTCCCCAGCATCAAAGACATCTTCAGAAGCCAAAGTATCAATCGATAAGAACCCTCACGATCCAAGCCATGTGAGGGAAGGGTTAGATTGATCTTGGTTAGGTTTGTACGTCATTGTGGGCCAAAGGGCCTTTGCTGTGCTATACTACTCTATCTTATCTATTCTAATTTAAATCTAATCTCTGAACACTTAAGGAATGTTCAGACAAGCACTAAGTCAATTACAGCATATAAAACTGTGGGATGAATTGCTGGAAAGTCTGGAAAATGAACCAAAGGCCTGTTTCTGTGCTGTAAAACCCTGTAACTGATTCTGCTTTCACTGTTTAAATATAAAGAATTGCACATTTCAGATAATTCAACTATTGCTTTTGATTAATGGGTTATGAGTCTTTGGATCTTTCTTCCAGTGAGGTTCTCCATTCTAAAGAGATCTCTTAGGAACAAAAATCCAAAGACCATAATCCTTTAATTTAAAAAAATGTGCAGGGTGTCTAAAATGTACTGTATAATCCCTTGTTTTTAAAGTTATCCCGAATTCCAGTATCAGATTATTGTTTGGCGCCAGTAGTGTGAGAATCAGAATCATTTAATCAGTTTTAAACTGGCATATGTTATGAAGTTTGTTGTTTTGTGGCAGCAATACAATGCAATACATAATAAAAAACAATAAGTTACAATAAGAAATTATTTTAAAAAGTAAATTAAATAAGTATTTCAAAAGGAGAGCAAACAAATAAATTAATGTTCATGTGTTCATTTTCCATTCAAATATCTGATGGCAGAGGTGAAGAAACTCTAAAACATTGAGTGTGTGTCTTCAGGCTCTTGTAACTCTTCGTTAATGATAGCAATGGTATCATGTCTTGGGAGATGGTGGATCTTAATGATGGAGTTGCCTTTTTGAGGCATTGTCTTTTGAAGATGTCCTGAATGTTGGGGAGACTAGTTCCCATGATAGCAATGACTGAGTTTACAACATTCAGAGTTAATGACATTGCCAATCTCCTGTATACTCTCCCAGTCCACTGTGTTGATCTCCTTTCCCCCATTGCTCAAACTGTCAGTCCTCCCTTCCACCCACCTTATGCTTTGTATCTCTGTTGTCTTCTGTTTCCTCTTAACAAATGTTCCTCACAATATCTTTGGTAAAACTCCACCTCTTCCCATTTGTCCACCCAGCTACCTCTTCCCTACTGGGGCCAATCCTACTTTAGACATAGACCATTGTACACTACAGTACAGTGCAGGACATTTGCCCACAATGTTGTGCCGACCTTTTAATCTACTCTAAGATCAAACTTTGCCATAAAGGTATGATTTTTTGAACACATACGCAGAAAGATATTCTAGTTCATAACACCACTGAATATGGAATTCGATCCTGTTTCCTGCTGCCAGTTCTCCTCACAATGTCATCAGTGAATGCCCACCTCTTCCTATTTGTCCACTCTTGGCAATACCTCTTCCCTACTGGGCCTAGTCCTGCTTAGAACATAGAATCTTAAACACTACAGCACAGTACAGGCCCATTGGCCCACAATGTTGTGCTCTAAGATCTTACTCTAAAATCAATTTCGGATCTGAGGGTTTGATCTCCCTGGCCCACCAACTTCAAAAACTTCCAGTTCATATCAGTGCTGGATTCTAGAACTCAATTCTGATTCCTGTTGCAATATTCATCGGTAAAATTCCCCCCCCCCCCCCTTCCAATTTGTCCACTTGTGAGAGTTACCTTCTCCCTACTGGGGCCGCTCTTAACTTGCTCTGAAGTTTTGGTCTCTCTGGCATACCACCAGCAAGATCTTCCAGTTCACATCACTGTCGTAATCTAGAACTTAATCCCTGGACGAAAGCCTCCCCAGCATTAAGCAACACCAGCCCTTTTGTTTTAATCATCATCAACGTAGAAGCGTATGATGAGTACCATTGTTTAATTTAAAGAGATTAACATCTAAAAATTTAAATTGTTTCATGATGGCAATTCTCCACATTCAAATTAAAGCCATCCAAGTTCAGAACAGAATGAACTGTATGCTCTTTCCTCTGGAGATCCATTACAGAGAGTTGGCAAAATAGCCTTGTGGTTTTGAGTTTGTCTGTATCACTCTTTGTGCTCATAGATCTCCAAAATGTATTACATTATTAACTATGTGCAATGAAGTGACAACTATTTGCTGTTTGCATGTGACAGTGACCACATCCCAGCCCACCATTCTGACAGGTAGGCTAAACCAGGTGAGAGCAGCGGTGGGTCTCATGCCCCGGTTAGATAGCATGCCCTGGCATGCAAAGTCAGCTCCGGTTGACTGGACAGATGAGCTCTACAGAGAAATCCGGTGATGAGAAAGACAGTTCTGCAATGCTCTGAGATGATGCATGGAAGTTGTCACGGTCATCCACTGCGACCAAGGAAGGCCCCAGTTTGTGACACTTGTTCGTACCACCGGTCCCGGACTTCTGAGGCTAACAGAGTGGAACTACCCCAGTGCAATGGATTTTCCATGTTAAAAACTCTCCTGCATAGGTTCCTTGTCGATGTCAGATGCGATGAGCAACCATGAATGAAGCAATGAGGTGACAGTGCTTGCACCACAAATCAAGTTGTGTCAAGATCACACCCTATTATAATTTATCACACATTCCAGGGCTCTAAGGCTTCAAAGTGAATTTCCAGTGTGTGTTTGAAGCAGTTTCCTGAGATGGTATTTAAGAATAGTAGACTAATGCTTAGAAACAAGGATAATGAGGGGCCATGGTCATGTGTTGGCCCTTGAGATTAATGCAACTGACTCTGCAGAGGATGTAAGCTAACATGGAATGTTTGAACCACAGACAGCAAATTCTTTAAACCTCTCTGCTTCCTTTCTTGTTTGTGGATCTTTGATCAAAGCTCTCATCTTCAACAGAGGGATGGACTTCAGATTTCCACCGATAATAAATGAATCACAAAGTCATTGTTTTACCAAAACTAGAATCAGATTTGTTCTGGTTGCCCCATTTTGAAGAGGATGGCAAGGCTTTGGAGAGGGAGCAGAAGAGATTTACCAGGATTAGGATTAGACAACATGTGCTAAAACAAGAGGCTGGACAAACTTGGGTTGTTTTCTCTGGAATGGTAGAGGCTGAGGGGTGACCTGATAGAGCTTTATAAGATTACGAGAAGCATAGACAGAATAGACAGACTGCATCTGTTTCCCAGGATTGAAAGGTTTAATACCAGAGGACATGCATTTAACGTTGGAGGGGGTAATTTCAAAGGAGATGTGAGTGGCAAGTTTTTCACCCAGAGAGTGATGGGTGCCTGAAGTGCGCTGCCTGGGGCAGATATGTTAGGGATTTTTAAGAGATGTTTAGATAAGCACATGAATGTGAGGAAAATAGAAGGACATGGACATTGTGTAGAAAGAAGGGATTAGCTTAATTGGGTATTTGATTACTAATTCAATTGGTTTGGCTCAACATTATGGGCTGAAGAGCCTGTTCCTGTGCTGTACTGTTCTTCATTCTGTGTTTAATATCACTGACATATGTCATGAAATATATTGTTCAGTGTAATACACAAATATCCTATAAATTATAATGAAAATATAAACAAAAATTCTAAATAATTGGTACATAAAGAGCAAAAATATTGAGGTAGTATTTATGGGTTCAATGTTTGTTCAGAAATCTGATGGTGGAGGGGTAGAAGCTGATCCTAAAACATTGAGTATGCATCTTTCTTCTTCTGTACCTGATGGTAGTAATGAGAAGAGGTCCTGCCCTTGGAGGTTCTGCCACTTTTTTGAGTCATACCCTATTGAAGCTGTCCTCAATGGTGGTGAAGCTGTTGCCCGTGATGGAGCTGGCTGAGTTTACAACATTCTGTAGATACTTCTGATCCTGTTCAGTGGCCCCTCCATATCAGATGCAGCCAGTTAGAATATTCTACATGGTGTATCTGTAGAAACTTGCTAGAGTCTGTGGTGACATAACAAGTCACCTCAAACTCCTAATGAAGACAGAATGGAGAGGAATTGCAGCTTTTGGCCCAACGTGTTGTGTTGCATGCTTCCCTAATGTGGTAGGTGCTCAGGTCAGTGTGCTTGAACAAGTTAAAGGCAGTTGCTCGGCCAAATTCCACTTGCATCTTTGTCTATGTGCCATGGATCTACCTTGATAATCATCCACAGTTAGTTTTATGATTTAGATTTTGACTTAGAGATTCTGCACAGAAACAGGCCCTTCTAGCTCAAGGAGTCCACGCTGCCCAATTGCACCCACAAGAGTAATTAACCTACTATATTTTGAATTTGGAGGAAAATGGAACACACAAAGGCAACCCATACTGTCAAGGGGAGGACGTACAAACTCCTTACAGACCTCTGTGGAAATTGAACCAGGATCACTGGTGTTATGCTTTGCCATTCCTAAACATAAATACTAATTGAAAGGAAAATAAAAGAACTGGGAATGTGAGTCTAATATTATGTTTACTTTAAGTGAAGGGCACACATATGATGTGGTGCCATGATGATGTATGCTATTTACATACTTTTACAAAAAAAATCATGAATTACTTAAACAACAAAGAACGCTTATTCAAACAATGTATTCACATGCAACACACACAAAATGCTGGAGGAACTCAGCAGGTCAGCACCATCTGTAGAGATAAATATTTTCACGATATTAGTGATATATTAAATACACCACAACTAGTGCTGTAATAGTACAAAGCTAATTGCTAAACTATTGTGCTGCATACAACCACAAACTGAATTTAGTTTACAACTATTCGGAAGTACTTTGACACTCCCAAAAATTACAGATTTTTGTGAGAGGCCAATGACTCGCAGTGTTACTTATCCAGAGATTGAGACAGAGACTGGGACAGAGACACTGGAGACAAAAATCTTCCTGTTGTCCTCCCTTCATGACCTCAGCAGGAATTTCTATGGGCCTTGCAAGAGAAACCTTGGACCAGAGCAGGCACTTTATGTTGCCAAAGGGTGGGAATGGGCCCCATTCACTGGATCCAAGCCAGGATCACAACCTCAGAAGACCAAGACCAAAGGATCTGTGTAAAAATATTGTAGTTCAATACAGTTTTGTTTCTGGAGAGTTCGTGCAATCTATTGCAGTTTGGCTATGACCCAACCAAAGAAGAAACATTAATGCAGTGATCGGTCATCAGGAGATCCATCAGGAAAACAGGATCTTCACTCCACCCAGTCCACATCAACTATTAACTGCACATGCTCACTAATGCAGAGTGTTGTGAACACAGTTCAGTCCATCACTCAAACCAGCTTCCCTCCATTGACACGATCTGCACTGCCTGGGAAAGTACCTATGCGATCAAGATCCCCAGTCATTCCCTCTTCTCCACACCTCCCTTGGACAGAAGCTCCAAAAGTTACAAAAACTTGACGGCCCGTACCACCAGGCTCAAGGACAGCTTCTATCCCACTGTTACATAGAATAGAGTAAACAGAACATAGAACTGTACAGCACAGGAACGGGCCCATTGGCCAAACTAATTGAGCTAATCGAAAAGGCCAACTGAAAGTCTTGCAATACTACGATCCAGTGGCCATGACCTCACACATCATGAAGACCCTAGAGAGGCTTGTTCTGGTTCACCTCTGACCCCTGGTTAGATCAGCCCTCGATCTCTTGCAGTTTGCCCACATTGGAGTCGTAGATACTGTCATCTACCTGCTGCCTACTCCCATTTGGATGAGCAGGGCAGCATTGTGAGGGTCATGGTTTTTGATTTCTCAAGTGCCTTCAATAACATACAGCCCTCATTGCTGGGGGAGAAGCTCCATTCAATGCAGGTTGGCAATTCCAATGTATCCTGACTAATGGACTACCTGACTGACAGACCAGTTTGTGCGGCTTCAGAGCTGTGTGTCTGACATGGCTATAAGCAGCACAGGGGACTGTATTGTCGCCCTTCCTGTTTACTCTGTAGACCTCAGACTTTAGATACAACACTGATTCATGACATCTGCAGAAATTCTCTGATGACTCAGCAATAGTTAAGTGTATAAAGTGGGGACAGGAGGATGAATACAGGGATCTGATTGAGGACTTGGTCAAAAGGTGTGAGTTGAATTACCTGCAGTTCAACATCAGTGAGACAAAGGAGATGGTGATGGATTTTAGGAAGACCAAGCCAGCACTGCTCCCTGTTACTATTGATGGTGAGGACGTGGATGTGGTGAGGACCTACAAGTAACTGGGGGTGCACCTGGAAGACAGACTTGAGTGGAGCACAAACACAGAGGCTGTGTACAAGAAGCACCAGAGTTGCCTCTACTTCCTGAGGAGACTGAGGTCCTTTGGAGTATGCAGACCTCTCCTTCACATGCTCTACCAGTCTATTGTCACCAGTACAATCTTCTATGCAGTGGTGTGCTGGGGTAACGGCATCAACACGGGTGATGCCAACAGGCTCAATGAACTGGTTAGAAATGCTGGCTCTGTTATAGGAGTCAAACTGGACACACTGGAGCCTATGGTAGAACAAAGGACAGTACGGAAAATCCTGACAATTCTGGACAGTGTTTTTCACACTCTGCATGCCACCTTGGTTGAACAGAGGAGAACTATATAGGATGAACAGAGGAAGTGATGACCCCTTCCATTTAGACTGTTTGAGGTAATATTTTTTTATTCTTTCTTATTTCTCTTCTGATATTTGTATATTTGCATATCTGTCCACTTGTAATGCTACTGTGACACTGTAATTTCCTTTGGGGTCAATCAAGTATCTATCAATCTACATACCTAACTAGTGATATCTAATCAAATAACTCTAATTAAACTAATTCCTTCTGCTTACATATTGTCCATATCCCTCCATTCCTTTTATATTCATGTGCCCATCTAAGAGCTTTATCAGCACCTCCAACAAACCTGACTCCACCACCATCCCTGATAACACATTCCAGGCATCCACCACTCTGTGTAAAGAAATTTGCCTCACACATTTTCTTTGAACTTTCCCCCTTACCTTAAGTGTAAGCCCTCTAGCATTAAACTTTTTGAATTTTAGTTTCCTTTTCTTATGAGATACAATATAGGCCCTACTGGCCCAATGGCTCCATGATGTCAAGTCGTCAAGTCACTTTTATTAAGCACTATAACTGCTGATACAGTACATAGTAAAAATGAGACAACGTTTTTCAGGACCATGGTGTTATATGACACAGTACAATAACTAGACTGAACTACGTAAAAAAAATAACACAGAGAAAGCTACACTAGACTACAGACCTACACAGGACTACATAAAGTGCACAAAAACAATGCAGGCATTACAATAAATAATAAACAGGAAAATGGGGCAAGGTGTCAGTCCAGGCTTCAGGTATTGAGGAGTCTGAAAGCTTGGGGGAAGAAACTGTTACATAGTCTGGTCGTGAGAGCCCAAATGCTTCAGAGCCTTTTCCCAGATGGCAGGAGGGAGAATAGATTGTATGAGGGGTACATGGGGTCCTTCATAATGCTGTTTCCTTTGCGGGTGCAGCGTGTAGTGTAAATGTCTGTGATGGCGGGAAGAGAGACCCCGATGATCTTCTTAGCTGACCTCACTATCTGCTGCAGGGTCTTGCGATCCGAGATGGTGCAATTTCTGAACCAGGCAGTGATGCAGCTGCTCAGGATGCTGTCAGTACTACCCCTGTAGAATGTGATGAGGATGGGGGGGTGAGAGATGGACTTTCCTCAGCCTTTGCAGAAAGTAGAGACGCTGCTGGGCTTTCTTTGCTATGGAGCTGGTGTTGAGGAACCAGGTGAGATTCTCTGCCAGGTGAACACCAAGAAATTTGGTGCTCTTTACGATCTCTACCGAGGAGCCGTCGATGTTCAGCGGGGAGTGATCGCTCTGTGCCCTTCTGAATGTCCAACTTACGGACAGAGGTGACAATTGAACCCAGGTTGCTGGCACTGTAATAAATAAAGAAAAAGACTTGTTATTGCACTGATAGAGCACTGAGCAGTTTGTCCCAACTTTATCTAATGTAAACGTGAATGTAATGTGGCGCTCCGGGGGTGTGGTCATCAGTTTGCCCCAGCATTTCTAGTGGCCAGTGTTACTTATTTCTTGTTTTAAAATGCACTCATGATGTGCATGTTCAGTAGAATTATGGTGAGATGTTCAAATTTATTTATTTTAGCTTGGGTTATACAGTTGCTTGCTTGCCTGCCACCCGGAGTGTAAGTGAGCTGCTGTGCTTTGTCTGCTATTGTGCTTGTTGCAATAAAAACAGTTGTTAAGATAAACGAGGTCTTCTCGTCTGGCATTGTGGGCTAAATGCTCACCACCATATACCTGACCTGAAATAACAGAAACTACTGGAAACACTCACCAGATCAGGTATGATGTATGAAACAAGAAAGAGAGTTAATATTGCAGGTTGAAAATCCTTCATAGTCTTCCAACCTGAAATATTAACTCTCTTTCTCGTTTTACAGATGCTTCTTCATCTGAAACTTGAAGTACAGATTTCTGGCCTCGGCAGTGTTTCAACACTGTATTTGAGCTGAGCCTAATCCATCTGGTCTGATCCATATGGGTTCAGGCCGGGGCAGCAGGTTTCCCATTGAAGCATTTCAACAGAAGCAAAATTCATTCTTGACCCAAGACCCAAGGGAACTCCTGCTGATGAGCTAACTGGAGTCAATACCTCAGATCTGACTATATTGTGTGCCTGGGGCTTATACCAATGGATTAAGTAATATTAACACTTGCACCAACCATCCAAAAATGTGAGTTCAACCTGCTGTGGAATATAAAACTCAGTTAAGTAGGTAATCTGAACAATGAAATGACAACAAGTCTCAGTAACAGCAACCAGTTTATTGAGACACTTATACACTAAACTTTCTTCAGTCTCTTAAGAACAATGTCTCTACTCTCCAAGAGGCTAAAGAGCTGTAAACTCAGTCTGCTCCATCATGGACACTTGTCTCCCAGCATCCAAAGCATCTTTAAGAAGCAATGCCTCAAAAAACCAGCGACCAATATTAAAGAGGTCTGACTCCCAGGGCATGCACCCTTATCATTGCTGTCATCAAGGAGGAGGTATAGGAACCTGAAGACACACACTCAGTGATTCAAGAACAGCTTCTTCCTCTCTGCTATCAGATTCCTGAAAGGACATTGAACCCAGAACACTACCTCACTACTTTTTTTTCTCATTTTGCACTTCATACATAATTCTTTTCTGAAATTTGTCAGTGCCCTGTTGGTCCTTACCAATTTTTATCGCTGCACCATAGAAATCGTTCTATCTGGATGCATAATGGCTTGGTATGGCAACTGCTCTGCATGTGACTGCAGGTAGCGCAATGTAGCGTTTCGAGCTCAGAGTGTTCCAGAGTTCAGAGTTCAATTTTAGCACTGTCTGTAATCCGTTTGTAGGTTCACCCTGTGATTGCATGTGTTTCCTCTGGGTGCTCTGGTTTTCTCCCACAGTCTAAAGGCGTACCGGTTACTCGCTTAATTGGCCGATGTAAATTGTCTGGCGATTAGGCTCGGGTTAAATAGCTGGGTTGTTGGGTGGTGCGGCTCAGTGGGAAGGGATGGCTTTTTCTGCAATGTATCACAAAGTACATTAAAAAAAATAAATAAACTGCAAAGTTTTGTGCGAGCTCAGCACATCTATGTGGGCAATCATGGTGACCATGATTGCTGCTGGCAATTTTTTCTACAGAAGTGGTGTGTCATTGCCTTCTTCTGAGCAGCCTCTTTACAAGACAGGTGACCCTGGCCATTATCAATACTCTTCAGAGACCGTCTACCGCTCATCTGTGGTCACATGACCAGGACTTGTGATACGCAGCGGCTGCTCATAAGACAGTCCACCACCTGTTCCCGTGGCTTCACATGACTCTGATCGGCGAGTGATGCTAAGCGGGTGCTACGCCTTTCCCAAGGGTGACCTGCAGGTTAGCGGAGGGAAGGAGCACTTTACACCTCCTTTGATAGAGACGTATCTCCGCCCCACCATCATATTAAACCAATACCAATCCCAGTGCCAAGTATGTAGTCAACTGAAGGAGCATTTCATTGCATTCTGTTTGCAATGTGAGCGGAGCAGTTAGCGTGATGCTGTTACAGCTCAAATCGTTCTGGAGTTCGGACTTCAATTCTGGCACTATTCGATAAGGATTCTTCGTATGTCCTCCCTGTGGAAAGTGTGGGTTTTCTTCCACCATCCAAAGGCATTCTGGGTAGTCTAATTTGTCGTTATAAATTGCACTGTGGTTAGATTAGGGTTAATCACATTTGTCAGGTGTTGCGGCTCGATCTTCGGTGGCAAATTCCCAATTGCTACCCAATTTGCCATGACCTTCTCAAAGTGGTGAAAGCATGACGTAGCATGCCAAAGTTTAAAAGGAAGACCGCCATATACAGCAGCCATTGTCGTAGCAGCCATCATTGGAGTGGACTGAGTCGGAGTGGAACGGGGGTAAAAATCAATGATGTTAGTAGTTCATACAAAGTCACAAATAATAAGGTTGTGTGTAGTGGTAATAATCTTCTAAGGTGTGTATATTTCAATGCGAGGAGTATTATGGGGAAGGCAGACGAGCTGAGGGCCTGGATTGACACATGGAATTATGACATCATAGCCATTACTGAAACTTGGCTACAGGAGGGGCAGGACTGGCAGCTCAATGTTCCAGGGTTCCGATGTTTCAGACGTGATAGAGGCAGAGGGGTGAAGGGTGGGGGAGGAGTGGCTTTGCTCGCCAGGGAAGATATTACAGCAGTGCTTCAGCAGGACAGATTAGAGGGCTTATCTACTGAGGCCATACGGGTGGAGCTGAGAAACAGGAAAGGTACGACCACATTAATAGGGTTGTATTATAGACCACCCAATAGTCAGCGAGAATTGGAGGAGCAAATCTGCAGAGAGATAGCAGACAACTGCAGGAGACAGAAAGTTGTGATTGTAGAGGATTTTAATTTTTCACACATTGACTGGGGCTCCCATATTGTTAAAGGTTTAGATGGGTTATAGTTTGTAAAATGTGTTCAGGAAAGTTTTCTAAATCAATATATGGATGTACCAACTAGGGAGGATGCAATATTAGATCTCCTGTTAGGAAATGAGTTAGGGCAGGTGATGGAAGTGTGTGTAGGGGAACACTTCGGTTCCAGTGATCATAACGTCATTAGTTTCAACTTGATCATGGATAAAGATAGATCTGGTCCTTGGGTTGAAGTTCTAAACTGGAAAAAGGCCAAATTGGAAGAAATGAGAAAGGATCTAAAAAGCGTAGATTGGGACAGGTTGTTCTCTGGCAAGGATGTGATTGGAAAGTGGGAGGCCCTCAAAGGAGAAATTTTAAGAGTGCAGTATCTGTATGTTCCTGTCAGGGTTAAAGGCAAAATGAATAAGAATAAAGAACCTTGGTTCTCGAGCAATATTGGAACTCTGATAAAGAAGAAGAAAGAGATGTATAACATGTACAGGCAATGGAGGAAATAAGATGCTTAAGGAGTATAAAAAGAGTAAGAAAATATTTAAGAAAAAAATCAGGAGGTCTAAAAGAAGACATGAGGTTGCTTTGGCAGTCAGGGTGAAGGATAATCCTAAGAGCTTCTACAGGAATGTTAAGAGCAAAAGGATAGTAAGGGATAAAATTGGTCTTCTTGAAGATCAGAGTGGTCGGCTATGTATGGAACTAAAAGAAATGGAAGAGATATTAAATGGGTTTTTGCATCTGTATTTACTGAGGAAACTGGAATGGAGTCTATGGAAACAAGGCAACAAGTAGGGAGGTCATGGAACTTATACAGATTAAAGAGGAGGAGGAGGAGGTGCTTGCTGTCTTGAGGCAAATCAGAGTAGGTAAATCCCCAGGACCTGACAGGGTATTCCCTCAGACCTTGAAGGAGACTAGTGTTGAACTTGCAAGGGCCCTGGCAGAAATATTTAAAATGTTGATATCCACGGGTGAGGAGCCGAAGGATTGGAGGATAGCTCATGTAGTTCCATTGTTTAAAAAAGGCTTAAAAAATAAGCCGGGAAATTATAGGCTGTTAAGTTTGACATCGGTAGTAGGTAAATTATTGGAAGGAATACTAAAATATAGGATCTACAAGTATTTGGATAGACATGGACTTATTAGAAAAAGTCAGAATGGCTTTGTGTGTGTTTGGTCATGTCTAACCGATCTATTAGAGTTTTTCGAGGAAGTTACCAGGAAAGTGGATGAAGGGAAGGCAATGGAAGTTGTATACATAGACTTCAGTAAGGCCTTTGACAAGGTCCCGCATGGGAGGTTAGTATGGAAGATTCAGTTGCTAGGTATACATGGAGAGGTAGTAAATTAGATTAGGCATTGGCTCAATGGAAGAAGCCAGAGAGTGGTAGTGGAGCATTGCTACTCTGAGTGGAGGCCTGTGACTAGTGGTGTGCCACAGGGATCAGTGCTGGGTCCACTTTTATTTGTCATCTATATCAATGATCTGGATGACAATGTGGCAAATTGGATCAACAAATTTGCTGATGATACAAAGATTGGAGGTGTAGTGGACAGTGAGGAAGGTTTTCAAAGCTTGCAGAGGGATTTGGACCAGTTGGAGGAATGGGCTGAAAAATGGCAGATGGAGTTTAATGCGGACAAGAGTGAGGTATTGCACTTTGGAAGGGCAAACCAAGGTAGAACATACAAGGTAAATGGTAGGACACTGAGGAGTGCAGTAGAACAGAGGGATCTGGGAGTACAGATACAAAATTCCCTAAAAGTGGCGTCACAGGTAGATAGGGTCATAAAGAGAGCTTTTGGTAAAGAGAGCCTTTATAAATCAAAGTATTGAGTATAAGAGTTGGAATGTAATGGTGAGGTTGTATAAGACGTTGGTGAGACCGAATTTGGAGTATTGTGTGCAGTTTTGGTCACCTAATTACAGGAAGGATATTAATAAGGTTGAAAGAGTGCAAAGAAGGTTTACAAGGATGTTGCCAGGACTTGAGAAACTGAGTTACAGAAAAAAGTTGAATAGGTTAGGACTTTATTCCCTGGAGCGTAGGAGAATGAGGGGAGATTTGATAGAGGTGTATAAAATTATGATATGTATAGATAAAGTGAATGCAAGCAGGCTTTTTCCACTGAGGCTAGGGGAGAAAAAAAAACAGAGGTCATGGGTTAAAGGGTGAAGGGGAAAAAGTTTAAAGGGAACATTAGGGGAGTCTTCTTCACACAGAGAGTGGTGGGAGTGTGGAATGAGCTGCCAGATGAAGTGGTGAATGCAGGTTCACTTTTGACATTTAAGAAAAACTTGGACGGATACATGGATGAGAGTGGTTTGGAGAGATATGGGCCAGGTGCAGGTCAGTGGGACTAGGCAGAAAAATGGTTTGGCACAGCCAAGAAGGGCCCAAAAGCCTGTTTCTGTGCTGTAATGTTCTATGGTTCAATGGTCCCACTGTGCTAATAATTAAGAAATTAAATCTCAGAGTTGTACATTTATGCATTTTGATAATAAATTTACTTTGAACTTTGAACTTTGTTCTGAGCTCCTGTTCATAGTCTTTACTAGCTGTAAAATATTGAATCTGCATTTCAGTCACTGTCATAAACTGACTTTATCTCAAACCCTGAATTATTACTCTCAATATTTAAATACACTACTCATTTCAGATAAATAGAGAAGAGTACTTGTTGCAAAAGTGTGGATGCTTTGACCAAAAGCAGACATTTTTTATGGTATCATGGTGCATGAGAACATGTGCCTGGCACTGACAACAGTCACGGAATGTTCTTTCAGGCTTGAGTTCCTAAACATGCTTATTCTTTAAACCACAGATAACGCAAACTGAAGCCGTGCCAGCACAATATAATCAACTCTCATCCCTGCCTTCAATTGCTGCAGGCAGGGAGAGATACGCACACACACACACACACACACACGCACGCACCGACACACACAAACGCCTATGCGCAGACACATATATGTATACACACATACACACACACACACACACACACACACACCAAACACACATATACACACACATACATAGATATACATTAAATGCACAGGAGCATACATAAATAAGTGCACATGCACAGAGATGCACACAAAGCATCGACACAGAAACATCCTCCCATATGCAAATACATAGATAGGAACATAGAAACATAGAAAATAGGTGCAGGAGTCGGCCATTCGGCCCTTTGAGTCTGCATCGCCATTCAGTATGATCATGGCTGATCATCCAACTCAGAACCCTGTACCTGCTTTCTCTCCATACTCCCTGATCTCTTTAGCCACAAGGGCCATATCTAACTTCCTCTTAAATATAGCCAATGAACCGGCCTCAACTGTTTCCTGTGGCAGAGAATTCCACAGATTCACTACTCTCTGTGTGAAGAAGTTTTTCCTCATCTCAGTCCTAAAAGGCTTCCCCTTTATCCTTAAACTGTGTCCCCTCGTTCTGGACTTCCCCAACATCGGAAACAATCTTCCTGCATCCAGCCTGTCCAATCCCTTTAGAATTTTATACGTTTCAATAAGATCCCCCCCTCAATCTTCTAAATTCCAGTGAGTATAAGCCTAGTCGATCCAGCCTTTCTTCATATGAAAGTCCTGCCATCCCAGGAATCAATCTGGTGAACCTTCTTTGTACTCCCTCTATGGCAACAGTCTTTCCTCAGATTAGGGGACCAAAACTGCACACAATATTCTAGGTGCGGTCTCACTAAGGCCTTGTACAACTGCAGTAGATATCGCACAGGCATGCAGGCACACAAATCAACATATTCATTCATGTATAAATCAATGCATTAAAACCACTAATTTGCATACAGATATAAAATAATAAATCTATATAGGTATTAAGAAAAACCATGCAATTATGTAACTCTCACTTCGGCTAGCGGCTTAATCTAGGGGAAGACAGCCCCTAGCCCGGCCAAACTTCAGAAATCTCATTTGGGTGGGTGCTGCACGATGTGTTAATGTTACAAATCTGTACCACGAAATAGCTAACAGTACACAATATGCAATTAAACAATTGAGCTTTGTAATTCTTCATTTGACTATACGGTTAGTAAAGAAACAAAAAAGAGAGAAAAGGGCCCATTCTCATGAAACAGCGCAACACTAGAACTCACTGATAAGGCCATTTGTCCACCATCGACCTCCTCCAGTCGTCATTGACCTTCAGACCTTTGCTCCAAGTCCACTTGGTCCGGCAGTCTACCAACTCTCTCTATTCTCATCTTCTCTCCTCATCTCTCCCCGGCAAAAGACCGCGAATTCCCGGCTCCCAGACACAGAAGAAAGAACAACATCCCGCTCATTGGCTAACGTGCCCCATTATATCTAGTCATAACCCAAACATTGCTGCTACGGAGAAACTATTACCTTAGCAGTGGAACATTACAGAGGAGCCATTACATTAACAGTGAAACCTTACAGCGTGTCACACTTACAATCACATTTACACACACACTCATTCACACCATGCTACTCATGCAGATGTATATACTGATACACACTCAAATATATACACTCACATCCTGCAACATGCTCACACCCATATATATTCACTCATTTGTATTCATTCTGCTCCTCTCTGTAAGGAATTTGTAGATTCTTCCTGTATGGCATGGACTCAGGCTGGAAGTTCAAGGTTAAAGTTAGAAGTTCAAGTAAATTTATTATCAAAGTACATATATGTCATCACATACAATCCTGGGATCCATTATCTTGCAGGTATACTTAATAAATCCAATAACCATAATAGAATCAATGAGAAAACTGCAACAACAGGACAGACAACTACAATGCAAAAACAACAAACTCTGCAAATATAAAAATAAAAAAAGAAAGAATGGTAAAAATAAATAAATATGCAATAAATATAAAGAACATGAGATGAAGAGTCCTTGAAGGTGAGTCCATTGGTTGTGGGAATATTTCAATGAAGGGATAAGTGAAGTTAAGTTATCCTCTTTGGTTCGGGAGCCTGATGGTTGAGGGGTATAGATGTTCCTGAACCTGGTGATGTGAGCCCTGAGTCTCTTGTACCTTCTTCCTGATGGCAGCAGTGAGAAGAGAGTATAACCTGGTTGGTGGGGGTTCCTGATGCTGGATGCTACTGTCCCGTGACAGTGCTCTATGCAGATGTGCTCAGTGGGTGGGAGGGCTTTATCTGTGATGGTCTGGGTCATATCTAATCCTTTTTGTAGGATATTTCAATCAAGGGCATTGGTGATTCTGTACTAGGATGCGATGCAGCTAGTCTTTACGCTCTCCACCACATATCTATAGAAATTGGTCAAACTTTTAGTTGTCATGCCGAATCTTCACAAACTTCGAAAGAAGTCAAGGCACTGCCATGCTTTCTTTTTAATTGCACTTACGTGCTCTGCTCAGGACATATTCTCTGAAACGATAACACCGAGAAATTTACTATGCTGTGTTTCCCAAACAAAAAATATATGTATATATCAGACCAATCGACACTCCTGTATACACACATATTGACATATACCACATCCTGTACAGAGATGTGCACATATGCAGGAACATCTATATAAATGTATGCATCCAGTGATGATATATTCATGAACACATACATATGCACACATACTAACATGTTCACTCACACTCACTGTCACTCACACTCATGTAGATACAATTACAGACACTTACACTGACAAGTGCTCCAACACGCTCACACCCATATACATTCACTCACACATATGCACACAAAACACATACACACATTCACAATTGCACACCTATGCTCACGCTCATATATTGACATTCATTCTATGCTCCCACACTCACGCAACCCTCGCACACACACGATGTGCTCTGTCACTCTCATGCACACATACGCATTCTTTCATATAAAACATGCAGACACATCACACACATATACACATAGGCAAACACACATGCATGTGCACAGACACAGACACAAAAATGTACACACAACACAAAACACACACATATGCACACTCTGTCTTACACACATTCACAAATACACATGCACACATACTCTCTTTCTCTTTCTATCTCACACACACATGCTCTCTCTCACACACACTGACAGACACACACACACACACACTCTCTCTCTGTATTAACTCACTATTTATAAATCTGTTAAATCACTCATAAATATCTGTACATCTTTTTTCTTTCACTTGACTTCCAGGGAAGATCTGTTTCTCTGGATGATCAGAGGAGTGTTGCTGACAGCTTTGACAGATTGGGCTTCACATCCATGGCTCATTGACGTCACCTGCACTGATCTTTGTCCGTGGGTTGACGGGGAGCTTGTTGCACTGAGTGAAAACATATGCCACTCCTGCAGATCAAGATCAGTCTCCCTGGCTGAGAGCAACCTCAGATTTGGGAGGCTGTTCTAGATTCTTTCCCCCCTCTCCCGCTCCATTGCAGGACCATGCAACAGTTTCTGTCCGGAGACCTATTCTTCTGTAGCACAAGAGATCCAACAGGAAAATTCTAGTCAGCTTCAGATCAAAGGTTTCTGTACAGATGCAGCACTCAGCTTTATGGGAGCAGGGGACACCCTTCACCTGGACAAGGGTCTAAACCCCAATCGTTAAACTCCCACTGCGACTGACACCACTAAAACAGAAGTATGGTAGGTTCTATCATTTACTTATACAGAGATACCATATGGAACAGGCTCTTCCAGCCTAATGAGCCATACTGCCCAGCAACCCACCGACTTAACGCTGGCCTAATCACAGGACAATTGTTTCAGTTCTGATGACTGAATCGCTTCATCCTTGCAAACATCCTCGTGAGTCTGGGTTCCAGATTCTAATTACTCTTTACTTCCTTTCTTACTTGCGCTGCTGGTGTTTCGGGCTGCAATGAAGGTCCTCCATTCTTGACAGCTTCCATCATCATGTAAGTAGCTTCATCTCAGTTTTCACTGCTGTCCGTCATGCAAGTCCTGGGTGGAGACTGAGGAGCACTGTCACACTCAGATGTGGAAGGATTCTTTACTGGTTCCGAAACAGCTTTGTTTGACCAGTCAGGATTGACTGAGCTGAACCCCTGAACTTGAAGGACTGGTGGACCACTCTTAGTCTGACCTCTGCCCTTTGACCTGTTTGGCATGGGTGACCCTACCAAGAGCCAAAGCATAAAGCCCTGACTCCAGCCAGCATAGCACTCTGGGTCATTGAGGCACACAAGCCTCCAAACCACAACAAGGTTGTGTTCCTCAGATTTCCTATAACTCTGTAACCCCTCACCTTACCCTTCTGGCCTCTGGCTTCTGTCACATTGCCAAAGGGGACGTCGTCTGGTTCTCGACTCCTCTGAGGTGGTCTGTACTGGATACAGTGCGAACACATGTTTTGAAACATGATGATGATACAACAGTGCTGGGGCTTATTACCAACAATGATGAGGTGGCCTGCAGAGAGGATGTGAAGGAGCTCGAGGCCTGTACCAGGCAAATAACCTCTTCCTCAATGACAACCAGGCAAAGGAGATGGGTATTGACTTCAGAAGAACTTGCAACACTCACGCCACTCCTGGGGGAGCACATCTCACACAACCTTTCATGGTCCCAGAGCACATTCTACACAATAAGGAAAACTCACCAACGCCTCTACTTTCTGATGAGGCCGAAGGGACTATGCACATCTATACTCATGACATTCCACCAATGTGCGGCTGCGAGCAACCTAACATGCTGAATCGCTGCATTGTATGGAAACTGCACTGCAGCGGATAGGAAGGCTGTACAATGGTAGTTAAAATTGCCCAATGCTTCATGGACACCAGCCTACCCTCCATCAAGGACATGCACAGAGAAGGATACTGGAAAAGAGCCAGTAACACCATGAAGGATCCCACCCATCCTGCTCATGGACAGTTTGTCCTACTCCCATTAGGGAGGAGCCTATGTAACATCAATGCCAGGACCACCAGGCTCAAAATCAGTTACTTATCCCTTGCTGTAAGGCTGATCAACATCTTCACCCACTGACCCGCCCCACCACACCCCTCACCACCACTAGTTTATCATTTTCTACCAGTGTCAACTTATGTACAGATATTTCTGCACCTAGCATCTCTTTACAGACATACAATCAATCTATGTATATAAGCTATCTATGTATTTATATTTATTATGTTTTTTTAGTTCACTGACCTTGTTATGAATACAGCAGGCATTCAGATACAGTGCCCTTACATTCATTGTGCATTTAAAATCGAGCAATCTTTGTCCCTTATGCACTTGACTTCTCTGCGCTCCACCCTACTTTTCTCTTTTTTGCTATTACTTTATGTTATCCACACTTCTCCCTTTTACTTTATCCAGACTTCTGCAATCTGTCAAACCCACCCTCCTACTATTTTGTTTAAAGCCCTATCCGCAGCCCTGGTTATGTGAGTTTCCAGGATCCAGGTTCCATCACGGTTCAGGCGGAGCCCATCCTTCCTTCCCCAATACTCTTGCCCATCCTTCCTTCCCCAATACTCTTGTCAGTTTCCCATGAATTCAAACCACCTCTCCAACACTAATCCTTGACCCATGCAAGGTTCTGCTTTATAACTTAGTCCCTAGCTGCTCAGCTTCTCTCAGCAGAACCTCTTTCCTCAATCTACCTATGTCATTGATACCCACATGGACCACAACCAATGGATCTTTCCCCAAGTTCCTCTGCAGGTCAGATAAGATGCCCCGAACCTGGGCACCAGGCAGGCAACACAGCCTTTGGGATGCTCTATCCCCACGACAGAGAACTTAGTCTATTCCCCTAACTATACTACCCCAATTGCCACTACATTTCTCTTCTCTTCCCCCTCTTGAATGGCTCCCTGAACTATGGTGCCACAGTTAGGATTTACCTGAATGCTTCAGTTTCTGACACCAAATTCTTGTGCTTTTATAAATCTATCTCTGTCTTTTGTGTTCTCAAAATACCAGATAGGCTAAGAACATAAATGTATTTGCTTTACCGGATAAGTATAATAATGAAAGATCAGTCAGGGAAGAACCAGACCAGAAGTTAGATGTCAAGGAAAGTGTTGAAAGGCAAAATAACAGGTGTGATGGGCCAGGTAGTTTATTTTAATGGTATGAATATTATGGGTAAGAATGATGAACTTAGAGCATGGATCAGTGCATGAAACTACAATGTTGTAGCTATTATGGACACTAGGTTGAGGGAGGGACAGGAAGGGGTGATTGATGTACCAGATTTTCCAAGTTTTAGAACAGATAGAGGAGGAGGTAAAAGAGGGAGGGTGTTGCACTACTAATCAGGGTAAATACCACAGCTGAACTTAGAGGAGACATGATGGAGATGTCAGATGCTGAATCCATTTAGGTAGAGATCAGGAATAGGAAGGGTGCAATCACATTGGTGGAATTGTACCAGTGACCGCCTAATAGCCACTGGGACATTGAGGAACAGGTATGTAATCATATTAAGGAAATGTGTAAAAATAATAAGGTTGTTGTCATGGGAGATTTCAAATTCCCTAATATAAACTCATACCTTCTTAGTGCAAGGGGTTTAGGTGGGGCAGAATTTGTTAAGTGTATCCAAGAAGTTTATTTAAATTGCTACGTGGATGGTCCAACAAGAGGAATGGCCATACTGGGCCTGGTGTTGGGTAACAAGCCTGGCCAGGTGACTGACCTTATAGTGGGTGAACAGTTAGGAAACAGTGGCCACAATTCCTTAACATTCAGGATAGATATAGATAAGGTCCCAATACAGATCCCTGTGGAACACCACTAGTCACCAGGAGCCAACCAGAAAAGGCTCCCTTTGTTTCCACTCTTTGCATCCTGCCAATCAGCTTCCGTTTTATCTATGCTAGAATCTTTCCTGTAATACCATGGGCTCATAGCATCTGGAGTATTGCGTACAGTTCTGGTTGCCGCACTATAAGAAGGATGTTGAGGCTATGGAGAGGGTGGAGAAGAGGTTTGCTATGATGCTGCCTGGTTCAGAGGGCATGAGTTATCATGAGAGACTGGGTAAACTTGGGTTGTTTTCTCCGGGATGCTGGAGGCTGAGGGAAGATCTGATTGAGGTTTACAAAACTGAGAGGCTTAGATAGCGTGGACAGAGAATATCTGTTTTCCAGGGTTGCAATATCTAACACTGGAGGGCTCATTGAAAGTGAGAGGGGGTAGATTCAAGGGGGATGTGAGGGGTAAGTTTTTTACTCGGAGATTAGCGGACGCCTGGAATGCACTGCCTGGTAGGGTGGTAGACGTGAATACAGTACAGGGTTTTAAGAGATGTTGGGATAGGCAATGGATGTAAGGAGATGGAGGGATATAGACATGGTTTAAGTAGGAGAGATTAGTGTTTGGGTGTTTCTGATTTGCTTTTTTGCTAGCCAACATTATGGACAAATGGCTTGTTGCTGTGCTGTGTTGTTCTATGCTCTACGTTAATTATAGTGTTTCCTCCAGAGAAAGTGCAGTTGAGGCAAACAATAAGGTACAAGGCCATAATAAAATAGATTTTGAAATCAAGAATTTAACCTATCATACCAGGGTATCATATTATAAGACCATAAGACCATGAGGTATAGGTGCAAAAGTCGGCTATTGGGCCCATCGAGTCTGGTCTGCCATTCAATCATGGGCTGATCCAATTCTCCCAGTCATCCCCACTGCCTTGCCTTCTCCCCATACCCTTTGATGCCCTGGCTAATCAAGAACCTATCTATCTCTGATTGTGCAGATTCTTGCAGCCATGTGCAGATGAGTGACCATGCCAAGCTGTTCTGTATTCAGATCGGATTCTTTCTAAGGAGCATCAATTGGGACAGGCTAAATTTCTTTGGCCTTCTGAGGATAGAGAGGCATTGGTGAGCTTTCCTGGCCAGAACATCTACATGTTTTTGCCAGTACAGGCTTTTGGTGATGTTCACACCTAGGAACTTAGGATTAGTGTAGTGTTAGTAAAGATGGGTGGTCAAAGGAATGGGTGGGGTTAGTTGCAGAGTCTGTTTACGTGATAACTCGACATACTTTAGTGATCCTCATATAGAAAGTTCTCACAATCATGTAGTTCTATCCCATTCAAGGGAGAGATAGCTAAATGGTGCATACAACACGGTGACTTGCAGGGCCACATGTGGAACACTACTAAAATGACACAAGAGGTTCTGTAGTTGCCGGGATTCCAGAGCAAAACACAAAAAATGCAGGAGGAACTCAGCAAGTCAGGCAGTACCTATGGAGAGGAATAAACAGTGAATATTTCAGGTTTAGACTCTTCACCAGGACCGGAAAGAAGGGAGGAAGAAGTCAGATTTAAAAGGTGAGGGGAGGGGAAGGAGTCCAAGCTGGCAGGTGATAAGTGAGACCGGGTGAAGAGGAAGGTAGGTAGATGAGGGGGGGGGGGTGATTTGAGAAGTTTGGAAGGGATAGGTAGAAAAGATAAAGGATGATAGGTGGATTGGAGAAGAGAGTGGACCAAGGGAGAAAGGGCATAGAGGGAGATGATAGGCTGGTGAGAAGAATGGTTGGCAGGGGAGCCAGAATCTGGACAGGAAAAAGAGAGAAGGGGGAGGGTGGAGAAATTTCTGGAAGTTGAAGAAATTAACATTCATGCTGTCAGATTGGAGGCTACCTGGATGGAATATAAGGTGTTGCTCCTCCAATGTGAGAGTGGCCTCATCATGACATTTAAGGAAGCCATGGACCAACATGCAAGATATTTGGTAGTGTGGAGGAGCAGAGGGATCTGGGGGTACATCCCACAGATCCCTGAAAGTTGCCTCACAGGTAGATAGGGTAGTTGAGAAAGTTTATGGGATGTTAGCTTTCATAAGTCGAGGGATAGAGTTTAAGAGTCGAGATGTAATGATGCAGCCCTATAAAACTCTAGTTAGGCCACACCTGGAGTACTGTGTCCATTTCTGGTCACCTCAGTATAGGAAGGATGTGGAAGCATTGGAAAGGGCACAGAGAAGATTTACCAGGATGCTGCCTGGATTAGAGAGTATGGATTATGATCAGAGATTAAGGGAGCTAGGGCTTTACTCTTTGGAGAGAAGGAGGATGAGAGGAGTCATGATAGAGGTGTACAAGATATTAAGAGGAATAGACAGAGTGGACAGCCAGCGCCTCTTCCCCAGGGTACCACTGCTCAGTACATGGCTTTAAGGTAAGGGGAGGGAAGATCAAGGGGGATATTAGAGGAAGGTTTTTTACTCAGAGAGTGGTTGGTGTGTGGAATGCACTGCCTGAGTCAGTGGTGGAGGCAGATACACAGTGAAGTTTAAGAGACTACTAGACAGGTATACGGAGGAATTTAAGGTGGGGGGGTGGGTTATATGGGAGGCAAAGTTTGAGGGTCAGCACAATATTGTGGGCCGAAGGGCCTGTAATGTGCTGTACTATTCTATGTTCGATGTTCAATGTCAGAATGGGAATAGGAAATGTTTAAATTCAAAGTTCAAAGTCAATTTACTTTCAAAAAATGTATATGTAACTATATACTACCTTGAGATTTATTTTCTTTTTAGGAATTCATAGTAGAACAGAGAAATACAATACAGTAGAATCAATGAAAAACTTCTCACAAAGACTGACAAATAACTGATATGCAAAATAAAAGGAACTGTGCAAATAAAATCATGATACTGAGAACATGAGTCGTGGAGTCTTTCAGAAAGAGTCATTAGACCTCAACCTTCAGGATGTTTAATGAAAGAGGATAACTTCACTCAATTTCACTTGCCCCACCAATGAAATCTTCCCACAACCTATGGGCTCACTCTTTATCTTGTGGTCTTGATATTAATTGTTTATTTATTTATTATTATTATTATTTCTTTATTTTTGTATTTGCACTGTTTGCTTTCTTTTGCACATTGGTTGAATGCCCAATGGGTGTGGTCTTTCATTGATTCGATTATAGTTATTATTCTATGATAGATTTATTGAATAACAAGAAAATGAATCTCAAGGCTATATATGGTGACTTACATGTACTTTGATAATAAATTTACTTTGAACTTTGAACTTTGAAAATTAGTCCATTGGTTGTGAGATCAGTTCAGAGTTGAGGTGAGTGAAGTTATCCTTGCTGGCTCAGGAGCTTGAGTGAGTGTGGGGTAATAACTGTTTTTGAACCTGTTTTTGTGGGACTTAAGGCTGCTGCACCTCAATCCTGATGGCAGAAGTGAGATGAGAGCATGGTCTGAGTTGTGGGGGTCCTTGATGATGGACCACAGTGGAAATGGTAAGTAGAATTTATATGAGTCACCACTGAGAATAAGCTATGGCCTTACAAACTGTTGGTAAGAAGATTGCCAGTGGGTTCAATGCATCAGACAAAAAGAAATAGCACACCAGTCACAGTTATGGAAAATCTTCCCAAATGCATCAAGACCGAACATTTAAGCATCCAAAGATCTAATGATTAAATTGCAATCAGGCAAATTAATGTAGTCACACGCCTTGTTTTTCAACTGCTTGTGCAGACTGCATGAGTCTGGCTGTCTGAGGCAACATTACATCACTGCAGGCATGTCACATGATACTTCTATCAAGTAGAATCGCAATCTGAAGAAACAAACAGATTCCAAGCTTATTCACAGATATGGGTAAACTGCAGTATATAGGAATATTTAAAGAGCATGGTACTATAAAATATAGATGGAGCGAAAACAGTAATAATGTTATCACATGTAGACCATGCTCACTACTCTATAGGGCACACTGCTTTAATATTCTCTAGTTGATTGAACAGATTACATGTATGATACACACCCTCACAAACATGATATGATAAACAGTTTGCACAAGGCAAATACTATGTACATTGAACAGGAACATGCAACAACATTTGTCAAATGATTGCACACAATCGTGGAGATAGGGTTTGCAGTCTTTGCAAGTGAAATAATACATTTTAATACACTGAATTTCTGCAGCTGTTGTTTGCCTTCACACTTTTTTTTTGCAAAGATAGTTTGGCTTCAGTATTCAGCAAGAGAGTACAGCCTGTTGTCTGTCAGGGTGGGGGGAGGAAAAGGACTCAGTTCAGAAGCTGGCATCCCAAAGGAGAACAGTAATCAACCAGGCTTCTATTCCGTGACCCCGTCTACCCTCCTCACAGCTGAAATGTATCACTGTTAATGTCACCTAAGGACACAAGCCTCACTCCCAGGTCTGATCAGATGCCAACACTCTCGAATCATGGGTATATAATGTCTAAAGAGTCAGATACAGCCTTGGCTTTTAGCAGAGAGAGAAAAACATAATGGTGGGGAAAACATGAAGAATGAAATTAAATGTGAACATACATTCAATTCTAATCTTTAATCTTTAATTTTTATTAATCTTTGTCTTCACTCTACCTCACATACAGCTTTAATCTCTTCACTTAGCTCATTGGTTACGAGCAGTGATGCAGTTGTGTGTTCCATTGATTTCCCCTTCCCAATATCCACAATCAATTCTTTGGTTTTAATGATGTTGAGTGCAAAGTTGTTGATTTGACACCACTCAACCAGCTGGTCTATTTCACTCCTGTTAAACCTCCTTGTCACTGTCTGAAATCCTGCCAACAGCAGTTGTGTTTTTTGGCAGATTTATAGATGGCATTTGAGCTGTGCCTAACCACACAGTCATGGGGGAAAAGAGAGTAGAACAGTGGGCTAAGCACGCATCCCTGAGATGCACCATTATTAATAATCAACAAAGAGGATATGATATTGTGGATGCACACTGACAGTGGTCGCCCAGAGACGAGGTCAAAGATCCATTTGCAGAGGGAGGTACAGAAGTCTAGGTTTTGGAGCTTGTTGATTAGTACTGAGGTTATGATGGAGCTGAACACTGAACTGTAATCAATAAACTCAACCTGACAGAGGTATTGCTATTGTCCAGGTGATCCAAGGCCTAGTGGAGAGCCAGGGAGATTGCATCCACTGTGGACACATCATGGCAATGGGCAAATTGCAGCTGGTCCAGTTCCTTGCTTAGGCTGATTCTGGCCATGACCAACTCCATCATAGGCTCCCTTAAATATTTCACCTCTTACCCAACCTCACTGGTAAAAGCATGCTTGCAATGATCACATTGGCACTCCATCTGTTAATGGAAAGACCCCTGCAGGTTATACTCTTCAAGTACTCATCTAGATGCATTTTAAATCTGAACAGGACACTGCTTTTCACATAGTGTGATCTTGGACCCTGCAGTTTGTTGAACTCCGCTCTAATGAGACTATTTTAGTTGAGCATGTTATTGCTTGCACTAATTTAATCTTTATATCTCTGGGGGTGTTAAAAGCTCATCAGAATCAGGTTTATTATCACTGGCAAATGTTGTGAAATTTGCTATTCAGCAGCAGTACATTGCAATACATTATAACCGAAACCAAATTACAGTAAAAACTATATATTTAAAAAGGTGAAATAAATAAGTCATGACAAAGGAGATAAAAAGTAATGAGGTAGTGTTCATGGGTTCAATGTCCATTCAGAAATCTGATGGTAGAGGGGAAGAGCTATTCCTGAAACACTGAATGTGTGCCTTCCGGCTTCTGTACCTCTGCCCAGATGTTAGCAGTGAGAAGAAGACATGTCTTGGGTGCTGAGGTCCTTAATAATGGATGCCATCTTTTAGAGGCATCGCTCCTTGAAGATGTTCCGGATGCTGGGGAGGATAGTGCCCATTATGTAGCTGAGTTCACAGCTTTCTGCAGCTTAATTCAGCCCCACCCCACATACTAGATAGCGAACAGCCAGTTAGAATGCTTTAGAAATTTTGAACTTTAGAAATTATCGAACATCATTGGTGACACCAAATCTCTTCAAACCACTGGTATGCCTTCTTTAAAGCTGCATCAATATGTTGGGCCCAAGATAGATCCTCAGAGATGTTGACACGCAATTTGAAGTTGCTCAACCTTTCAACTACTGAGCCCTCGATGTGAACTGGTGTGTGTTTCCTCATCTTACCCTTTCTGAATCCACAATCAATTTTTGTCATAGGATTAGTAACTCTTAAAGTACAATTTACAATTACAATTACAGTGCACTAATATTATTTTGTGATTGTATGTGCTGTGTGTGACTGTATGTACTGTGTTTTGCACCTGGGCCCCAGAGGAATACTGATTCACTTAACTGTATACTTATGCATGGTTGAATAACAATTAAATTTGAACAAGCAATTTCACAAAAAAAAATGTGTTTAAGCTTGATCTAATGTTATAGCCAACAAATATCCCTGGACTCTAACTCATTTACTTTTCTCTACATAGATTAGTTCCATAACATCTTGGATTACTTTTCTTCAACATATGTTTAGTCCAGTTCCAAAATCATGTTGTTAAACATGTAACCTGTTGCAGATGTTTTGAATCTGTGGAACACATTCTCCTTCGCTTCGACTTGCAATTCATGGGGTGGACAGAGGTGTCACTACTGAGCAGATGGGAGGAAGGAATCCAAAGTGACCAAGTTCAGACATTAAAGCCAAAGTTTATTTCATTGTTCTATGCACAAGATGTTGGTGACCATAAGACCATAAGATATTGGAGCAGAATTACGCCATTTATCCCATTGAGTCTGCTTCGCTGGTTCATTATGGCTGATCCATTCTTCTTCTCAGCTCCAAGATCCTGCCTTCTCCCTGTATCCCTTCATGCCCTGATCAATCAAGAATCAATCAGCCTTTTGTGGTAAACCGTGTATACCTGTCTGGACACACCCCTCTGCTGACTGCTCCTGTGGCTCCTCCCACAGACCCCTGGATAAAGGTGATTGTGTCACTGCTCCTTTCACAGTCCAGGGCAGTCATCCGGCATGGACGTGCTCCGTTTTACCGCTAATAAAAGCCTTTCAGTATTTACTCTACTTCCAGTCTTTTGGAATTATTGATAGTCCATCACCTCTGCCTTAAATATACCCAGTGACTTGGCTTCCACAGCTATCAGTGGTAACAAATTCCACAGAGTCACCACAGTCTGGCTAAAAGAATCCCTCCTCATCTGCATTCTTAAAGGACAGCCCTCATTTCTGAGGCTTTGTCCTCTGGTCTTAGACTCTCCCACCATAGGAAACATCTTCTTGGTGAAGAAGAAAGAGGATCATTGGCTTGGCTAATATTTATTTCCAACTTCCTATTTTTCCGAGCAGTCAGGAGCAGTTAAGGAACAATATTCCAATGAATGAACAGTCTTTGACCAGAAACATTAACTCAATTTCTCCCTCCACCGATGCTGTCTGAGTGTATCCCCTACTGTTGAGAGCATCCATTATTTTCAGTTTCTACCACAGATTTCCAATAGCTGCTACTTTTTAAAAATTTCAATTAAGGGCCATCGGCATTAGTAGTATAGGATGGACCATGTTGGGTTAGTGTGTAGAGATGTTATTTTTTTAATATGTTCCTTGTAGTTTAACATTCCAGTGCTTGCTTGTACTTTTATATAATCACATGCATACCCAGTGATGTTTGCAATAATTACAATAAAGTTGCTTCTGTATTTTTCTAGAAGATTCTTAGCTTTCAGGTGTCACACCACTTGAATCATTTATAGGTTAATTGTTATCTCTGGAATTTTGTTATCCCTAGGCCTAATTATCCCTTAGGGATTGTTATCCCTAATCCCTAGGAGCATAGAAGGTTGAGGGATGACTTGAGGAGCATAGAAGGATAGAAACATAGAAACATAGAAAATAGGTGCAGGAGTAGGCCATTCGGCCCTTTGAGCCTGCACCGCCATTCAGTATGATCATGGCTGATCTGTACCTGTACCCTGTACCTGCTTTCTCTCCATACCCCCTGATCCCTTTAGCCACAAGGACCATATCTAAATTCCTCTTAAATATAGCCAATGAACTGGCCTCAACTGTTTCCTGTGGCAGAGAATTCCACAGATTCACCACTGTCTGTGTGAAGAAGTTTTTCCTCATCTCGGTCCTAAAAGGCTTCCCCTTTATCCTTAAACTGTGACCCCTTGTTCTGGACTTATCCAACATCGGAAACAATCTTCCTGCTTCTAGCCAGTCCAATTCCTTTAGAATTTTATACGTTTCAATAAGATCCCCCCTCAATCTTCTAAATTCCAGTGAGTATAAGCTTAGTCGATCCAGTCTTTCTTCATATGAAAGTCCTGCCATCCCAGGAATCAATCTGGTGAACCTTCTCTGTACTCCCTCTATAATGTCTTTCCTCAGATTAGGGGACCAAAACTGCACACAATACTCTAGGTGTGGTCTCACCAAGGCCTTGTACAACTGCAGTAGAACCTCCCTGCTCCTGTACTCAAATCTTTTTGCTATGAATGCCAACATACCATTTGTCTTTTTCACCGCCTGCTGTACCTGCATGCCCACCTTCAATGACTGGTGTACAATGACACCCAGGTCTCGTTGCATCTCCCCTTTACTTAATCGGCCACTGTTCAGATAATAATCTGTTTTCCTGTTCTTGCAACCAAAGTGGATAACCTCACATTTATCTACATTAAATTGCATCTGCCATGAATTTGCCCACTCACCTAACCTATCCAAGTCACCTTGCATCCTCTTAGCATCCCCATCACAGCTAACACTGCCGCCCAGCTTCGTGTCATCCACAAACATGGAGATGCTGCAATTAATTCCCTCGTCTAAATCATTAATATATATTGTAAACAACTGGGGTCCCAGCACTGAGCCTTGCTGTACCTCACTAGTCACTTCCTGCCATTCTGAAAAGGTCCCGTTTACTCCCACTCTTTGCTTCCTGTCTGCCAACCAATTCTCTATCCACATCAATACCATACCCCCAATACCATGTGCTTTAAGTTTGCACACTAACCTCCTGTGTGGGATCTTGTCAAAAGCCTTTTGAAAATCTAAATATACCTCATCCACTGGCTCTCCCCATCCACTCTACTAGTTACGTCTTCAAAAAATCCTATAAGATTCATCAGACATGATTTTCCATTCACAAATCCATACTGACTTTGTCCGATGATTTCACCTCTTTCTAAATGTGCTGTTATCGCATCTTTGATAACCGACTCTAGCATTTTCCCCACCACCAATGTCAGACTAACTGGTCTATAATTCCCCGGTTTCTCTCTCCCTCCTTTTTTAAAAAGTGGGGTTACATTAGCCACCCTCCAATCCTCAGGAACTAATCCAGAATCTAAGGAGTTTTGAAAAATTATCACTAATGCATCCACTATTTCTTGGGCTACTTCCTTAAGCACTCTGGGATGCAGACCATCTGGCCCTGGGGATTTATCTGCCTTTAATCCCTTCAATTTACCTAACACCACTTCCCTACTAACATGTATTTCCCTCAGTTTCTCCATCTCACTAGACCCTCGGTCCCTTACTATTTCCGGAAGATTATTTATGACCTCCTTAGTGAAGACAGAACCAAAGTAGTTATTCAATTGGTCTGTCATGTCTTTGTTCCCTATGATCAGTTCACCTGTTTCTGACTGTAAAGGAACTACATTTGTCTTGACCAATCTTTTTCTTTTCATGTATCTATAAAAGCTTTTACAGTCAGTTTTTATGTTCCCTGCCAGCTTTCTCTCATAATCTTTTTTCCCTTTCCTAATTAAGCCCTTTGTTCTTCTCTGCTGGTCTCTGAATTTCTCCCAGTCCTCAGGTGTGCCACTTTTTTTTTGCTAATTTATATGTTTCTTCTTTGGACATGATACTATCCTTAATTTCTCTTGTCAGGCACGGGTGCACTACCTTTCCTGCTTTATTCTTTTGCCAAACTGGGATGAACAATTGTTGTAGTTCATCCATGTGATCTTTAAAAGCTTGCCATTGCATATCCACAGTCAACCCTTTAAGTATCATTTGCCAGTCTATCTTAGCTAATTCACACCTTCTACCTTCAAAGTTACCCTTCTTTAAGTTCAAAACCTTTGTTTCTGAATTAACGATGTCTCTCTCCATCTTAATGAAGAATTCCACCATATTATGGTCACTCTTTCCCAAGGGGCCTCGCACGACAAGATTGCTAACTAACCCTTCCTCATTGCTCAATACCCAATTTAGAATGGCCTTCTCTCTAGTTGGTTCCTCGACATGTTGGTTCAGAAAACCGTCCCGCATTCATTCCAAGAAATCCTCTTCCTCAGCACCCTTACCAATTTGGTTCACCCCATCTATATGTAGATTGAAGTCACCCATTATAACTACTGTTCCTTTATTGCACTCATTTCTAATTTCCTGTTTAATGCCATTCCCAACCTCACTACTACTGTTAGATGGCCTGTACACAACTCCCACCAGCGTTTTCTGCCCCTTAATGTTATGCAGCTCTACCCATATCGATTCCACATCCTCCAGGCTAATGTCCTTCCTTTCTATTGCGTTAATCTCCTCTCTAACCAGCAAAGCTACCCCACCTCCTTTTCTTTCCTGTTTATCCCTCCTGAATATTGAATATCCCTGGATGTTGAGCTCCCATCCTTGATCACCCTGGAGCTATGTTTCTGTGATCCCAACTATATCATATTCATTAATAACTATCTGCACATTCAATTCATCCACCTTGTTATGAATGCTCCTTGCATTGACACACAAGGTTGAGGGGGGACTTGATAGGGGTATTGAAAATTATGAGGGGGATAGATAGAGTTGACGTGGATAGACTTTTTCCATTGAGAGTAGGGGAGATTCAAGTAAGAGGACATGAGTTGAGACTTAGGGGACAAAAGTTTAAGGGTAACATGAGGGGGAATTTCTTTACTCAGAGAGTGGTAGCTGTGTGGAATGAGCTTCCAGTAGAAGTGGTAGAGGCAGGTTTGGTGTTGTCATTTAAAGCAAAATTGGATAGGTATATGGACAGGAAAGGAATGGAGGGTTATGGGCTGAGTGTGGGTCAGTGGGACTAGGTGAGAGTAAACGTTCAGCACGGACTAGAAGGGCCGAGATGGCCTGATTCCATGCTGTAATTGTTATATGGTTATATGTTTATAGTCTGAGTATGAGACAATTTCATTTTATCCACAGCTTCATTTTCCTTGTCTTTTCTTTGTTTTTGTAATACTTAATAACATGATCATTAGAACTGGATCCCAAAAGCATCAGGACATCACAAAGCACATTTCTTTCACTGAAGTGGATTAGTGAATGTGGGCCCCACCCATCCCACAATATCTTTGATTTCCAAAATCCAAGCCAGAAGGCAGCTGAGTGTAAGAACAAGGACCGTTAGGCTGGGTAACAGCCTCTCATCACTAGCCTCAGCAGTATCCAGGATACCTTCAAGAAGCATCGCCTCAAAAAGATGGCATCCATCATTAAGGACCCCCATCACCCAGGACATGCCCTCCTCCTATTACTACCATCGGGGAGGCAGTACAGGAGCCTGAAGACACACACTCAACGATTCAGGAATAGCTTCTTCCCTTCTGCCATCAGATTCCCGATGGACTTGAACCCATGAACACTACCTCACCTTATTAAACCTGATCCTGATTCTGATTGCCCCCAGACCGTGAGACTTCTGACCACCCTGCCACTACCCAGTACATCTTATTAATCACATGTCCTGTAGCAGTATTACTGTTGTATACTTAACTCTATGACTTATATGTACTTTATATCAAATTGTACATGTATAGAATGCTTATTTTTAGCTCTTAATGTTATGTTTTGTACTCTATGTGATATATGTACTGTGCTTTGCACCTTGGTCCCTGAGGAACATTGTTTCATGTGTACAATTGAATGTCAATAAACTTGAATTTAAACTTATGTTGATCTGATAGTTTTGTGATTACCATTGATTGTGTTTACTTATAATCCGGAGTTTGTTTAATCACTTCAATTAAAATCCCCATCATCTATGCATAGTTCCTAGCATTTGGTACCTAGTGATTTTGATATATGTGGCTACACAACATCTGGGCTCTTTGTGCTTCCCCATTCCCTTGCCTACTTCTTCAGCTTCTGCTTGGTACTGCACAAGCACTGCCAGACGGCTGTAGTAACGTGCAGTCGATGTGAATGGCATGAGAGTTCAATTGTAAAGTGAGCTTTTTTGACTGGATTCCCTAAATTGATTTGGTTGAGTCTATCTTTAAAAAATATTAATGTCAGAAATACTGCGCAGGTCTGGCGGCAGAAGATTCCACTCTCTTGTTGATCTTGGGTAGAGGAAGTACTGGTAGAAAACCTTGTTGAAGGAAGGGGTTTCCAGTATGTAAGGTCCAGTTTGCTGTCGAGTTGAACTGACCCTGTGACGAATTTGGATGTTTGTTGGAGCGATGTCGTGAACTTCTGAAAATGGTGGTTAACCGTAGTTTAGTACGTTGGTTTTCAAGTGGTTCCCATTGAGGGTTAGAGAGCATGTTGGTGACATTGGATTTCCTGCTGTAATCGTTTAGCACAAAGCGAGCATCACGGCGTTGGATTTTTTCGATGGACTTCTTATTGTTAACTTGGTGGGGATCCCATATGGCTGCGCAATACTCAAGCTTTGGACGGACGAGTGTCTTGTATACCGTGACTGCAGGAGTGGAGGTTTCTTCGCAGGACACCCAGCATTTTGTTTGCTTTGGCTGTGATCTGATTGATGTGGCATGCCCAGTTAAGATCCTTGCTAATTTCAACACCCAGATATGGGTGGTGGATGACTGATTCAAGAACCTTTCTTTTCATGGTATGTGTCGTGTTGATCAATTTAATTTTGTGACTGACATAACGTAGCATAACCTCCAGGACTTGGCCGCTGATGCTGCATTTGGGCCTCCCAGCTTCCAAATCTCCCTCACAAATTTTGATATTTCTCTGGAGAGACTAAATTAACCACCAGGCCCCATTGTTCTATGGGTCTTAATTGGGACAGTCACTGCACACATTGAAAAGAACAGAATGTATGAGAGAAGCATGGAAAATTATATTGTGACAAAATCAATTTGGTATGGTAATTGGAGATATATTCATCTAAACACAAAATCAAAGCTTTTTTGTACTTTAAACCCAACCACAGCTATATTAAAATCAAAATCGTGTAAGCTCTTCAACAATCAAAGAGGACATAAAGTAGAAAATAGCAGCTATATTTAATTAGGAGTTTGAGGAGATTTGATACATCACCAAGGACTTGCAGATTTCTTCAGTTGTGTTGTGGAGAGTATTCTGACTGGTTGGATCACCGTCTGGTATGGAGGGGCCGCTGCACAGGATGAGAAAAAGTTGCAGAAGGTCGTGAACTCAGACAGCTCCATCATGGGCACAAGTCTCCCTAGCATGAAGGACATCTTCAAAAGGTGATTCCTCAAGAAGGCAGCATCCATCATTAACGGACAACACCACCCATTGCACCCTCTTCTCATTACTAACATCAGGGAGGAGTTACAGGAGCCTGAAGACCCACATTCAATGCTTTAGGAACAGCTTCTTCCCCTCTGCCATCAGATTTATGAATGCCCACGAACCCATGAATACTATTTCACTCTTTGCTCTACTTTTACACTACCAATTTACTTTTTAATATTTTTATTGAAAACTAAAGTGTTTTAATGCACTGCACTGTACCGCTGCCACAAAACAACAAATATCAGTGACAATAAACTTGATTTTGATTCTGAATCTGTGATTAAACCATAAGACATGGGAGCTGAATTCAGCTATTCGGCCCATCGAGTCTGTGCTGCAAATGATAGATGGTTTTATCATTCACTGTTGGATCAAAGTTACATCGATATTAGTGAGCTGAATGAAGTCTATGCTTTCAGAATATATTATTAAAAATAACAAGTTTGATTTTACTCAGATGGATGAAATTATCACACTCGTAAAACTAACAAAATAGGAATATTGGACATGAAATGATGGCACATAGACAATCACTGGCAAATTGTAGGGCTAACCATCTGATAGCACTTTTAAGGTATGTTGAGGAATACTGGAAACTGAGTAATCAAAGAGAACAATTTGCCATCTTGACAAATCTGTTTCACATATGAAAGTCTTCATCCTCCTTCAACTGTTACTCTGCTCATTGCGCTGTGAATAATATCATACGGAAAATAGGAACAGACAGACTTATAAATATGCGTACAGCATTTTTTACTTGGATGGACTAAGATGCATCTTGTCTGGTGGAAACTTGTCTCCACAAATCCTCTTCTGCTGGCAATGAGGATACTTGGCCAGACCCAAGTGCCTGTCATTGAACTGCCAAGTTTAGCCAGGGTGTCCTCAACACCCTACTTATTTGTCAGACAGCTGTGGAGGCCAATTCATCAGGTATGTTTAAAGCAGTTTGATCAGTTCTTGATTAGTCAGGGTGTTAATAGTTTTGGGAAAAAGGCAGGAGAATGGGGTTGAGATATATATATATATATATAGGATTGGGATTATATATCAGCTATGAATGATGTCAAATGAAGAGCATCTGTTGGCTCTGGGCCTGTATTCACTGGAATTCAGAAGAATGAGGGGTAACCACATTGAAACTTATTGAACGATGAAAGGCATTGATATAGTGGATGTGGAGAGGATGATTTCTGTGGTGGAAAAGTGTAAGGCCAGACATCACAGTCTCAGAATAGGGGTCATACTTGTAGAATGGAAATGAGGAGGAATTTCTTTATCAGACAGTGGTGATTCGGTGGAATTCTTTGCCACGGGCAGCTGTGGAGGCTAAGACATTAGGTATACTTAAGGCAGAGGTTGATAGATTCTTGACTGGTTAGGGCATGAAGGGATACGGGGAGAAGTTAGGAGATTGGGGCTGAGAGGAAAATTGGATCAGTTCTGACAAAATGGCAGAACAGGCTTGATAGGCCAAATAGTCTAATTCTGCTCCTAGTCATATGGTCATTCAATAATTATGTTGGGGAGAATCACCCAGAAGAAAAAAGTGTATGACAAATCCTACTTTTGAGCAGCTAAGTTGCCACTCGGAGGAAATTTTGATCAGCCTTCTACCTCTATAATGCTGCACTCCCCCTGATTTCCTCAAGTAGTTTGCCTAATGGCTCCAGATTCCAGCATTTGCCTGTCTCATGTGTCTCTGATGTCTTGGAATTTATAATGGTCCCATCAAATCCGGGACAGTAGAGTACAGAGGCTCATTGAATCCACACCAATCATTTACCCTAACCCTAAATTGATCTCCTATTTTTATTCTTCCCACTTTCGCACCAACTCTCCCAGGTTTTTCCACTCACCTGTATAGTAGGTGCAATTTCATAAATGCTAATTAATTAACCAATCAGTTTTGTAAAGAAGGATAGGAACCAGAGGGAAGTTCATTATGACATGCCTGTCAGTTTATCTTACCAATCCCATTCTGATATATCTGTCCATGGCCCTTACACTGCTCAGATGCTAATCTCAGGTTGGAGGGGAAGCAGCTTATTTTTCATCTGGACAAACTTCAAACTGATGGCATCAATATTCATTCCTCCATCTTCCAGTAATCTCTCACAACCATCTCCTTTCCTCTTTTCTATTGCTTTTTCTGGCTACCCCTCACTCCTTCTCTACTGCTCATTTCCCCATCATCTCTCTCTGGTTCCACTCCTCTTTTCCTTTCTTCCATGGTCTACTGTCCTCTCATATCACATTCCTTCTTCTACAGCTTTTTACCACTTTCTTCAATCACCTTCCAGCTTCTTATTTTATGCCCCTGCCCAGCCACCTAAGCCCTCACCAGGCTTCATCTATCACCTGGCAGCTTGTACTTCTTCCGGTTTCCCTACCTTCTTATTCTGGCTTCTTTTTCCTCTTTTCCATTCCTGAAGTAGGGCTTCAGCTCAAAATGTCGACTGTTCATTCTCGTCCATAGATGCTTCCTGACTTGTTGAGTTCCTACAGCATTTTGTGTGTGCTGCTCTGGATTTCCAGCAGAATCTCATGAGTAGTTTAGTATTTAGAAATACAGCACAGAACAGGCCCTTCTGGCCCTTTGTGTCATGCTGACCTAGTAACCCTCGACCTAATTATGGCATTCTGAGTGTGTGCTGCTCACTATTTTGCTCTCTGTTTGCACTATTTATTTAATTTTATATTTATCATTGTATTTTTATGTACTGCGCTGTATTGTTTCTGCAAAACAACAGAATTCACAACATGTGTCAGCAATAAGAAACCTGATGCTGATTCTGATACCTACCTACCTTTAAACCTTCAGTAATCTGTGGAAGTGCAATGTAAGATTCCTCTGTTATTCTATAGTGCCAGGCATTGTATATCCACTTGCAAATAAAGAAACTGCTGGAGGAAGTCAGTGTTTCATTTTGCCTGATCTGCTGAGTTTCTCCAGTCCTTCTAGTCCTGACGAAGGGTCTCGGCCCGAAACATCGACAGTGCTTCTCCCAACAGATGCTGCCTGGCCTGCTGTGTTCCACCAGCATTTTGTGTGTGTTGTTGTTTGAATTTCCAGCATCTGCAGATTTCCTCGTGTTTTTTCCAGCAGTTTGCAAGTTGCTCCAGCTTGCAGCATTTACCGTCTCTTGTGTCTCCATTATATATCCCCCTTGTTGTTTTTCCTCAATTCAGCACCTTGCTTTCTTCAGATTAATTTCAATATGCTTTTTTACGTCTCTTCATAACTTTCTGCTGAGTATAGCTTCTCTCCTCCATCATGGCCACTCTTTTGAAGGTCTTGATGAAGTGTCTCGACCTGAATTGTTGACTGTTTACTCCTTTCCATAGATACTCCCTCTTCCAAGATGACCACAATTTTGTTGTTGTTTGGAGACCTGCGTGCATCAATGACCTGGAGAGCTATGAAATCTGGAGTCAGGGCTTTATGCTTTGGCTCTTGGTAGGGACACCCACATCAAACACATCAAAGGGCAGAGGCCAGACTAAGAATGGTCCACTTGTCCTCCAGATTCTGAGGTTCAGCTCAGGGCTAACAACCCTGACTGCTAAAAGAAAACTGTTACATTAACAGTAATGAGGTATATATCTATGCCTGAGTGTGACAGTATTCCTGAGTCTCCACCTGGGATGTGTGGTTGACAGTACTGAAAATTGAGAGGAAGCTACTGGCATGATGAATGAAGCCCTGATCACTACCTTCATCGCTGCAATAAGGCCCAGTGCCATAATGGGCAGTAAGTAAGAAATAGATGCTGCCTAATCTGCTCAGTTCCTCCAGCATTTTTTGAGTGTAACTCTGGATTTCCAGCATCTGCAGAATCTCTGATGTTAACCCTTTTCAAATTTCATCGGAAAACTTTTTAGCCTTTGACATTTAAACCTGTTTGTTGGCATAATAAATGGAGGAATCAGAATGGGATTTCAGGAACTCATAGACTTCAAATGATCTAGAAAAGACAGAGGGGAAGAAGTTGTTCCTGAAACATTAAGTGTGTGTCCTCGGCATCCTGTAAATCCTCCCCGAAGATAACAATGAGAAGAGGGTATTTCCCTGATGAGCTGGCTATGTCTATAATCTTCTGCTGCTTTTCTCGATCCTTTGCATTGGAGCCTCGATACCAAGCAGCAATGCAACCAGTCAGAATGCTCCAACATATCACTTATTCGTCTCTTTCAACCACTTGGTTTATCTCTGTCCTGGAGCCATTCAAAGATCTTACCCTGCCTAAGCACACAATCACTGGCCCCCCCATTAGCCAAATCTCATCTCAACATTCTTGTTCCCATAATTATGAGTTGTAGATGTATGTGAAATCCCCCCATTCCCCAAACCATTCTAGTAAATAGTCTGAATACCAACCAACATAGAGTCATTGAGTCATAGAGAAGTACAGCACAGGAACAGGCCCTTCAGTCCATCTAGTCCATGCAGAAACCATTTAAACTGCCTACTCCCATTCACCTGCACCAGGATCTTAGCCCTCCTTATCCCTACTATCCATATACTTTTCCAGACTTCTCTCAAATGTTGAAGTTGAGCTTGCATGCACCACGAGCTCGCTGGCAGCTCATTCCACACTCTCACTACCCTCTGAAGTGAAGCAGGATCCCCTCATGTTCCCCTTAGACTTCTCACCTTTCACCCTTAAACCATAACCTCTGTTTGTAGTCCGACCTGACCTCAGTGTAAAAAGCCTGCTTGTACTTACCCTATATATACACTTCATAATTTTCTATACCTAATCATTGTAACATAATCAACAAATCCATCCACCCTGGGCATTCTTTCTCCTCCCCCACCATCAGATCCAGATCCAAATTCAGATTCAGATTAGTTTATCATATGTACATTGAAAAATAAAGTGAGCTACAAACAACGCAATTTCAATGTACGAGAGATGAATAAATCTGAATCTGTACATGGACATGAATCGTGTGCAGGCAGAAGAGATGCAGTTGAATTCATCATCACTTTCAGCACAGATTTCCAAGAGGACCACAAACTTGACGCAGGGGTTGGAGGTTTGCATGCCTCAATGGCCCGGAGAGTTATTCTGGCTTTATGATTTGGCTCTTCATAGGTTCACCCATACCAAACAGGTCTAACGGTAGAGGCCAGACTAAGAGTGGTCCATCAGTTCTCAAGGTTTGGAGTTTCATCTCAGGATTAACAACCCTGACTAGTCAAACAAAGCTGCTATGGAAAGAGCAATGAAAAGTCTTTATACATTTGAGTGTGACGGTATTCCTGGGTCTCCACTTACACCATGGTGAAAACCAAGAAGACAACGAAGGAAGTCCTGAATACTGCCAAGAAAGAAAGAGGACCTTCACTGTTGGTCTGAACACCAGCAGGAGTAATGGGCAGTAGGTAAGTTCAGCAGAGACATTGTGGACTAAGGGATCTGTTCCTGTGGTGTACTGTTCTATGTTCTGAACTTTAACACAGGTACAGAGCTGGCACCTCCTCCACCCAAGTAGGGAGGAATAAATGGCAAAACCACTGAGAGAAAAGAGTTGCCTGGATTATATATTTGCTATTAAGTGAATTGAAGAGGCAATTAATAACAAAATCCTATCTTGTGCAGAAATTTTATATTTACGTTCAGCGACCCAAGAAACACAAACAGAACAACACATGCAATATTGGAGGAACAGCAGGTCAGACAACATGTATGGACAAACTCACCAGGCCAGACAGCAAATATGGAGATGAATGAACAGTTGATATTTTGGGCCAAGACCCTTCATCAGGACTGGAAAAGAAGCAGGAAGAAGACACAAATAGATAAAATAGCAAAGAGAAACTTTAACAACTATAGTGTGAACTTGAAAATAATATTTTGGATGCTACTTATTCCAGCTGCATCATATTGTGTTCTCTACACAGTGTGAAACAGGAAAACATAATGTACTCTTTATCACAGCATGTTCTTTTCTCAGTGACATTTGTATTGCATTAGCCTACAGCTGTCAATTTGATAGATGTCCTTATATCCAGAGATTGTCTTCATCATCTTCTACTACACTGGGCTCTGCCACTTGCAAAATAACTGCAAGGCTGTTTCATATTGAACGCTGATATTTGAGTATGATTAAGAAATGGAGTGCTCCTGGGGCTCGTGGTATATTCCCAGCAGCTAAAATTAAACACTATTCTATTATTATTATCTAATATTGAGCACACTATGAAATATCACTAGCTGTAATATTTCTTGAAAGCACTGTGCCATTAATCATCAGAGAGTGATACTTATTCCAGATTTTGCCAAGATATACTCTCCTTTTCTTTTATGTGCCCCTTAATCTTTAAAGCCTATGATTCATAGAATTTCTCAAACATCCCGTAATTTCTCTACCTTCCCCCTTCCTCTTTTCCATTCTCCATTCTGGCTCCCTTCCTACCCCTTCTCTTTTTCTCACCTGCCCATCACCTTCTCTTGGTGCTCTTCTTCCATCCCTTTCTCCACTATGGTCCACTCTCCTCTCCTATCAGATTTCTCATTCTTCAGCTCTTTACCTTTTCCACCAATCACCTCCCAACTTCTCACTTCATTCCACCTCCCACACCCACCTATTATCCCCCTCACCTGGTTTCACCTGTCACTTGCCAGCTTATGCTTCTTCCCCTTCCATCCTTCTGTATATGTATATGTCACTATATATAAACCTGAGATTCATTGTCTTGCAGACATACTCTATAAATCTATAATAGAATCAATACAAGACCACTCAAACTTGGGTGCTCAATCACTATTGTCTTGTTTATTACTTATTGTAATGCCTGCACTGTTTTGTGCACTTTGTGTGGACCTGGGTAGGTCTGTAGTCAGACCAACAAACAAATGCTTCTTAAGCATCCTGTCCACTTGTGCAGCAACTGTGCTAATATAGTTGATCACTTCTATCCCAACCTCACACCTCTGTTCCTGGTTCTTGCCTTCACAACTTTAAGCAGTTCTTGTGAAAGGTCATGGCCCGAGACACTAGCCATTCCTTTTACCTCAGATTCTGCCTGACACTTGAGAACTTTTCAGCACTTTCAGTTGGGCTATTAAATTAGAAACTTTCCCTGGGCTATGAGTTGGACAGAGTCCATGGTGAACAATGAATTATGAATTGAGTCCTGCTACACAACTATGTCCTATTGTCTGCAGGCCCAAGTCCAAGACTGCTGGAGGTTGAAGAAGGTGGCCATCCTGGGGTTAGAGGATATTGTATGCTTGATGTTGCTGTGTTCACCAAGCTTTGCAATTAGCTTGCAGACATCTTATCACCAATCAAGGAGACATCCTCACTGCACACTTGCTAGTAATTCTCTCTAGAAGGGCTCACTTTTATATAGGCCCTTGTTAGTTTGCCTCAGTCCTGATTGGCTTCCCCTTCAGTTGACCTTTGAATTCTATTGGCTCATGGTTGATAGATGATGTCTATTTTGATATGTTGTGTACAGAATTATCAGAAGAGAACCACATTTCTAAAATTTCTCATGTGTGCCTCATGTTGGCCTTCTTGGTGTCCCAGTTAAAGTGGTATCCTTCTCAGTCTTCACATGCTGAGATCAGTGACAGTGGATCATGTCTCCTTACCACCAGTTTGTCTTCCAATAAATGAGTTGAGAGTTTACGTAGCCCTTGTTTCAGTCTCCACAGGTGATCCTGTGCACCACATTGCTTTTGTCTGTTGTCTTTATTGGTACCTTGGTTCTTAAGACAAGTTTCCTTAAAGTCCCTGTAGGGACAGAGCATGTTTTGCTGTTGTTGTTGTTTTAGTGTTAATTGTGATCTGAATTGTTCTGCCGAGCATTCTGGGCATGCTATGTTGGCACTGGTATGTGTGGCAATGCTTGCTGATGGTCCCGGGCATAATTTTAGGTTGTATGTACTTCACTGTATGTTTCAATGTAGACGTGACAAACAAACTTGAACCTTGAAACTTGCCATGAACAGTTAATATAGAAGGAATGTTTTTACAGAAGAGTAATGAGACTATTCCAGACAAATACTGTACGTGTGGACAAGATTAGTTCTGTTGCTGAATGGTTTCCATGACAAAGCAATCCATTTATTTCCCTTGGTTAGGAAGGTGGGTTAAGAGATCATGGATGACATAATGCATACTATCTGGGAGCAGAACTAGAAGACTCTGGTGCTTATCCTGGACAAGATGTTCAGTACATTATCAATTAGAGCTTTTGGAATATGTTGGTTTCTTTATGATTTGAAACCAAATCTTTGTGAATCCAAGCTAGAGTGGTGTGAGAGGAAGGTGACCTTTATTAATGAAGATTCTGATTTTACTAAGTGCTCAGCAAAGTCTGGAAGCTACAGGAAGATAAATTGGCAAATTTGTTTATTATTGTCTCTCTCTCTCTCTCTCTCTCTCTCTCACACACACACACACACACACACACACACATACTTACTTTCTGACCCTTATGCTGCTGGTGTTTAGGGCACAATGGTCCTCCATCTATGGTGGTGTTCAAGGCTTCCTTCATCATGTCAATAGCTTCCCCTCAGCTTTCACTACTGTCAGACATGCAAGTCCCAGGTGCAGACTCAGTAATACTGTCAGTGTCAGATATAGAAAGATTCTTCATTGTTGTTTCAAATGTGTTTGACCAGCCACGATTGTTAGCCCTGAGCTAAAGCCCTGAACCTGGAGGACCAGTGGACCACTCTTAGTCTGGCCTCTACCCTGTGACCTGTTTGACGTGGATCACCCTACCGAGGGCCAAAGCACACAGCCCTGACTCCAGCCAGCATAGCTCTCTGGGTCACTGAGGCACACAAGCTCCAAACCATGAACACGTCGTGGTCCTCTTGGAGGATGCACATACCTAGGGAAAGTGAAAATCTTTGTGTTGCATACCATCCATACAGATCACCTCATTACTACAGAACATTGAGGATAACAGTAGAAGAATGCAGAATAAAGCGTTACAGTTCAGAATCAGAATCAGGCTTAACATCAACGATATGTGTCATGAAATTGGTTGGTTTGTGGCAACGGTATAGTGCCATACCAAATATTGTAAATTTCTTTGTCTGTTTAAAAATCTCTTGGTGGAAGGGAAGAAGCTGTTACTAAATGTTGAATGTGAGTCTTTCAGATTTTGTACTTCCTCCCTGATAGTAGTACTGAGAAGAGGGCATGTTATGGTGGTGGGGAGTTCCTAATGGTGGATGCTACTTTTCTAAGGCATCACCATTTGATGATATCCTCAGTGCTGGGAAGGTTAGTGCCCATGATGTAACTGGTTGAGTTTACAACTTTCTGCGGCCTTTTTCCGATCCTGTGCAGTGGCCCGTCTATAACAATAAGAAGGCTGTTTGTGGTACATCTGTAGACATTTGCTAGGTTATTTGGTGACATACCAAATCTCGTCAACTCCTAATGAAATATAGCCAGTGGTCTTCTTTGTAATTGCATTAATATGCTGGTCCTGAGAAAGTGCAGTGCAGGCAGACAGTAATGTACAAGGATATTGCGAGATCAAGAGAGCATCTTATTGCACTAGGGAACAGTTCAATAATCTTATAAGAGCAGCGTAGAAGCTGTCCTTGAGCCTGATGAGACAGTATGTGTTTACAGACTTTTGTATCTTTGGCCCAATGGGAGGATTAGGGAGGAGTCTTTGATTATGTTGGCTGCTTTACTGAGGCAGCAAGAATTGTAGACTGAGTCCTTGGAAGGAAGCTTGCTCTTTGCTTTGTTTCAGAGATGACCAAAGATCATGAATTATCTCCTTATCTGAAGTTTTTCTGGCAGAAATCAGTTTGAATGCATAAACGGCATGAATCAAGTCATCCCAGGAGCAAAGCTGTATCTCCTCGAGTTCCGAAGATTCCTGGAGTCCTACAATTAGTGTGAATCTATTGCATGCCATACTAGTCACTAATATTTATTTTTCAGGGAAAGCCTCAGCGGAAGGGATGGGAACATTTTGAGAAAGTGGGGGAAATGGTGGCTTTGGGTTCCACCAGGATTCTCTCACCAACAAATACTTGCAACCTTAAATCTGCACAACTATTCAAATTAAATCTCCAAAGCTGATACTTAAGGAATCAGGGAAAATTAGGCCTTCAAACAGATAGAGCCATTGTTGATAGTTTCTTTACAGTCCAATTCACCTCAGTGGAATATTTGAGAAACATGACAGAGTAAAACATTTACAAGTATGTGTTTGTGGTCTTCTGTGCTGTAGCCCAACTACTTCAAGGTTTGATACGAGTGTTCTGAGGTGTTTTTCTGCACACCACTGTTGTGAAGCATGTTTATTTATGTAACTTTCACTTTCCAGTCAGCTTGAACCAAACTGCCATTTTCTTCTGACCTTTCTCCTTCACAAAGCATTTTCACCCACGGAACTCCAACAAACTGGATGTTTTTCCTTGTTCTCTGGACATTTTCTGAAAACTAGAGCAAGGGTTCCAAACCTGTTTTTTATGCCATGGATCCCGACCTTTATCTGAGGACCTTTAACCCCAGGTTAGGAATCCCTGCTCTGAAGACTAGTGCATAAAAATCCCAGGAGATCAGCATATCCTGAGATACTCAAACCACCCCATCTGGCACCAACAATCATTCCATGGTCAAAGTCGTTTAGATCACATTTCTTCTCCACTCTGATGTTTGGTTTGAACAACATCTGCATCTCTTGACCATGTCTGCATGCTTTTAAGCATTGAGAGCCTTCCACATGATTGGCTGATTAGGTATTTACTTATCGAGCTGGAGTATGAGTGCACCTAATATAGTGGCCACTGAGTGTAAAACATGATAATTGTCCTGGATTATGCTTCATGAATCTCTGTGGAATTGTATGGAGCTAACTTGGCATACGATGCTTGGGTTTTATTTTCAACAAGCCAATGTTGATCCACTATAGTTAGGAAGGAAATACTGAGCAAATTTTCACTGCTCGGCAACAACTCATCAAAGCACAATCCAAAGATAAATCTGGTAAAGGTCGTGGGTTAATTGAGAAAGGTGAACTGTTTAAGGGGGACACGGAGGAGCTTCTCCTTTCAGAGGGTATTGAGAGTGTGGAACGAGCTGCCAGCGGAAGTGGTGGATGTGGGTTGAATTTCAACAGAGAAGAGAAACTTAGATAGGTACATGAATGGCAGGAGTATGGAGGGCTATGATCCTGGTGCAAGTTGATGGAACTATGTAGATTAATGTTCATGTGCTGTAATATTCTATGACTCTATACTTCTAAAGGCAAGATTGGGTCAAATTAATAAATGTTTATTTCAAGGAGTGTCCCTTTTTGATAATCCCCATCATAGGGGACACCTACATGATGTGTTGTTGCAGGAAAGCAGCATCCATCATGAGGGACCTTCACCACCAAGGGCAAGCTCGCTTCTCTTTGCTGCCATTAGGAAGCAGGTACAGGACATCAGGAATAACACTACTTGGTTCAGGAACAGTTACTACCCCTCAACCATCAGGCTCTTGAACCAAAGGCAGATAACTTCACTCAACTTCATCTGCCCCATCACTGAAATGTTCCCAGAGTCAATTAACTCACTTTCAAGGACTGTTTACCTCATGTTCTCAATATTTATTTATTTATTTGTTTGCTCGTTTCTTTTTTTTTTGTATTTGCATGGTGTGTTTGTTTGTTGGTTTGTATTTGTATGATGTGTTGACCTTCATTAGTTGGGAAACTGAGTTCAAGATCCATGAAGTAATTCTGCAGTTCTATAAAACTCTGGTTAGACCACACTTGGAATATTGTGTTTCAGTGCTGGTCACCTCATCATAGGAAGGAGGTGGAAGCTTTAGCGAGGGTGCAGAAATTTACCAGGACGCTGTCTGGATTAGATGGCATGTCTTATGAGGAGAGATTAAACGAGTGGAGGTTTATTTCTTTGGTGAGAAGAAGGATGCAAGTGACTTACAGAGGTCTACAAGATGATAAGAGGCATAGATCAAGTGGATAGCCAGAGACTTTCCCCAGAGAAGAAATGGTTTATTAGATGGGGCATAATTTTAAGGTGATTGGAGGAAAGTATAGGGTAGATGTCAGAAGTAGGTTTTCTGCACAGAGAGTGGTGGGTGAGTGGAATGCCCTCCTCGGGGTAGTGGTACAGACAGATACATTAGCAATATTTAAGAAACTCTAAGAGTCCCTTGTGGTCACTGGGAGAATGTACAAACATTTTGCTAGCAGCAGTGGGAATTAAGCCCAATCGCTGGCACTGTAAGAGCATTATGTTAACCGTTACACTACAGTGCATATAATTCCAGTAAATAATAATCACAGTTAGTCCAATTCGGCCATATTACAGCAAATCCCTGTGGACATTCCTGTCCATCACTGCACCTCTCCAAGGTTTGCAATGAATGGGGTTCCAACAATTGAACACTATACTCCTCCTGACGGCTAATGAGTGATTTATAATTGTGCTTAGCTTCCTTGTCGCTGTCAGTTCAGCAATGTCAGCAAGTGTTTGGAAGAATACCATAGATCAGTCAGGAAGGAGTGAGGCAGCTTCTTCCCCACTCTGCAAATTTGTTATATTGGTCTTGGATGAGTTCCCTTCCCTCAGACTGACAGATTGAGCTCAGCTGCCAACTTGTAAAAAATGACTTAGGATCCATTGAGCAAGGAGGACCACAAATCAATCTGGGTAGACCTCCATGAAGCAACTCCTGCAGCACTGGCATTGTTTCATTTCAGGAGGATATTTGGACAGGGATATTGCTTTGCAAGATCTAAGACTTTTCCCTTTGGATTGAAGAAGGATGGGAGGCGACTTGATAGAGCTGTCGGGGAGTATAAGAGGCATAGATTGAGCGGACAGCCAGCACATTTGATTACAGGGCAGCTGTATCATAAAGGGTTAATCTTTATGCTTGACAAATGTCTCACCACTGCTGTGGCCTTGAACATACCAGAACTTCGATTACTACGATGGGAATACGACCATGAGAATGTGATACTCCTCCAAGAGGACCACAAACATATTGTTTGGAGGCTTGTGTGCCTCAGTGACCTGGAGAGCAGTGCTAGCTGGATTCAGGGCTTTATGCTTTGGCTCTTGATAAGGTTGCTCATGCCAAACAGGTCAAAGGGCAGAGGCCAGACTAAGAGTAGTCCACTGGTCCTCCAGGTCCAGGGGTGCAGCTCAGGGCTAATAACCCTGAGTGGTCAAACAAAACTGTTATGGAAACAGCAATGAAGAATCCTTCTACATCTGAGTGCGACGGTATTCCAGAGTCTCCACCAGGGACTTGCATGACTGACAGTTAACCGAGAGGAAGCTCCCAACTTGATGAAGGAAGCTGTGAATTCTGCTGAAGATGGAGGACCTTCATTGCTGCCATTAATGCCAGCGGTGTAATGTGAAAAAGAAGAAGAATGCATGAATGGATGTTAGTTGAGCAGAGGGGTGGGACTCGTGAAGAATGGTTAAAAGTGATGACTGCTTCAGGTTTTGTGGCTTGAGTTGGCAGTATGTATTAGTCCACTTACCCCAGCATCTCATGCCATGGAGAGTGGGAAGAGAGTAAAACATTTGGGGAACTTGGGTAGTTTTGTGGGTCCTCAATAATGCGCTGTTCATGAACAGCACCAATGAGTGAATGGGAGGTGTGCTGCAGCCAGACAGGCCCATACACTCCTAGTTAAGGATTTTAATGTTATTAAGACCATAAAACCATAAGATATAAGAGCAGAATTAGGACATTTGGCCCAACGAGTCTGCTCCGCTATTTCATCATGGCTGATCCAATTCCCTCTCAGCCCAACTCTCATGTCTTCTTTCCATATCCCTTCATGCCCTGGCCAATCAAGCTTCTGCCTTAAATGTACGCAAATACTTGGTGTTCACAGTGGCTTGTGGCAAAGAATTTCACGGGTTCACCACTCTCTGGCTAAAGAGATTCCTTCTCATCTCCAATAAAAAAGAACTCCCTTCTATTCTGAGACTACGCTCTCTGGTCTTAGACTCCCCCACCATATGAATCAACCTCTCCACACGCAGTCTGTCAAGGCTTTTCACCATTCAATAGGTTTCAATGAGGTCACCCCTCATTCTTCTGAATTCTAGAGAATATGGGCCCTGAGACATCAAATGCTCTTCATATGATATCCAATTATTTAATCATTTTGGTGAAGCTGCTTTGAACCATCTTCAGGTTCAGTACATCCTTTCCAAGATTAGGGGTCCAAACCTGCTCACAATACTCCAAGTGAGGCCTCACCATTACATCCTTGCATTTATATTTCTAGTCACCTTGAAATGAATGCTAACATTGCATTTGCCTTTCTCACCACAGACTCAACCCGCAAATTAACCTTTAGGGAATCCTGCACAAGGACTCCCAAATCCCTTCATGTCTCGGTTTTTTGTAATTTCTCTCCATTTAGAAAATAGTCAACCCTTTCATTTCTTCTACCAAAGTCCATTACCATACACTTCCTGACACCAGATTCCATCGGCCATTTCTCTGCCCATTCAGCTAATCTGTCTAAATCCTTCTGTAGCCTCTCTGCTTCCTCAAATCAACCTGCCCCTCCACCTATCTTCATATCATCTGCAAACTTTGCAACAAAGCCATCAATTCCATCATCCAAATCGTTGAGCTATAACGTAAAAAGGAGCAGACCCAATACAAACTCCTGTAACTAGTTTACTAGTTCACTAATATCACTAGTTACCGGCAGCCAGTCAGAAAAGGCTCTCTTTATTCCCACTCCTTGCCTCCCTGCCAATCAGCCACTGCTTTATCAATGTTAGAATTGTTCCTGTAATACAATGGCTTGTAGCTTGTTAAGCAGCCTCATGTGCCGCACATTGTTAAAGGCCTTCTAAAAATTCAAGTACACAACATCAGTCAATTCTCTGTTGTCTATCCTGCTTGTTAGTTCTTCAAAGAATTCCAACAGATTTGTCAGGCAAGATTGTCCCTTGAGGAAACCATGCCGACTATGTCCTATTTTACCATGTGCCTTCAAGTACCCTGATACTTCATCCTTAATAATTGACTCCAGCATTTTCCCAACCATTGAGGTCAGACTAACTGGCCTATAGTTTCCTTTCTTCTGCCTTTTTCCTGTCTTAATGCGTTGAGTGATATTTGTAGTTTTCCAGCCTTCTGGAACCATTTCAGAAACTAGTGATTCTTGGAAGATCATTACTAATGTCTCCATGATCTCTTCAGCCACCTCTTTCAGAACTCTGGGGTGTACACCATCTTATCTAAGTGACTTATCTAACTTTGGAGCTTTCAGCTTCCCAAGAACCTTGTCTCTCACTATGGTAATTTCACACACGTGATGCTCCCTGACACCTGGAACTTCTACCATACTGCAAGTGTTTTCCACAGTGAAGACAGTTTTACTGCTTGGGGTAAAGGAGAGGTAAAAGAGAAGGGTAAAACAGATGCATAACATCAGCCAGTAGAGCGGGAAAAGTTTTAAAAGGCAAGGAATCTTCAACAGTTTTTGATTCGGAGCAAAAAGGCTGCGGATGAACAACTAAGGATTTCCGAAGCGAAGGCACTTTTACTACTTGGGGTAAAAGGGAGGCAAGACTGCACAGGTGCGTGACGTCATTTCTTCGGCAGTTTGACCAGGGCACGACTGCACAAGATTGTGAAGGTCAGCCTCTGAGATTAGTGGAAGAGTTTAAAAAGTGAGCAAACTGAGAGGGGGGAGGTAATTTCTTCGGCAGTTTGAACAGGACACGACTGCACATCATGGACGACGTATGGAACTGGATAAGGTCTGCAAAACTTAGGTATGTCATGTTCATTTAATACCATTTTACACTTCACAAGCCTGTGAAGGTCAGCCTCTGAGACAATGGAAAAGTTTAAAAAGTGAGCAGATTAACGGAGTGGGCGACAGAGTAGTGGGAGACAAAGTAGGAAGGCCTTGGCTTGAGAGGCTTTGGCAAACAAAGGCTGAGGACGAGCTTGCTCCCACTCAGGTAAGGCTGGTCAGCTCCTTTACTTAATCTAATTAACTTAGAATTAGGTCTTCTTTTTCCCCTTGGCGAATCAACCCGGACAGACAGAGGAACAGCAGGGCTCACACAGCTAATGGTACAAGCTAACGGTTTAAAAGGTTTGTGTGTTTGGTGAGGTAATTGGGTGAGCAGACTTATTTTTCCTTGTTTCATTCCTGTGGAATTAGGCAGCATGTCTGCAGAGTTAGTGCTTTGTTCAGGGTGTCAGATGTGGGAATCCTGGGAGACCTCCAGCCACCCCGATGGCCACATCTGTGCCAGGTGCACCAAGATGCTGTTCCTCAGAGACCGTGTTAGGGATCTGGAGCTGCAGCTTGATGACCTACTGCTTATTAGGGAAAGTGAAGAGGTGATAGACAGGAGTTACAGGGAGGTAGTCATCCCTAGGCTACAGGGTCAGAAAACTGGGTGACTGTCAGGAGAGGGAAAGGAAATGCCCAGATAGTGGAAAGCACCCCTGTGGCTGCCCCCTCAGCAATGTATATTGTTTCGGATGCTGTTGAGGGGGAATGACCTGACAGGGGACGGCCAAGGTGACCGGGTCTCTGGCACTGAGCCTGGCACTGTTGTGCAGGAGGGAAGGAGAGAGAAGAGGAATGTGGTAGTCATAGGGGATTCCATAGTCAGGGGAACAGACAGGAGATTCTGTGAGCCTGATAGAGATACCCGCATGGTGTGTTGCCTCCCAGGTGCCAGTATACGGGATGTTTCGGATCAGGTCCAGAATATTCTGAAGGGAGAGGGGGAGCAGCCAGCTGTCTTGGTACATGTTGGTACCAGTGACATAGATAGGAAAAGGGAAGAGGTCCTGAAGAGAGATTTCTGGGAGTTAGGAAGGAAGCTGAGAAGCAGGACCTCCAGGGTAGTAATCTCAGGATTGCTACCTGTGCCACGTGCTAGCAAGGGCCAGAATAGTGAGATCAAGCAGATGAATGCGTGACTGAGAGACTGGTGCAGGGGGCAGGGCTTCAGATTCTTGGAAAATTGGGATCTCTTCTGGGGGAAGTATGACCTGTTCAAAGAGGACGGTTTGCACTTGAACCTGAAGGGGACCAATATCCTGGTGGGAAGGTTTAATAGAGCTGTTAGGGAGGGTTTAAACAAATTTGGCAGGGGGATGGGAACTGGAATGATGGAGCGGAGGAGAGGGAAAACAGAAATAAATCTAAGATATTGAGCAGTAAAGATGTCAGGAAGGACAGGCAGGTGGTGGGGCAAATTTGCCACCATTGGGATGAGTTGCAGTGCAATAAAGTTGCAGTGCAATCAAAGCAAAAAGTACCAAATACTGGACTTAAGGTGTTATACTTAAATGCACGCAGTATAATGAATAAGGTGGATGATCTTGTCGTACAGCTACAGATTGGCATGTATGATTCTGTGGCCATCACTGAGATGTGGCTGAAGGATGCATGTCTCTGGGAGTTGAACGTCCAAGGATACACGGTGTATCGGGAGGATAGGCAGGTAGTTAGAGGGGGTGGCATGGCTTTATTGGTAAGAAATGATATTAAATCATTAGGAAGAGGTGACATAGGATCAGAAGGTGCAGAATCTTTATGGGTTGAGTTAAGAAATCGCAGGGGTAAAAGGACCCTGATGGCAGTTATATACAGGCCTCCTAACAGCTGCAGTGACGTGGACTATAAATTACAACAGGAAATAGAAAAGGCTTGCCAGAAGGGCAGTGTTATGATAATTGTAGGGGATTTTAACATGCGAGTGGATTGGGAAAATCAGGTCGGCACTGGATCTCAAGAGGGAGAATTTGTAGAATGTCTACGAGATGGCTTTTTAGAACAGCTTGTTGTTGAGCCCACTAGGGGATCGGCTGTACTGGATTGGGTATTGTGTAATGAACCAGAGATGATTAGAGAGATGGAAGTGAAGGAACCCTTAGGAGGCAGTGAAGGTAACATGATTGAGTTCACTGTGAAATTTGAGAAAGAGAAGCCGAAATCCGATGTGTTGGTATTTCAGTGGGGTAAAGGAAATTACAGTGGCATGAGAGAGGAACTGGCCAAGGTTGACTGGAAAGGGACACTAGCAGGAAGGACGGCAGAGCAGCAGTGGCTGGAGTTTATGCGAGAAGTGAGGAAGGTGCAAGACAGATATATTCCAAAGAAGAAGAAATTTTTGAATGGAAAAAGGATTCAACCATGGCTGACAAGAGAAGTCAAAGCCAAAGTAAAAGCAAAGGAGGAAAATTAAGCAAAATTAGTGGGAAGACAGAGGATTGGGAAGTTTTTAAAAGCTTACAAAAGGAAACTAAGAAGGTCATTAAGAGGGAAAAGATGTATTATGAAAGAAAGCTAGCAAATAATATCAAAGAGGATACTAAAACCTTTTTAAAGTATATAAAGAGTAAAAGACAGATGAGAGTAGATATAGGACTGATAGAAAATGATGCTGGAGAAATTGTAATGGGAGATAAGGAGATGGCGGAGGAACTGAATGAGTATTTTGCATCAGTCTTCACCGAGGAAGACATCAGCAGTATAGCAGACACTCAAGGGTGTCAGGGAAGAGGAGTGTGTGCAGTCACAATTACGACAAAGAAAGTACTCAGGAAGCTGAATAGTCTAAGGGTAGATAAATCTCCTGGACCTGTTGGAATGCATCTCGTGTTCTGAAGGAAGTAGCTGTGGAGATTGCGGAAGCATTAACAATGATCTTTCAAAAGTCTACAGATGCTGGCATGGTTCCGGAGGACTGGAAGATTGCAAATGTCACTCCTCTTGTTTATGAAGGGGGCAAGGAAGCAAAAAGGAAATTATAGACCTGTTAGCTTGACATCAGTGGTTGGGAAGTTGTTGGAGTCAATTGTCAAGGATGAGGTTACGGAGTACCTGGAGGCATATGACAAGATAGGCAGAACTCAGCATGGTTTCCTTAAAGGAAAATCCTGCCTGACAAACCTAGTGCAATGTTTTGAGGAAATTACAAGTAGGCTAGACAAGGTAGATGCAGTGGATGTTGTGTGTTTGGATTTTCAGAAGGCCTTTGACAAGGTGCCGCACATGAGGCTGCTAAACAAGATAAGAACCCATGGAATTATGGGAAAGTTACATACATGGATAGAGCGTTGGTTGATTGGCAGGAAACAGGGAGTGGGAATAAAGGGATCCCATTCTGGTTGGCTGCCGGTTACCAGTGGTGTTCCACAGGGGTCCGTGTTGGGGCTGCTTCTTTTTACATTGTATATCAACTATTTGGATTTTGGAATAGATGATTTTGTGGTGAAGTTTGCTAATGATACAATGATAGGTGGAGGGGCTGGTAGTGCTGAGGAAACAGAGAGCCTGCAGAGAAACTTGGATAGATTGGGAGAACGGGCAAAGAAGTGGCAAATGAAATACAATGTTGGAAAGTGTATGGTCATGCACTTTGGTAGAAGAAATAGATGGGCAGACTATTATTTAAATGGGGAGAGAGTTCAACGTTCTGATATGCTACGGGACTTGGGAGTCCTCGTGCAGGATACCCTTAAGGTTAACCTCCAGGTTGAGTCGGTGGTGAAGAAGGCGAATGCAATGTTGGCATTCATTTCTAGAAGAATAGAGTATAGGAGCAGGGATGTGATGTTGAGGCTCTATAAGGCAATGGTAAGACCTCACTTGGAATACTGGGTGCAGTTTTGGGCTCCTTATTTACGAAAGAATATGCTGACATTGGAGAGGGTTCAGAGAAGATTCACGAGAATGATTCCGGGTATGAGAGGGTTAACATATGAGGAAAGGTTGACCGCTCTTGGTCTGTACTCCTTGGAGTTTAGAAGAATGAGGGGGGACCTCATAGAAACATTTTGAATGTTGAAAGGCATGGACAGAGTGGATGTGGCAAAGTTGTTTCCCATGGTGGGGGACATGAATTAAGGATTGAAGGGTGCTCATTCAGATCAGAGATGCGAAGAAATTCTTTTAGCCAGAGGGTGGTGAATCTGTGGAATTTGTTGCCACAGGCAGCAGTGGGTGTATTTAAGGCAGAGATTGATATGTATCTGAGTAGCCAGGGCATCAAAGGTTATGGTGAGAAGACGGGGAAGAGGAACTAAATGGGAGAATGGATCAGCTCATGATGAAATGGCAGAGCAGACTCGATAGGCCAAATGGCCGACTTCTGCTCCTTTGTCTTATGGTCAGCCAGAAGAGCGAGAAAAGTTTAAAAAGAAGACCGCCATATCCAACAGGCAGCATTGGGAGTGGGCAGTGGAGTGAGAGGTAACAGAGTGGTAGGGCTTTGGCTCAATGGCTCAATGGGTTTAGGCGGTAACAAGGTGAGGTAGGTCTACCTGTGTTAATTGCAGAAAGGAAGTAGCATGTGTGTGAGGCCGGTTTTTGTGTTCGGTGTCAGATGTGGGAGGTCCTGGGGTCTTCCAGCCTACTGGATGGCTATATCTGCACCCGGCGCATTGAGCTGCAGCTCCTAACGGATCAAGTTAGGGAACTGGAGATGCAGCTCGATGACCTTCGTCTGATCAGGGAGAGTGAGGGAGAGGATTTACAGGCAGCTGGTCACACGGGGACCATGGGAGGCAGACAGGTGGGTCATGGTTAGGAGGGGGATTTGGGAAGAATCAGGTATTAGAGAGTACCCCTGTGGCTGTACCCCTTGACAATAAGTACTCCTCTTTGAGTACTGTTGGGGGATACAGCCTACCTGGGGGAAGCAACAGTGTTCGTACCTCTGGCACAGAGTCCAGCTCTGTGGCTCAGAAGGGAAGGGAAAGGAAGAAGAAGGCAGTAGTGATAGGGGACTCTATAGCTGGGGGTCAGACAGGCAATTCTGTGGCTGCAGGAAAGAAATTCGAATGGTAGTTTGCCTTCCAGGTGCCAGGGTCTGGGATGTTTCAGATCACATCCAAGATATCCTGCAGTGGGAGGGAGAACAACCAGAGGTCATGGTAAATATTGGTACAAATGAAAAGGGAAGAGATTCTGAAAAAAGACTACAAGGGGTTAGGAAAGAAGTTGAGAAGCAGGACCGCAAAGATAGTAATCTCGGGATTACTGCCTGTGCCACATGATCGTGAGTATAGAAATAGAATGAGGTGGAGGATAAATGCATGGCTGAGGGTTTGGAGCAGGGGGAAGGGATTCAGATTTCTGGATCATTGGGACCTGTACAAAAACGATGGGGTGCTCTTCAATCCCGGGGGACTAATATCCTGGCGGGGAGTTTTGTTAAGGGTATTGGGGAGAGTTTAAACTAGAATTGTTGGGGGGTGGGAACAGAAATGAAGAGACTGCGGAAGAGGCAGTTGGCTCACAAATAGAGAAAGCTTGAAGACAGTGTGTCAGGGAGGATAGGCAGGTGATAGAGAAGGGACGTCCTCAGACTGACGTTTTGAGATGTGTCTATTTTAATGCAAAGAGTAATGTGAAGAAAGCAGATGAGCTTAGAGCATGGATCAGTATTTGATGTGGTGGCCATTACAGAGACTTGGATGGCTCAGGGACAGGAATGGTTACTTCAATTGCTGAGTTTTAAATGTTTCAGAAAGGACATGGAGGGAGGCACAAGAGGTGGGGGCGTGGCACTGTTGATCAGAGATAGTGTCACAGCTGCAGAAAAGGTGGATGTCAGGGAGGGATTGTCTACGGAGTCTCTGTGGGTAGAGGTTAGGAACAAGAATGTCATGGTCCAGTTCATTAACTCCGCATTCCGGCTCACAGTACGATCCGTGGACTCCTGACTCTGGGTCTTCTGGCTGTCCCTTGTCTCACTTGGGCTTAATTGTAGGCACTTGATTCTCGTCTTGGGGCTGGGAATATAAGCGGCCCTGGGTTTGAGGGTGGTTGCTGGTTTATCTTGTCAGTATCCTGTCCTTGCTTCTGTGTTGGTGTGTCCTGTTGGTATCCTATCCTTGCCTCCATGGGGTAAGTCAGGTTGTCATTGCTGTTACCCTGAAGCTGGACTGTTCCCTTCTGTCCCTCTGGGGCCCTGCCTGGTAACCCATGACTGGAGCCCTGCCCTGTTTGCAACTGTCTGTCTGTGTCCATGTCTTTGCTAGGTAGGTCCAGCTGTTTTGCTGCTACCTAGTGTTGGGAACTATCTTGTTGTGCTCAGTGTTCTGTGTATTGAGTCCCAGCTCTATGTCCTGTGCCCAAGGAGGGGACCTGGCTCAGTGTTCCATGTTCCTGTCTCTCCTTTGACTCTGTTCTGAGTTCCTGTTCTCCCTCGAGCAAAGCCCTGTGTTCTCATCTTGTCAATGTTCCTCACCCAGCCCAGGAGTACCTTGCCCAGCCCGGTGCTGGGATTCCCTCGTCCTGTGCTGGGGTTCCCTTGTCCTGTCCAGGAGTCTCACGTCCAGTCCTCTGCCTCACCTCGCCCTGTAGCCTCGCCTTGTCCTCGCCTGGTTCTGGAGTCCGATCCTGAGTCAAGACCCAGGTTCTGGGTCCTTGTCCAGTCTCTGGCGTGGAGTCCAAGCCCAGGCTCCTAGTTCCCAGTTCCATGTCCTGGTTCTGCTATCAGGCCCGGATACCTTGTCTCGTCCAGGGCCTGTGTCATGTCCAGCGTTCATTCTTCCTCACTTCCCTTGCTTCCTTTTCATGCCTAGTCCTGTTCCTGTGTCTGTGTCTTGCACTTGGGTACACTCTCAATGCCCACCCTATGACAAGGAAGGGGTCAATAACTTTACTGGGTGCTTTTTATAGGCTGCCCAATAGTAAGAGGGATATCAAGGAGCAGATAGGGAAACAGATCCTGGAAAGGTGTAATAATAAGAGTTGCTGTGATGGGAGATTTTAATTTCTCAAATATCGATTGGCATCTGCCTAGAGCAAGGGGTTTAGATAGGGTAGAGTTTATTAGCTGTATTCAGGAAGATTTCTTGACACAATATGTAGATAAGCCTATAAGAGGAGAGGCTGTACTTGATTGGGAAATGAACCTGATCAGGTGTCAAATCTCTCAGTGGAAGAGCATTTTAGAGATAGTGATTATAATTCTATCTCTTTTACAGTAGCATTGGAGAGAGATAAGAACAGATAGGTTAGAAAAGCATTTAATTGGAGTAAAGGGAATTATGAGGCTATCAGGCAGGAAATTGGAAGCTGAATTGGAAAGAGATGTTCTCAGGGAAAAGAACAGAAGAAATGTGGCAAATGTTCAGGGGATATTTGTGTGGAGTTCTGCAAAGGTACGTTCCAATGAGACAGGAACCAGAACCGTGGTGTACAACGGTGATAATAAATCTAATCAAGAAGAAAAGAAAAGCTGACAAAAGGTGCAGAGAGCTAGGTAATGTTAGAGATCTAGAAGAATATAAGGCAAACAGGAAAGAGTTTAAAAAGAAAATTAGGAGAGCCAGAAGGGGCCATGAAAAGGCCTTGGTGGGCAGAATTAAGGAAAACCCCAAGGCATTCTACAAGTATGTGATGAGCAAGAGGATAAGATGTGAAAGAATAGGACCTATCAAATGTGACAGTGGGAAAGTGTGTATGGAACCGGAGGAAATAGCAGAAGTACTTAATGAATACTTCAGTATTCACTATAGAAAAGGATCTTAGTGATTGACTTGCAGCAGACTGAAAAGCTTGAACATGCAGATTTTAAGAAAGTGGATGTGATGGAGCTTTTGGAAAGCATCGAGTTGGATAAGTCACTGGATCAGATGTACCCCAGGCTACTGCAGGAGGCAAGTGAGGAGATTACTGAGCCATTGGCAATGATCTTTGAATCAATGGGGACGGGAGAGCATTCTGGAGATTGGAGGGTTGCAGATATTCCCTTAATTAAGAAAGGGAGTAGAGATAGCTCAGGAAATTATAGACCAGTGAGTCTTACTTCAGTGTTTGGTAAGTTGATGGAGAAGATCCTGAGAGCCAGGATTTATGAACATTTAGAGAGGTATAATACGATTACAAATAGTCAGCATGACTTTGTCAAGGGCAGCTCATGCCTTACAAGCCTGACTGAATTTTTTGAGGATGTGACTAACACATTGAAGGAAGAGTAGTAGATGTAGTGTATATGGATTTCAGCAAGGCATTTGATAAGATTATTGAGAAAGTAAGGAGGCATGGGATCCTAGGGGACATTGCTTTGTGGTCTCAGAACTGGCTTGCCCACAGAAGGGAAGGAGTGTTTATAGACGGGTCATATTCTGCATTGAGGTCAGTGACCAGTGGAGTGCCTCAGGGTTCTGTTCCGGGACCCCTTCTCTGTGATTTTTATAAATGACCTGGATGAGGAAGTGAAGGGATGGGTTGGTAAGTTTGCTGATGACACAAAGGTTGGAGGTGTTGTGGATAGTGTGGAGGGCTGTCAAAGGTTACAGTGGGACATTGATAGGATGCAAAACTGAGCTGAGAAGTGGCAGATGAAGTTCAACCCAGATAAGTGTGAAGTGGTTCATTGTGGTAGGTCAAATATGATGGCAGAATATAGCATTAATGGTAAAACTCTTGGCAGTGTGGAGGATCAGAGGGATCTTGGGGTCCGAGTCCATAGGATGCTCAAAGCAGCTGCACAAGTAAGACTTCATATGGTGTATTGGCCTTCATCAATCGTGGAATTGAATTTAGGAGCCAAGAAGTAATGTTGCAGCTATGTAGGACCCTGGTCAGACCCCACTTGGAGTACTGTGCACAGTTCTGGTCACCTCACTACAGGAAGTATGTAGAAACTATAGAAAGGGTGCAGAGGAGATTTACAAGGATGTTGCCTGGATTGGGGATCACGCCTTATGAGAACACCATCCACAAATAGCTGACGATACAACTAACCCCACTGGAGGAAGGGCAGGACTGGCTGATGCAGGTACTGGTGTTTATGTGTTTTAAAAGGAATAGGATGGGAGGTAGAAAAGGTGGGAAGGGGTGTGGTAGTAGCATTACCGGTCAGGGATAGTATCACGGCTATAGAAAGGGAGGACGCTGCAGAGGAAGTGTCCACTGAGTCGGTGTGAGTGGAAGTCAGAAATAGGAAGGGATCAATTACTGTGTTGGGAGTAGTCTATAGGCCCCCAAATTGCCACTGGGACATTGAGGAGCAGACAAACAGGCAGATTTTAGAATGGTGCAGGAAATACAGGGTTGTAGTTATGGGTGATTTCAACTTCCCTCATATTGACTGGCACCTCCTGACTGTGAGGGGGATAGATGGGGCTGAATTTGTCAGGTGTGTTCAAGAAGGATTCCTGACACAGTATGTGGACCGGCCGACGAGAGGAGAGGCCATACTGGATCTACAAACGTTTGTAGTTCTGGGCAATGAACCTGGTCAGGTGACAGACCTCTTGGTGGGGGAGCATTTTGGTTAGAGTGACCACAACTCCCTTAGCTTCAGCATAGCTATGGAAAAGGATAAAAACAGACAAAATGAGAAAGTGCCTAACTGGGGAAAGGGCTAACTATGAAGGGATAAGGCTGGAACTAATGAAAGTAAATTGGAAACATGTGTTCAGTGGGACATTGATAGGATGCAAAACTGGGCTGAGAAGTGGCAGATGGAGTTCAACCCAGTTAAGTGTGAGGTGGTTCATTTTGGAGGTCAAATATGATGGCAGAATATAGTATTAATGGCAGAGTGGAGGATCAGAGGGGCCTTGAAGTCCGAGTCCATAGGATGCTCAAAGCAGCTGTGCAGGTTGACTCTGTGGTTAAGTGGCCTTCATTAATCATGGAATTGAATTTAGGAGCCGAGAAGTAATGTTGAACTATATAGAACCCTGGTCAGACCCCATTTGGTGTACTGTGTTCAGTTCTGGTTGTCTCACTACAGGAAGGATGTGGAAGCCATAGAAAGGGAGCAAAGGAGATTTACAAGGATGTTGCCTGGATTGGGGAGCATGCCTTATGAGGATTGGTTGAGTGAACTTGACCTTCTCTCCTTGGAGTGACGGAGGATGAGAGGTGACCTGACAGAGGTGTATAAGATGATGAGAGGCATTGATCATGTGGATAGCCAGAGGCTTTTTCCCAGGGCTGAAATTGTTGCCACAAGAGGATACAGGTTTAAGGTGCTGGGGAGTAGGTACAGAGGAGATGTCAGGGGCAAGTTTTTACGCAGAGAGTGGTGAGTGCATGGAATGGGCTGTCCCCCGTTATTACCTCTAGCTCCATTTTCCAGCAGTCTGATACCCACTCTCGCCTCTTTTAACCTTTATGCATCTGGAAAAACTTTTGGTATCCTCTTTACTATTATTAGCTGGTTTACTTTCATATTCCACCTTTAACTTAATGACTATTTTAGATGCCTTCTTTTGCTTTTTAAAAGTTTCCCAATCCTCTACATATTTTCCAAGAGAGCAACACCAGCCCCTCTGCCTGCCAGCCTATCATTTCAATACAATATGTATCCTTGGACATTGAACTCTCAGCTATAAGCTATTAGGGATAACCTTTCAGCCACGATGCGATGATGTTTACAACATCGTACTTGCCAATCTACAATTGTGCTGCAAGTTCATCTATCTTATTCTGTATACTGCACGCATTCAAATATAACATCTTAAGTCCTGTAATCACCCTTTTCCATTTGTCCATCTTTTACTATTCGGTCCTAATGAACAAAGTATGTCGTTCGAACTGAAGGTGTTATATTTGAACGCACACAGCATAAGAACTAAAATGGACAATCTCAAATTCAGCTACAGATTGGCAAGTATGTTGCTGCGGCCATCTCTGGAGCTTGGCTAAAGGACGGCTGCTGTTGGGAGCTGAACATCCAAAGATATGTGGTGTATTGGAAAGATAGGTTAGTAGACAGAGGGGGTGGTGTGGTCCTATGTAGAAGAAATAATATTAAATCATTAGAAAGAGATGACGTAGGATCTGAAGGTGTAGAGTCACTATGGTTTGAGTTAAGAAATGGCAAGGGTAAAAGGATCTTAATGGCAGTTGTTTACAGGCCTTCAAACAGCAGTTGGGATGTGGATTACAAACTGTAAAGCAGGATATAGAAAAGGTGTGTGAGAAGGGCAATGTCATGATAATTGTTGGGGATTTTAACATGAAAGTGAATTGGGGAATACTAGGTCAGTACTGGACTTTATGAGAGAATTTGTAGAATGTCTAAGGGATGGCTTTTTAGAGCAGCTTTTTGCTGAGCCCACTAGGGGATCGGCTGTGTTCAACTGGGTGTTGTGCAATGATCCGGAGGTGATAAGGGAGCTTAAGGTTAAGGAACCCTTAGGGAACAGTGATCACAATATGATTGAGCTCACTTTGAAATTTGAAAAGGAGAAACTCTGTGTCGGTATTACAGTGGAATAAAGGAAATTACAATGGCATGAGAGGGGAATTGGCTAAGTTTGACTGGAAGGACACTAGCAGGCAGGACAACAGATCAGCAATGGCTTGAGTTTCTGCAAAAAATGAGCAAAGTGCAATATAGATATATTACAAATAAGAAGTTTTCAAAGGGAAGAAGGACACTTACCTTGGCTGACAGGTGAAGTCAGAGCTAAATTAAAAGCAAGAGGTCATACAAGGAAGCTAAAGCTACTAGGAAGATAGAGGATTGGTAAGTTTTTAAAAACTTTCAGAAGGAAACTAAGAAGGTCATTAGGAAGGAAAAGATGAATTATGAAAGGAAGCTGGCAACTAATATCAAAGAAGGTACTAAAAGCTTTTTTAAGTACTGTATATAAAGGGTAAGAGAATTGAGGGATATAAGACCAATTGAAAATGATGCTGGAGATATTGTAATGAGAGATGCAGAGATGGCAGAGCAACTGAACACGTATTTTGCATCAGTCTTCACAGTGGAAGACATCTACAGTATACCGGACAGTCAAGGGTGTCGGGAAAGTGAAGTATGGGCAATGAAAATTACGACTGAGAAGGTGCTCAGGAAGCTTAATAGTCTAAGGGTGGGTACTTTTTTACACTCTACTTGGTCTTCTTCTAAAATTCAACCTTTTTGGACAAATTTAAGAGTTTTACTGGAACAAATTATTGGAATACAACTTCCACATAATCCAACATTATTTTTACTAGGTGATATTGAAGGGATAAAATCAAAATCCAAATTGAATAAATATCAGAAAGAATTCATAAAAATTGCATTGGCAGTAGCCAACAAGGCTATTGCAGTTACTTGGAAATCGGATTCATACTTAAGTATGGATCGTTGGAAGAATGAAATTTTTAGCTGTATTCCACTTGAAAACATTACTTATAATTTAAGAGATAAATATGAAATATTTCTGAAAATTTGGTGCCCTTATTTACAAAAAATAGGATTAAATATATAGGTGCTCTGAAGATAAAACTATTGGTTATCTGGGGAAAGAAATAAATATACATATTAAAGCTATTATGAACTCCATGGAGCATGTGGGGATCTTCCGATATCCAGGCACTCTTTCTTTCTTTCTTTCTTTCTTTCTTTTTTCTTCTTTTTTTAGAGGGGAGGGGTTAAGGGGAGGGGGGAAGGGTTGATAATTTTTTTTTCCTTCTGTAACCTATTTGAAAATTCAATTAAAAAAATAAATAAGTAATAGTCTAAGGGTGGATAAATCTCCTGGATCTAATGGAATACACCTTTGGGTTCTGAAGGAAGTAGCCGGAGAGATTGTGGAGGCATTAACAATGATCTTTCAAGAACTGATAGATTCTAGCATTGTACTGATGACTGGAAATTTGCAAATGTTACTCTGCTATTTAAGAAGGGTGGGAGGCAGCAGAAAGGAAACTATAGACCTGTTAGCCTGACATCAGTGGTTGGGAAGTTGTTGGAATTGATTATTAGGGATGAGATTACAGAGTAACTGGAGGCACTTGACAAAATAGGCCAAGGCCAGCATTATTTCATGAAAGGAAAATCCTGCCTGACTAATCTACCACAATATTTTGAGGAAATTACAAGCAAGATAGACAAAGGACATGTAGTAGATGTGGTGTACTTGGATTTTCAGAAGGCCTTTGACAAGGTGCTGCACATGAAGCTGCTTCGCAAGATAAGAGACCATGGAATTACAAGGAAGTTACTAGCATAGGTGGAGCAATGGCTGATCGCCAGAAAACAGTGTGGGAATAAAGGGATCCTATTCTGGCTGGTTGCTGGTTACCGGTGGAATTCCACAGGGTCAATGTTGGGATTGCTGTTTTTTACAATATTTGTCAATGATTTGGACTATAAGATTAATGGATTTGTGGCTAAATTTGCTGATCTTACAAAGATGGAGGAGCAGGTAATGTTGAGGAAACAGAGCCTGCAGAGAGACTTAGATAGTTTAGAGGAATGGGCAAAAAGCGGCAAATGAAATGCAATGTTGGAAAGTGTATGGTCATGCACTTTGGTGGAAGAAATAAACAGGCAGACTATTATTTAGATAGGGAGCAAATTCAAAATGCAGAGTTGCAAAGGGGCTTGGAAGTCCTGTGCAGGATACCCTGGAGGTTAAACTCCAGGCTGAGTCGGTGATCAAGAAGGTGAATGCAATATTGGGATTCATTTCTAGAGGCATAGAAATAAGAGCAGGGATGTGATGTTGAGGCTGTATAAGGCACTCATGAAACCACACAGAGTATTGTGTGCAGTTTTGGGCTCCTTATTTTAGAAAGGATATACTGACATTGGAAAGGGTTCAAAGAAGATTCACGAGAAGAATTCCAGGAATGAAAGTGTTACCATATGAGGAACATTTGGAGCTATTGAGCTGTATTTCCTGGAGTTCAGGAGAATAAGGGATGATCTCGTAAAAACATTCCGAATGTTAAAAGACCTGAACAGATTAGATATGGCAAAGTTATTTCCCATGTAGGGGAGTCTAGGACAAGAGGGCATGACTTCAGGATTGAAGGATGTCCATTTAGAAAAGAGATGCAAAGAATTTACTTTAGTCAGAGGGTGGTAAATGTGGAAATTGTTGCCATGAGCAGCTGTGGAGGCCAAGCCATTAGGTGCATTTAAGGCAGAGATAGATAGGTTCTTGGATTAGCCAGGGTATCAAAAGGTATGGGGCGAAGGCAAGGGAGTCAGGATGACTGGATCAGCCCATGATTGAATGGTGGAGCAGACTCGATGGGCTGAATGGCTTACTTCTGCTCCTATATCTTATGGTCTTAAGTGCTGTAGATAATTTGTGTCTTTCTCTAAGGTACTGCCCTCAGCTATACAACTTAGTAGTTTGTTCCATGTGTCCACTCTCACTGTGTAAAGAAATGCTTCCTGATGTTATTCTGAGACCAGTCTCCACCTATAGCTCTGTGTTCTTTATAATGGGTTAATTTTGAAGTAGCAGCTGGCATCTACCTTACTTATACCCTTAATGATTTTGAACTCTTCTATCATGTCTCTTTTCATTTTACATCTAATTAGGCTTAAAAAAGATTTAATTATTTTAACATTTCTTCATAGCACATGCCCTTCAGACCTGGAATGAGTCTAGTCACTCTTCTCTGAGCTCTCTCCAGTGCCTTTACATCCCTCACACAATATGGAGACCAAAACAGTACACTATTCCCAGTGTATGGCCTCACAAGAGCATTATGCACCTTAAGGAGAACATCTCTAGACTTGAATTCCACTGAGCGCATTATAAACCACAACATACTCCCTCCCTCTCTCCCAGTGTAGAGTGCCCTCCTGCTTCAAAACATCCACCACTGTCCCTGCACCTAGAAAGACCAAGGTAACACGCCTGAATGACTGGTGTCCTGTTGCACTCACATCAATAATAGGCAAATTCTTTGAGAGGCTGCTCAAAGACCACTTTTGCAGCATGACATCACCACACTGGACTCTCTGTAATTCGCCTATTGACAGAACCAGTGGACGGATGACACAATAGCCACAGCTCTACACACCATCCTTACACATCTGGAAAAGAGGGATGCTTATGTGAGAATGCTGTTCTTGGACTACAGTTCAGCATTCATCACCATAATTCCCTCCAGACTTGACAAGAAGCTCAGTGACCTTGGCCTTCACGCTGTCTTGTGCAGCTGGATCCTAGACCTCCTGTCAGATGCCTGGTAGGTGGTAAGTGTGGGCTTCCTCACCTCTAACCCTCTGAAGCTCAGCATAGGTGCCCCCCAGGGTTGAGTCCTAAGCCCCCACCTTTACTCTCTGTATACCCATGACTTTGCCACCCACAGCTCCAATCTGCTAATTAACTTTGCAGATGATACTATATTGATTGGTCTTATCTCAAATAATAACAAGGCAGCCTACAGAGAGGAAGTCATCACCCTGACACCGTGGTGTCAAGAAAACAACCTCTCCCTCAATGTTGCAAAAACAAAGCAGCTGGTTGTGGACTACAGGAGGAATGGAGTCAGGCTCACCCCGATTGACATCAATGGATCTGGGGTTGAGAGGGTGAACAGCTTTAAGTTCTTCAGTATACACACATACTGGCTCTGTGGTGAAAAAAGCACACCTGTGCCTCTTTCACCTCAGACAGTTGAAGAAATTCAGCATGAGTACCCAAATCCTAAGGAATTTCTACATGGGCACAATTGAGAGCATCCTGACTGGCTGCATCACAGCCTGGTATGGGAGCTGTACTTCCGTCAATCGCAGGGCTTTGCAGACAGCCCAACACATCTGTGGATGTGAACTTCCCACTATTCAGGACATTTACAGTGACAGGTGTGTTTTTTTTCAAAAAAGCCTGAATGATCATTGGGGACCCGAGTCACCCCAACCACAAACTGTTTCAGCTGCTACCATCCGGGAAATGGTACCGCAGCATAAAATCCAGGACCAACAGGCTTCGGGACAGCTTCTTCCACCAGGCCACCAGACTGATTAATTCATGCTGACACGATTGTATTTCTAAGCTATATTGACAGTTCTGTTGTATATCTTATTGTACATACAATTTGTTACAAGATACTATAATTTGTACATTGCACATTCAGATGGAGACATATCATAAATATTTTTACTTCTCACATATGTGAAGGATGTAAGAAATAAAGTCAATTCAATACAATTCAATTCACCATTCTATTGGGCTTCCTTATCACTTTGTGCAGTGTCTAGATATTGATAGTGATGAGTGTACCAGGACACCCAAATCACCCTCATTCAGTGTACTTTCAAACTCAAGCCCCTCCATTGTATACTTCTATCTAATATTTCTACTTCCTACATGAAGTGGTTTACAGTTACTTACATTAAATTTCATCTGCCATTTATATTCCCACATCTGGATTTTGTTCAGATCTAACTGCTGCCTGAATGTTATCAGCCTATCTCTCTAATTTTGTGTCATTGGCAAACTTTAATTGCTATTTGTTCTGCCTCTCCGAGCTGGATCTGAAACCAATTTAGTGATCATCAAAAGATAGGGCAGCTGCGGTAGAAAGCAAAAAATGTTTACAGAAATGTTTCTTAACAACAAAATGACTGATCGCAGTGGACATCCTTTTGAAGTGAGTGGAGGAAAGTTTAGAGAAGATGTCAGAAGTAGGTTTTTTTACTCAGAGATTGGTGGGTGTCTGGAAACGCAACAGCCTGTGAAGCTTATCGAATTTGATACATTAGACACATTAGACCCTTTAGAACAGAGATAAGAAGGAATTTTCTTTAGCCAAAAGGTGATGAACCTGTGGAATTCATTGCCGCAGATGGCTGTGGAGGCCAAGTCATTGGGTATATTTAAAGCGGATGTTGAGTGGTTCTTGTTTAGTAAAGGTGTCAACGGTTACAGGGAGAAGACCAGAGAATGGGGTTGAGAGGGATAATAAATCAGCCATGATGGAATGGCAGAGCAGGCTTAGTATGCAAAGTGGCCTGATTCTGCTCCTGTGCTTTATGGTCTTGTGGTCTTATGAAGAACAAAGATGTATGCACTGTTTACTGAAGTATTTAGGTCTATGTCCATTTGCAAGAAAGCAGAACTTCCCATCTGAAAATGAAAATATGCAACTAGTCAATCTTCTACATCATTGTTCATGTACAATTTACCATCTCTACCCTCAACAGCTGGAGAATAAGTAGAATTAGATGGGGGGACAGTGAGCAGAGAGAGAGAATTCAGTGTGTGTGATGCATTAGACTTGGATGGGCATGCAGATGAAAGAAATTTGGAAAGTTATGTACCTGATAGTGGACTTCAGAAAGGGTAAGATGAGAGAACACACAACAGTTCTCATGGAGGGATCGGAAGTGGAAAGGGTAAGTAATTTCAAGTTCCTGGGAATCAACAACTCTGAGAATCTATCCTGGACCCAACATATTGGTGCAGCTACAAAGAGGCCATGACAGCAGCTACTTTTCATTAAGAGTTTGAGAAGATTTGGTATGTCACCAAAGATACTCATGAATTTTTACAGATTTACCATGGAAAACCTTGTAATTGGTTGCATCACTGTCTGATATCAGGGAGGACGGGTTGTGGGGCTACTCACAGGATCAAAGTACGCTGCAGAGAGTTCTAAAATTAGTCAGATCTACCATGGGCACTCAATTCCAATCCACAGTATCTAGGGCGCCTTCAAGGAACAGTGCCTCAGAAAACTAGCGGCCACGATTAAGGACCCCCACCCAGAATATGCCTTCTCATTGCTACCAACATGAATGTGGCACACACTCAGTGATTCAGAAACTGCTTCTTCCCCTCTATCATTTGATTTCTGAATGGGCATTGAACACTACTTCACTACTTTATTTCTAATATGGCACTACTTAGTTAATTTAACTATTATATATATATTTACTATAATCCATGTTTTTTTATTGCAGTATATATTGCACTGTAGCGCTGGTGCAAAGACAACAAATTTCATGACACATGCCGGTGATATTAATTCTGATTCTGTGTAAGAGAGTGGGAGTGGGGGTTACTTTGATTATGGAGAAGGTTAAAATGTGGGCAGAACATTGTAGGTCAAAGGGCCTGTACTGTTCTGTGTTCTATATTCTATGTCATCCCATAGTCATGGCACTGTAATGATTAGCATAATGCTTTACAGTACAGCTGACCCAGGTACAATCCTCACCATTGCCTGCGAACGTGTGAGTTTCATCCCGGTGCTCCGGTTTTCTCTTACAGTCCAAAACCATACCAGCCAGTCGGTTAATTGGTCATTGTAAATTGTCTCCTAATAAGGCAAGGATTAAATCAGTGGATTGTCAGGTGTCATGGTACAAAGTTACAGAAAGGCCTGTTCTATGCTGTATCTCAATAAATTCCAAAAAACAGCATTTCAGCTTTGCCCCATATCAGACAAAGGCTAAAGATCCCTGATAAAATTTTCCTTCTCCTTACATTAAGTAGGTAATCAGAAGCTGGTGTGAAGGAAAGACAATTCAGCAGATACTGCTCCCTACACTATTGAGTGTAACATCCTGGACAATGCTCATTTTATGCAATGCTCCAGATTTCCAGCATATACAGTCTCCCTTGTGTATCTGTATTCCCATTTGGCTGAGAGTACAAAGTTATTCTAGACCAGAATGAATCAGAATTCTGCCCACTTTCTTTCCTTAAAGCTGTGACTACGTCTCAAGCGGATTGTACTGAGAGCCTGGATGCTCTATAAATTAACAGCTTCAAATCCCACACAATTGATACTTGGTGCAATAATGACTCTCACTTTCACTTACTGACTTGGTTTAAATCCAGTGCTGACTCTAGTCTACAACGGGACATGATATGGACAATTGCCTTCAATCAAGAACTACAGAACTAAATTGTTACTGTCTCTACTTGTATTGGGAAAGGTTACATCAACAACAACTACCTCTATTTATATAGTATCTTTAACAAGAATATTCCTATTCTTATTTTGAAGCAAAGGAGAATGAGGTATGATATTATTGTCTGTTATACACCCTGTCATATGACATAGACGATCATTGTCTTTCCATGACCATGATTGTTCTTGGTCATTTTTCTACAGAAGTGGTTTGCCGTTGCCTTCCTTTCTGGGCAGTGTCTTTACAAGATGGGTGACCCCAGCCATTAACAATACTCTTCAGAGATTGTCTGCTTGGTATCCATGCTCACATAACTAGGACTACTAGCTGCTCATACGACCATCCAACACCTGCTCCCATGCCTTCATGTGACCCTGATAGGGGGCTAAACAGGTGCCACACCTTGCCCAAGGGTAACCTGCAGTCTAGCAGAGGGAAGGAGTGCCAATGCATAGAATCTCTACCTAAGGTTTGGGGAATCAAGAACTAGAGGCATTGGTTTAAAATAAGAGTGGTAAGACTTAATAAGGGCAGCTTTATCCCCACAGAGAATAGTCTACACATGGAATGAGCTGCCATAGGAAGTGGTTGAGGCAGGTACTTTAACAACATCAAAAAGACACTTGAACAGGTACATGCTTAGGAAAGACTTTACAAGGGGTTTCCAAACTAGGGTCCATGGACCCCTTGCTTAATGGTATTGGTCTATGGCATAAAAGTGTCTGGGAACCCCAGGGTTAGAGGACTAAGAGCCAATAATGAGCAAATGTGCCTAAATTAAATGTGAATGACTACCTAATATGCAGAAGTGAAATCAATCAGAAACGGAAGCTAAGACATATTACCTGAATACTTGTTTACAGTATTTTCAATCATGATGGATCCGGCCCGAAACACCAATTGTTTATTCCTCACCATAGTTGCTGGGTTCCTCCAGTGTTTTGTGTGGGTTGCTCTGGATTTCCAGCATTTGCAGGATTTCCTGTGTTTATCAATTTTAATAAATAATTTTTGAGGAGGAAAGGAAGTTTATTTCCTACAACATCCCAAAGACATTTGTAGGTTCATCAGCCTCTGTAAATTGCCCCATGTGTGTAGGGTGAGTGGTACATCTGAAGGCTGATGGGAAGTGGGGGGGGGGGGTCTCAGAATCTGGTTTACTATCACTGACATACAGTTCAGTGCAAGTCTTGCATCGTACTGCTGCCACAAAAAAAAAACAAATTTCATGACGTATGTGATTGATGATAAACCTGATTCCGATACGGGTCTCTATTGTGGACTGAGAGTGAAAAGGGAGCAGGGAGAGGGGAGAGTGCAAGAAGCACCAAAGAGACATTCTGTAATGATCAATTAACCAATCGTTTGGAATCAATTGACCTTACCTGGCATCTCAGATCTGAGTGTGTCTGCACCTGCACCACCCACCACCCTTGGCACTCTTTCTCTGCAACCTGTTCTGTACCTGTCCTACGGTGCTCCCCCCTTTCCATTCCCAAAATCCTTTGCCCTCACCAGATTTGCAAATATATATTTGCCTCAGACATTTGTGCAGTACCGTGTGCTGTAAAATGTGTTGTTTTGCAGCAACAGTAAATTACAATACAAATAAAATTAATGTTACATTATGAAATATATATACAAATAAGGAAGCAGTTCAGAAAGAGGGCAAAATGTGAGGTAGTGTTCATGGTCCATTCATGAATCAGATGGTGAAAGGGAAGAAGCTGCTCCTAAAATGCTGAGTGTAGGACTTCAGGTTCCTATACTTCCTACTTGACGGTAGTAATGAAAAGAGGGCATGTCCTGGATAGTGAAGGCCCTTAATGATGGGGATGATTGAATTTACAAACCTTTGCAGCTTTTCCCAAACCTGTGCATTAGTGTCTCTTTATGAATGCTATTTCAACCAGTCAGAATGCTTTCCAAGGTATATCTTTGCTGACATACCAAATTTCCTGAAACTCCTAATGAATATAGCCAGTGGTGTTCCTTATTTGAAATTGCATCAAAATGTTAGTTTCAGGATAGATTTTCAGACATGTTGATACCCAGGAACCCAGGGAAAATAAAAGGGAGTTAAAAAAAACTGATGGAGGAATTCAATGGGTCAGGACTGCAGTTCATTCTATATACTCACCATCCCTGTGTGAAAAAGTTATCCCTCAGGTCCCTTTTAAATCTTTCCGCTCTCACCCTAAATCTATGTCCCCTAATTTTGTGCTCACCTACTCTGGGGAAAAGACAGTTACCATCCAGTTTATCTAAATCTTTCTTAATCATAAACACTTCTGTAAGGTAATACACACAAAAACACTCTTGGAAAAAGACCTAATTTTTCATCTGAGTAGCATCCAACTTGACAACATGACCATTGATTACTCTAAGATCTGGTGAATTCTCACCCCTCTTTTCTTCTCATTCTTTTCATTCCCCAGTCTAGCATCTCTTTTACCCATTCTCTTCTCATCACCTGTCTCTGCTGCCTGCTCTCCTTCCTTTTGTCCCATGGTCCACTCTCCTTTCCTACCAGATTCCTTCTTCCTCAAACCTTCATCTTTTTCACCTATCGCAACCCAGCTTCTCACTTTATTCCCCACTCCTGCACAGACCCATACTTTCCTCTTCACCTGGCCGCACTTTGCCAGTTTTTACTCCTTTCTCTTCGCTCATCTTCTTACTCTGGATTTTTCCCTCTTCCTTTCCAGTCCTGATGGAGGGTCTTGGCCCAAAATGTCAACTGTTTATTCCCCTCCATAGATGCTGCCTGATCTGCTGAGTTCTTCCAGTATTTTGTGGCTGTTGCTCTAGGGGTCCAGCATTTGCAGAATCTCTTCTCTAAGGTCATCCCTCAATTTCTGATGTTGCATCAAATACCTGTGTGGGAGAATGCCAATGCATGTTTGACTCTTGTAAGCAGAATGGCCAGTTTACATGTTGTTAAACTCAATGGCTTGATAACTTTAAAAGAGAAGTGAACAGATAAGGGAGGAAGATTACATTAAAAGTTTTTTCTCACTAGCATTCATTACTTAACTAGAGCACCATTGTAAACAGATGATTTAGTCTTTAATCACAGATCACTGACTTCAAACAAGTAAGATATTTGGATATTTGTCCACAGATCCGTGATCATTAGCTGCTTCTGGGATGACCACGACAGATGTTGTGTAAGTATCTTTGTTTGTTCTTCCTTCTCCTTCACCACAATTTATAAACATAGACATGAGTCACTGCTCGCTCTCCATCTTTTCAACCCAGGAGATGCTCCCAGTGCATAAAACTCAGTGTTTAGAATGCTAAATCAAAGAGGTTTAAACCAAAGTCAGAACACTGCAAACTAGAAATACAAACAGAGAGATGCTGTAAACATCTGGCAGGCCAGGCAGCAGCTGTGAATTGGGGAGAAAAGGCAGTGCGGGATTGAAAAGAGATGATCTACCTAACGTGTCACATTTCCTAACACCAGACCCACTCCTCATTGTACCGCAGCTTCATGTACACAGTCTTTGCAAAGTTTAAACAAGTGTGAAGAAAGCAGCATTCATTATCAAGGACCCTCATCATCCAGGCCATGTTCTCTTCTCCCTAGTAATACCATCAGCAAGGAGGTACAGGAGCCTTAGATCTCACACCATCAGGTTCAGGAAGAATTATTACCCTTCAACCATCATGCTCCTGAACCAGTGTGGATAACTTCACTCACCTCAACTCTGAACTGATTCCACAACTGACAGACTCACTTTCAAGGACTCATCGACCCTTGCTCTTGGTATGATTTATTTATTCATTTGTTACAGTTCAGAGCTTCAGAGTTCGGAATTCAATTTGATGTCCTCTGTAAGAAGTGTGTGCATGCTTCCCGTGACCACATGGGTTTCCGCCAGGTTTTCCAATTTCTTCCCACAGTCCATAGATGTACCAGTTAGTAGGTAAATTGGTCATTGTAAATTGTCCTGTGGTTAAGCTAGTGTTAAATAGGTGGGCTGCTGGGTGGTATGTCTCATTGGGCCAGAAGGGCCTATTGCATGCTGTAGCTCTAAATAACTTATTTCATTTTTCTGTATTTGCACAGTTTGTATTCGTTTGGATGTTGGTTGCTTGTCTGTCATTGTGTGTAGTTTTTCATCGATATTATTGTGCTTCTTTGTGTCTACCATGAAAGCCCACAAGAAAATGAATCTCAGGGTTCTATACGATGAATTTGATAATAAATTTACTTTTTAAATGTAGTATTTGAAGAACTTCTATTTCATTTTAAATTCCCATTCACACACTGACATGTGGCAGTTATATACTTGCCTCCCAACAGTAGCTGGAATGCGGACCGCAATTACAACGGGAAATAGAAAAACCGCGTCCAAAAGGGCAACAGTATGACAGTCATGGGAGATCTTAACGTGCAGGTCGATTGGGGAAAATCAGGTTGGAAATTGATCATAAGAGAGGTTGTTGAATGTCTATGAGATGTCTTTTTAGAGCAGTTTGTCATTAAGCCTTATAGTGGATCAGCTTTACTGGATTGGGTGTTATGTAATGAACCAGAGGTGATTAGGGAGCTTAAGGTATAAGAACAATGAGGAACCAGTGATCACAATATGATTAAGTTCAACTTGAAATTTGATAGGGAGAAAGTAATGTCTGATGTAGCAGTGTTTCAATGGAGTAAAGGAAATTACAGTGGTATGAGAGACGGGCTGGCCAAAGTAAATGGGAAGGAGATGCTGGCAGGGATGACAGTAGAACAGCAATGGAGTGAATTTCTGGAGAAAATGAGGGATGTGCAGGACAGATGTATTCAAAAAACAAAGAAATTCTCAAATAGCAAAATAGTTTAACTGCAGCTGACAAGGAAAGTCAAAGCTAAAGTAAAAACAAAAGAGAGGACATACAACAAAGGAAAAATTAGTGGGAAGATTGAAGATTGAGAAACTTTTAAAAACCTACAGAAAGAAACTAAAAGAATCATTAGTAGGGAAAAGATGAAATATGAAAGCAAGCTAGCAAATAACATCAAAGTGAATAGTAAAAGCTTTTTCAAGTATGTGAAAAATAAAAGAGAGATGAGAGTGGATATAGGAGCACTAGGAAATGATGCCAAGGTGATAGCAGATGAACTAAATGAGTATTTTGCATCAGCCTTCCCTATGGAAGTCACTAGCAGTGTGCCAGATGTTGTAGCGTGCCAAGGAAGAGAAGTGAGTGTAGTTACTATGACAAGGGATGTGGTACTGAAAAGCTGAAAGACCTAAGGATACATAAGTCACCTGGACCAGAGGAACTGCACCCAAGGGTTCTGAAAAAGGTAGCAGTAGAGATTGTGGAGCCATTAGCAATGATCTTTCAAAAATCATTTGACTCTGGCATGATGTCATGACTGGAAAATTGTAGATATCACTCCACTCTTTAAGAAAGGAGGAAGGCAGCAGAAGGGAAATTATAGACCAGTTAGCCCAGCCTCAGTGGTTGGGAACAATTTGGAGTCAATTGTTAGGGATGAGGTGATGGAGTACTTGGTGACACAGGACAAGATAGAACAAAGTCAACATGGTTTCCATCAGGGAAAATCTTGCCTGATGAACCTGTTGGAATCCTTTGAGGAGATTACAAGTAGGAAGGATAAAGGGGATGCAGTGGATGTTGTATATTTGGACCTTCAGAAGGCCTTTGACAAGGTGCCGTACATGAAGTTGCTGACCAAGTTAAGAGCCCATGGTACCACAGGGAATTTACTAACATGGTTAGAGCATTGGCTGATTGGTAGGAGACAGTGTGTGGGAAGAAAAATATCCTAGTCATGTTGGCTGCCAGTGACTAGTGGTTTTCTGTAGGGTTCAGTGTTGGGACCATTTCTTTTTATGCTGTATATCAATGATTTAGATGATGGAATAGATGGCTTTGTTGCCAAGGTTGCAGATGATTTGTGGAAGGACAGGTAGTTTTGAGGAAGTAGGTAGGCTGCTGAAGGACTTAGACAGATTAGGAGAATGGGCAAGGAAGTGGAAAATGAAAGGAACTGTTGGAAAATGCATGGTCATACACTTTGGTAGTAGAGATAAATGTACGGACTATAAAAGTATACTGATCAAGATTTATTTATTATTATTTCTATACTATGTATTGTATTGAACTGCTGCTACTAATTTAACTAATTTCACATCATATGCCGGTGATAATAAACCTGATTCTGATTCAGACTATTTTCTAAATGGAGACAAATTACAAAAAACTGAGGCACAAAGGGACTGGGAGTCCCTGTGCAGGATACCCTAAAGGTTATCTTGCAGGCTGAGTTGGTGGTGAGGAAGGTAAATGCAATGTTAGCATTCATTTCAGGAGTTCTAGAATACAAGAGCAGGGATGTGATGTTGAGTCTCTATAAGGTACTAGTGAGGCCTCACCTTGAATATTGAGAACAGTTTTGGGCTCATCATCTAAGAAAAGTTGTGCTGGCATTGGAGAGGATTCAGAGGAAGTTCATAAGAGCCTGGGTCTGTACTTGCTGTATTTTAGAAGGATGAAGGGAGATCTCATTGAAATGTTTCGGATGTTAACAGGCCTAGACAGAGATGTGGAAGGGATGTTTCCTAAGGTGGGGGAGTCTACGACAAGAGGGCACAGCCTCAGTATAGAGGAGTGTCCACTTAAAACAGAGATGCAGAGAAATTTCTTCAGCCAGATAGTGATGAATTTTTGGAATTTTACCACAGGCAGCTGTGGAAGCAAGGTCATTGGGTGCATTTTGGGCAGAGGTTGATTGGTTTCCGATTGGACATGGCATCAAAGATTATGAAGGAATGGGGTTGGGGGGGGAGCAAAAAGCATCAGCCATGATTGAATGGAGAAGCAGACTTGAAGGGCTAAATGGCCCAATTCTGCTCCTATGTCTTATGGTCTTATGTCTGTCCATGGTCTCTTGTACTGCTATGATGAAGCCAAACACAAAAAGGAAGAGCAACCCTATTCATAGCATCAGGATGGAGGCTAACTAGGTGGAATATGATATGTAGTTCCTCCGCAGAATATGATATCTGTGTTTGACCTCATCATGGCCATAGAGAAGGCCATAAACAAACATATTGGATTGGTAAAGGGATGTCAAAATAAAATAGGTGGCCACCAACAGATCTTTCCTCTTATTTTCAACAGAGTGAAGGCGCTCAGCAATGTAGTCCCTAATCTGTGCCATGTATCACCAATGTTGAGGAGGCTGCACCTCGGAACATTGGATGTAATCGATGGCCCCGATAAACTCGCATATGATACTGTTGGCATGATCTTCGATTTCTCTAGCTTCTGATAATTTCTTCATTCTCGCTCCTTACTCTTTTCCTCCACCATCTTCTTGTTCTGTTTTATCATCATCATCATCATCGTCATTATATGCAGTGTCTATGATGTGAACGATCACGGCCTTTCCATGATCGGGATGCTAACCAGGTGGTACCCCTTGCCCAAGGGTGACTTGAAGGCCAGTGGAGGGAAGGAGCACCTTGGCACCTCTTTTTATAAAGATGCATCTTCATCCCACCACTCTACCTCTTTTCTTTCCAGCCCCGAAGGAAGTTTTCAGCTCATAACATTGATTATTTTTCATTTCCTTAGAAAGTGCTTGACCTGCTGAGTTCTTCCAGCATGTAAGACCATAAGACATAAGAGCATAATAAGGCCATTTGGCTCATCAAGTCTGCTCCACCTTTTAATCATGGCTGATCCTTTTTTCCCCTTCACAGCTCCACTCCCCAGCCTTCTCCCTATAACCTTTCATGCAGTGTCCAAACAATCTCTGCCTTAAATACTCCCTATGACCTGACCTCCACAGCAGCCTGCGGTAACAAATTCCACAAATTCAACACCCCCTGGCTAAAGAAATGTCTCCACTCCTCTGTTTTAAATGGACAAACTTCTATCCTGAGGCTGTGCATTTCCAGCAACTGCAAAATCTTTTGTGTTTATGATTCGCTGCTGTATATTTAGTTCAACATTCCCATGTTGTGACATGGTTAAACAAGGATAGACTATTGGCTGTGACGGCACTCTGCAGGAAGCCTGGTGGAGACGCTGTCTGTCTGAGATGGGTCAGGTTGTCTCCAGTTCATTCGCTTCATTCCAAGGTGCATATTAGATCAAAGCTTGGAGGAAACTCTTTTTATTGCACATTCTTGGCATCACGTGACAAGACATCAAAGGACAAGGTTTCAGATATTTGTGGAAGGGCTAGGATAGGATTCTTTAGAACAATATTCTTTTCATAATAACGACATTTAAAAGACACTTGTGCAGGTCTATGCATAGGAAATAATCAGAGGGATATGGGCCATGTGTTGCCCAATGAGACTGGGTTAGTGAATCTAGGTCAGCATGGATGAGTTCATAACCAATAGCAGGGTTATTATCACTGACATACGGCATGATTTTTTTGTAGCAGCAATACAGTAGAAGACAGTAAAAAATTACTGTAAGTTAAAATAAAAACAAATAATAAATGGTGTAATAAAGAGGGCTAGTGAGGTAGTGTTAATGAGTTTACAACAAAAGTATTAAATAAATAATAGAAAAGAGAAATACGAAGGTAGTGTTCATGGGTTCAATGTCCTTAATGATGGCTGCTGCTTTCTTGAGGCACTGCCTCTTCAAGATGTCCTCAATAGTGGGGAGGGTGGTGTCTGTGACCAAGATTGCAGAGTCTACGCCCTCAGCAGCCTCATTCAAAGTGCCCATTTTGTAGTGTATCATGGTGGCTCTATAATAGGAAAGAGTCTTTGGTCAAGTGTTTTCGGAATAGTCGAATTCTAGCACCTTGGCGCTGAAAAGGCGCCAGGTTTTCTGAGTGCATCACGGAGTTGCAAAGCACAGAAGTGGGCTCTAATGCCCACTATGAATATTCCAACCTCTGCCCAGTTGTGCAAGGTCCTGTGTTAGCTTCTCACAACACAGAGAATTGTATAGCACAAGGAGGTATTTCATAAACCAGTGTGGAGAACTCACCTCAACACTGAATTCAGAATTTTCAAGGACCTTGTATCTCTATTCCCCAGGATTATCTATTTATTTGTTTGTTTGTTTGTTTGTTTACTTGATACCTGATTTTTTTCTTTGCATGGATGCAGAGGGTCCTTGTTGATGGATGCTGCTTTCTTCACATTTGTTTAAACTTTGCAAAGACTGTACACATGAAGCTACAGTTCAGTGTCAGGAAATGTGACACGTCAGGTAAATCAGCTCTCATCAGCCCTGCTCTGCTGTGAAGCAATGCCTTTGCTCCCTGATCTGGCCTGCCAGATGTTTACTGCATCTCTCTGTTTGTATTTCTAGTTTGCAGTGTTCTGACTTTGGTTTAAACCTCTTTGATTTTGCATTCTAAACACTGAGTTTTATGCACCGGGAGTGTCCTAAATCTGATGATGTGGGACTTGAGGCTCCTGTACCTCCTTCCTGATGGGCCCCTGATGATTTATGCTGCTTCCTTGTGCCAACGCTCTTTACTGATGTGCTCATAGGTGGGGAGGGCTTTACCTTTGATGGACTGAGCTGAACCTAATACTTTTTGTAGTCTTTCCCATTCTCTGACTTAACTGACATTAAATTTGTGAGTCTGTGGTGGAAGTGCAGTTTAAAAATATCCAGTTACTATAAACTACAAAAATAAATATACACTTCAAAATGAAAGGAAGAACAGGATGGTGTTCTTGGACCAACCATAAATCTGATGGCAGAAGGGAAGTATTTACTTAATTATGCCACTGGCATTTAGAGCAGCAATAAACCTCTTCCATCGCTGTCTGACCGTAACGTCGCACACTGGCATAAGATTCTTCTTTGCTGTTTCTATTACCACTCTTAGTCTGGTCTCTACCATTTGACCTGTTTGGCTTATGGATGACCCTACCAAGAGCCAAAACATAAAGCCCTGACTCCAGCCCTGACTCCAGCCCTGACTCTTGGAGGATGGAGGGGAAGTATCTGTTTCTAATTCTCTGAGTGTCAGACTTTAGGCTTGTCTACATCCTCCCTGATGGTAGAAACAAGAAGAAAGCATGCCGCAGATGACCAGCATCCTTAGTGAAAGCTGCCAACTTCTTGAGGCACTGCCTCATGAAGATGCCTGTGATGGTGAGTGGGTTGTGCCGCAGACTGACTTGCTGGGTATGTCCTGCAGCCCTGCAATTTATAATGCATTGTATTCCTTATCTGTCTTAATCTATTTGACCAAATGTCACCTGATACATATTCCTATGGATATCCTGAACATGGACACTGCCTTTGCCCTGTCCATTACCAATACTGAAACTTATTCCTGAATTGCCTCCAACTTCTCCAGTATGATGAAGTGTTTTTGATCTGAAATATCAACTCTCATTTTGGTTTCCAAAGATGCTGTCATCACTTTCTGTGGTTCTCTGTTTTTTTTTTTTCATTTTGCTTCGTCACATGCAGAACAGAACAGCTCTAAAGATGTTAACACAAATTTTATAAGTATGATTAAAGACATGAAGAGCTTTGATCACAAAAAATTCTATTATTGTAAGGATGTCACTAGTAGTATTTTAAGCTGCCTACGAAACATCGTCACATATCACCAGTGCTATCCTGATAGCGATACAACTCTTGTTTTCAGTATTGTTAATATTTTATTTGCATAATTTGTCTTCTTTTGCACGCTGTTTGTCATTCAGTCTGTTTATATAACACATAAAGGGACACTAAGGGGCAGAAAACGCTGGTGGGAGTTGTGTACAGGCCACCTAACAGTAGTAGTGAGGTTGGGAATGGCATTAAACAGGAAATTTGAAATGCGTGCAATAAAGGAACAGTAGTTATAATGGGTGACTTCAATCTACATATAGATTGGGTGAACCAAATTGGTAAGGGTGCTGAGGAAGAGGATTTCTTGGAATGTATGCGGGACGGTTTTCTGAACCATCATGTCGAGGAACCAACTAGAGAGCAGGCCATTCTAGATTGGGTATTGAGCAATGAGGAAGGGTTAGTTAGCAATCTTGTCGTGCGAGGCCCCTTGGCTAAGAGTGACTATAATATGGTGGAATTCTTCATTAAGTTGGAGAGTGACATATTAATTCAGAAACAAAGGTTCTGAACTTAAAGAAGGGTAACTTTGAAGGTATGAGACATGAATTAGCTAAGATAGACTGGCAAATGATACTTAAAAGGATTGATGGTAGATATGCAATGGCAAGCATTTAAAGATTGCATGGATGAACAACAACAATTGTTCATCCCAGTTTGGCAAAAGAATGAACCAGGGAAGGCAGTGCACCCATGGCTGACTAGGGAAATTAGGTATTGTCCAAAGAAGAAACATATAAATTAGCAAAAAAAAAGGCACACCTGAGGTCTGGGAGAAATTCAGAGACCAGCAGAGGAGGACAAAGGGCTTAATTAGGAAAGAGAAAAAAGATTATGAGAGAAAGCTGGCAGGAAATATAAAAACTGACTGTAAAAGCTTTTATAGATACGTGAAAAGAAAAAGATTGGTCAAGACAAATGTAGGTCGTTTACAGTCAGAAACAGGTGAATTGATCATAGGGAACAAAGACATGGCAGGCCAATTGAATAACTACTTTGGTTCTATCTTCACTAAGGAGGACATAAATAATCTTCCGGAAATAGTAAGGGACCAAGGGTCTAGTGAGATGGAGGAACTGAGGGAAATACATGTTAGTAGGGAAGTGGGGTTAGGTAAATTGAAGGGATTAAAGGCAGATAAATCCCCAGGGCCAGATGGTCTGCATCCCAGAGTGCTTAAGGAAGTAGCCCAAGAAATAGTGGATGCATTAGTGATAATTTTTCAAAACTCCTTAGATTCTGGATTAGTTCCTGAGGATTGGAGGGTGGCTAATGTAACCGCACTTTTTAAAAAAGGAGGGAGAGAGAATCTGGGGAATTATAGACCAGTTAGTCTGACATTGGCGGTGGGGAAAATGCTAGAATTGGTTATCAAAGATGTGATAACAGCACATTTGGAAAGAGATGAAATCATCGGACAAAGTCAGCATGGATTTGTGAAAGGAAAATCATGTCTGACGAATCTTATAGAATTTTTTGAAGATGTAACTAGTAGAGTGGATAGGGGAGAGCCAGTGGATGCGGTATATTTAGATTTTCAAAAGGCTTTTGACAAGGTCCCACACAGGAGATTAGTGTGCAAACTTAAAGCACACTGTATTGGGGGTATGGTATTGATGTGGATAGAGAATTGGTTGGCAGACAGGAAGCAAAGAGTGGGAGTAAACGACCCCTTTTCAGAATGGCAGGCAGTGACTAATGGAGTACTGCAAGGCTCAGTGCTGGGACACCAGTTGTTTACAATATATATTAATGATTTAGACAAGGGAATTAAATGCAGCATCTCCAAGTTTGTGGATGGCACGCAGCTGGGTGGCAGTGTTAGCTGTGAGGAGGATGCTAAGAGGATGTAAGGTGACTTGGATAGGTTAGGTGAGTGGGCAAATTCATGGCAGATGCAATTTAATGTGGATAAATGTGAGGTTATCCACTTTGGTTGCAAGAACAGGAAAACAGATTATTGTCTGAACAGTGGCCGTTTAGAAAAAGAGGAGATGCAACGAGACCTGGGTGACATTGTACACCAGTCATTGAAGGTGGGCATGCAGGTTCAGCAGGCGGTGAAAAAGGCAAATGGTATGTTGGCATTCATAGCAAAAGGATTTGAGTATAGGAGCAGGGAGGTTCTACTGCAGTTGTACAAGGCCTTGGTGAGACCGCACCTAGAGTATTGTGTGCAGTTTTGGTTCCCTAATCTGAGGAAAGACATCCTTGCCATAGAGGGAGTACAAAGAAGGTTCACCAGATTGATTCCTGGGATGGCAGGACTTTCATATGAAGAAAGACTGGATCAACTAGGCTTATACTCGCTGGAATTTAGAAGATTGAGGGGGGATCTTATTGAAACATATAAAATTCTAAAGGGATTGGACAGGCTAGATGCAGGAAGATTGTTTCCGATGTTGGGTAAGTCCAGAACAAGGGGTCACAGTTTAAGAATAAAGGGGAAGCCTTTTAGGACAGAGATGAGGAAAAACTTCTTCACACAGAGAGTGGTGAATCTGTGGAATTCTCTGCCACATGAAACAGTTGAGGCCGGTTCATAGGCTATATTTAAGAGGAAGTTAGATATGGCCCTTGTGGCTAAAGGGATCGGGAGTATGGAGAGAAAGCAGGTACAGGGTTCTGAGTTGGATGATCAGCCATGACCATACTGAGTGGCAATGCAGGCTCAAAGGGCCGAATGGCCTACTCCTGCACCTATTTTCTATGTTTCTATTTTTCTATGTTTCTATATACAGCACTATGCAAAAGTCTTAGGCAGATACATATAGCTAACTGTATTTGTCAACATGAAGCAGAGAGGGAGGTTGTAAATCTGGCAGGAGCAAAGGATGTCAGGAATCGGAAGGGTGGAGTGCCACAGTAAGGATGTGGAGCAGGTGACAGAGAACGTGGGCCATGGGTAAAGGGTGGTGACGCATCCAGACCTGAGACACTAGGCTAGTTCAATTGATTCTGAGCAATTGGTTTTTTGATCATTACAGAATGTCTCTCTGATGCTTCTCACTCCCGCTCCTATCCCTTCCTCTTTTCCCAACTATGATTCACCTCTCCCTGCCCCTCCCCCCTTCCCACCGTCAGTCCACAACAGACACCTATATCGGAATCAGGTTTGTCATCACTCACATATGTCATGATTTTTTGTGTGGCTGCGGCACTGTGCAGTACATAAAATTAATGCAGTACTGTGCAAAGGTCTTGGGTTCCATAACTATATCAATGTGCCTAAGACTTTTGCACAGTACAGTATATTCTTGTTCATAAATTTTATTGTATTTCTTGACTTCCCTCTAAATGCCTGCAAGAAAATGAATCTCAAGTTAGTATATGATAACATACAGTATATATATTTTGATAATAAATTTTATTTCAACTTTAGCGTGAATAGAAATAGTTTTACTTTTCTTGCACAGCAACAGAGAAGCCCACAATGTTCAACAGAACAGCAATAGAAAAGCAAGCCCCTTTCCTCCCTCATACCTACATGCACACACATACCTCCAGACCTTGTCAAGCTGCCTCTGGCCGTCAGCTTCCAGTGGACTAACAGACTAGCAGTCACTGGGGCTCTGACTGACCCAGCGGACTCGCAGGTTCACAGTCCTAGGACTTTGGACATCAAGCCTCAATTTCTCAACTCACCGACTTGGACTTCGACTTTGGGCTTCAAACTTCAGCATCCACATGACCAAGGACCTCACGTAGTCTGTACACACCAGCTGTGTGGTGAAAAAGGCACAACAGCACCTCTTTCACCTCAGATGGTTGAGGAAGTTTGGTCTGGGCCCTCAAATCCCAAGAGATGTCTGCAGGAGCGCAATTGAGAGCATCCTGACTGGCTGCGTCACTGCCTGGTATGGTAAATGTACCTCCTTTAATCGCAGAATTCTGCAGAGAGCGGTAGGGACAGCCCAGCGCATCTGTAGTTATGAACTTCACATGATTCAGGACAATTACAAAGACAGATGTGAGAAAAGGGCGTGAAGGATCATTGGGGACCTGAGTCACCCCATCCACAATCTATTTCAGCTGCTACCATCTGGGAAATGGTACCACATCATAAAAGCCAGGACCAACAGGCTCCGAGACAACTTCTTCCACCAGGCCAACAGACTGATTAACTCACACTGATCTGAGTGTATTTCTATGCTACATTGACTGTTCTATTTATTATAAAATGAGTGCACATTTAGAGGGAGAGGTAATATAAAGATTTTTACTCCTCGTGTATGTGAAGGATGTAAGAAATAAAGTCAGTTCAATTCAATTCAATAGGACTTGCTGAAGATGCGACCCCAAACTCCAAGTCTCAAATTCTGACTCACAGACTCGCTGGCATAAGAGGTCAATGGGCCTCGTGCCTTCTACTTGCATGGACCTCCAATCCCAGGGTCGTCCACATCTCTGGGACTTGTTCACTTGGTGTGATTGGGGGGGGGTGTGGTCATCAGCCCTTGTCTTCACTGGTCTTCGTCTACAGCACTTACAACCAAAAGTTCACCACGGAAATTTCTATCCAGCTGTGTGAGCGGAGCGGAGACCTAGACTCCAACCTTATCTCTAACTCACCTCCATTTCTGTCACTTAACCTTAAAGAAGAAGACAGCCCTTAACTCCGAGTAGAATCATCAGGACGCCATCATGATAGCGTTTTTTTTTTTAGCAGGCTTACTTGTTTTTACAAGACCGAGTTGTAGCTCGACGCTTAACCCAGCACGGATGGAAAGCGTGCAAGGGAGCCGGCTGGATTTGAACTTGGGAGCCTTCGCTCTGAAGTCCGGCGCTGATGCCACTACACCAACAGCCGGCATCGCATTAGATTCAAGATGGAGGTGCGACGCAGCTTGCAGCAGCCACTCTGGAGCTGATTATCTGTTATTTGTGAAGTGGGGTGCTGTGCGCAATCATCAGTTGAAAATGGACGTGGGAGCACGGAGCAACATCTGGAAATCTCCAGGAAGACCTCTTTTGTTGCTGTTGCTGTTGTGAGGTCCGGGTCTCTGGTGGGAAGAACAGGCCCCCAGTCCTCGGGGTTGCGTTGGCGGGGGTGTCTTAATACGCTCGGCAGAGGATGGTGCTCGGAGAAGCTGTGCTGGAGGGGATGGTCGGAGTTTCGACGGACTTGGAATCCACTGCGGTCAGGTCGTGTACACTGTGTGCTGCGTCTGTGAGGCTGGGTCCGGTGGCGCCGTGGAAGTCCATAGCAGGGGTATTCCCTTCTGTCGCCGGCGTGGGATGACGAGTCAATCAGGATGCTGAGGACTTGTGGAAACTGTGTGGTGGTTCCTTTCAGTCTTATAGTTTTTTAACATCTTTGGACTATTTTTACTGTGCCCATGGTCTGTTTTTTTTATCAATTATGCTATTGTTTGCACTGTTGTAACTATATGGTTTTGTGCAGGTCTTGTAGCTTTAGTTTTGGTCTTGTTTGTCTGGTGGATTTGGAGCTCCTTTCCGGGGAACACGCTAGACAGTAGCGCGATATTAATATGCAGCAGCCTCTCTGGACTCTGGATTGGGGATTGCCAAACATTATGTGGATTTTCTGGTGTAGTCTGTTTTGTCATATGCTTTTGTGATATCATTCTGGGGGAACGTTGTCTCATTTTTTAACTGCATTGCATTTGTCGTTTTAACTGAATCTGAATAAGCTGACCTCTAACTTCCTGCTCCATCCCAAAACTCATCCCTGCAAACCTAAAAGTCAACTAAACCTGAGCCAGGACCTCAATGGACTTGGTGGGTCTCAGTGGACTGCAGCTTAGTGGCTACTGAGTGTATTTCTGTACGTTTGTGGTCTTCTGCTGTTGTCGCCCACCCACTTCAAGGCTCAATGTGTTGTGCATTCAGAGATGCTCTTCTGCAGACCACTGTTATAATGCGTGGTTATATGTGCTACAGTCCCCCTCCTGTGAGCTTGAATCGGGCCATTCTCCTCTGAGTTCTCTCATTGACAAGTTGTTTTTGCTTTTGGAACTACTGCTCACTTAGATGTTTTTTGCTTTTCTCACCGTTTTTTGTAAACTCTAGAGTCTCTAAAGATCAGATTTCTTCCCCATTCTGATGTCTGGTCTGAAGAACAACTGAACTTCCTGATCACGTCTGCGTGCTTTCCTACATTGAGTTTCTGCCACATGATTGGCTGATGAAACATTGCACAAGGCATTGGTAAGGCCAAATTTAGAATATTGTGTGCAGTTCTGGTCACCAAATTATAGGAAAGATATCAATAAATTAGAGAGAGTGCAGAGACGATTTACTAGGATGCTACCTGGGTTTCAGCACTTAAGTTACAGAGAAAGGTTGAACAAATTAGGTCTCTATTCATTGGAGCGTAGAAGGTTGAGGGGGGATTTGATCGAGGTATTTAAAATTTTGAGAGGGATAGATAGAGTTGACATGAATAGGCTGTTTCCATTGAGAGTAGGGGAGATTCAAACGAGAGAACATGATTTGAGAGTTAGGGGGCAGAAGTTTAAGGGAAACATGAGGGGGTATTTCTTTACTCAAAGAGTGATAGCTGTGTGGAATGAGCTTCCTGTAGAAGTAGTAGAGGCCAGTTCAGTTGTGTCATTTAAGGTAAAATTGGATAGGTATATGGACAGGAAAGGAGTGGAGGGTTATGGGCTGAGTGCGGGTAGGTGGGACTAGGTGAGATTAAGAGTTCGGCACGGACTAGGAGGGCCGAGATGGCCTGTTTCTGTGCTGTGATTGTTATATGGTTATTTGCATTAACAAGCAGGTGTACCAGTACACTTAATAAAATGGCCAATGAGTGTGTACTCAAACATGGTGACGGTTAGGGTTAAGGCTTGATGGCAACTGCATTATCCAACACTAATACAGAGAGCAGAGTCCACAACTTACTAACATTTCTGACACACCCAATGCCATATCCATCAGATCTGCTATTTAAATGTCACGCATCAGTTAATGGCATTCAGTTCAACTTTACTGATGTCCCATTTTATTATTTTCAAGCATCATTTACATCTTTGGCACTGCTGGATTATTATGTAGAATCGTTATTTTTTCTAAAGTTGTTCTTTTAATTTAACTTTCTTATGATGTTTACAATGTTTACATCATTATCTATATGTGTGTATTTTTTAGAATAGTGATACAGTTGATTCTGTACTTTTCTGGAAGCTTCTCGGTTTTTCTGCAGCAGATGTAAAATCACCAGAAAATAGCTATTTAATAGGTTAGTTGTTATCACTGAAATATTGTTATCTCCAGTCTGAATATGAGACAACCACGACTCATTTTTTCTTGTCTTTCTTTATTCATTCTTGGTCTTAGTGACATTTAATAAAATAACTCTAATCACCAAATTCTGTACCTCATTCTTAATTTTGGAAGAAGCTGTAGATGAGGGGTTCCCAACCTTTTTTTATGCCATGACCCCTACCATTAATTGAGAGGTTGGTGGATCCTAGGTTGGGAACCCCTGCTCCAGATTAGTATCACCAGATGCAACAGCACCATCCATGAGTTAGTTGGCAGCTCCATTGTCTGTGAGGATATTGTGATCAAGATCCACTGAAGAGTAGTCAAATGTTTCGGCTTCCAGCATGATGCTAGGGTGGGGTGCTGCTTTGTTAAAGCAAATGAGATGTTAAAATAAAACTACCAGGCATAGGTTCAAGGTTAGAAGAGATCTGTGGGACAACTTTTTCCACATGGGGAGTGGTGCATATTTGAAAAAGATGCCAGAGGAAATGATGGAAGCAAAAACAAATAGAACATTTAAAGGCCAATTGGATGGGTTCATGAATAGGAAAGGTTCAGAGGGGAATGGGCCAAACATGCAGCATGGGGTCAGCTCAGCTAGAGAACTTGTCAGCATGGATGAGTTGGGCTGAAGGGCCTGTTTCCATACTGGTCCAAACTACACTCTCAGGTGAACATAAAAATCATAAGACTACCTCAAAGAGCAGGTGTATTTTCCTCAAAGCCCTTCCACAGTGAGTGCCCTAAATCATTCTACTTTCAACACAATGATAGGACAGTGATGCTGGTAAAAGTTTGGTCTACTTGTGTCCCTTAATTGGCTCGAGCCACTTGTATTATTCTCAGTACAGAATCCCAATGTGATACAAAGCCCCAGCTACACAAGGGAGGACGGTAAGTTGCTTCTCTGAATCTGATGGGCTCTTTATGACAATTCTATAGTCTAATGCTCACCATTACAAGTTATTTCCTGTCAGATTTATTTAACTTTTTAAAAACTCCCAGCTGTCACAGTAGGAAGTGTACTTGTGTCCTCAGCTGAACATACCAAGCCATTGAATACTTATCCAGCAATGCAGCTGCTGTGATATTGAACCCAGTACCTTCTCTGGCAGAGTGATGTCCATCCAAAACAAACTTCCTCACTTAATCTAACTACTGCTCATGTATGGCTTTTGAAAATCAAAACCTCTGACATTATAATTGTGCCCTATTTTGTTTGGCATTGTAGGGGCACTTTTATGAATCCGGGCAGCAATGAAGAGGAGCTGCCTGTTGGTAGAGAGCATCAGACACTTGGCCTGAAATTGATGTTCCTTTCCCAGCCATTACCTCAGCTGGCCTCATCTCCCTCCGGAACCCTGTATAATTCCTCAATTTGGATGTTTTGCTAGTGAGTCTCCCTGTTCACTTGCCAACCCTTGTTTTTCTCTTATCCTTCCTCTGTCTTTCCTTTTTTATTGAATTCTAAATGGTCAGTCAAAGTCAAAGTTGGCTTTATTGCCATCTGCACAAGAATGTGTATGCACAGGTGCAACAAAAAACTTACCTGCAGCAGTGTTACAGGCACAGGGCTTCACATAAGCAGCATTCACAAGAAAAGAAAAAATGAAACAGAAATTATACACAATTATTACAATTATAATGATAAAGTCAAAGTAAATTTATTTTTAAAGAATCAGAATCAGGTTTAACATCACCGGCATACGTCACAAAAATTAATTGTCTTTGTGGCAGCATTAAAATACAATACACAATAATAGAAAAGCACAGATTACAGGAAGTACAGAACACATACTTCTACAAATGGTAATAAACCCATCTTTGACTTTGACTGGCCATTTAGAATTCAATGAAGAAAGAAAGACAGAGAGAGAATAATATAATAATTAAATAAGTAGTACAAAATAAAACAATAGTGAGGTAGTGTTCATGGGTTCAATGTCCATTCAGAAATCTGTTGGCAGAAGGGAAGAAACTGTTCCTGAATTGTTGAGTGAGTGCTTTAAGGCTTTTGTACCTCCTTGCTGATGGTAACAATGAGAAACGGGCATGACATGGGTGATGGGGTCCTTAATGATGGATGCTGCCTTTTTGAGGCATCGGTCCTTGAAGATGTCCTGGATACTACAGAGCCTCGTCCTGTGATGGATCAGATTAAGTTTACGATTCTGTGCAGCTTATTTTGATCCTGTGTAGTACCCAACTCCTCACCCCTACCAGATGGTGAAGCAACTAGTTAGAATGCTCTCCGTGGTAACATACCAAATCTCCCCAAAGTCCTAATGAAGTACAGCAACTGTGGAGCACTTGTTGTAACTGCATTGATATGCGAGTCCGGGATAGATCACCATATAAAACCACATTTACAGTAAATACAAAGAAACACAACTGAATCGATGAATAACTAAACACAAAGACTGAATAACAACCAAACTGAAAAGGACAACAAACTATGTAAATGCAAGCAAAAATAATAATAATCACAATAAAGAGGAAATTGAAAGACTCTGGAACATGACCAGGGTATACACGTTGCTCCAATCACAACACAATAACATTAAACAATAAGCCCTTTCTTAGCAATATTTATGTACATTTTAAGAAAGCCATTATACTAAACACCACTACAATAGTCAAGAAAGTTCCTAGCAATTGAGAAATAAGTGTGCTTGGCCACGTCCTTACCTCAGGTTTTACCAGCTGGAGCTGAAAAAAATAATCAGAATCAGATTTATTATCACCGGCATGTGACGTGAAATTTGTTAACTTAGCAGCAGCAGTTTAATGCAATACATAATCCAGCAGAGAAAGAAAAATAAAATAATAAAAAATAAAATAAAACAATAATAAATAAACAAGTAAATCAATTACATATATTGAATAGATTTTTTTAATATATGCAAAAACAGAAATATTGTATATTAAAAAAGTGAGGTAGTGTCAAAAGTTTCAACGTCCATTTAGAAATCAGATGGCAGAGGGGAAGAAGCTGTTCCTGAATCGCTGAGAGTGTGCCTTCAGGCTTCTACCTGATGGTAACAGTGAGAAAAGGGCATGCCCTGGGTGCTGGAGGTCCTTAATAATGGACGCTACCTTTCTGAGACACCACTCCCTAAAAATGGCCTGGGTACTTTGTAGGCTAGTGCCCAAGATGGAGCTGACTAGATTTACAACCTTCTGCAGCTCCATTTGGTCCTGTGCAGTAGCCCCTCCATACCAGACAGTGATGCAGCCTGTCAGAATGCTCTCCATAGTACAACTATAGAAGCTCTTGAGTGTATTTGTTGACATGCCAAATCTCTTCAAACTCCTAATAATATAGCCACTGTTATGCCTTCTTTATGACTACATCAATATGTTGGGACCAGGTTAGATCCTCAGAGATCTTGATACTGAGGAACTTGAAGCTGCTCGCTCTCTCCACTTCTGATCCATCTATGAGGATTGGTATGTGTTCCTTGGTCTTACCCTTCTTCAAGACCACAATCAGCTCTTTCGTTTTACTGACATTGAGTGCCGGGTTGTTGCTGCGGCACCATTCCACTATTTAAATAATAAATAAACAATAAATATTGAGGACAGGTGATGAAGAGACCTTGAAAGTGAGTCCATAGGTTGTGGAAACTTTTCAATGATGGGGCAAGTGAAATTGAGTGATTTCCCTCTGGTTAATGATGGTTGAGTGGTAATAAATGATCCTTAAACTTTTAGTGTGGGTCCTGAAGTTCCTGAACTTCCCTCCTGGTGACAACAATGAGAAGAGTGCATGTTCTGCATGGTTCAATCCATAATAATAAAAGCTGCTTTCCTGTGAAAATGCTCCATGTCATGTATCCACTACTTTTTGCAGCATTTTCAATTCAAAGGCATTGGTGTTTCTGTACCAGGCCATGATACAACCAGTCAATATACTCCCCACAGCACATTCAGAGAAGCTTCTCAATGTTGATATGTCAATTCTTGATCAAGCCCTGAATGGGAGTTATAAACAGGCCTCTGAACAGTAGCCAGGATATGGGCTACAAATTACATTGGGAGATAGAAAATGCATATCAAAAGTGTTCTGTAGCTGTTTGTGTTAGGACAGCTTTTTTTTATGTTGTATGTCACTGATATGAATGATGGAATTGATGGCTCTGTGGCCAAAGTTTGCACACGATACAAAGAAAAATGGAGGGGCAGATACTATTGAGGAAGCAGACAGGCTGCAGAGGACTTATCGGAACAACGAGCAAAGAGGCAGATTGAATATAGTTTCTGGAATCGTATGGTCATGCACTATGGTAGAAGGAATAAAAACAAAGACTATTTTCTAAATGTGATGAAAGTTTAAAAGTTCGAGTTACAAAGAAGATACAAGATGGCGGCGCGACGCAGCGCGCAGCGGCCACTCCAGGAATGAATATCTGTTATCTGTAAGTAGGGGCCATGCACAATCCTGATTTGATGGAGATGGACATGTGAAGCACGGAGGAACATCTGGTGAAACTTTTGAAATGCCTGTTTCGCTGCCGCTGCTGCTGTGCGATTGGAGAAATCTCCGGGAGGATAGCCCCGAATCCTCGGCTTTGCCTGTTGCTTGGCGGCAGGTGCCGGGGTCAAAGTGCTCGGCAGAAATGGTGCTTGATGTCGGAGGGTTGGTCGGAGGCTCGAAGATTTCGGACGGACTCGGAGTTGGCTGTGGTCGGAGCTCCCAAAGTGCTGTATCGGCAAGCTGCGGCGCTGGAGGTTCATGGCAGGAAGAGTTTTTCTTCCTTCTATCGTCTGCGTGAGATGATGGGCTGTCGGGACTTTGAGACCTTTCTCAAAAAACCGTGCCACGGACTGCTCTTTATCAGATTACGGTATTGCTTTGCACTGTTGAAACTATGTGTTCCAATTATGTGGTCTTTGTCAGTTAGTCTTTTATCAATTATGGTATTGTCTGCACTGTTGAAACTATATGTTAACCATAACTATATGTAACTATGTGGTTTTGTGTATGTCTTGTAGCTTTAGTATTATCTGATGGGTTTGTAGTTCCTTTCCAGGGAACGTGCTAAGACGGTAGCGCGATATCGATATGCAGCAGCCTCTCTGGACTCTGGATTGGGGATTACCAAATGTTAGGTGGTTTTTCTTGTGTTGGCTGTTTTGTGCTTTTTCATGATATCATTCCGGAGAACATTGTCTCATTTTTTAACTGCATTGTATTTGTGGTTTATAAATGACAATAAACTAAATCTGAATCTGACATGGAAATCCTCGTGCAGAATTTTCTAAAGATTAATTTGCAGGTTGAGTCACTGGTGAGGAAGGCAAAAGTATTCATTGTAAGCATTCATTTCAAGAGGACTAGGATATAAAAAACAACAATGTAGAGCTGAAGCTTTATAAGGCACTGGTGAGGCTTCCAGCAGTTTTGAGCAACTTATCTAAGAAAGGATATGCAGACATTGGAGAGGATTCAAAGAAGTTGACAGAAATGATTCTGGGAAAGAAAGGCTTATCAAATCAGGAGCATTTGATGGCTCTGGGCCCGTAGTTGCTGTAAGTTAGAATGGGGGGGAGGGGTAGGGTGTGGATCACTTTGAAACCTATCAAGTATAATTTGGATTTGCTGCAGCGGATGTGAAAAGCTGTTTCCTATAGTGAGTGAGTATAGGACCGGACAGCACAGCCTCAGAATAGAAGGAAATCCATTTAGAATTTCTTTAGCCAGAGGGTGGTAAATCTGTGCAATTCATTTCTACAGGTGGCTGTATTTACATCAGTGAATGACACATTACAGTGAGAAGGCAGGAGAATGGGGTTAAGAGGAAAATGGATCAGCTAAAAAGAAATGACAGAGCAGACTCAGTGGCTGACTGGCCTAAATCTGCTCCTATGCCTCATAAACTACTTTCAGCAAATTCTGTTGTAATCTTTGTAATGACACTTCTTGGTGGACCCAATATAAATTCTCTCAAAGGATAACACTGAGGAATTTCGAGCTGCTGATCCTCTCCACCTCTGATTCCGCGATGAGGACTAGCTCATAGACCTCTGCTTTGTTCCTCCTGAAGTCAATAATCAGCTCCTTGGTCTTAATGACATTGTGTAAGAAGTTGTTGTTGTGGTACCACTGAGCCAGATTTTCAAATTTACACCTATATGTTGTTTTGGCACCATCAAACTTAGAAATATAGAAACATAGAAAAAACTACAGCACAATACAGGCCCTTCAGCCCACACAGTTGTGCTGAACATGTCCCTACCTTAGAAATTACTAGGTTTACCCATAGCCCTCTATTTTTCTAAGCTCCATGTACCTATCCAAAAGTCTCTTAGAAGACCCTATTGTATCCACCACCACCACCGTTGCTGGCAGCCCATTCCACACACTCACCACTCTCTGAGTAAAAAAACTTACCCCATCACAACTCCTCGGTACTTACTCCCCAGCACCTTAAACCTGCATCCTCTTGTAGCAACCATTTCAGCCTTTGGAAAAAGCCTCTGATTATCCACATGATCAATGCCTCTCATTATATTATACACCTCTATCAAGTCACCTTTCATCCTCTGTCAAACCAAGGAGTAGAGGCTGAGTTCCCTGAAGCTGTTTTCATAAGGCATGTTCCCCAATCCAGGCAACGTCCTTGTAAATCTCCTCTGCACCCTTTCTATGGCTTCCACATCCTTCCTGTAGTGAGGCGACCAGAACTGAGCACAGTACTCCAAGTGGGGTTGGACCAGGGTACTATATAGCTGCAACATTACTTCTCAGCTCCTAAATTCAGTTCCACGATTAATGAAGGCCAATTTAGTAGATTATAAGGCAAATAGGAAGGAATTTAAGAAGGAAATTAGGAGAGCCAGATGAGGCTCTGAGAAGGCCTTGGCAGGCAGGATTAAGGCAAACCCCAAGCCATTCTACAAGTATGTGATAAGCAGATGTGAAAGAATAGGAACTATCAAGTGTAACAGTGGACGTCATGGAGCAATTGTCTATGGAGCCTCTGTGGGTGGAGGTTAGGAACAGGAAGCGGTTAATAATTTTACTGGTTGTTTATCATAGGCCGCACAACAGTAACAGGGATATCGAGGAGCAGGTAGGGAAACAGATCCTGGAAAGGTATAATAATAACAGAGCTGTCGTGATGGGACAATTCAGTTGCCTAAATATCGATTGACATCCCCCTAGAGTGAGGGGTTTAAATGGAGTGGAGTTTTTTAGGTATGTTCAGGAAGGTTTCTTGACACAATATGTAGATAACCCTACAAGAGCAGAGGTTGTACTTGATCTGATTTTGCAAAATGAACTTGGTCAGGTGTCAGATCTCTCAGTGGGAGAGCATTTTAGAGATAGTGATCATAATTCTATCTCCTTTACAATAGCATTGGAGAGAGATAGGAACAGACAAGTTAGAAAAGCATTTAATTGAAGTAAGGAGAATTATGAGGCTATCAGACAGGAAATTAGAAGCTTAAATTGGAAACAGATGTTCTCAGGGAAAAGTACAGAAGAAATGTGACAAATGTTCAGGGGATATTTGTGTGTAGTTCTGTATGGTACGTTCCAATGAGACAGGGAAGTCATGGTAGGGTATAGGAACCGTGGTATACAAAGGCTGTAATAAATCTAGTCAAGAAGAAAAGAAAAGCTTACAAAAGGTCTATCCTTCCCACTGCCTCCGTAAAGCAGCCAGCATAACAAGTCAAAAATATATAACAATAATAACAGTATAACAATAAGCCAGCAGCCAGACACCTCCCAATGTAAACAATCTCTCCTCTCCCCCTTTCCAGTGAGCAGAAGATACAAAAGCTCACCAGGTTCAAGGACAGTTCCTATCCATCTACGGTAAGATGACTAAATGGACATCTTACATGAGAAAGATGGACTCTGGATATCTCTAACAACACCTTCTGAACTTCGCACCTTATGATCTACCTGCTCTGCACTTTCTCTGTAACTGTAAACTTGTGTTCTGAGTTCTGTTAACTGCTTTCGCCCAGGTACTACCTCAGTGTCCATGTGTCTGAAATGATCTGTATGGATGGCAAAAACATGTTTTTCACTTCAGTACATGTGACAGTAATAAACCTATTGCCAATTACCAACTTCAATTATCTTTCTATTTCCTGAGCCAGTGATTAAACAGCTCCACTCCCAGAAGCGACCCTTGTGCAGTCTGTTGTCTTAGCAGTTAGTCAAAGAGAATGACAGGATTGAGTTTTGATATTTGCTTGCATTTATTTTATTAAGCTGTGAACGAGAGCTGGTCCCTGCATAACTGGCGTTGCAGTGGTCTCAGCCATACAGAGCCAACTACTAGCAGGGACATACACAGGGTTGGGAAGAGATGGCAGAAGTATTTTCATTTCAATCAGCAGCCCTCGACAAAATGCTGAATTGACTTTCCCTCGCAGTTGTCCACCCAGCTGACCCTGTAAAACAAGAGTGAAAGGAACAATCAGAGACTGAAGGGACTGTAAGTTTTTGACTCTGTTGTCGAACACTTCATCTGGCCAATACAGAAATTTGGAGAGGGAAGAGCAAAGAACTAGATACTGTGGTGTGTGAGTATGTACTGACAACACAGGTAGAACAAGGAGAGAGTTTCAGTTGAAGATATTTGAGCGGCTTGAGATCACTGAGTTGCTATCTGAACCGCATGTATGTTAAAGTGTTCTATACATGGCTGAACAATCAATGTGAGAGAACTGGGTTTGAATTTGTGGGTACTAGCACCAGTATTGGGGAAGGAAGGAGCAGTTCCAATGGAACAGTCTCCACCAGAACCATCGTGGGGTCAGGGCCCTGGGGAATCGCGTAACAAGTGCTGTGGATAGGCTTCAAATGAAATGGTAGCGGTGATGTGGGTTCAACAGACTGGGAAAGTAAAGATAACATAAGAGGAAAAGAGACCGCAGGAGAGATTAGAGGTGCCTCCTGCATAAAAAGTAAGATCTAGTTCAGAAAGTTATAAGATATAAACTTCAGGCAACATGGAGACAAATTTGAGTAGAGCGATGGTGAATACAGTACTAACTCAAAAGAGTCTGGATTGTAGCCAAGGATGATGAGTTTATTTAGTCTTTTTGCATCACCAGCACTGAACTGCTCCCCCAACGTAAGGCAGCAAAAAGACTGCACTTGACACAACAGACTGGTAAAAGATCTCCAACATCCAGCGGCACACATTGAAGGATCTCAGCTTCCTTGGGAAATAGAGTCTGTTGATCCGCTTCTTGTATACAGCCATAGCGTTGCTGAAGGAGGTGAAAAAGAACCCAAGGGCAACAGCCAAAGACCTCCGGAAATCTCTAGAACTTGTTCATGTGTCCACTAGAAGAAAAACACTGAACAAGTCACAACTCAGCCTCTTCCATCTCCAAAAAGAAAAACCCTAGCTCTTCAATCTATCTTCATAAGACATGCTCTCTAATCCTGGCAGTATCCTGGTACATCTCCTTTGCACCCTCTCTAAAGCTTCCACATCCTTCTTAAAATGAACAATATAACCATTCCTAATACACAACCTATAGATTCACTTTGAAATATTCTACAACTGAGTATTATTTATTTTTTATTTGCAAGATTTGTCTTCTTTTCCACAATGATTGATTGTCAGTCTTTGTTATTTATAGTTTTTCACAAATTCAGTTGTATTTCTTTATTTTCCTGTAAATGCCTGCAAGCAAATGAATCTCAAAATAGGATATCATAACATATTTGTACTTTGATGATAAATTTACATTGAATTTTGAGCTTTGAAGTTTGCACAGTACTGTGCAACAGTCTTACAGCCATAAATATCATTGGGATGCCTAAGAATTTTGCCCAGTACTGTATTTGTCAACATGGAGTGGAGAGTGAGTTTGTAAATCTGGCAGGAGCAAAGAATGTTAGGAATGGTGAGGGTTGATCGCCAGAAGAAGAGTATGGAATGGGTGGCAGAGAAGGAGTGCCAGGGCCAGGGGGCTGGTGCATGTGCAGACATACAAGGAAAGGTAATTTGCTTCCAAACAATTGATTTATTGATCGTTGTCTTTCTGGTGCTTCGCACTCCCTCCGACCTCTCCTTTCCCCTTTTCTCATCCATGATTCCCCTCTCCCTGCTCCCTTCCCACTTTCAGCCCACAATGCAGTCCCATATCAGAATCAGGTTCCTCATCACTCGCATACATCATGAAATTAGTTTTTTTATGGCAGCAGTACAGTGAAATACATCAAATTACTACAGCACTGTGCAATAGCACTGGAGAAGAGACCAGTTCTGCAGTAAATTCCTCAGCAAAACAGAATGTCACTTTGGAGATGGTTTTGGCCAGTGCCTATCCTTGACAGCTCAAGAGTGAAGCCCACCATGTCTCTTTCTCAACTCCAGCCAGACAATCTCAAAGCAATGCCAAATGTACTTCCTAAAAACTCTGCTTCTACTCTGCCCCTCCCCACAGTGACACCCACACCCTCCTAAATCAACTAGTTCCAACAGTTGTTTTGAGAGGTATCGAAGCTCCTTGGAATAGAGACAACAGGCTGATCTGGGATGATTTCTGAAAGTTCAGCAGCAGGAAGGTCTGTTCCCAATTTTGCTTTGTGCAACCTTTGCCATCTGTTTTCACTAAACTTAAAGTGCACACCAGAATATTGGTTGCCCTCACCGGGGACATACATTTGATGCATTGCTCAGCTTTAATCCAAGAGCAAATAATTCAGTTAAAGATTTATTTTACACAGTGGTACCAATTAAAGGTCAAAGTGAAACAGGGGCAGCCTAAGTTTGAGCTCAAAAAGTAGTAGATTCAACCCACTCCAGCACAGGTAAAGCCCCCGCACCTTTGAGTACATCTACATGGAGGGATATCACAGGAAAGGAGCATCCATCTTTAAGGACTGCACTCTCCAGGCCATACTGGCTTCCTGCTGCTCACTTCAGAAAGCAGGTCCAACAACCTCAAACCCCATATCACCAGGATCTGCAACAGTTATTACCCCACAAGCATCAGATGGAATAATTTCAATCAGCTTCACTCACCTCAACAGCTATGGACTCAATTTTAAGATCTCTTCATCTCATGTTCTCAATATTTATTGTTTTTGTTTTCTTTTGTTGTGTTTTCTGTGGGTGCCTGAATGAAAATGAATCTGAGGATTGTACATATATGCTAACATACTGCCTGTACTTTGATAATAAATTTACTTTGAAGTTTTTTGAACTTTGAGGAGTAAAATTATCAAGATTCCATTCACCATAGAAAGCTTTCTATCTGGATGCAAAATGGATTGGTATGGCAACTGCTCTACATAAACTGTAGAGAATCAAATCATAAGATCATTATACATAGGAACAGAATTTGCCAATTGGGTGATAGAGTTTGCTCTGCAATTTCTTCACGGATGATTTATTATCCTTCTCAATTCCATTCTTCTGCCTTCTCCCTATAACCTTTTTTTTAATAAACTTTTTTATTGAGTTTTCAAATAATTACAGAAATAAAAGAAAATATATGAAAAAAATATATATACCCTACCCCCCTCCCCTTAACCCCTCCCCCCTAACATCCCTATATAAAAAAAAGAAAGAAAAAGAAAGAAAGAGTGCCTGGATATAAGATCCCCACATGCTCCATGGAGTTCGTAATAACTTTAGTATATATATTTATTTCTTTCCCCAAATAACCAATTATTTAATCTTTGGAGCACCTATATATCTCCCTATAACCTTTGACACAATTACTAATTAAGCCTTCTCTGGTAATGTTACATTGATGACTACATCAGTGATACTTCATGCTGAGCTCATCAATTTCATCAACTTTGCCTTTAGCTTCCATCCTGCCCTTAAGTTCAGTTGGTCCAGTTTGGACACCTCCCTCCCCCTCTTGATTTCTCTGTCTCCATCTCTGGAGATGAACTGTTGACCGACATCTTTTATAATCCTACCAGATCCCACATTTATCTTGACTATACCACTTCCGACCCTGTCTCCTGTAAAAATGCTATTCTTTTTTCTCAGTACTTTTGTCTCCACTGCATCTGTTCCATGATGAGGCTTTCCGGGATATCAGAGACATCCTCCTTCTTCATAGAACAATGTTTCTCTTCCACCATTAATGCGCCCTCACTTACATCTCATTCATTTCCCAAACATCTGTCTCACTCTGTCTTCCCACTGGGATGGAGTGCCTCTTGTTCTCGACCACCACTCCATGAACCTCCGTATCAAACACATCATTCTCCACAACTTACACCATCTTCAGTGGGATCCTATCAGCCTGCCCTTTCTCTGCTTTCTGCAAAGATCACTCCCTCCATAATTCCCTTGTTCATTCAACCCTTCCAACTAATCTTCCTCCTGGCATGTATCTCTACAAGCATGGTAATTGCTTGTAGAGATTATATGCCCATTTATATGCCCATTCACCTCTTCCCTCACCACCATTCAGAGCCCCATGCAGCCCATCCAGGTGAGGCAACACTTCACCTGCAAATCTGTTGGTGTCACCTATTGTATCCAGTGTTCCTGTTTTGTCCCCCTCTACAATGGTAAGACCCGGCATAAATTGTGGGAACGGTTTATCAAGCACCTCCATTCCTATCCCCATTCTCATTTTCACATGTTGGTCTATGGCCTCCTCTTCTGCCATGATGAGGCCACTCTCAGGGTGGAGGAGCAATACCTCATAACCTGTGGAAAAAGTAAGTAGCTGAAGAAGAAGGAATCTAATAGGAGAGGACAGTGGACCATGGGAGAAAGAGAAGGAGGAGGGGCACCAGAGAGAGATGATGGGCCCATGAAGAGAATGGAAGAAATGAGAGAGTGACCAGAATATGGAATGGAAAAAGAGAGATGGAGTGGGGGGGTGGGGGAAGAAATTATTGGAATTTGGAGGAATAAATTTTTGTCCCATCAGGTTGGAGACCACCCAAATGGAATATAAGGTATTGCTTCTTCAACCTGAGAGTGCCTATCATGGGCACAGAGGAATCAATGGATCCACATCTCTGAATGGGAGTGAGGCGTAGATTTGAAATTGATGGCTTCAGGGAAGTTCTGTCTTTTGTGGCGGACAGTGCAAAGTTGCTCGACGAAGCAGTTCCTCAGTGTAAGCAACACACACAAAATGCTGAAGGAGCCCAGCAGGCCAGGCAGCATCAACGGAAAAGAGTGCAGTGGGTGTTTCGAGCCATCCCTGAGATCCTTCACCTCAGGTCTTATTGATGTAAGGGAGACTAGGAATCAGAATCAGGTTTATTATGACTGTGAAATTTTTTTATTTTGTAGCAGCGGTGCAAATGCAAAGACATGAAATTATAATAAATTACAAGAATATATATAGTGGACACATTGGAAGCAGTACATCTTGGTCCAATTAAGCATCTGCTCCAATTAGCTGAAGTTTCATGGAAATAGTTAATAACACGTATTAAAAATCAAGGCAGTACTATAAAACTATATTTTCTAATAGTTATCAATGGAAGAATTGATTTAAGTGCACACAGCCGCATTCTTTTGATTGAGTGTAAATGAACATCAGTACTGATACCTGGTGCAGATAATGGGCCGCCTTCATACAATGCTTTTGATGATATCATCCCCAAATCTTTATTTTCATTGTAATGTTCAAGGTGGTTATTGATATCTTCAAATTCTTCATAGTTCCTAATTTGTTGAAGTATTGAAATTGTTTCATTTTCACTCCCAGCTGTTTCCGGGAACTCCAAGCCTACGTGCTTGAAATGGAAGTGTGAAAAACTGTTCAGCAATGTCTTCCTGTTTCTTTCTCATCAGTGACAAAAATCATTGCTTTTTATACAGAAACATGTGTATTTGAAGTTACTTAAAAGCTGGTCATTCTGAGAAGATGTGTCTAACAGCCATCCAAAAGCATGCAACTGACACTAGTTATAAATTGTTTAACAACAGTCTCCTATCCCAATTAATTGGCAGTATCCCAAATAAACAAAGGGAATCATGTCTATTTTCTCGATCAGTTTTTGTCCTTTGAGAGTTCTCCCTGATTAACCAATGGTCAAATAATTACAATCTACTGTAGATAATGATGTGGTATTCACGAGTTCATGGACAATTAGGAAATATGATGTCAGTGCAAAAGCTGTTTCACAATTGATGGTTGACAGAAGAATGTGACTAATTGAAGAATAATGTATATGGGTGATTGCTGGCCAGTGTGGAAACGATGGGCCGAAGGGCCTGTTTTCATGCTGCATCTCTCTATGACTCTAATTTGCAATAAAAAAAGATTTCAGCTTTGCCATATCACACATTATGTTAATGTTTTAAGGTGCAACACAGTAACGTGTAACTAGTGTATCACTGAACAGCGTCAATGACCAGGGTTCAATTGCCACTGTTGTCTATAAGAAGTTCGTACATTCTCCCCATGACCACATGAGTTCCGCTGGGTGCACTGGTTTCCTCCCATCTTGCAAAAGGATTTCAGGTTTGGATTAGTAAATTGTGGGCATACTATATTGGCTTCAGAAACATAGCGAAACTTGCACATTTTCAAATTGTATTGGTTACTGGTGCATTCCACTGTATGTTTTGATATACATGTGACAAATAAAGCTAAAATTTAAAATGGCTAACCTTTATGTTGTTGAGCCATGAAGCGATACAGCACAAAAACAAGTCCTTTGGAGCTATTGAGCACATCTACTTGGAGCTCTGTTGTAGGGAAGTAGCATTCAACATCAGGGACCCCCACCACCAGATCTTGCTCTCTTTTTGTTGAAGAGAATACAGGAACTTCAGGGCTCACACTGCCTGGTTCAAGAACAGTTCAACCATCAGACTCCTGAACCAGAGTGGATAACTTCACTCACTACAACCCTGAACTGATTCCACTTCCAAAGACTTTATAACTCATGTTCTCAGTATTGTTTATTAACTTGTTTTATTATTTGCACAATTTGTTATCTTTTGTTCATTCTTTGTTATGTACGGATTGTCATAAATTCTATCATATTTCTTTATTTTCCTGTAAATACCTGCAAGAAAATGAATCTCAGGATTGCATGTGGAATGAGATTGCTAACAACACCACTATTGTTGGCTGACTCAATGCTGCTGACAAATCAGCATATTGGACAAAGATTGAAAATCTGGCAATAACCTCTCACTCAATGTCATCAAGACCAAGGAACGGATTATTAACTTCAGGAGAAGGAAACCAAAGGCACATGAGCCAATCTTCATCAGGGGATCAGAAGTGGAGAGGGTCATCAACTTCAAATTCCTCAGTGTTATCATTTTAAAGTTCTGTCCCGGGTCCAACAGTTAAGTGCAATTACAAAGAAAGCACAGCAGCACTACTTCTTCATTAGAAGTTTGTGATGATTCAGTATGACATGTTAAACCTTGACAAACTTCTATAGATGTGTGGTGGCAAGTATACTGACTGGTTGCATCACAGTCTGATATGGAAACACCAATGCCCTTGAATGGAAAATATTACAAAAAGTAGTGGATACATCATGGGTAAAGCCTTCCCACTATTGAGCACATCTACTTGGAGCTCTGTTGTAGGAAAGTAGCATCCAACATCAGGGACCCCCACCACCAGGTCATGTTCTCTTTTTGCTGAAGAGAATACAGGAGCTTCAGGACTCACACCACCAGGTTCAGGAACAGTTATTACCCCTCAACCATCAGGTTCTTGAACCAGTGGGATAACTTCACTCAACTTCACTTGCTCAATCATTGAAACATTCCCACAACCTGTGGACTCACTTTCAAGGACTCTTCATCTCATGCTCTCGACATTTATTGTTTAATTATTTATTTTTTTCTTTTGAACTTACAGTTTGTTGTCTTTGGTGTGGCTGCAAGAAAACTAATCTCAGGCTGCATATGGTGTCATACATGCACATTGATAATTTTACTTTGAACTTTGAACATAATTGATATCAAATTTACTTTGAACTTCGATGAAGGGAAAAAATTGTGGGTCTAGCATTACCTAAAAGTGAAGTAAATTAACAATTCAAACATTTTTAACAGAGCTAAACTGGTAGGAGAGAATCCTAAAGGCAGTTTCTCATCTGCACCTCCGGGATTGAAGAAAGACTTTTCACTTTCACCTGCACCCATTTGTTAGTCTGGTGTATATTTCTAATGCATTTATATTTTATTACAGATTTACAGGATCGTCTGCACAGTATGTGCAGTCTTTAAAACTGTGATTCACTCCTCTTGACTCACGCATATGGAATGCAATCTTTATTCCATCTGTATCTGCACGTTGGGTGAGGCTGGGGCCACGGATGAAAGAGGAGAAAGGAAAGAAGGAATTTGCATCTACACAGTCCTTGCTGTGAGGGGAGGCCACCCCAACATCCTAGCAAAGTTATCTGTTACATCGTGCTGAAAGGCCAGAATCACAACAGCCAATTGACACACAGTGAGCTCCCAGTATCAGCACTCTAACAAGAGTAGTAATGTTATCAGAGGAATAAAATTGGCCAAGATAACATGGTTTTGTTTTCATACTCTCTAGAGATTCTGCAGATGCTGGAAATCCAGAGCAACACACACTAAGTGCTGGAGGAATTCAGCAGGTCAGGCAGCATTTATGAATCAGAATCAAAATTTAACTATTATATGTATATGAATAATAAATATATATGTCATAGTTAAATTAAATATGTAGTGCAAAAATAGTATGTTTATGTTCATGAATTCAATGTCCATTCAGAAATCTGATGGCAGACAGTCTTGGCCCGAAAAATCAACTATCTATTAATTTCCATAGACACTGCCTGACCTGCTGAGCTACTCCAGCATTTTGTGTGTGTTTCTGGAGAAGAGGCTGTTCCTGAAACATTCAGTGTGTGCCTTCAGGCTCCTGTACCTCCTTCCTGATGGTAGCAATAAGACAAGGTCATGCCCTGGGTGATAGGGAGCCTTAATGATGGATGCCACCTTTTTGAGGCATTATCTTTGGAAGGTGTCCTGGAACACCTTTTTCGAAGATGCTGGAGAGACTAGCTGCCCTTGATGGAGCTCACTGCAGCTACTTGTTCAGTAGCCCCCCACTGACCCCACCCCCAAACCCGATGGTGATGCAGCCATTTAGAATTCTTTCCATGATACATGTGCAGAAGTCTGTGGGTGTCTTTGATAACACAACAAATCTCCTCAAACACCGAATGAAATATAGCTACTGCCTTTGCAACTTCATCAACATGTTGGCCCCAGTGTAGATCCTCAGAGATGCTGACACCCAGGATTTGAAGCTGCTCACCCTTTCCACTTCTGGTCCCTCTATGAGGACTGGTGTGTGTTCCCTTGTCTTATACTTTCTGAAGTCCATTACGAGTTCTTTGGCCTTATAGAGAGTAGTCAACTGTGTAAATCTATGTGTGCTGTGCAAATTTTCTTCAGGTGCCACAGTAGCACAGAGGTAACACAATGCTATTATAACTCAGGGCTTTCCATAGTTCAGAGTTCAATTCCAGCGCTGTCTATAAGGAGTTTGTATGCTTTCTCCACGAGCCATGTGGGTTTCCTCCCGCAGTCCAACAACATAACGGTTAGTAGCTTAATAGTAAATTGTCCAATGATTAGGCCAATGTTAAATAGGTGGGTTCCTGGCTGGCATGACCTGTTTCACACTATTATCTTTAAATAAATAAACAGTTGACTTCTTGTTGAAGGGTCTCAGTTCAAAACATTAACTGTTTATCCCTCTATAGATATTGCTTGACCTGCTGGGTTCCTCCAGCATTTTGTACTCTTCCTTGCCAAAAAGGATGCTGACTAGGAGGAAGTGTTGATGTCTGACATGAATGTCTCCAACTCTAACCGTGACACATTCCTTCAGCTCTGTCAGATCCCATGTCTCCAATACAAATGACTAAGTGGCAAAGATGCCATAAGATCATAAAGATCAAATTTAGGAGCAGAAGGCGTGGAACAAGGTTACACATGGTAGGCTTATTCAGAAAGTCAGAAGGCATGGGATCCAGGGAAGTTTGGCCAGGTGGATTCAGAATTGGCTTGCCTGCAGAAGGCAGAGGGTTGTGGTGGAGGGAGTACATTCAGATTGGAGGGTTGTGACTAGCGGTGTCCCACAAGGATCTGTTCTGGGACCTCTACTTTTTGTGATTTTTATTAACGACCTGGATGTGGGGGTAGAAGGGTGGGTTGGCAAGTTTGCAGATGACACAAAGGTTGGTGGTGCTGCAGATAGTGTAGAGGATTGTCGAAGATTGCAGAGAGACATTGATAGGATGCAGAAGTGGGATGAGAAGTGGCAGATGGAGTTCAACCCGGAGAAGTGTGAGGTGGTACACTTTGGAAGGACAAACTCCAAGGCAGAGTATAAAGTAAATGGCAGGATACTTGGTAGTGTGGAGGAGCAGAGGGATCTGGGAGTACATGTCCACAGATCCCTGAAAGTTGCCTCACAGGTAGATAGAGTAGTTAAGAAAGCTTATGGGGTGTTAGTTTTCATAAGTCGAGGGATAGAGTTTAAGAGACGCGATGTAATGATGCAGCTCTATAAAACTCTAGTTAGGCCACACTTGGAGTACTGTGTCCAGTTCTGGTTGCCTCAGCATAGTAAGGACGTGGAAGCATTGGAAAGGGTACAGAAGAGATTTACCAGGATGATGCCTGGTTTAGAGAGTTATGATCAGAGATTAATGGAGTTAGGGCTTTACTCTTTGGAGAGAAGGAGGATGAGAGGAGACATGATAGAGATGTACAAGATATTAAGAGGAATAGACAGAGTGGACAGCCAGTGCCTCTTCCCCAGAGCACCACTGCTCAGTACAAGAGGACATGGCTTTAAGGTAAGGGGAGGGAAGTTCAAGGGGGATATTAGAGGTAGGTTTTTTATTCAGAGAGTGGTTGGTGCATGGAATGCACTGCCTGAATCAGCGGTGGAGGCAGATACACTAGTGAAGTTTAAGAGACTACTGGACAGGTATATGGAGGAATTTGTTGGGGTTATATGGGAGGCAGGGTGTGAGGGTCGGCACAACATTGTGGGCCAAGGGGTCTGTAATGTGCTGTACTACTCTATGTTCTATGAATTAGGCCATTCAGCCCATTATGTGCTCTCTGCCACTAAATAAGGTCTCATTTTTTAATTCTCCCCTCTCATCTGTTACTGGAGTGATATATCTATCCCTCTTGCTTGTGAGAGAGAGGGCTTCTCTGAGATGTTGACATGTTGGGATGCACAGTAGTTTCTGATGCACTCGAGTTCATGATCACTGGGATGCTTTGCAATTGAATGCATAGTGGGTGCTGGGGGAGTGGTTGATGCTTTTGCTGGAACAAGTGGTGGAAGAGGGTCGATGCTTTCATTGCTGTTTGTGCATAGGAGAGTGGGGGGAGGCTTTGGGGTTGCAGTGTTTTCTGTAATTCATTCATTGGGGTTTTGATTCTGTTTCATGGGTGTCTGCAAAGAGTAAGGATTTCAGGTTGCATACTTTATGCATTCTCTGATATTAAATTAACTTGTTGAACCATTGAACCATAGATGTTGTTTGACCTACTGAGTTCCATCAACATCTTACGGGCATTGCTCAAGGTTTGCAGCAAATGCAGTCTCACTCACTCCACAGTCACAATTCTGGCCCTGATATTAGGGTATTGTTGTTCAGGAGAGGGTGATTCAGCACACTGAAACTATAAGTCAGATTCTCTAATATGGTGTGGTGAACATGGCAGGAAGTGGACTTGTGATCCATTGGGATGGTATACCTGGTATTGTCCATCTGCAGTGGATCTTAAAGCAATATTGTTTACTGAATTACCAGTGGCTGTGAATGCGCATTTCAGCTGTAATATTCCTAAATGGGAATATTTGATGATTCCCCTTGGAGCTTTCTGGCGCCATCCTGTCTACAACCCAACTTCCAGCAACTCACAGCATGGGAGTAATAGAAAGTAGATGGATATTTCCAATAAATAGACAAATTTTTATTTTTATCTTCATTCTCTGATAAGATGTCTTTGATTCACACTGCCCCCACTCCCCCCACCATCTCAACTTGCTAGACCTCTTCGAAGTGCAGCTGAGAGTTAGGCACTTTGCTCTAGGATTAACACATGCAATTAACACACACATTGCTCTAGGACTGAAGCCATACGCGAGCCAGGCTGGGAAAGAATGGTTGTATCTAACCCTGAGAGACACTGCGACCAGATGGTGCAGACTGCACTTCATCGTCACCACTCAGGATAATTATTTTCTAATTCCAGAATTATTTAAATTCCACAGATGTGAAGCTGGGATTTGAACTCATGCCTCTGGAAGATTATACAGTCTCCTGCTCATTTTCCCAGAATTTTCTTGGATATTTCCTTATGTGACTAGGTGTCAAACTATGTCTGATCTACTGAATGCCTTGGGTTGTTTTACTCATTATAATTTGCCTCACAAATGCATGTCCTTGTTGGTGCTGTGGCTGTTATATTTGCCAATCCATACATTTCAAATTTGTTTCAGCACAATTATTCAGAAACCCTTAATATTTTCAGACAGTGGAATGGACAAGGAGTGTTCAGATAACCTGGGTGAAAATAAATCACCTTTAATCTCCAGGCCATAGCATTGCTGATTTCTCTCTACGTTCAAACACAATACTTGAGATGTAATATGAGACATCTCCTGAGTTAGAGGGAAAGGTTGAAATTGTTAGGACTTGTCTTAGATGTTTTTCTTCTGATCACAGGACCCTGTGGTACATTTGCAATGAAAAATACAATAAGCCTGGTCCATTGGCTTATTGGCAAGACCAATGACTGGAGAACTGTGTGGATCGGTTGTAGCAATCATTAAGACTCATTCCGTGGGTTTATCTGTTCCAGTAGTCCAGGGGGAGAGGCAACAGAGATGGTGCAATGTGGTACCCATGTTGGGTTGTGAGCTGGCCCTTCCTAATGGTGCTGCCCTCCAGTGTTCACTTGATAGGCGACAAGCTGGATTGCATGCACATGTATGTTTGTCTGCAGACAGCTGAGAACTACTTGTTCTTGCTGACAGCACCCATGCACCATCAATTTACAGGACATATCACTCAGGGACTTGGGATATATGTATTCTTTTTTGTCACTGTAAGACAACAACATGCAGTTATAAAGAAGGCAAGACTGTGGCTCTACTTCATTAGGACTTTGAAGAGATTCGGTATGTTAATAGATATATTCAAAAACTTCTATAGATGTACCATGGGGAGCATTTTGACAGGCCGCATCACTGTATGGTATGTGGGGGGGGGGGGGGCTATTGCACAATACCGAAAGAAGCTGTAGAGGTTTGTAAATTTAGTTGGCTCCATCTTGGGTACTAGCCTACAAAGTACCCAGGACATCTTCAAGGAGCAGTGTCTTGGAAATGCAGCATCCATTATTAAAGACCCTCAGCACCCAGGGCATTCCCTTTTCTCGCTGTTGCCATCAGGGAGGAGATACAGAAGCCTGAAGGCACAAACTGAGTGATTCAGGAACAGCTTCTTCCACTCTGCCATCTGATTCTTAAATGTATATTGAACCCTTGTGCACTACTTCACTTTTACCATATATATTATATGGTATATATACTATCCCTTATAGACTTATATACTATCCCTGTTTTTTGCACGATTTTTAGTCTATTACATAGATCACATTTATTTATTTATTTATTCTCTTCTATATTATGTATTGCATTGAACTGCTGCTGCTAAGTTAAAACTTTTCACAACACACGCTGATGATAATAAACCTGATTCTGATCCTGATTACTGCTGTCTTACGTATGCTATATGTTCCTTGTGTTGTATATGACCGTTGGTACTAGGTTTTGCCACAGTATCACTGTTTCAAACTACTGTTTCATTTGGCTGTATTCATACATGGCTGAATAATAATTAAGCTTAAACTTGAAACTTGAATGATAGGGTTTGATAGCAGTATACAGAGATATGAGGGGTATAGAGAGGGTAAATGCCAACAGGCTTTTTCCACTGGGGTTGGGTGAGACTAGAGTTAGAGGTTATGTTAAGGGTGAAATGTAAAATGTTTAAGAGGATCTGGAAGGAGAACTTCTTCCTTCAGAGGGTGTTGAGAGTGTAGAATGAGCACCAAGCAGAGGTGCAGATGCGAATATCATTTCAACATGTAAGAGACTTTTGGATAGGTACATGGATGGGAGGGATATGCAGGGCTACGGTCCGAGTGCAGGTTAATGAGACTAGACAGGTTAATAGTGCAGCACTTACCTGATAGGCCGATGAATCTGTTTTTGTGCTGTAGTTCTTTGTGACCCTATAACTGTCCAGTATGGACTAGATGGGCTGAAGGGCCTGTTTATGTATTACAGTGCCTTATGATTTTATGAATTTCTTCTTCTTTCCTTGGAGGGCATGTTCCATTTGCTGCATGCAGAGAAATGATCCGACACTGGGTGATTACACTGAGCCTAAGCCAAACATGATATACCTAAAGTTTTTCCCACATATTTAATCCAGGGGACATTTCGATTGTTCAGAGTATTTCAAGGTAACGTCTATTACAGCTGGAGGTGGTTAACACGATGCTATTACAGCTCAGGGCATCAAAGTTTGGGGTTCAATCCTGGCACTCCTGCTGGAAGTACCTGTACATCCGTCCCGTGGAATGCGTAGATCTTCCTCGGGTGCTCTGATTTCCTCCCACAGTCCAAAGGTGTACCGGGTAGGTTTGTTGCTCATTGTAACTTGTCCTGCGATTAGGTTAGAGTTAAAATGGTATTGTGGGGCATTGCTGGGAGGTGCGACTCAAAGGGTCAGAAGAGCCTATTCTGCGCATATCACTAAATAATAAATAAAAGAAATATGTCAAGAAATTGCGATCGCCAGATGTTTAGCCAAACTTCCAAACATTTTGTCCAAAACATACTGATACTTGGCAGGATTCTTAAAGAGTGTTTACATGCATATTGATGTTGGCTCTTTCTACCGTGTTGACACAGGGATGTTGAACAATGCTGGAGGGCTAGTCGTATATTTTCAGGATCAGTGGCCTCCAGAGGGGCACCCTTATCTAGTAGAGTGCTTAGTGATGCCGAACGGTGCTTACAAAGAGCATTCCGTCCAACTGTTCTGCAGAGGTGACAAGACCTAAGGGAGTGCGTTATGATCACCAACCTCAATCAGATCAGGAGCAAAAAGGTGAACAACACTCAGCAGATCAGAAGTCCAAAATTAAGGACCCCCATCACTCAGAACATGACCCCTTCCCATTGCTACCATCAGCAAGGAGGTACGGGAGCCTAGACATAATGTTTCTTCCCTTCTGCCATCTGATTTCTGAATGGACAATGCACACAACCTCACTATTATATTTTTCTCTGTTTTTTTGCTCTCTTTCTGCACTACATATTTAATTTAACTATATATATATATTTCATATTGTAATTTAATTGTGTATCATCATGTATTGCAAAACAACAAATTTTATGTCATGTGCCAGTCATATTAACCCTGATTCTAATTCTGTTTCTGAGAAATTTGGACTCTGCTGAATACAACGCAGGCACCTCCCTGTCCATTGTCAGTAGCATCTACTGAAAGCTCTGCCTCAAGAAGGGAAGAACAATCATCAATGATCCCCACTATCCAGGTCATACCATCTTCTCTCAACCACCATCAGGCAGGAGGTATAAAAGCCGGAAGTTTCAAACCACTAGGTTCAAGAACAATTATTCTTGAACTAACCAGCAAAACCTTAATCGCTAAATGGATACCACAATTTTGAGCCATTGCTTTTTAAAAATTTCATCAATTTTGGTGAGGCTAATGCCCATGATGGAACTGGCTGAGTTTACAACCCTCTGCAGCTTTTTAAATCCTGTGCAGCGGCCCTTTCATACCAGAGAGTATTGCAACCATTTAGAATGCTCTCCACAATATATCTTCAGAAATTTACAAGAGTCTTTCATGACAGACCAAGTGTCTGAAACTCCTAATGAAACTTAGCTGCTGTTGTGCCTCCTTTATAATATGTTGGGCCAGGATAGATCTTTAGACATGTTGACATTAGGAACTTGAAACTGCTCACCCTTTCCACTGTTGATCTCTTGATGAGAACTGGCATGTGTTTCTTCGACTGTCCCTTCCTGAAGTCCACAATCAATTCTTGGGTCTTACTGACGTTGAGTGCATAGTGGTTTCTGAGACACTACTCAACCTGCTGATCTATCTCACTCCTGTACACCTCTTCGTCACCATCTGAAATTCTGCCAACAATCATTGTGTCATCAGTAAATTTATAGATAGCGTTTGAGCTTTTTGTAAGTGTAGAGAGAAGAGCAGCGGGCTGAGCACACATCCTTGAGTTGAGACATTGTTGATTCTCAGCAAGGAGGTGATGTTATTTCTGATCCACACAGCTTGTGGTCTCCTGGTGAGGAAGTCAAGGGTCTAATTGCCGATAGAGATATAGAGGACCAGGTTACGGAGCTTGTTGATTAATGTTGAGAGTATGATGGTGTTGAATGCTGAGCTGTAATCAATAAGCAGCAGCCTGACATAGGTATTGCTATTGTCTGGATGATCCAAGGCTGAGTGGAGAGTCAATGAGATTGCAAGTGATGATAGGCAAGTTGCATTGGGTCCAGGACCTTGTTTAGCCAGGAGTTGATTCAGGCTGTGAACAAACTGTCAAAACACTTTATCGGCAATAGACCTGTTAGTCTTATTGTGTATTTTCTTGTAAGTATTGTGCATAGTTTATCTTTATGTTTTTTTCTCATGGATTTGTATATTTGGTGCAACGTGCCAGTGATGCTGCTGTAAGTCCGTTTTTCACTGCATCCCGGTATTTTTGCATGTGAATAATAATTTTGACTGACTTATAACACTTAAGACAGAGAACTTATAACAGTAGAGCACAGGAGCAGACCCTTCAGCCCACAATGTGTATGCCAACTATGATGCCACATTAAACTAATCTCATCCGCTTGCACATAATCCATGTCCCTCTGTTCCCTGCCTAGTTGTGTACTCGCCTAAAAGACTCCTGCATCCCATTATCATCCCTTACAGTGCATTTCAGGCACCCTCCATTCTGCATTAAAAATGTGCCCTGCACATCTCCTTTAAACTTTTTCCCTCTCACCTTAAATGCATGCCAGCTGGTATTTGGTATTTCATCCCTGGGAAATGCATTTTGCCTGATATGCCAATGGCACTACTGCTGTTGGGAGACTCTAAGATAATGACAAGCGGGCTTACAGGAGTGAGACAGATCGGCTGGCTGAGTGCTGTCCCAACAACAACCTTGTAAGACCAAGGAATTGATTGTGAGCCTCAGAAAGGGGAACTCTGCTGAATACACACTACAAGTTCCTGGGCATCAACATTTCAGATATTTACCCTTAAGCACAAGAATTATACTGTATGCAATCCTCTGGGCAAGTCAAAGTCAAGTTGATTGTCATATTTGTTTAATTTTTTTATTTAGTGATACGGCATGGAGACTATTTAGACTACAGGAGGAAACCCGAGCACCCAGGGAAAACCTACGCATTCCACGGGGAGGACGTACAGAATCTCCTTACAGAATGGTGCCTGAATTGAACTCCAAACTCCGGAACGCCCCCAAGCTGTAATAGCGTCAAGCTAATTACCTTGCTACCCAAGGTGCAAGAGTACACGTATGCACAGGTGCAATTGAAGAACTTGCAGCAGCATTGCATGCACATAGCATTAGAGACACGGCAATCACGAGAAAGACATAAATTAAACATAGAGAGGTCAGTAGAGGGAAGGGTGAGAAGCCTGGGTACCAGCATCTCAGAGGAACTATCCTGGGCACAACACATTGATGCAATCACAAAGAAGCTACACCAGTGGCTGTAGTTCATCAGGAGTTTGAGGAGATTTTTTATGTCACCAAAGATTCTTGCAAATTTCTATAGATGTACGGTGGGGGAGAATTCTAACTGGCATGAATCTCCACCTGGTTTGAAGGCAGAGTATTGGAAAATCCTGCAGATTGTAGAATCCATCCGGGCCACTAGCCTCCCTGCCTTTGAGGACATCTTCAAAAGGCACTGCTTCAAGAAGGTGGTATCCATCATTAAAGACCATCTGGGTCATGCCCTTGTTGCATTACTATTGGGGAGCGGAATAGCAGCCACATTCAAAAGGGATAGCTTCCCCTCCTCCACCAGCAGATTTCTGAAATGTCTATGACCCCAAGAACACTGGCCAAATAATCCTTTTTTGCACTGTCTACTTTTTTTTGCAATTTATAATCAAATTTTATGTCTGCTGTCATAAAACAAAAGTTTCACAATGTATATCAATGATAATAAACTTAATTCTGATTCCCTTTGATCCTGCTGCACCAATGGACTCTGTGAGATGCACAAAATTAGGACATCACTCGTGTACCAGCTCAGTAGGTTCAGATTCATTTATTACCACAGTTATAGTACACAAAAGCATACAATAAATTGTGTCACTTGTGTAAACAACCAACAACAATCTAACTCTGTGCTAGTCTCAGCCGAAGAGTGTCACCACACATTCCAACATAGCATACCCAGTCCCGCAATGTTCAGCAGAACAACACAAGCAGCGCTAACTACAGAACAACAGCAACAAAACCACGACAGCAAAACAACCCCAGGATAGGCCGCCTCCAGGCCTGCAGGCTCCAGTGGACTTGCAGACTTGCAGACATTCCCGGTGGACTCGCAGGCCAGCTTTTTGGCTATCGGGCATCAACTTCTCATCTCGTTGACTTTGGTAGAGTTGGTGTTTCTGCATTTGGGCATGGGTTCCAAAACATGCAGGCACCTCCAATGGGTCAGTGCAAAACACAGAAAGGTCTGGGCTCATCTGCTATGCTTAGCTGCCAATGTTAGGCTCCATTATTATAAGCTGACCCATCACACTGAGATCCAGCAGCTTTTGTTCTGGGAACTGGAAAACACAAGAACTGTGCCTGAAGCACTAACAGCTACACTAATACTGTGCCAACCCTGCAAGATCCCTCTATTGTTCGAGAGTTTGGCTTCTGGTGTGTATTATGCCATCTTCATCCGTTCTACTAGTCCCATGGCTTTAGGCTGCTCTGATTAAAATAACATGATGGATTTGCCTTGCAGGCTCATAAACAGGCCTTCCCTGTTCAGTAACTTACCAAGTGAGCCTGTCATATACTGACATATAAATCACTGAAGTTACATAACGAGATATTAACACCTAATATGCAATTACTCTGCAGTTTGTCAATATATTATAAGCTATAGAGTCATACAGCATGAAAACAAGTTCTTCAGCCCATCTAGTCCATACCGAGCAAGAAGCCCATCTAAGCTATCCTTATTTCTATGATCCAGAAAATTTCTATGGCTATAACACGGAGAGCATTCTGACTGGTTTTATTACCATCTGCTATAGAGGAAGGCCACTGCACAAGATCAGACAAAGCTACAAAGAGAGGTCAACTCAGCCAGCTCTACCATGGGCACTAGCCTCCCCAGCGTTGAAGACGTGTCCGAATGGCAATTATTCCTTAAGAGGGTGGCATCCACCATGAAGGGTCCTGCCACGCAGGGCATGCCTTCTTTTCATCAGGGAGGAGGTACAGGAGCCCAAATACCTACACTCAACATTTTAGGAACAGCTTCCACTCTGCACTTAGATCCCTGAGTGGTCCCATCGAACCTCTGAACCTCACTATTTTTGCTCTCATTTTTGCACTACTTATTTAATGCATATACAGCATCTACATATTTTTTCTTATTGTGTTTTATATATATATATATATATATGCATGCATTACTATGTACTGCTGCTACAATCAACACATTTCACAATATATGTCAGTGATAATAAACCTGATTCTCATTTGTCGCTACTTGGTGTATTTTTTTTAGCCTGCGGGTGGTGAATCTGTGGAATTCATTGCCACAGGCTGCTGTGGAAACATAGTCATTTGGTGTATTGAAAGCGGAGTTTGATAGGCTCTCAATTAGTAACAGCATCAAAGGCTGCAGTGGGAAGGCAGGAGAATGAGGTTGAGACTGAACATGAACTGGCCATGATAGATTGGCAGAGCAGGCCCGATGGGCAAAATGGCGTAATTCTGCTCCTATGTCTTATGTTCTACGGTCCTTTCGTAAGTCACTAATTCAAGGATGGCTAAAATGGGATTAGTTGAGATTTGGTGTAGTGGTAATTACAAATGGATCAGTAATCCTAAGACCCAATTATCCGCTGGGGACATGAATTTGAACCCCATTTGGCAGATGATGAATTTGAAATCAATAAAAATATTGAAACCATGCCGATTGTCATAAAAACCCATCTGGTTCACTAATGTCCTTCAGGGCAGAAATCCTGCCGTCCTTACCTGGTCTGGCCTATATGTGGCTCCAGACCCACAGCAATGTTGTTGACTCTTAAATGCCTGCTGAAATTGGCCTAGCAAGTTATTCAGTTGTATCCAACCACTAAAGAGAAAATAATAAGGAATGAAGCTGGATGGATAACCTGGCATCAACCTAGGCACTGGAAATGACAATGACAAAAACCAGCCCTGTCAACCCTGTAAGTCCTCCTTACTAACACCTGGCGACTTGTGCCAAAGCTGGGAGAGCTGTCTCACAGACCAGTCAGGCAGCCTGATATAGTTGTACTGTCAGAATCATAACTTGTAGTTAATATTCCAGACTCTGCTATCGCCATGCCTGGGTATGTACTGTCTCACCTGCAGGACAGGCCTAGCAGGGATGGTTGCATAGTGGTATACAGTGGAGAGAGAGTTGCCCTGGCAACTCCCAGCATCGACTCTGGACCTCATGAGGTCTCATGTCACCAGGTTAAACATGGTGCTGATTACCACCTACCGTCCTCCTTCAGCTGATGAATTAGTACTTCTCCATGTTGAGCAGCACTTGGAGGTGGCAGGGGCGCAGAATGTGCTCTGGGTGGTGGGTGGGGGGCTTCAATGTCCATCACCAAGTGTGGCTCAGTAGTACCACCACAGACTGAGCTGCTCGGGTCCTACTGGACAGCTGGTGAGGGAACCAACAAGAGGGAAAGACACACTTGATCTCAATTCTCACCAACCTGCCTGCCATGGAAGCATCTGTCCATGACAACATTGGCAGAAGTGACCACCACACAGTATTTGCGGAAACTAAGTCCTGTCTCCAGATTAGAGAAACCCTCCACTGCATTGTGTGGCACTACCACTGTGCTAAATGGGATAGACTTCAAACAGATCTAGCAGCCCAAGACTGGGCATCTATGAGGCACTGTGGGCCATCAGCAGCAACAGAATTGGATTAAACTACGATCTGTAACCTCATGGCCCAGCAGATCCCCCACTCTAACGTTACCACCAGGCCAGGGGATCAACCCTGGTTCAATGAAGAGTGCAAGAGGGCATGCTGAGAACAACACCATGCGTACTTCAATATGAGGCGTCACCCTGGTGAAGCCCCAATACAGGACTACTTGCATTTCTAACAACATAAACTCCAAATAATAGACAGAGCTAAGTGGTCCCCCATGCAAAGGATCAGATCTAAGCTCAGTAATCCTGCCACATCCAACCGTGAATGGTGGTGGACAATCAGACAACCCACTGGAGGAGGCTCCACAAATATCCTCATACTCAATGACATAGGAGCCCAGCACACCTGTCCAAGAGATAAGGCATTTGCAACAATCTTCAGTCAGAAGTGCCAAGTAGATGATCCAGGTTTGCCTCCTCTAAAAGACCTCAGCATCCCAGATGTCAGTATGCAGCCCACGCGGTATCAAGAAACAGCTGACAACGCTGGATACCGCGAAGGTTATGGGCCCAGACAAAATCCTGGCAGTAGTCCTGAAGACTTGTACTCCAGAACATGCCACACCACTGGCCAAGCTGTTCTAGTACAGCTACAACACCAGCATCTACCCAGCAATGTGGAAAATTGCCCAGGTATGTCCTGTACACAAGAAACAGGACAAGTCCAACCCAGCCAATTGCTGCCCTATCAGCCTACTCTCCATCATCAGCAAAGTAATGAAAGGATCATCAACAGCGCCATCATGCAGCACCGACTTGGCAATAAACTTGTTTGGGTTCCACCAAGGCCACTCAGCTCCTGACCTCATCGTATCCTTGGTCCAAATCTGGATCAAAGAGCTAAATACCAGAGGTGAGGTGAGAGCGATAGCCCTCGACATCAAGGCAGCATTTGACTGAGTATGGCATCAAGGTGAGCTAGCTAGAATGGAGTCAACAGGAATTAGGGGAAAACCCTCTGCTGGTTGGAATCATAAAGGAAGATAGTTGTGGTGGTAGGAGATTAATTATCTCTGCAGGACATCACTGCAGGAGTTCCTCAGGGAAGTATCCTAGTACTAATTATCTTCAGCAGCTTCATCAATGACCTTCTTTCTGTCATAAGGTCAGAAGTGGGGATGTTTGCAGAGCACAATGTTCTGCACCATTCATGACTCCTCAGATAGTGAAGACATTCATAACCAAATACAGCAGGACCTGGACAATATCCAGGCTTGGGCTGACAAGTGGCAAGTAACATTCAAACCACGTAAATGCCAGGCAATGACCATCTCCAACAAGAGAGGCTTTAACCATCGTCCCTTGACATTCAGTGGCATCACCATCACTGAATACCCTACTATCAACAACCTGTACCATTGACAGAAAACTGAACCGGTCTGGCCATATAAACACCGTGACTACCAAAGCAGGTTAAAGGCTAGGAATGTTGTGGTGTGTAACTCACCCCTTGACTCCCCAAAGTCTGCCCACCATCTACAAGGCTCAGGTCAGGAGTGTAATGGAATACTCGCCACTCGCCTGGATGAGTGCAACTCCATTAACACTCAAGAAGTTTGACACCATCCAGAACAAGGGAGCCCACTTGATTGGTACCCCTTCCACAAGCATCATCAACAAACAGCCACAGCAGTGTGCACTAGCTACAAGATGAACTGCAACAACACACCAAAGTTCCCAAGACAGCGCTTCCCAGACCCACGAGCACTACCATCTAGAAGGACGAGAACAGCAGATACCTGGGAACACCACCACTTGGAAATCCCCTTCCAAGTCACTCACCATTCTGACTAGGAAATATATTGCAGTTCCTTCATTGTCACCGGGTCAAAATCATGGAATTCCCTCCCTAACAGCACTGTGGGCGTGCCTACACCTCGGGGACTGCAGCAGCTCAAGAAGGCAGCTCATCACCACCTTCTCAAAGGCAACTAGGGATGGATAATAAATGCTGGCTTAGCTGGCAATGGCCACATCCTATAAATAAATAAATATACTTGGATACAACATTTGGGTTGAGACCTTTCATGTGGAGCTCCTTAATTGTCCTAATCTACTTGGTTTTACCACCAACCTGGGTGAACATTCCACACACCCAACACTCTGTATAAACACTGCTCTGCTATCACCTAGCCCCCCCCCCCCCACCACCTTAACTATTTCCACTTTGGGAAAAAAGTCTCTAGTTGTTCTCTCTACCTATATTCTCATAAAGCTAGGGGAACAGGCCCTTCAGCCCAACTGGTGCATGTTGATCAAGAAAGATAAGAAAAAAACTCCCATTTTCCTCCGAACCCATTCCAACATGAAAGATGCCTTTACAGATAGACCTTTCTGGTCAGGGTCAAAACTACCCATCATTACAGTAAACAAATAACAGGTTGCTGGTGTTGTAACTAAGTTCTCAGCAGTCTAACTCGCAGCTCCCCTCAGTCACAACCTGATAAAAGAACGTGAGTTGGGAATACTGCATGTAAAAGAACAATAGGTGCTTGTTTTCAATGTACAAGGGGATCACACACTGTTAATAATGTAACACATGTGTAACCTATTAATACAAATGAGTGCTCAACACAAGAAAGATTGCTTTTTTTATTTTGTCTTTCAAATTCCAAGAAAACCTAATTTGCATAAAACAATCCAAAACCAAAATACAGTGCCTAGGAAATGTAGACCAGCTGGTGAACTCTGGTGAAAATGTATTGTTGACTGTGGGCTGCCTGCCACACTAGTTGTTGGCAAGCTCACACAGACAGCCAGTGAATAATGAAATCACCGCTCAGTGCCAGTGAAGGTCTGGAGCTGAAAAGATGCCGCAGCGGTAAGTGTTTTTACACAGAGAGTGGCGGCTGCATTATCACTACCGGGGTGGTGGTCGAGGCAGATACATTAGGAGCATTTCAGAAACTCTTAGACCATAGAAAGTGGAGGGCTATGTGGGAATGGTGAGATTGATCTCAGAGTAGAGTAAAAGATCAGTTATAAATTAATTAAACGATTCTGTTTTCAATGAAAGAGCTTGACCCCAAACGTCGATTGTTTATTCTTTCCCATAGATGCTGCCTGGCCTGCTGAGTTCTTCCAGCATTTTGTGTATGTTGCTTTGGATTTTCAGCATCTGCAGATTTTCTCATGTTAATGTCCACCTTATTTGACTGCTGCTATGTAAATCTACTGTATCAACCTTATATGTCTCTTTCTCTCTGCACTGATTTTTGCTATGAGATGCAACTATGGCAACATGAACCATGTCAGTCTGTCCTGCTACTCCCTTCCATAGATGCTGCCTGACCAATACTGCTCCCATCTTTCCTCTCCACCCCCTTATTTGATTCCAGGTTCCTTCTCTATCAGGTTCCACCATCTGCAGCCTTTAGCACCTCCTCCTATCTCTTCCCAGCCTCTGTCACTATTTCAACTGCCCTCTCCTCCATCTGCCTGTCACCTCTACTCACCTGGATCCACCTATAACTTATCAACTCTTGCTCCACTGCTTCCCCTCCACCTCATAACACTGGCCATCTCTCTTCTTCCGTTCAGTCAATATGAAGGGTTCTGACTTAAAACATTATCCTTCATTTCCCTCTGCAGATGCTGTTTGACCTGTCGAGGTCCTCCAGTGTCAGTGGGTGCCATGGTAGCATAGTGGTTAGCGCAATACTATTATGGCTTGGACGTTGCAGTTTGGAGTTCATTCCAGGCATCCTCTGTAAGGACTTTGGAATGCACGGGTTTCCTCTAGGTGCCCGCTTTCCTTCCACTGTCCAAAAAAAGTACTGATTAGTAGATTAATTGGTCATTGTAAATTGTCCCATCGTTAGGCTAGGGTTAAATCAAGGATTGTTAGTGGCACAGCTCAGAGGGCTGGAAGGGCCTATTCTGCACTGTATTTCTAAATTTAAGATAAATTAAATTAAATTAAAAATCTTGTATGTTGGATAACTTCACTTATCTCGACACTGAACTGAATCCACAACCTATAGACTTCCTTTCAGGAACTCTACAACTCATGTTCTCAGTGTTATTTATTCACATTTTTTTTATTGTGATTGAATACTTACTATTTTTATTGTTATTGAGCAAAGTGCTGCCACCATCAAGCACATCTACATGAAACGCTGTCATAGGAAAGCAGCATCAATCATCAGAGATCCCCACCACCCAAGCTAACTCTTTTCTCACTGCTGCCATCAAGTAGAAGGTCCAGATGCCTTGGGAATTGCACCACCAGGTTTAAGAACAATTAATATTCCCCAAGCAGCACACACAAAATGTTGGGGGAACTCAGCAGGCCAGGTAGAATCTATGGAAAAGAGCATAGCCGACCTTTCAGACCGAGAACCTGTCCTGCCAAAGGGTTCCAAAACCTGTGACCCCACTTTAAGGACTTTTTATTTTGTTATTTCATGTTCTTGTTAATTATTGCTATTTATTTATATTTGTATTTGCACAGCTTGTTGTCTTCTGCACTCTGATTGATCGTCCATTGATCCTGTTATAGTTACTATTCTATAGATTTGCTGAGTATACCCTCAGGAGAATGAATCTCAGGGTTGTATGTGGTGACTCTAATAATAAAATTTACTTTGGATTTATTTCTATGATTTGTTTTTTGTTATGTATAGTTTTTCATGGGTTCTATTGTATTTTTTATTTTGTTGTGAATGCCTGCAAGAAAATGAATCAACATGGTGTGTGTGCATCCGTTGCGAGCAGTGAGGACCACCGACATCCTTGGGTGGGTGTGTTTGTTATTTCTGAGTCTAGAGGTGACTGACAAATCCAGTGCAGACTAGGACGTGTCTCCCACATGTGGGGCAAGTGTGTGAAGGTTTGTAGTTGAGCTGACTACTGCTCGTTCTTTCCTCTGTTATCATTTCCTTTAAGCTTCAGTGCTTCATTTCTTTTCAGCCTTGGTGGCACTTTTATTGAGAAGGCTGCGTCAGGATGAGCGTTTTAAGGCTGCACGCTCCCAAGAAGTGTAATCGATTTCAAGGGCATTGAGCAAGGTCTTGAGTGTGTCCTTGAATAATTTTTGTTGACCACTTAAATTAGAGAGAGTGCAGAGACGATTTACTAGGATGTTACCTGGGTTTCAGCAATTAAGTTACAGAGAAAGGTTGAACAAGTTAGGTCTCTATTCATTGGAGCGTAGAAGGTTGAGGGGGGATTTGATCGAGGTATTTAAAATTTTGAGAGGGATAGATAGAGTTGACGTGAACAGGCTGTTTCCATTGAGAGTAGGGGAGATTCAAACTAGAGGACATGATTTGAGAGTTAGGGGGCAGAAGTTTAAGGGAAACACGAGGGGGTATTTCTTTACTCAAAGAGTGATAGCTGTGTGGAATGAGCTTCCTGTAGGCCAGTTCAGTTGTGTCATTTAAGGTAAAATTGGATAGGTATATGGACAGGAAAGGAGTGGAGGGTTATGGGCTGAGTGCGGGTAGGTGGGACTAGGTGAGATTAAGGGTTCGGCACGGACTAGGAGGGCCAAGATGGCCTGTTTCCGTGCTGTGATTGTTATATGGTTATATGGTTACTACGTGAGCATTTCCCTGTGGACAGTTCCCCGAAGAACAACTGCTTGGAGATGTGATCATCTGACCTCCCGATAACATGGCCTGCTCATCTGACTTGATGTTTCATGAGCAATGTGTGGGTGAATTCTGCGTCAGGAATTCTGTCTTGTCAATTGATTTTTATGATCTTCCATAGGTATGACAAACATGTATCTACTTTGATAATAAATTTACTTTGACTAAATACCTATAAAGTCTTTTCATAGATGCTGCCTGAGTTGCTGGATTCCTCCACCATTTTGTTTGAAAATAACCATAAGAATTTAGCCATTTTGCCCATTGAGTCTGCTCCTCCATTCAAACATGGCTGATGTACTTTCCCTCACAACCCCAGTCTCCTGCTTTTTCCCTATAATCTTGCATGTCCGATGACTTGGATTCCACAGCCATCTATGGCAATGAATTCCACAGATTCACCATCCTCTGGCTACAGAAATTCCTCCTCATCTCTGTTCTAAAGGGACATCTTTCTATTTTGAGACTGTGTCCTTTGGTCCTAGCCTCCCTGGTTATAGGAAACATCCTCTTAATTCTTTGTTTGCTTGTTTGCCAGTCTTTGTTTGTGTGTAATTTTTCATTGATTCTGTTGTATTTCTTTTGTTCTCCTGTGAATGCCTGCAGGAAAATGTATCTCCGGGTAGTATATGGTGACATATATGTACATCAACAATACATTTGTACCATAGCTTTATTTATCCGATATTGCAAATCAGTTCTGCTTCAGCTCTGCTCTGTAAGGAATAGCCCACCCTCATTATCTCCTGGATTTGTCTCTTCTCAGCAGTCATGCTCAAGACAGTGACCTTTGCTTAAACAGGCTAAATAAACACATTCCAAAAATGTCTATTGCCTTTGCAAATCTCATTAATTCGGAGATCATCCGTATCATGTTGTTCAGGCTGACCCTACACTGAGATATTGTTGGGACACTCTGTGCTCTCCAAGCAGTCAACGTGAAATGTCAAAGTAAATTTATTTCCAAAGAATCGATATGTCACTATATACTAACTTGAGATTCATTTTCTTGCAGGCATTCATAGGAAAATAAAGAAATTCAATAGAATTTATGGGGGAAAAAAACAACATAAATAAAGACTAACACACAACCAACTTGGAATAGAATAACAAACCGCATAAATAAAAAAAAAATGGCGATTCTAACTGGGTGCATCACCGTCTGGTATGGGGCAGTGGGGTGGGGGTGGGGGGGCAACTACACAGGATCGAAATAAGCTGCAGAGGGATTAGGTGAGTGAAGTAATCCATGCTGGTCCAGGAGCCTGATAACTGATTACTTTCAATATCTCCTGCTTGACTTGGTGGCATCTGTCAGTCTCGAGAGACCATGGATCTGCGCCTGGAGTTTCCGGGGCGCAGGCCTGGGCAGGGTTGTATGGGAGACCGGCAGTTGCCCAAGCTGCAGGCCTTCCCCTCTCCACGCCACCGATGTTGTCCAAGGGAAGGACACTCGGACCCATGCAGCTTGGCACCAGTGACGTCGCAGAGCAATGTGTTGTTAAGTGCCTTGCTCAAGGACACAAACACGCTGCCTCATCTGAGGCTCGAACCAGTGACCTTCAGGTTACTAGTCCGATGCCTTGCCCACTAGGCCACGTGCCAACATAAATGCTTGACTAAAGTTAACCAAATATGACTCATCTGAGGAATATTACTTAAAGCTTGCAGAATCCCACCTCTCTCTCCTCAGTACAAGATTCTTGCAGACTTGACTTTTGGAATGAAGTAGAGCATCTAATTATATTTTGACTCCACCGATTCCCTTTAAATTTATTAACTGCATAATTGTTAAAGCGCTTGGACTTCATGACTATTTTTAAATGGAGTCTTCAATATAGTAATCAATGATGTCAATAGCTGTCTTGATTTTCTGACCGGTAGTGCAGCTGTCGGTAGATCTGAAAGAATTGTCCTATCCCGTGCAGGGCATAAACTAATTAGTATCCAAACTTTGCAAGGATTATAGTCAGGATTAGCCAGTGGGAAGAGATGACGAAGATTTGTGTCTATTAGTTTCAGAGTTATTGTTTCAAACTAAGCTGAAGGCAGATTGTTCAAGCCCCATTGAATCCTTGCCAACTAGAAAATATTTTATTGTCATTGCTGTGCTTTGCCACAACTGGAAGAGATAGTGCAGATGTTTACATCTGAACTAAAGGCCAAAAGAGTGAATGTTTGATTTGCTACAAAAGAGCACTTTAGCATAGTTGCACTTTACAACTGGCCATCACTCGTTGTATAAGCAATGAGTTTTCATGGTCACCAATAAAGACCGACTTATCAAACAACATACAGTGAACACCTATTGCCTGATTCATTCTTCATCTGCCTTTAAAGATTTAAAGATCTTAAAGATTAAAGATTAGATTTGCGGTTGGAACATACAGTGAAATGTGTATTTGAAACAATGAGCTGCACAGTCTGAGGTTTGTGCTAGAGGCTGCCCGCAAGTGTCTGTTGGCCCACAAGTTACTCACCCTTAGACTATGGAATATGGGAGAAAGCAAGAGCACCTAGAGGAAACCCATAGGTTACAGTGAGGAAATACAAATTCTTTACACACAACAGTTGGATTTGAACCCAAATCACTGGACTGTTAAGCATAACTCTAACTGCTATGTGACTTTCAGGAGGGGAGTCTGTTGAGATGCAATTGTGTTATGGGTCCGCTGATGTAGTCATTGCTCAGAGATGCGGCACTGTTACAGGTACTTCCAGCAAAAAGAACTAATGCCATGCAATTACATCCATGTAACTAATTAACCAACTAACCCATCCATCTCTGGAATGTGGAAGGAAACCAGAGCACCTGGAGGAGATTCACATGGTCACGGGGAGAACATACAAACTTTTTACAGGCAGTGGTGGGCATTGAACCCAGGTCAATGGCACTGTAATGTTAACCACCATGCTCCTGTGCTATCCTTATTTACATTGAGAGTTTATTGAACAAAGTTCAAAGTAATTATCAAAGTATATTTACATTGCCATAAACAACCCTCAGATTCATTTTCTTGTGGGCATACTCAATAAATCCATAATAGAGTAATAACCATAACAGAATGAATGAAAGACCACACTAACTTGAGCATTCAGCCATCATGCAAACACCAACAAACTGTGCAAATAGAGAAAGAAAGAAAATATAATAATAAATAAATAAGCAATAAATATTGAGAACACGTAATGTAGTGTCCTTGTAAGTGAGTCCATAGATTGTGGAAACATTTCAGTGATGGGGCAAGTGAAGATGAGTGAAATTATCCCCTTTGGTTCAAGAGCCTGATGGTTGAGGGGTGATGACTGTTCCTGAACCTGGTGGTATAAGTCCTGAAGCTCCTGTGCCTTCTTTCTGATGATAGCAGTGAGAAGAGATCATGCCCTGGGTAATGGGGATCCCTGATGATGGATCCTGCAACAACACTTTGTGCTCACTGGTGGGAAAAGCAAAAAGAAAGGACTTCCATTTTTTGAGTGCTTTTACATCTGGGAATTACAGAATGCTTAAAGTACTTTTGAAACATAGTCAATTGCTGTTAAACTTGAAACATGCCAGTTAAACTCTGGCCAGACAGCTCCCACAGACACCAAAGTGATATTGCTCAGATCATTTATTGTAGTACTTGTATAAAGGAATCTGCTGCTAAACACAGAGGGCCAAGGAGCATCATAGATGGGGGGAGGGATTGTCCATGTTTTGCATCTGAATCTTACATCAAGTCATTGATGAGCAATGGAAACTACAGACGGAGAATAATGAGGGACGCTCTCACAGAATCCCTGTCAGAGAGGGAACTTTTTTTTTTAAAGTTGGCATTCCCTTGAGGAGACTTTGTGGTGGAGTAGTTCAATGGAGACACACGAGATAGCAGATGCTACAATCTGGAGCGAATCCAAATTTGCTGGAGCATAGTGCATAGAACAGTACTCCACAGTGCAAGTCATTTGGACAGCAATTGTCTATTTCTCTCTACAGATGCTGCCTCATCCACTGAGTTCCTCCAGTGCTTGTGTTTTGCCCATATGGTTGTGTTCAGCCTTACACTGGTACATCAACTTGAATGCTTTGTACTTCTCCCTGAACTCAGAGGGTGAATGAGTGTGCAATGAGCTGCCAGCACAGGTGGTGGACAAGATGTTGATTTCAACTTTTAAGAGAAGTTTGGACAGATACATAATGGGAAGGGTATAGAGGGCAATGGTCCACATGCGTATCAATGGGACTATGTAGAATAATATTTTGGTATGGACTATATGACTTGAAGGGCAGTGTTTCTGTAGCCCAGAGCCTTATGGGAGTGTAGAATGTGCTGCCAGTGGAAGTGGTGGGTCCAATCACAACATTTTAAGAAAAGTTTGGATGGTACATGGATGGGAGGGTGTGGAGAGCCATAGTCCTGCTGCCTGCTGCAGGCCAATGGCACTAGGCAGAACAACAGTTTGGCATGGACTGGATGGGTTGAGGACCTACTTCTGTGAGGTAGTGCTCTATGACTCTATAGCAGATTAGCACAGACTAGATGGGCTGAAGGGCTTGTTTTTCTGCCATTGTTCTCCATAACTCTATAATGCTTCTGCACAGAATAGATGAATTTTAGGGCCTGTTTCTGTGCTTTAGTGCTCTTTGACTTCTGCAGCAGGACTTGATCACACAATCATTTGTCACACAGGTTCAAGCACAGTCCGTGCGCCACAGGTGAGAGAAAGGAAAAGATTTTGGTTCATGCTTAGCATTTCCTGAAGATAGGTACATAACTAACTGGATACTGTTTTGAGGGAGGAAGGTGGCTAAAATTCGCAGAGAACTCTCTGTTCAGTGCATCTTAAATCATCACTTGGATAGGTCCAGAAGTTGTTAATGGAGCATCCAATTATTTTGCTGCACTGCGCCATCTTGTATCTATTACACATGTGGCAAATGTCTGGTTGAGGAAGAACTTCCTACCATGAGTCTGAACACTATACTTTTTTCTAGGTCAAGCCTGTCTTAACTTAATAATCGAGGTTAACCAACATTTCTCAATTAAGTTATTTATCCCTTCATCTGTTTAATCATGTACTCAGTTCACCTCCAGAGTGTTCCTTAATAAGTTTCAAAACCCCTTCTTGTTCTGTAATGTACAAGGCAGAACAAGACACTGCAGGTGTTGGAATGATGCAGGCTTTCAACCTAAAATGTTGACACTACCTTCTCCTCTACAGATGCTGCTCAACCCACTGAGTTCCTACAGCAAATTGTTTGTTGTATATACATCTATCATCAAGGACCCCCACTTTCCAGACTGTGCTCTCTTCTCATTGCATCCATTGGGAAGAGGTCTCACACCTACAGCTTTAGGAATAGCTGTTAATCTTCAACCATCAAGATCTAATTTCACTCACCTCAACTCTGAACTGAGTCCATGACCTACAGCCTCTTTATCAAACAATACATGTTTTCAGTTTCATTTATCTATCTATTTATTAATCTTTTATTTGCACTGCCTGCCTTTAACACACTGGTTGTTTGTTTGTCTTTCTATGCAGCTTTTCATTTACAGTACTTAGTTTTTTTCTTTCTCCTACTGTGAATGCCTGCAAGAAAATGAAACTGTAGTGACGTATAAATAGATAACAAATCTACTTCGAACTTCGAACATTCCAGTTGGTCAAAGTTGTTTTTATTGTCAGGTACACAAGTGCGTGTGGTGACCGTTCATGTATCAGCCTGCTCAAATTAAACAAAGTCACACACAGGTGTTCTCCATGAAGGAGACAACCCATTAGGAGAACATCATCCTTAACTCGAGTGATCATATTACTACTGATAGTATTTGATTGTTTGTCAGCCTTTGAATAGGTATTTTTTTCCTTAAATGCTATTGTATTTCTTTATTTTCCAGCCAATACCTGCAAGAAAATGTTTCTTAATATAGAAGAACATGTATGTACTTTGATAATATATTTACTTTGACTTTGCACAGGTGCAATGAAAAGCTTTCTTACAGCTGCATCTCAGGCAGGTGCTGCCAATTAAGAAACATTCACAAGATAAACTTAAATTAAATATAAGCACAACTTTTACAAGAAAAACACAATTACATTTGAAAAGGAGGCCATTTTATTGCAAAGTGATTGTTGCTTATAGTGCTGCCAATTTTTGGTGATTAGGAGTTTGCCCCTCACCGTTTTATAAAGCTATAAAGATTTGTTCTTTCTCAATGCACAGTTAGAGCAGTGGGGATCGCAGACTTGAGAGGGGAATGCTCCTCTTATGGGATGTGGGAGGACAGGGAGACCTCCAGTGTCCCTGATGATTACACTTGCAAGAAGTGCAATCAGCGGCAGCTTCTTTTAGATTGTGTTAAGTTATCAGAACTGGAGTTAAATGAATTCCAGATCATTCAGGAAGCTGAGGGTTTGATTGATAGAAAATACAGGAGGTATATACATCCAAGATGTAAGACACAGGTAAGTAGATTTCAGTCAGGGGGGTGAGGGGAATAGGCAGCCAGTGTAGAGTACCCCTATGGCCATTCCCCTCAATAGCAGGCACAGTAACCGCTTCGGATTGTTGGGTGGATGTGACCTATCATTGGGAAGTCATGACGGTCCGGTCTCCGACATTGAGTTTGGCTCTGTAGCTCCGAAAAGAAGGGGGGAAGAGATGGCGAGCTTTAGTAATAAGGGATTCATTGGTTAGAGGAAAAGAAATGAGGTTCTGTGGACGAGAATGAGTTTCCTGAATGCTATGTTGCCTCCTGGATGCCAGGATCAGAGATAAATTGGATTAAGTCCATAGCATTCCCAAGAGCAAGGTGTTCTTAAGTGGGAGTTGTTCACATTCTTAAGTGAGTAGCCAAGAGTTGTTGTCCACAATGACATGGGGAGAAAGGTCTCTGCAAAGGGAGTTCAGGGAGTTAGATTCTAAGTTGGACAGGGTTGTGATCTCAGAAAGGTTACCCATACCATTTGCAAGTGAGACCAGCAACAGGAAGATCGCATAGTTTTTCACGTGGCTAAGTAGATGGTGCATGAAGTAGGGCTTCAGGGTTTTGGATCTTTGGGCTCCCTTCCAGGAAGGTGGGACCTGTATAGAAGGGACAGTTTGCACTTGAGCTGGAAGGGAACACATATTCTAGAGGGAAGTAGGCTACTGCTGTACAGTGGAGATTTAGAATTGGAGCAGAATGATAAGCAAAGCACTAGAACAGACAGTAGAGTAATTGTGGGCAAGATGTTCAGACTACATACAAAGTCAGGAATCAAAAGATTGAGCATAATGGGCTTAATGTTCTGATTGTGTATGTTTCAGTGCATGGAGTACTATAGGAAAGGCATATGATCTTAGGGCATGGAATAGCATGTGGATTTACGACATTGTAGCCATTAATGAAATGTGGTTACAAAAGGGTAGCTCAGTGCTCCTTTGCTTCAGAAGTGATAGAGCAGGAGTCAGAGAAAATGTCACAGCACTGTTCAGTCAGGACAGTCTGAAGAGCTCATCTACTGTGGCTAAATGGGTAAACTGAGGAATAAGGAAGGTATGCCCATGTTGATAGGATTATATTATAGACCACCCAAGTACACAGGATTTCGAGGAGAAAATCTGTAGGGAGATCACAAACTGTTGCAAGAAACAAAAGGTTGTGATACTGGTGATTTTAATTTTCCAGTTATTGACTGCTACGCCCATATTGTAAAAGGGATGGATGAGATAGATTTTGTCAAGTGTGTTCAGGAAAGGTTCCTTAATCAGTACATAGAGGTTCCAACTAGATGTTGGGGAATAATGCAGGGTAGGTGATAGAAGTTTGTGTAGGGGAACACTTTGCATCCAGTGATCATACTGCCATTAGTTACAAGATAATTATTGAAAAGGATAGGTCTGGTCCTCAGATTGAAATTCTAAATTAGATTAAGAATTTTGATCATATTCGAAAGGATCTAGCAACTGTGGATTGGGACAGTTTTCTGGTAAATGTGTACTTGGTAAAAGGGAGAATACAAAAGTGAAATTTTGGAAGTACGGCATTTCTATGCTCCTGTCAGAATAAATGGCAAAGGTAATAGGTTCAGGGAAGCTTGGGTTTTTTGAGATGTTGAGGGCCTGGTTAAGAAGTGGAAGGAGATGTATATCAGCTATAGGCCAGAAGGAGCAAATGAGGTACTTGAGGAGTATAAAAAATGCAAGAGGACACTTAAGAAGGAAATCAGGAGGGCCAAAAAAAGACATGAGTTTGCTCTACCAGACAAGATGAAGGAAATCCTAAGAGTTTCTACAGTTACGTTAAGATCCAAAAGACTGAAGACAGGAAGATAGCTAAAGTTGTTTCTTTGTTTAAGGAATAAGCCAGGAAATTACATGCCGATGAGCCTGAGTTCAGTAATGGGTAAGTTATTGGAAAATAATTGAGTTAACTTCCAAAGACAACTAAGGGACTGAGTGAGGCCTCTGTCAGTTAGGGTTGACCATGGTGGTTGTATCTTTGCTATCTAGGTATGCAAGCCTGGGTAGTATGATATAGAGAGCAAGCTGTTGCCCATGTAGCAGGTTCTCTCTCTCCATGCATCTGATAAAACCAAAGGACTGCAGAGATTGATACAGTTTGGTACCAGCAGAGTCCCAGGAGTTGCCAGTCAGTGTTGAACACAACATAGGACTACCTTAGGGACCCCAGTTCCCGATTTTTCTCTCGGGGTTTACTCCCGAAGCTTTCCCCATGAGTAGGTATAGCAGCAAGACAACCAAGATTTGAGATCAGAGTTTTCCTTCTCCTAGATGAGCTGCCAACCAAGGCTGATAAGTCCAATCCACCCAAAGCAACTGGTTTTAAGCTGCCAGTAACCTGCCTTTGCCCCTTCGCCTGTCAGTAGAAACATTTTCACCAGGCTTAGGAGCTAAGCCACACATGAAGGCCAGGAGCTGAACTTGGTTGTCAGGTGCATGCCATTGGGAGCATTTAATAGGTAATGAGAGCTTGTCCCCATTGCCACCCCTGGCTGTAACAACCTTTAGGAACCATAGGGACTGATATATAAGCATTTGGATAGATAGGGTCTAATTAGGGATGGTCAACATGGCTTTGTGCATGGTAGGTTATTTCAAACCAATCTTAATGGAGTTTTTAGAGGATGTAGCCAGGAAAATTAATGAAGGCAAGCAGTGCATGCTGTCTACATACTCTTTAGCATGACCTTTGGCAAGGTCCCATGTGGGTGGTTGGTCAAGAAGGTTCAGTGGCTTGGCATTCAAGAGGTGGTAAATTGCATTACACACTAGCTTCATGGGAGAAGCCAGAGAATGGTAGTAAGTGGTTGCCTCTCAGACTGGAATATTTTGGCGAGGCCTAATTTCAGGGATTGTGTGTTGTTCTGGTCACCTACATATGAGAAAGATCAATAAAACTGAAAGAGTGCAGAAAAAATTTACAAGGATGTTGCCAGGACTTGGGACCTAAATTATGGGGAAAGGTTGAATAGGTTAGGACTTTATACCCTACAGCATAGGAGAATGAGGGGAGATTTGAGAGAAGTATTCAAAATTATGAGGGTATAGATAGGGTAAATACAAGTAGGCTTTTTCCACTGTGGTTGGGTGAGACTAGAACTAGACGTCATAGGTTAAGGATGAGAGATGAAATAACTAAGGAGAACATGATGGGGAACTTCACTCAGATGGTGGCAAGAGTATGCCAGAGCAAATAGTGAATGTAGACTTAATTTCAAATTTAAGATAAATTTAGATAGGTACATGGATGGGAGGTGGGTGAATGGAACTAGGCACAATCCTCCAAACTCAACTTAAACAATGTCTTATAAAACTTCAACACAGCATCCCAACTTATGGACGCATTGCTCTGATTTCTGAAGACCAATGTGTCAAATGCTTTCTTTACAACTCTATTTACCTGGGACACCACATTCAAGGAATTATGGACCTATATTCCTAAATCACTTTGCTCTGTCATGCACCTTAGTGCCTTAGCATTCACTGCGTAAGTCCAACCCTGCTTTATTTGGCTGAAGATAAGATTAGTTTTATTTGTCACACAAAGCACAACACCTTATACTTGCCTATATTAAATTCCATCTGCCATTTTTGAGCCCATTTTTCCAATTGGTCCAAATCCAATTGCAAGCTTTGATGGCCTTCTTCAATGTGCGCTACGCTTCCAATCTTGTCATCTTGATGTAGGCCAGGTCTCTTCAAGGTCAGGATAGAATTCTTCCTTGTCTATATTGGAAGTTCCACAATGCTTTTAACAATCTAAGACACGTCAATGAGCTTCACAGCCAAGGAATTTATTCTAAGAAGTATCGGCATAACAGTAATGTGGATAATTTGGCACATATAAAAAGGAATTTTCTTCCTCCTCCTCAAAGTCTAGTCTTCTAAATCCAGCAGAAAAGAGTCTAAAGATCTCATATTTCTTCCCCAGTGATGTGGACACAACTCAGCACATCATGGAAACCAGCAACCCCTCAATGGAGCCTGTCAACACTTCTCACTGCCTTGGTAAACCTGCCAGCATAATCAAAGACCCCACCCAACAAAGACATTCTCTCTTCTCCAATGACCCACCCCTCCCTTGCATTGAACAGAAGATACATATGCCTGAAGCACGTACCACTAGTTCCAAGGACAGTTTTTATTCTGCTATTATAAGACGATTGAACAGTCCCCTAGTATGATACAATGGACATTTGACCATAAGATATAGAAGCAGAATTAGGCTATTTGGCCCATTAGTCTGCTCCACCATTTCATCATGACATCATTTCCCTCTTAGCCTCAGTTTTCTGCCTTTACCCATATTCCTTCATACCCTGACAAATCAAGAACCTATGCCTCAAATACACCCAATACTTGGCTTCTACAGCAATGAAATCCACAGATTTACAATTTTCTGGCTAAAGAAATTCTTCCTCATCTTATTATGGAAAAATACATAAATACCAGTATGTACTTACAATGTAAACAGCATTATAAGAAGTGGTTTAAAGTGTTTACTGTGCCATGCAGTGATGGAGGTAATCGATAGGGGAGGATGGGGGTGCTAACTAGAATAGTTGATCAGGTGGTGTGAAGTTTTTGTTTTAATGACCCTATGAGGGGTGATTGATCAGTTTGTGGCCTAAGGTAGAAGGAGTCAATTTTAGAAAACCTAGCACATTTATTTTTCAACCTAGTCTCCTCCTACATTTACACACTTAGTCCAGCGGTTGTGGAGCATACGGATCCCTTCTTTGTAGAAGTGGTCCACAGCAGGGGTGACTGATAAGTTTGTGGCCTAAGGTAGAAGGAGATGAGTTATACAGATCTTGTTACACATATGTGCAGTTCAACTCTTTGAGTGAAAATGCAGAAAGTTTGAAGTTAAGACCTCATCTCCTTCTACCTTAGGCCACAAACTTGTCAATCACCCCATGCTGTGGACCTCTTCTGGAGGTCCAAGACGTCAACTTCTACAAAGAAGGATCCGTATGCTCCACAACCACTGGACTAAGTGTGACTAACCACTGGAAAAATAAATGTGCTAGGTTTTCTAAAATTGACTCCTTCAACCTTAGGCCACAAACTTACCAATCACCCCTTGTATAGGGTTTTCCTAAAGGCAGCTTTTGGATAAGGCAGTTTGCAAGGTGGGCAGTGTCCAGAAAGATATTTTCCTCCCACGATTTTGTCCTGGACACATGGAAATCTAATATACAAAAGGTTAGTTATATTAGATGTGGGTTTTTTATACATGCAGTTCATTGTAGAGTGCAAATGAGCTCGAGGGTCATGGCTCGCAGAGACTGCTCCAACATAGATGACAATATATTGACAACAGACTTATTCACTCCCAGTTTCATTACAACAAAGAAAGGTGTTTTTACTTTTCACTCTTTTCAAAACCTTAAATTTAATAGTTAGTCCCTTTATCAGATGATAATGTTGTTCTGATGTTCTGCCAGATGAAAAGCAAAGCTTCTATTGAAAGGGCAATTGGCTTCACACAGGCCTTTGTTGTGTGATAATTCTCTCATCTGTCATTCCCTTCAATCCTTGTCTGTTTACATTTCCGTTCTTTGTCTCTGCATGCGGACAGAGGTCTGATACCATTGTTTTTTATCCTGTGCCAGGTCCGTGCTCAGCTACCGGTGCCAAGTTGACAAGTGCACACCCTGTAATGTGCCTCACCAACCTTCTCTCAATGCCCATGCCACTGCTATTCTCTGAATGTGCCTCTCTCTATTCAACGTTGGTCAGGATTCAAGGTTGTTTAATGTCATTTCCAGTACACAAGTGTAAAGGAGAATGAAATAATCATTACTCCAGATCCAATCCAGCACAAAATAAACACAAAAGGATAAAGAACACAATAGTTAAAAAGAAAACCACAATATAAATGTTGTACTATGCATAAGTCTTAGGCACATATGTTTAGCTAGGGTGCTCAAAACTTTTACATAGTATTGTAGCAATTGTATGTATTGCACTGTAGTGCCAAATAAAAACTACTTTCATGGCATACATGAGTGATGATAAACCTGACTCTGAAATGGGTCTTTATTGTGAACTGAGAGTGGGAAGGGGCAGGGAGAGGGGAATCATGGTTGGGAAAAGGGGAAGGGAGAGAGAAGGGAGCAGGAAGCACCAGAGGGATTTTCTGCAATGATCAATAAACAAGTTGTTTACCTTTCCTGTTGTCTCAGGGCTGGGTGTGTCTGCACACATGCCACTCCTCCCCCCCCATCCCGACTTCTAGCACTCCTTCTTTGTCACCTGCCCCACACCCATCCAGTGGCCCTCCACCCTCACCATTCCCAACACCCTTTGGTCTCGCCAAATTTAAAAACTCACTCTCTGCTCCACGTTGACAAAAACAGTACTGCACAAAAGTCTTAGGTACCCTAGCTGTATACAGCATACATGCCTAAGATTTTTGCACAGTACTGCAAATACATAAGAAAACTTCTATACAAAGATTGCTTGTATGTCCATAAAGTGTTGCTAGGCACAGAAGTGTCTGTACGTAAGGAAATGATAAAGTAGTGGTGGTGGTGGTGGTGGTTGGGGGGGGGGGGGGGGGTGCAGGAACTCCTCTGATTAAATCACAAGTCCCAATAACTTTTATGCCTACATGTCCTTTTGCATAGGCTCTATCTCAAACTGTGTAATCAGAGGGATGACGGGAGGAAAATGGAGGGATTTGAATATTCTGTAGGCAGAAGAGATTACTTTAATTGGCCATTTGACTCAGCACAACACTGTGGGCCGAAGGGCTCTACTATTCAAAGTTCTATGCTCTATGTCAGTTTTGAGAAGAGATTGATCAGGCGGCATCTTCTCATCTTCCAAAAGTGACCCAAGTTCAATTTTGTTGCTCTCTGTGAGGAGTTTGTAGATTGTGACTACATGAGTAGCCTCTGGGCACTCCAGTTTGCTCCCACATTCAAAAGGCACATGGTAACATGGGTGTAATTGGACAGTACAGCTCTCTGTGCAGGAAGGGTCTGCTACCATGCTGTATTTCTTTAAAAAAAAGTATGTAATGCCAAATTAAACTGATCTCTTCTTGTGCACGTGATCCATATTTCTCCATTCCCAGACATTTGTACACTCTTCATAAAATATGTACTTGCCAGAGATGTCTCTTTTAAATTTCCCTCTCTCATTGTCTTTAAAATTATGTCATTTTCAGCTTAAAAACTTTCCCTCTCTCACTTTAAATGTCTAGCCTGGATTGTTATGGTGTCAATCAAGGATAGCCATTCATAACCAGAACAATGATTTTCTGTTTATCACATCCCCTGTTGCCCCTTCCCTTTCTTCAATGGTCCGCTATCCTCTCCGGTCAGATTCCTTCTTCTCCAGACCTTTACCTTTTCTACCTATCACTTATCAGCTTCTTACTTTATCCCCTCTCGCCCACCTATCTACCTTCCCCCTCACCTTCGACCTTATTCCTCCTTCTCCATTCCCAGCACCCCCCCCCCACCCCCCACCATCTTATCATGCATTGGAAACCAAATTGGAAACCTTAACTTCTGGCTTTTTCCCTTGTACTTTCCAGTCCTGAAAAAGGGTCTCTGCCTGAAACGTCGATTGTTTATTTCTCTCCATAGATCATGCCTGACCTGCTGAGTTCCTTCAGCAGTTTGTATATGTTGTTATGGACTTCCACTACCTGCAGAATCTGTTTTATTAATGTTTTTCTCTGTTATGGAGAATGTCCTGATGAACCAGCAAACTGAAAGCGAAATCTTCAGTAAGGTTGTCAGAAGGCAGATTAAGTCTTCATAAGTAGGGTGGAATATTCACTGGTAGTGAAGGACAAGAGAGAATATTACTCAATGCTTTCGGGCTCCGCCAAATTATCACTTTTCAGGAGGAGGATGCAACTGCGATCGTTTGTTTTTCAACAGAGCATGGCCCAGGCTGCTTCACAAGTTTCCACTTTCACTACATCGTCTAATGATCTGATACAGACATGAGGAACAAAATCTTCTCTCAGGACTTGGCCAGAGCCTGTGGGAGCTTAGATTACACTCAGTGACCATTTTATTATGTACTTCCTGTACCTAGTAAAGTGTCACTGAGTGTGAGTTCATGGTCTTCTGCTGCTGTAGCTCATCCACTTCGAAGTTCTTTCAGAGAGGCTTTTCTGCACATCACCGTTGCAAAATGTGGCTATTTGAGTTACTATCAGCTTGAATTGGTCTGGCTATTTTCCTCTAACCACTCTCATTACAAGGCTTTTTCAAGTCAAGTCAAGTCAAGTCTCTCTAATGTCTACAATGTCATAATTCCATGTGCTTATCCATGACTTAAGCTATTCCACCTGTCATACAGTGTCCCTTACAATGAAATATTAATGCTCAGGACATTCATCTCACAATATTTGACCTTTCCATTCTTGACTTTCTATGTAGGGTCAACATTTCCACAGCCTCTCTACCAATTGTTCTGATGTGTTAGTTCTCATTCCTCTACAACTCTAGTTTAAAACCACTCCATCGCCATCCCAGCTCCTATGCAGAACTAGCAATCTTTCCCACTAGGATATTAGTCCCTTTCCAGTACAGGTACAAACTGTCCTTTCTGTACAGGTCCCAACTTTCCTGGAATAGGGCCTAATAATCAATAATCTGAAGTCCTCACTCCTGCACTATCTCCTTAGCCCTGTGTTAAACTGTATGATCTTCCTATGAGATCTGTATGAGATCACAACCCCGAAAGTCCTGTCCTCTTACTTAGCACCAGCTCCCTGATCTCAGCAGTCCTCCTGCCCGCATCATTGGTACCTACATGGACCACCACCTCTAGCTGCTCACCCTCCCACCTAAGAATGCTGTGGACTTGATCTAAGGTGTCCCTCACCTTGGTACCAGGAGGTAACAGCTCTCCACTTCTCCCCATGTCCCTTCTGAGTCACAGAGCCAGACCCAGTTATAGAGATCTAGCCACTGTGGCTTTCCTCCCTAACAGTATCCAGAGGGGGTTTATCTGTTATTGAGGGGAATGGCCACAGGGGTCTTCTGAAACGACTGCCTATCCCCTTTCTCACCTCTGACGGTCACCAAATTATCTGTGTTCTGTGCCTTTGGTGTAACTACCTTCTCGTATATTCAGTCTATCAACCCCTTAGTTAATCACCCTGTCTATCACCCCTTTATCATTTCAACAGGGTTTAGAACACCACAACATCTTGTTGTTACCATTGAGCAGAAGGTACGGAAGACCGAAGTCCTACACCATTAGGTTCAGGAAGAGTTACTTTCCTGCCTCCATTAGGTTCTGGAACTGACCTGAAGAACCCTAATCCTCAGCAATGGAACTCTGTAGATAACTTCTTGCACTGCAATGAACTTGTCTCTGACTGTTTTTACACTAATCTCTTCACTGTCTTGTATAATTCATGATGTGCATAAAGCCCACTGGAGGCTGAAGGTCCAGAAGTGCTTGATCTGTGGTTGAAGGGTTGCCTGTGTGCGAAGACTGGGAGGAAGAAAGGGGTTTGTTTTGCTGTTGTTTTATTGACGTTGTTGTTCTGCTGATCGTGCTGTGCTGGCACCAGAATGCATAGCAATACTTGTGTGCTTACCCTAGCACTTCTTTATATTGTGTTGATTGTTGGTACAAAGCATGCATTTCATTGCAGGTTCAATGTTCAGTGTAAATTTATTATCAAAGTACATATGTGTCACCATATACAACCCTGAGATTCATTACCTTGCGGCCATTCACAGTAAATACAAGAAACACAATAGAATCAATGAAAGATCACACCCAACAGGATAGACAAACAACCAATGTGCAAAAACCAACAAATTGCGTAAATACAAAAAGAAATAATGATAATATATAGTAATAACAATAATTACAGAGATTATGCGATGAAGAGCACTTGACAATGAGCCTATAGGTTTTGGGAACATTTCAGTGATGGGGCAAGTGAGGTTGAGTGGTTATCCCCTCTGGTTCAAGATCCTGAAAGTTGAGAGGTAATAACTAATCCTGGACTTTGTGGTATGGATCCTGAGGCTCCTTTACCTTCTTCCTGATGGCAGAAACAAGAAGGGAGCCTGGTCTGTATGGTGGGGGGAGGGGGGTGTTACTAATGACGGATGCTACTATCCTGCGACACCTCCCCGTGTAGATGTGCTCAATGGTGGGGAGGGCTTCACCCGTGTTGGCCTGGACCATACTGTATCTACTATTTTTTACTGGCATTTCCATTCAAGAACGTCAGTGCTTCCATACCAGACCAGAAGTAACCAGTCAATATACTCTCCACCACACATCTATAGAAGCTTGTTAACGTTGTAGATGGCATGTCGAACCTTCGCAAACTCCTAAGGAAATTTCTTCGTAATGTTACTTTCGTGCTAGACCCAGGACAGGTCCTCTGAAATGATAAGATTGAGAAATTTTAATTTGCTGACCCTCTCCACCTCTGATCCCCTGATAAGGACTAGAAAATGGATCTCCACTTCCTTCCTCCTGAAGTCAATAATCAGCTCCATGGTTTTGTTGACATTCAGTGTGACGTGTTGCTGTGTCAATACTCAGCCAGATTTTCAATCTCCCTCCTAGATGCTGATTTGTTACCACTTTTGATTTGGCCAACAACAGTGGTGTTGTCAGTAAACTTAAATATGGCCTAGAAGGTGTCCTTAGCCTCACAGTCATAAGCATAAAGCAAGTAGAGCAGGAGGCCAAGCACACGAGTTGATGTACACGTAAGAATTAAATCTGAATTTGGATCTAATATGAATGTGGTGTTGGTTGTCGGAACTGACATGCGTATGATATTTCTGTAAACTAGCTTTTCATGGTACATGTATTTCACTGTATTTGTACACATGAGAATAAAATTAACTTGACTTGACTGCCTGAGTGAATTTTACAATCCTTTTAATCACACGATTCCAATGTTATAGGCATGGTTTAAGTGTAAGTACCCCTGCCTGCTGTTGAGAAATCCACATGGTGTTTTGACAGTCACAGCTGACAGTCTTTACTTATCCCTATCTATGTCAGAGCGCACTGTCATCTTGGAGAGCACTCTTTTTCCTTCTCAGTTTTGCTGCCCTTGCCTCGATATGTTTGATGATGTGGAAGCTGTTTTATGGTCCAAGCTCTCGGTCACAATCGCTAGATGGTAACTACTGTTCTAAGGTGGAGCTCGCAACCCCTGATCGGGGGTTAGCCAAACCAGCAAGTTGCAGCTTTTGCTTGAAAAATGCTCATTGACCAATAGGTGGCAGATCAAGTCTGTGTAAAAACTTGGGCAAAGCTCATCTCCCAATGTTGATAAGTAAGGAACAGTGTAACGTTCTCCTTCGGGTGTAACGAAACGCCGAATTTAACGTCCGGATAAACCACAGTTAATAAGAACCAGATCGCAGTAAGATTAACCATTTACTGTTCACTCTTCACATTAACATATGGTGAAAACTGTTGATAAAACAATACAAGATTGATACAGTATTTGTTCCTTCCTTAATATCACATTTCAAGTGTAAATACTTGCAAAGGTGACTATAACTACATTACACTAAGGTGCAGTATACAGGGAGAGTTTACCTGCTCCATTGACTACTTTAAATACACTTCCATGCAAACTATCCGCGACTCTTTAACTAACGAAAGCATAAACATTATCTACCGACGTTACCTCTAACAGGATCACTATTAACATCTTAGTTCAATATATCGATTATCTATTAACTTACAGCGTTGCTCTCACTGTGATTTCTCATGCCTGCAAAACTGCTTCTGCTCAGGTGAGCCTCGTGGAAAGCCCCCACCCTCGCGCTAATTTCAAACCGGTGTTTTCCCACAAGACGCGGCGAAACCGGATGTGACGTCATCGCATGCCGATATATTTTACATGCAATGAATATACTTTAAACACTTCTAATTCTAACTAGAAAATACTATTGGATGAATTACTAAGCGAAAATATTATAAACTAAATAACTGTCGTAAAGACAGCACACTCCCCGCTTGACCTTCGTAAGGTCACAATGAGCAGAGTACAAAACTTAGTCTCTTAATCAGTCATTGGGTAGAAGTAGAATAACTTCTGTAACTGGCCTTTGGTAAATTTTCACATCGCCTTGGTCGGTAGTCTTCAATTCGATCTTCCTGACATGTCCATCCTCGATAGGGAATGTAGCAGTGATTCTGGCCGTTGGCCAGCTGTTGCGAGCGACTTGCTTGTCCCTGAGCAGGACTAAGCCTCCAACTTGAAGATTCCTTCGGGGTTCTGTCCACTTTTGTCTCTGTTGCAACAAAGGTAGATATTTTTGTCTCCAGCGGGACCAGAACTGATTTGCCAGAGCCTGGACTTGTCTCCATTGCTTTGTGTACAAATCCTTGTCTGAGAAGTCTCCTGGTGGAGGAGGTGCTCCTGCCTTCTGCGTAAGGAGCGTTGATGGCGAAAGTATAAAGGGGTTTTCTGGGTCAGAAGACACAGGTAGGAATGATTGTGCGTTTATAATGGCTGTGACCTCTGCCATTAGGGTGCACAGTACCTCGTGGGCCAATCGGGTGCGTTGCTGTATCTCAGGTTTCCTTTTCCAGGTTTTCCGTAAGGACGTGAACCGTTTGACTGCCTGCTCTTTGTTATCTGGTGAGCGCTGGCGTGGTTCTCTGATTGGCAATGGGGCAACCCCATTATTTGCTTCATCTCTGAAGACCTTGGTGTCTTTGGTTTTTAAAGAAATGGTATCTTGAGCTGATTGTGCAAGTTTGTTGTCATACTTCGTTAGAGCGAAGACTGACTGGCCCAGCGACTCGTCGCTTGCCTCGCGCTTGTTAACGCCTTGTTGTGCTTCCTTGATGCACGGGACACTCGGGCAGGGTCGAAAGATTGAATGGCGGCCACTCTCTAGCACATTGGTCTTGAGTGTGTTAACCATCGGTTTGTGTACGTCACCGAGACACACCTCTCCTATCACCACCCAGCCCAGATCCAGACGTTGCGCGAAGGGGGCGTTGAGTGGTCCATTGATCTGCTGCCTAACCTTGTGTACCTGGATAACATCTCTTCCTAATAGCAGGAGTATTTCCGCTTTCGGATCCAGTTCTGGGATGTGTTTGGCGATGTGGTGGAGATGCGGCTGGTGTAGCACCGCACTTGGTGTCGGGATCCCAGCGCGGTTATTCATGATTTCATTGCACTCTAAGAGCGGAGGGAGACAGATGACGACTTTACCATCCAGGGACTCGATCTGGATGCCTTCTGCCTTCCTTCCTTGGGTTTTCATGTTGCCTGAGCAAGTTTTGAGGTAGTATGGGAACCGCTCACTCTCAATGTTGAACAATTTAAAGAACTCTGGACTGACTAGTGAACGATTGCTCTGATCGTCCAGAATCACATAGGCTTTGATGGCCTTGTCTTTGGCTCCTTTAGGGTACACCTTAGTGAGGCAGATCTTGGAACAAGAACGACTTGACTGAGCTTGACCGCAAACTTCTGTACAGTTCGTGCTGACAGCTATTGACCTAGAGTGAGCCTCTCCCTCCCCGCCGTCCTGTTGTGGGGGTGAAGGAGCGCTCTCGGTTTGTGGTGACAGGTCGGGATGCATGGCCTCGACGTGATCTGGGCTGCCACATTCCGGACACTTCACGGCGATCGTACACTCTCTGGCGAGGTGAGAGGTTGAGGAACAGCATCTAAAACATATTCTTTTCTCCTTGAGAAGAGCCGTCCTCTCTTCAAGGGGTTTTTCCCTAAACATTCTGCATGCTTTCAGGGGGTGAGGTTTGTTATGCAATGGACAATACTTGCCAGGGTCGTTGTTAGTTGTAAGGGCTTCGGTCTTGAGCACTGACACGGGTTTATCAATGTTGAAAACATTCGAAACGGATCTGCCTGGCTTGGTGTAAATCGAACTGCTTCCTGGACCTACAAGGCTAGGGTCGTTTCGCCTCTTCGCCTCCTTGCACACAAACCTAGTGAGGAGCTCAAAGGGAGGAAATCGACCATCGTGGTCTTCCTTGTACTCTGAGGCAACAGTCAGCCACTTGTCCTGCAGCCCAAATGGAAGTTTGTCCACAATTGGTCTAATCCCGGATGGAGTATCTAGGAATACTAGACCAGCTGAATAGCCATCTTCTTTGGCGCCTTGGATCTCCATGAGTAAATCTCCGAATTCTCTTAACTTAAAGTGATCTTTGGCTGACACCTTAGGAAAGTTTTCCAGACGTCGATATAGCGCCCTTTCAATAATGTCGGGGGACCCATATCTCTCCCAAAGTCTCTCCCACGCTTCGCTTAAGGCTAGCTCAGGTTTGTTGATGTACACTGAACGCATGCGTCTCACCTGGTCGCGTGATTCTTTCCCCAGCCATTTCGCCATAAGGTCCAACCTTTGGGTTGCACTGAGCTGGACCCCGTCAATCACGTTGGTGAATGTGGAGAGCCAAGCACGGTAATTTTCGGGTTTATCGTCAAACTGGTACAGTCCCGAAGTGACGAGATCCCGTCGTGCTAAATACTGCAGCGTGGGATCGGCTGCAAGCGGCATGTGGGCTGGAGAAGTGCGTTGGCGCCCATATGACTGAGAACGCACGTTTCTCATGGAATTTGCCATCCTGGATTCAACCTCCGCGTCTCTTCGCATCGAACTTTGTAACTTTGGTGTCAAAGTATATCGGTTGTCAGCTCTTTCATTCTTGACTTCATCGCGGGGCCGCGAGGGTAAATTCTCCTCCTCGTAGCTGGGGAAGTTATCGAATAGGTATGGAGAGGGGAGACGAGCCTGCCTGTCTGCTTGATATTGTACATAGTCGCTCGTGCGTTCCAGTCTGGTCCTTTCCAAAGCAGAGCTTGTTTCGGTCAGATCACGCGACCCTTCAGCTTCTTCTATGTACTCTGCTTCCACCCTGGCAGCTTCTCCTTCTCCTTCTAGCTGCAGCACATGCAACTCTGTCGATATTTTTGTCATTTCCAACTGGGTTTCGGCTTCTCTGGCGGCCTGTTCTCTCTGGATTTCGGCTTCTCTGGCAGCCTCTTCGGCTTCTCTGGCGGCCCTTTCTTTCTGGATTTCGGCTTCTCTGGTGGCCAGTTTCATTTTCAAAACTGCTTCTTGTCTGGCGTAATGCAGTCGCACCTTGGCGGCTTCTGCCTTGGCTCTTGCCTGTGTGGACTTACTTGACGTCGTTCTACTGCCCTTGTCGCTGGGCGCCATCGACTTGATCCCGGATCGAGCTGACATTGCAGCACTTGGAACACCTGATAACGCCTGGGTGGGCTTACTTGATGTCGGTTTACTGCCCTTGTCGCTGGGCGGCGTCGACTTGATGCTGGATTGAGCTGACATTGCAGCACTTGAAACACCTGATAATGCCGCTTTTTCACTGTAACGTTCTCCTTCGGGTGTAACGAAACGCCGAATTTAACGTCCGGATAAACCACAGTTAATAAGAACCAGATCGCAGTAAGATTAACCATTTACTGTTCACTCTTCACATTAACATATGGTGAAAACTGTTGATAAAACAATACAAGATTGATACAGTATTTGTTCCTTCCTTAATATCACATTTCAAGTGTAAATACTTGCAAAGGTGACTATAACTACATTACACTAAGGTGCAGTATACAGGGAGAGTTTACCTGCTCCATTGACTACTTTAAATACACTTCCATGCAAACTATCCGCGACTCTTTAACTAACGAAAGCATAAACATTATCTACCGACGTTACCTCTAACAGGATCACTATTAACATCTTAGTTCAATATATCGATTATCTATTAACTTACAGCGTTGCTCTCACTGTGATTTCTCATGCCTGCAAAACTGCTTCTGCTCAGGTGAGCCTCGTGGAAAGCCCCCACCCTCGCGCTAATTTCAAACCGGTGTTTTCCCACAAGACGCGGCGAAACCGGATGTGACGTCATCGCATGCCGATATATTTTACATGCAATGAATATACTTTAAACACTTCTAATTCTAACTAGAAAATACTATTGGATGAATTACTAAGCGAAAATATTATAAACTAAATAACTGTCGTAAAGACAGCACAAACAGAAAGATTAAAGATTAGCTTTTACATCAAAACATTGAAATATATAGTGAAATGCATCAACCACCAACACCGATCAAGGGTGTGCTGGGAAGCAGACCACAAGTATTGCCATGCTCCCTGTGCCAACATAGAATACCCATAACCAATTGTCCCTCTAGAGTGTGTGCATGTGCGCACACCCCCATCTTTTGTTACTAGTGAACAAAGGAATTTAAACTGCACACAAAAGATTGTCACTCTCTACCTCGTTGGCAGGTTAAGTATATTTCACAATCATAAACAGTCACATTTCCTTTTCTGGTTTCTAATGCGGACAGTGTTGAAAACGTGGAGTTGGCGATGAATTGTCTGCAGATTTTAAAAGAAGCTTATTTATATTGTTTTTGATGCAGTAATTATTCAGGGCACACCTATTGTTGTCACTGGGGGAAAGATTGCACAGCACAAAGTTTTTGCAAAGGCAGTTCATTACACATTGGAGGGAAGATTGCCCATAACTTACTAACCCTAACCTACGCATCTTTGGATTGTGGGATGAAACTGGAGAACTCAGAGGAAACTACATGTTCAAGGGGAAGGCGTAAAAATGTTTTATAGACAGCGGCAAGAATTGAACCCCATTGCCATCACTGGTGCTGGAAAGCGTTATATAACTGCAGTGCTACCATGCTGCCCTTGGAGACAAGGATCCGGGGCTGCTGGTTGGAGGAAGGGTGGAGAGGGTGAACAGTGTTGACTGGGAGGTGCAGCGTCCATATTCTCACTGTAATCTTTTTTGCCTCATTAGTTCAAATCTGAATATCAAAGCAGGTTGATGTTAGCAAGCTGATTTTAATTTGAAGAATTAGCAAGCTGATTCCTGGGAACTGAATCACAAAAACAACAACAACCTGGGCAGTCATCAGTCCACATCATGTCCAGGCTGATTAACAACAAATGATTAATTCTATTTTCCAACATGTTGTAAGAAACAGCACAGTTGTTTGCACTGAAATAGCCTTTTTATTTGTCCCAATTATTATTCTTCTTCAAAAAATTATGTATAATTTATGTTCGTTTATAGTTTCCTTGTGAATGCTGCTTACCTGATGTTCTGTGCTTGTGATCCTGCTGCAGGTAGTCTTTCAATGCACCTGTGCACACACGACGATAAAATGAACTCTGACTTTGACATTTTGAACAATTTCTTTTTTCTTTCTCTTTGTGGGTCATTTCAACTATTTAATCATCTCCAGCTTCCACCTCCTCCACTCTATCTTCTGTTGTTCACTTGCCCCTATCCCCAACCCTGTTTTACTAAGCCCCCCACTCATCAAACGATTGTACAAAGCATAAAGTCATAGAGTCATAGAAAAGTACAGCACAGAGTCAGGCCCTTTGGCGCATCTAGTATATGCAGAACCATGGTTATTAAGTTTCAAGATGGCACTAATATAGGTGATATAGTGGTAGAGTGGACAATGGCAAAGATTATCAAAAATTACAGGTGAGGGTCTGATCATCTGGGCCCAAGAATGGCAAATGGAATTTAATTCAGATGGGTGTCAGGTGATGTTTTTTGGAGAGTCAAACCCAGGTTTCACTTTCACAATAAACTACAAAGCCCTGGGGATATTTGTAGTGGAATCACAGGTCAACAGGATGGTGAACTAGGCATTTGGCAAAATGGCTTTCTGTATTGGAGGGGTTGTGACTGTCCATTACCTGGTCGAAAGATACACCACCCGCCAATCCAGGTTTGACCCCTCCTCACCTATCAACGCACTCCTAACCACTGGCCCCTTTAATTAGCCTTGTACTTGGCCTCGGGCAATTGGCCTTTGTAATCAGCTTAACTCAGCTGTCACCAAGCCATTTGCTTCCCTGAGAATTACCTGGGCTGGACTCACCAGGACTGCTGCACTATAAAGGAAGCCGTGTGTGGTTGACCCACTCTCTCTTTTGCTGTCTCTGAGGGACCACTGTGCTGTTGGTGAGTTGTGCATTGAATAGGGTTGGGATTGTGAGTATTGTCCCTAAGCAGAAGAGCCATGCCTGCACGAAGTCAAAGGGGGGGAGGGGGGGTGAATATTGTATTGACTTTTCCCTTGGTTTTGTGTGTGTGTACTTTGTTCCCATGTGATTTTCCCACGTTCGTTATTAATTGTCTGCGTGTGTTTTATTGCCAATCCGACTACTGTAGATTGTGTGTGTGTGTGTGTGTGTGTGTGTGTGTGTGTGTGTGTTGCTCCTGTTGCCATTTTCCCATGTTTGCCTTCTGGAAATAAAATCCTTTACTACCGAGGCTGCGTGTCCAGAATCCTTGTCCGTGAGACCATTTCCTCACTCACTACACTTTCATTGTCAGGACATTGGGTATTAAAGTTATGAGGTCATTATACAGTCTATGGGATGTTGATAAAGATTATCTTTATTTGTCACATATACGTTGAAGCATACAATGAAATGTGTCATTTGCATGAATAACCAACACAGAGGATTGAACTGGGCAGCCTATGTTTTGCCAACATAACATATCCCCAGCTTACTAACCTCAACTCTAACTGTATGTCTTTGGAATGTGGGAAGAAACCAGAGTACCTGGTGGAAACCCATATGGTGTTGGGGAGAACATATAAACTCCTCACAGATGGTGGCGTGAATTGAACCCCAATAGCTGACACTGTGATGTACACCACTCGCCACGCTACCGTGCTGCTTTTGGTGCATGAGGCTGCAAGGAGTACTGTGTACTGCTTTGATTGCCCTGCTGTTGGAAAGATGTTATTAAACTGGAAAGAATGCAGAATGATTTACAAGGATGTTGCCAGGACTTTTAGTAAACAGTTAGACAGGGACATCATGAATTAGAAAAATTTAGATGGTTACGTGGAAAACACTGGCAACATACACAAAATGCTAGAGGAACTCAGCAGGTTAAGCAGTATCTATGAAGGGGAATAAACTCCATTTTAGAATTTCAAACTTTAAATAAGAAGAGTCAGTGTACAGAAAGGAAGTAGAGAGCTTAGTGACATGTTGTTGTGATAACAATCTTGCTCTCAATGTCAGCAAAACAGAAGAATTGGTCACGGACATCAGGAAGGTGGTGGGGGAGGGGGTTCATGATGCACATGCTCCTGTCTACATCAACGGTGCTGAGCTCACAATGGTTGAATGCTTTAAATTCCTTGGAGTGTCCAAGCATGTAGACATCAAGTATCCATTATCATGCCAGGGGACCACTCAATAGTCTTGTAACAGTGGGTTAGGAACTGTCCTTTTCCCTGGTGGTATGTGTTTTCTGGCTTTTGAACCTACTGCCTGATAGGAGGGGGGGAGGAGATAGATTGTCAGTGGTGGGTGGGGTCTTCGATTATGTTGGCTGCTTTATCAAGGCAATGAGAAGTTGCAGAGAAGTTCAGCACAGGCTCTTTGTCCATGCCAAAGCCATTCAAACTGCCTACTCTCATCAATCTGCACTGGAACCATAGCCCTTCATAACCTTACTATCCACGTACCTATCAAATCTTTTCTTAAATGTTGAAATCGAGCTTGCATGCACCACTTGTGCTACTAGATCATTCCACACTCTCATGACTCTCTGAATGAACAGGTTTCTCATGTTCCACATAAACTTCTCATCTTTCATCCTTAACCCATGACTTCTGGCTATAATCCTGCCCAACTTCAGTGCAAAAAGCCTGCTTGCATTTACCTATCTATAAACCTGCGTGGACAGGGTGCACAGAGGAGAGGATGGTTTCTGTGAATTTTCTTTCTTTCTTTATTTTTACTTAGACATGTGGTGCAAAATAGGTCTTTCAGGCTTCTCGAGCCCCACCATCCCAGCAACCCCTGAGAAACCTGGCTAACACTAACCTAATCACAGGACAGTTTATAATGATCAGTTAATCTACACTGTACACCTTTGGACTGTGGCAGAAAACCAGAGCACCATGGGGAAAGCCCAAACATTTCACAAGGAGAACTTGCAAAGACTTATTACAACATGGCCCCAGAATTGATCTCCAAGCTCCCAAAAGCCTCAAGCTGTAATAATGTCACACTAACTGTTGTGGTTACCGTAGCACCCATATGATGTGCTGATGTCCACAATTCTCTGCAATTTCTTGGGCAGAGCAGTTGCCATACCAAACTGTAGGTAAGATATCAGTTCTCTATCTTTGAATTTTGTGTTGTGCATTTACTATGTTTATCATGGCAACTAGTGACATGAGTGGGCATGTGGTAAAAGCAAAGGGCAATAGCTTATTCTTATTTTGTGGCGGTTTGTAGCTTGGGACCAGTGGAGATCATATCTTTGGCTGACCACTGAGATAATGCTCAATAATGCCTAATTGTATGTTTGCTAATGGCTAATAAAGTATTGAATAAGGGGTTCAACTTTTGGAGCAATCTTAGGAGCTGTGGGTTATTGACACAAGTATAGTAGTCTGTACAGTTGCAGACAAGTGGCAAATGGTTTGTTTTGATTTTGGATTAATTTGGCCGCTGGTTTTGGATTAGCTTTGGATAGGATGCCTTCTATGGTGCATGAATAAATATTAGTCCGTTATTTGTCTTCTATGTGAGTTATTTCATAATTTTGAATCAGAAAACTGTCTGTCCAGAAAATCCAGCACAGATGGATATGCAGAGGTATGTATCCAGACAAGAGATAACTATGGCTATAAAAGAAGAACTATTGCTATTCAAAGACAGAAAGAACAAAATATCGATATCTTTTTTGGGTTAAGAATTAGTTCATTCGGGTTTCAAGTCAGCTCAGTAAATAACTCCGATTGATGCACATTGTGAGATCCTCTTGTGAAATCAGATTCCAATTTATTTATCTCATATACATGGAAAACATAGTGAACTGCATTGTTGAGCAACTCACTAAAGATGTGCTGGGGACCACACATTCCAGTGCCAGTGTAGTACTGGCCTCCATGTTCAGCGGAACAACACAAACCGCAACCACCACAACAACAAAGCAAGTCTCATTCTAACACTACCTCCCAACCACCCTGTCGCACAAACACACACAAACTGGCCTTTAACCTCAAGTACTTGACCTTGGACTCTTAGACTTTTAGATATCAGGCTTCCAAATTTGGACTTCACCTCAGTACTTGCCGATCGCATATTTGACATTTGGGCCTTGACTTCTGAATTAGGACTTCTGACCCTGGTGAATTGAATCTTCATGATTCCTTCAAGCCTTTACGTTCTGTCTTCGACCTTCAGGCTCGTATCGCTGGATTCATTATCCCACCTTCAGAAGGTTCCATTATCTTTGATGGTACCTTAACATCCCTTCTAGAAACATAGAAAACCTACAGCACAATACAGGCCCTTCAGCCCACACAGCTGTGCCAAACATGTCCTTACCTTAGATATTACCTAGGGTTACCCTTAACCCTCTATTTTTCTGAGCTCCATATACCTGTTCAGCAGTCTCTTATAAGACCCTATCGTATTCACCTCCACCACCGTCATGGGCAGTCCATTCCACGTACTCGCCACTCTCTGCATTAAAAAAAAACTTACCCCTGACATCTCCTCTGTACCTTCTTCCAAGCACCTTAAAGCTGCCCTCTTGTGCTAGGCATTTCAGCCCTGGGAAAAAGCCTCTGACTATCCACATGATCAATGCCTTTCATCATCTTGTACACCTCTATCCGGTCACCTCTCATCCTCCATCGCTCCAAGGAGAAAAGGCCGAGTTCACTTAACTTATTCTCATAAGGCATGCTCCCCAGTCCAGGCAACATCCTTGTAAGTCTCCTCTGCACCCTTTCTATGGCTTCCACATCCTTCTTATGGTGAGGTGACCAGAACTGAGCACAGTACTCCAAGTGGGGTCTGACCAGGGTCCTATATAGCTGCAACATTACCTCTCGGCTCCTAAACTCAATCCCATGATTGATGAAGGCCAATGCACCATATGCTTTCTTAACCATACAATCAACCTGCGTAGCAGCTTTGAGTGTCCTATGGACTCAGATCCCAAGATCCCTCTGATTCTCCACACTGCCAAGTGTCTTTCTATTAATACTATATTCTGTCATCATATTTAAGCAGTGTCGAGCAGAGGTGAGGATAAGAGTGAGCAAAGTGACATGAAAGTTTAAGGCCAACAGTTGCAGTGGACAAGATGAGCAACTTTAAATTTCTGGGAATTACATTTGGATGTCCTGTTCTGGATAGATGCAATCACAGAAAGCGTGTCAATGACTTGCTTTCTTGAACAGTTTCACCTTGAATGGAATAGCTATACAGCATGACCCATCGCAGCGAAAACCTTCCTTACCACTGAGCACATCTCCACAGAGCAATATTAAGGGAAAACAGCATCCAACATTAAGCACCTCTAATATCCAGGCCAGGCTTTTTTCTTGCAGCTGTCATCAGGAAGAAGAAACCACCAGACCCTCATCACCAGGTTCAGGAACAATTAACATCCCTCATCCACCAAGCTCTTGAACCAGAGGGGAGAAATTCACTCACCCCATCACTGAACTGTTCCCACAACCTATGGACTCACTCTGAAGTAGTCTTCCTCTCATATTCTCGATATTTTTGTTTATTTATTATTATCATTTTTTTTCTTTTTGTCTTTGCAGTTTGTTGTCTTTTGCGTATTGATTGTTTATCTGTCCTGTTGAGTGAATCTTTCATTGTGCTTCTTGTACTTACCAGGAATGCCTGCAAAAAAGTCTCGGGGCTGTATATGATGACATACGAGTACTTTGATAATAAATTTACTTTGAACTTTTGATTTTTGTAGTGCTAAGAAGGTAATACCTATAATCAGAAATCCCCACTATCTGGGCCAGGCCATCTTCTCACTGCTCCTATTGAGCAGGTGGTGCAGAAGCTTGAAGTCCCACACCATCTCATTCAAGAAAAGCCACTTGCCTTCAATCATTCGGTTTTTGATCCAACCGGCACAACAGTAATCATTACATTTTATTGACTTTGAACACTTGGCACTAAAGAGGACTTTTTATTGTGTTTCTAGTTGTTTTGTTTGTAAAAATTGCTTATAATTTATGTTTTTCTTTGAATGCTGCTTATCTGATGTCTGTGAAGCTGCTGCAAGTACTTTTCTCATTGCACCTGTACGTATGTGTATTTGTGCCTATGACGATAAACTCGACTTGGACTTTGGTTTTGTAAGATGTGGGGGCCGACAAGGAGCTGGAGCTGGGGGAACATAATTCATTAAATAAAGTTTTGTCCCAACTTTGTCTACGTTCTATCTCAGACTAACAGACCAAGTGAGGTAAGTGGGATTTAGTATAAAATGACACTTAAGGGTTAGTAAGAACATAGTGTTCTGAATAGCCTGTTTCTCTGCTAAATTACTCTGTGGCTATGTATTGCAATTACAGCTTGGCAAAGCAGGGAGAGAGACAATGTGTCTGTTTGGCTGTCTAATGCTGAGCCGATGTTGGCATGGTCCTGGTACATCACCTGCTGTCTTGTGCACTGCAGCTGACCAGCCACCAGGCTTAATAAAACAGTGTTAAACCGAAGCATCAGAAGAACAGCCTTGAAGTAAACAGTACAGGAGGAAATTACTACCCTTGTGCTCACTGGCTGGAAACAAATCCACTCACCCTGATATTTGACCCTCATCTGAAAGGCTTTACCATGAAAGGCTTTTTTAGAACCCAAAACACAATAAGGACATTTTTATGATGAGGTTGGGAGAATGGAACACCATCTGCAACCCACTATAAAGTCCCACTATTCAGGACATTTACAAAGACAGGTTTGTTAAAAGGGCCTGAAGGATCACTGGGGACCTGGATCACGCCAATCACAAACTGTTCCAGCTGCTACCACCTGGGAAACGGTACCGCAGCATAAAAACCAGGACCAACAGGCTCCGGGACAATTTCTTCCACCAGGCCATCAGACTGCTTAATTCATGCTGATGCAACTGTATTTCTATGTTATATTGACTCTCCTGTTGTTACATGTATCTTATCATAAATTGCACATTGCAAATTCAGACGGAGACATAACGTAAAGATTTTTTACTCCTTATGTATATATAATAAATATATAATAAAGGATATAATAAAGCCAATTCAATTCTACAGATCATCTGCTACCCATAACAACTTCAGCCATCTTTACTTTTGATTAATAACATCAGATATGGAGCAAATTGTTACAGAATTAACATAGAGTCCAACAGCAAGAATCGAGAGGAAAGAGAGTCATTGAGTTGGAGTCAGCATGGAAACAAGCCCTTCAGCTCATGCTGACCAAGATGTCCTTTCCAAGCTGAACCCACTAGCTAGCATTTGGCCCATAACCTTCTAAATCTTTCATATTTTGGTTGTGTTATGGCCTAACATTGCAACACCAATGCCCAGGAATGGAAAATGCAATTGAAGGTGGTGGATGCAGCCCAGCAGATCACCATGGAGTGCTGTCTCAAGAAATTAGCATCCATCGTCAAAGACCCCCACCATCCAGGCCAAGCTTCCTTCTCATTGCTACCATTGGGAAGGAGGTACAGGAGTCTTAGGAACTACACCACTAGGTTCAGGAGCAGTTAATACTCTTCAAACATCAGACTCCTGACCAACGTGGAAAGCTTCACTCACCTCAACACTGAACTGATTCCACAAACTATGGACAAGTGAAAGCCTGCAGATGCTGAAAATCCGGCAACACACACAAAATGCTGGAAGAACTTAATAGGCCAGGCAGCATCTTTCGAGAAAAGTACAGTCGACATTTCGGGCTGAATCTCTTCAGCAGGACTGTGTGTTGCCACAACCTGTGGTTTCACTTTCAGAGACTCCACAACTCATGTTTTCAGTATTATCTATCTATTTATCTGTTTATTTCTATATTTGCAGAGTTTGCCTTCATTTGCACACTGGTTATGTGTCATTCTTTGTTTGCAGGTAGCTTTTCATTGATTCTATTGTACTTTGTTTTGTGAATGCCGGCAAAATAATGTCTATGTGGAAATATATACGTATTTAGATAAAGTTACTTTGAATTTTATTTATTTTTCTGCCCAACTTTAAAAGTAGTTGCTGTTTCTGCCTCTACCATTTCCCCTGGAATCTGATGACAATGGGATAAAACCTATCCTTGAGCAGTTGGGACGTGCTCTCAAACCTTTGTGTCTTCTGCCCGATGGAAGAGGGTAGAAGAGACAAAAACTAGGGTATAAAGTGCCCTGGATTATACTACAGCTTTGCCAATGCAACAGAAAGTGTGGACAAAATCAGTGGAAGGGAGGCTTGGCAGAGCATTGGTCTCTTGACATAAACAAGAGATTCTGCAGATGATGGAAATTCAGAGTTAACACATTCAAAATACTGGAGAAACTCAGCAGGTCAGGCAGCATCTGTGGTAAGGAATAAAGTGTCAACATTTCGGGCTGAGAAGCTTTATCGGTCCTGATGAATGGATCAAGTGACCTGCTGAAGGGTCCTGGCCTGAAATATCGACCCATCGGCCCATCTAATTCACGCTAACCTGTTATTCTGCCTAGTCCCATTGACTTCCACCTGGATCATATCCCCCTCCCCATACCCCTTCCATTCATGTACAAATCTAAATTTCTCTTAACTATTGGAATCAAATCTGCTTTCACTGGTGCTGCTGGTAGTTTATTCCACACTCACATCATCCATTCAGTGAAAAGATCCCCCTCATTTTCCCCTTAAACACTTCACCTTTCATCCTTAACCCATGACCCCTCATTATCGGCTCAACCAACCTGAGTGGGGGAGAAACCCTGTTTACATTCATCCTATCTACACCCCTTAATTTTGTATACCTCTATCAAATCAAATCACCCTTTATTCTCCTACGCCCCAGGGAATAAAGTCCCAACCTATTCGACCTTTCCCTATAACTCAATCCTTCAAGTTGCAATGTTTTTGATAATTTTATCTATACTTTTCATTCTTATCTTTCCTGCATTGTCCTTTGTGATCTGGGTACAGTAACTTCCAATGGGTTGTTTAAGCAATAGGACTGATGTACAACCTCAATGTTTCAAGAACAGCTTCTTCCCATCTGATTTTTGAATGGCCCACGAACCCAAGAATACTAACTCATTATTTCAAATTTGCATATTTATTTATTTTTGTAACTTATAGCAATTTTTACGCCTTGCTGCAAAACAACAAGTTTTGTGAAGGTCTAACATTTTGATGCAGCTACAAAGAAGGCACGGCAGCAGATATACTTCACAAGAAGTTTGAGGAAATTTGATATGTTACCAAAGACACACTCAAATTTCTGCAGATGTACCCGTGGAGAGCATTCTAAATTCTAACTGGTTGCATCACCACCAGGTATGGGGGAGGGGCCACTGCACAGGATTGGAAAAAACTGTAGAAAGTTGTGAACTCCGTCAGCTCCATCATGGGCAATAGCCTCCCCAAAATCCAGAACATCTTCAAGGAGTGATGCATCAAAAAGTCAACATCCATCAGTAAAGACGATTCAAGATGATTCAAGGACAGCTTCTTCCCCTTTGCTTTCAGACTTCTGAATGAACATTGAACCCATGAAAACTACCTCACTGTTTTATTTTTATTTTTGCACAACTTATTTAACTATTATATGTATATATGCTGAATGTACTTCACGTCTTTTTCTCCGTTATTATGTACTCCATTGTGCTGTTGCTGCAAAGGCAACAAATTTCACAACATATGCCGGTGATATTAAACCTGATTGAGAGTCCTATTAGTCTGGCTGTCCTTCCCTCTGCTGTTGAAATGCCTGAGCTACTTACTTGTGATGGTTCTGTTTCATTTTAATAATACAATTAGTAGCAATGAATTATATTGCTCTTTTCGAAAGCTTTGTTTTTTAATCTCACTTCTGGGATGATGGTGATGTTCTGAGAAATATTTCCCTGTTAGAACTTGCTCTGATGGATGAGCAGAGAGAAGCACATTCAAGATTTCAGATTCAGATTTATTTATCACATGTACCTCAAAATATACAGTAAAATATGTCAATTGTTATAACAACCAACACACCCAAGGACAGTAGAGAGAAAGTCATAAAAATTACTATAAGTTACAAAATAATTAAAATAGTGCAAAAGTCAAATAACAAGATAGTGTTCACAGCTTCATGGACCATTCAAATACCTGCTGGTAGAGGAGAAGAATCTGTTTCTGGATCATTGACTGTGGGTCCTCAGTTTCCTGATGGTAGTAATGAGGAGAGGGCATGTCCCAGATGGTAAGGGTCCATAGTAATGGACACAGCCTTCTTGAGGCACTGACTTTCGAAGATGTCCTTGCTGGCAGGCAGATCTATACCTGTGATGAAAATGTGTGAAAGTGGTTCTAATTTCTATTCTATTCAATGTAATTGATGCAAATCAATTGCTGCTTGATCCTGAATTTCAGTCAGGCAGGATAACTTTGTGGTTTGCATTTTCGAATGAAGGGGAGTGGATTATTTATTTATTTATTGTTGACTTAGAGATACAGCATGAAATAGGCCCTTCTGGCTCTTCGAAATGCACACCCAGCAACCCACGTTTAATTCTAGTCTAATCATGGGACAATTTGCAATGACCAATTAATCTACTGACCAATCAATTCTTTTTTCCCGTCTCAACCATTGGGATGCACTTATGTTTGGAATTATCTGTATGGATTGCATGCAAAAGAGACATTTTTCACTATGTGACAATAATAATTCAATACCAATTACCGGAATAATTGTAATGTATCTCTGAGATAAGCTAACACCTTGAAATATGCTCCTGGTTTGAAGGATATTATATTGAACCCCAGTCTGTGGTGAGAAGTTCCAATCCATGGAAGTTTTATGGACAGTCAGTTAGACTTTTCCAGTCCTGATGAAGGGTCTCGGTCTGAAACATTGACTGTCTATTTCCTTCCAATGGTACCGCCTGTGTTGTTTCAGCATTTTGTTTGTGATGCTTGAATTTTGGTTATAACTTGACACGCAATCCATTCAAAGTTAAGATCTGTATCTAAAGGGCAATCTGGAGCCACCTTTTTCATTAAACTGACTCCAAATTTTTAACTTGCTAGTTCTGAAGTTTCACCGGACACTCTGATCTCAAGGAGAACTGAATGTGCAGTTGTTGCCATCAACTTTGAGATTGCACTCGGTGACCATATTACTTCCAGTGATAATGAAGTTGCTGCAGGCCTGTATCCTTGCCTGGTGGCAAGACAAACAGTATGGGAGCTGTGTGGTCTCAGTTGTAGCACGGTCTAGACCTCAAACCTCGGTCTTGCCTCCTGCTGCAGACCAGGCCTGACTGCAGAAGTGCTACAGTGTGGTGTCCACACTAGGCTGGGCCTAACTTCTCCCACTGGTGGTCCCCTCTTGTGTTCAAGTGGTGGAATGACAGAGTCGATTGCATGCATCTGCACACTGCTGGGAGACTGTACCATATCATTGATTCGCAGACATTGTCACACAGGGGCTTAGACCAAATATATAGTCTCACTTCAAAAAAGTGAGTAAAGAAGCATATTCATTCAATAAATAGATAGATATATAGATAGATAGATAAAGATAGATATATAGATAAATAAATATATATATATAGATAAATATAGATTTATTTTTATATATATATATAATATTTATTTATTTTTGAATGAATATGCTTCTTTCTCACTTTTTTGAATTATGTTACTTACTATTTTGAAGTTTGCTTGCTACTTATGTTTTGAACCTTGGCCTCAGAAGAACACTGTGTCATTCAGCTGCATCTATGAATGGTTTGAATGATTATTAAACTTGATTTGATTTCATTAGGTCCAGAGGTACCTAATAAAGTGGTCACTGAGTGTATGTCCTGAGTCTTTGGTTGTCACACATTCCCTCCAAGGTTTGACATGTTTTGCATTTAGAGGTGCTCTTCTATACAGCTCTGTTGTAATATGCTGTTACTTGAGTTATTGTCACCTTCCTATCAGCTTGAACCAGTCTGGCCGTTCTCCTCTGACCTCTACATTAACAAGGCACAGTACTGCTGATCACTGGATATTTTTTGTTTCTTGCACCATCCTTTGTGAGCTCTAGAGACTGTTCTGCATGAAAATCCCAGGAAATCTGCCGGTTCTGAGATACTCAAACCACCCTGTCTGGTGCCAACAGTTATTCCACAGTCAAGGTCACTTAAATCACATTTTTTCAACATTCTGATGTTTGGCCTGAACAACAGCTGAACAACTTGACCATGTCTGGATGCTTTGATGCATTGAGTTTCAGCCACACGATTGGCTGATTAGATATCTACATTAATGACCAGGTGTACAGGTGTACCTTATATAGTGGACACTGAGTGTAATTGTTCCCATACACCTGGGATAATAACAAAATGCACGTTACCATTATTCTCTGTTAAAGAAACAAGACTTCAAAGGGATCCTGTTCTCCAATGTTGGAGCCACCCGTTCCCACATAACCTGAGATCAAACAAAAATGTGTCGAAAGATGTGGAGACTGTTACTCCTGTCATGTTTTGATTTTGTTACCCTTTTCAAACAGGTGGCTATATCTAATAAGTGATAACTCAGATTATCCCCTCATAATAATATAAAGAACCTTTTCTACAACAAGCAGATCTCCAGCACAGACCTGCCTGTGCGTGTCATTGCTGGAGCCTTTGCAATATATTTACATGCAGCGCTATCATCCTTCATCAGGTACCCCCACCATACAGACCATGCTTTCATCTTGCTGATGCCATTAGGAAAAAGGCACAGGAGCCTCGGGACCCACATCACACAGTTATTACCCCTCAAACACCAGCACCATGAAACAGAGGGGATAACTTCACTAACCCCATCACTGAAATGATCCTATGGACTCTCATGGATTCTTCATCTCATGTTCTCAAATCACAATTTATTTATTATTATTATTTTGTTTGTGGTTCTTTGCTGTTTCCTTGTGTTTACTGTGAATGTCTGCAAGAAAATGACCTCTGCGTGGTATATGGTGGCATAAAATTTATTTACTTTGATTACCAATTTACTTTGAATTCTAAAGAGTGACATGCCAGAGAAGATACAGTACATGGAAGAAAGTTAAAGATTATCTGAAGTGGGGAAACGGGAAATGGTTATGATAAAGGGTTAGCAATCGTGGGAACAATGGGGAAGCTAATAAGCCATTATCTTCAACACCAGTGATCCGCTTTCAATCCAATCTACACTTCCCACTGCCTGAGCAGTTCTCTCTTCTGCCCCACCCCACCCCATCAAGCAGAAGATACAAAAAGTCTGAAAATGCATACTACCTATCAGTTTTGTGTAGCGGGGTAAGGTGGAGATACATCTGTCCCAAAGGAGGTGTAAGGCGCTCCTTCCCTCCACTAGCCTGCAGGCCACCCTTGGGCAAGGTGTAGCACCTGCTTAGTCCCCTGATCAGGCCTGTGAAGCCATGGGAGCAGGTGGTAGATGGTTGTATGAGGAGCTGGTACACATCACAAGCCCTGTTTATGCGGCCTCTGACACCAGGCAGACAATCTCTGAAGTATTGATAATGTCTCGGGGTCACCTGTCTTGTAAAGAGACTGCCCAGAGAAGGCAATGGCAAACCACTTCTGTAGAAAAATATGCCCATACAATCAAGGTCATAGACCATCATCACCTTATGTGACATGACACATAATGATAATGATAACCAGGTTCATGGGCAGCTTCCATTCCATAGTTATATGATTACTGAATGCTCCCCTGTTGGACTCATGATCTTTGAATCTACCTCGTTATGAAGTTGCACCTTACCATATCACTGCACTGCATTTTCTCTGTAACTGTGACATTGAATTTTGCACTTCCTCAGTCCACTGATGTGATGAATTATCTGTATGGATGGCATGCAAGGCAATGTTTTTCATTGTACCAAGAGGTCAGATGTTCAATTAGCCAATCCTGATTTCTGGAGCAGTCTGTCTGGAGTTTGTATGTTCTTCCTGTAACTGCATTGGTTCCCTCCAACATCCCCATAAATTGGTCCATTGGATCATAAGGCACTGGAGCAGATTTGGGTTATTCAGCTCATCCAGTCTGCGCTGCATTCTAAAGGGATGCCCTTGTATATTTTTTAATCACTAATTTTTTATTGCAACACCAACAAATTACATTCAATACAACCAGTTGCCAATTACATTTTGACCATTTAAACCAAGCCTGTGCCCTCTGGTCCTAGAATCCCCCACTATAGGAAACATCCTTTATAGGTCTAATCTATCTAGACCTTTAAATATTCAGAAGGTCTCAGTGAAATTCCACCTCATTTTTCTAATCACCAGCAAGTGCAAGTATAGGAAACAGCCTTTGTAGGTCTAACCTTTAAATACAGACAGACATACTTAATTGATCCTGAGGGAAACTGGGTTTTCGTTACAGCCGCATCAACCAAAAATAGTGAAGAAATATAGCAATATAAAACCATAAATAATTAAATAATAATAAGTTAATCATGCTAAGTGGAAATAAGTCCAGGACCAGCCTATTGGCTCGGGGTGTCTGACACTCCGAGGGAGGAGTTGTAAAGTTTGATGGTCACAGGCAGGAATGACTTCCTATGACGCTCAGTGTTACATCTCGGTGGAATGAGTCTCTGGCTGAATGTACTCCTGTGCCTAACCAGTACATTACGGAGTGGATGGGAGTCATTGTCCAAGATGGCATGCAAGTTGGACAGCATCCTCTTTTCAGACACCACCGTCGGAGAGTCCAGTTCCACCCCCACAACATCACTGGCCTTACGAATGAGACACAGAAGCTCATCACACAGAATCTGTGTGAAAATATTCAGAAGGTCTCAGTGAAGTTCCACCTCATTCTTCTAATCTCCAGCAAGTACAAGCACAGAGCCAACAAATGCTCCTCAGAAATTGGGGGGGGGGGGAAAGAGCTTCCTTTCACTAGCATCCCTCAGTGGGCTCAAAACTGCAACCTTCTGGTTGACAGCCAAGTATATTGACAGATTGTGCAACAGAAACAATGCAAGGTAATGCAGCTGGTGCATATCACAAGTCCTGGTTATGTGACCACTGATGCCAGGCAGACAATCTCTGAGGGGCTTTGATCATGGCTGGTGTTGTGTCTGCGCAACTATATCAATTAAATAAAAGCACACAAGGGGAGATTCCTTTAACGAGTGTGTTCACATTTTAGGGGACACTGTTTCTTTCAGGATGGCATCTCTGGATCTATGGAGTGACATCGGGTTTGACAAGCGACTTGTCAAAGACAATATTCTCATCGTGCCTCTGAACCTGTGAAATGGCATCCGGTCTGGCAGGCTTCTTGTCAAAGTCAACGTTCTTGGCTGCCGGTCTCATTGTTGCAAGGACGTGGCTGAGGACGAACCAAAGTGCAGGACACTGGCACAGAGACAGGGTCGAGAAGCGCTAGCACAGTCGCGAACGTGGAGCAGATACCCAGGAGAGTCTTTACTCGGAAACGAGGTTCATGTGCGGAGCTGGGAACTAACAGTCCTAAGTGATCAGGAAATGAGGTTTACGCACACTGGAATTGACCAACGAACTGACACCTCATTGCTGTGATGCCACGGTTCTTATCCTGCATTCCCTGATAGAAACCAGGTGTGTTATAATTAATGGAACTGGGAACCATTGGGAATCAGATGAGGGGATTAAGGCCGAATCAAGGAGATAATAGCAAGATGATGGATTGCCAGACGGGACCATGACACTCGTGTTGTCAGTGACAAGATCATCACTGAGAGGTTAGTCTGGTGGTTGTAATGTGCCCATGTTGTTGGATGCAATCGACTCAGGTGTCTTCTTTGGTTGAGCATCCAGTATCTGGTCCACATGATGTCTCCATGTATGATCTCCAATATCCACTGTGTACATTGGAGGTACAGTTCTTGAAGCTATCTTATAGGGTGTTGACTTGCCTTCTCAGTAATCACATGCTAGGACTTCCTGTCCAATCTCGAAGCTCCTTGCTGATTCTTTTGGCAACTGGTTGAACTGTTAATTTTGTATTTCTCTCTCTGTAGAGAAATACAATTTTTTCAGGAGGTCTATGCGAGATCTCAGATTCCTGCTCATAAACAGATCGCAGGTGTTTGAACTGTCATCGCAAGAACAGAGTTCCAATATACAAAAAGGGAGTTGTCCACCTTGTGCTGTGCAGGAATGTCTTCCTTGTCCATAGCTGTAATGGACTTTTTGATGCTTTGGATAAACCTTTCAGCTACCCAATTCATTGCAGGTTGATGAGGAGCTGACTTGAAATGTCTGATGTCATTTTTCTCCATGAATAGTCTGAACTCCTCTGACCTACATTGCGGACCATTGTCACTCATAATTTGTTCAAGTAAGCCGTTTCAGGTGAAGATAGTCCTCAGAGCTGAAAGTTGACTTCATTGGTTATGACCTTCAGCCACTTTGAATGAGCATCTACACAATCAGAAACTTGGAGTTCATGAATAACTCAGTGAAGTCAATGTCAACTCATTGCCAAGGCAAAGATGGTCACTCTTATGGGTATAATAGTGCCCATGAAGATGCAATTTGAACTTCTTGGCATCCGTAGCAGCTTTTGCTCTAGTCTTCAATCTTTTTATCTATTCCTGGCCACCACACATAACTCCAGGTGAGACTCTTCATCTTGACTACACCCAGGTGTCCTTAATGCAGGTTCCCTAACACGCTTGTTTGCAGTTGAGAAGGATCCACAACACAAGATCCACACATCAGCATTCTTTGACATTCCGGCAGTTGGTCTCATCCCACTGAGAACTGTAGAAACATATGTAACCCCCTGGGTCGCCTCAGGCTCGCTCAGCTCGTTCCTGTCTAGGGGGAGCAGCCTTCGGCCCCACCAAACTGGGTAATCAGCTGGTGTGGATGCTGTGTGATGTCCCCGCCTCGCCCAAAAACAGACAGAACACCATATGCGATTAAATGAGTACAATTTATAAAGGTTACTATAACTAAGTGATTAATAACGATACAGTATATATGAAGAAAAAAAAATAAAGAAAAAGGCGCCAAACTTATCAAAGTCCAAACCACTTCGTGCACAACGGTTGGAGCTCAATTACTGAAGTCTTCTGGCCACCATTCGATCCCCTCCGAACTCTTCGACTCGCAGCTTAGGACCATCGGAAGTGGTCAACCAAGCACATCTAGCTTCATCTCCTCTCCTCGGAGTACCTCCTGGCCTCGGACCCCGGCTTGAGGTCCGTTCCTCGCCCAGCTTACAGCATTGCTTCCTCTCTCTCTCTCACCCCCTTGCGCCGATCTCCCCAAAAGCCCGCCAACAATAGCTTACAGACTCAGAAGAAAGAACAACATTAATCCCAATTGGTTTACAAAGGAATACAATTCTCGTTATCAGTAAATTTTAACCCAAACAAGCTTCCAGCACTCTCTCGCAACAAAGAAGCATTTTTGCTTTTAACAAAACAAAGAAGCCATTTTTATTACATACACAGTAACAAAGAAAAAAGAAGAAACCCCCTTTACACATAGTGTTACCGCGAGCTGGCCATCCTTGCATGGTGATGTCACAGTCTTTTGACATCATTTCTAGTTTCTCTTTGCATTTCCAAATTTATTACCAGCAACTGGTCTACCAATGCTGTGTGGAACAGTTCTGCCAGGTCACAGTAACTGAAGAAGGTTTTTCTTTTTCAGATGCCAACAGTGAAAAACATGACAAACCATAGCATTGCTGTGTTACTTGAACTCTGTCATAAGAGTGGGATCCTGTAATAAGTGCCCGGCATTGTAACCCGGTAGCAGACATCACTGGAATTCCCTTTCTGGGATTGAAAATGGACACAAGTGGCTGGTGATATGTCATTAACATAAACTTTTGTCCGTAGAAGTAGAGGTGGCACTCTTTATTCACTATACTAGACAAAGGGTCTCTCAGTCGATCCGTGCTTAGTTGCATTCTGCACTCGTCTTGAAGCAAATGCAATTGGAAGTTCAGATCCATCTTTCATTGTGTGACAAAACAGCTCCAATGCCATAAGGGGATACATCACCAGTCTAATGGCAAAGATGAGCTATAATGGGTGAAAAACTCAACTGACATTATTAGTCTCCACAATGAGATTTCATTCTTCAAAAATGCATATTTCTCTCTCTTTGCATGTAGCCCATACTCACTCATCCTGGTAAGCACTTTACCAAGGTTCTAGATATGCTCTTCATCATTCTTTATCAAGGTAACATTGTGTTCCTGGGAAATCGCCAAGGATGAGACTATTATACCAGAATGTTGAATGTTGATTGTGAGGAACTTCCTATCTGATTCCTCAATCTCCATTTGAAGATAGGCTTATGACAAGTCAATATTTGAAAACCTCTCCCTGCCTGCCAAAGATGCAAAAACATTTTCTATTCATGGCAGGGAACACTGAACCGTACGCAGCACTGGGCTGATGCTCACTTCGACATTTCCATACATGAGAATAATTCCAGCCTTCCCTTCCTTGGTCACTGGTCCATTGGGCATAGCCCAATTGCTCAACTCAACCTCGGAGAGAATTCCAGATGCCTCCAAGCTCTGAAGTTCAGCATCCACTTTAGGATGTTGTGCACAAAGGCACTGGATGTACTTTAAAGAAACCTTGGTGTGGCTGTTTCATCCAGTTCAATTCTGGCCTTCATGTCTTTGAGTTTATCAGTACCCTTCTCCAAAACCTTTCATCAGCATTAAGCAGTTGTAACAGTCTCCAGTTAGTGCTACCACTTGGGCCGCAGTTGCTGGTTGATGACGCATTTAGAGCTTTGATTGTGTGCCAGTCTAGTTGGATTTTTCTCAACCATTCACATCTGAAAAGTGCTGTCCCTCCACTTTTCAACACATAAAGCTCTAACTGTTGTGCTTGGCATCCGTACACCTCATTCACTTTCTGTTTGCCTTTGGGGATCACTTTTTCATCTGTGTATCTCTTTAGCATCACTGAAGTCTTCTCTAATGGTAGTTTTGAAAACAGTCTGTTGTAGTCAGCCTCTGGAATTATGGGCAAAACTGATCCTGTATGCAGCTCCATTTTCAGTCTTACACCAGACACTTCTATTGTGATCCATATGATTTTGTGATCTGCTTCAGTAACACCGCAGTTCTAGGCATGACAGCTCACCTTTGTCAGACTCTGTGCTGTCTGATACTGTTTCACATTCGGTCACTTTTGCATTTGCTTAGCTTTGTCTGAAACCTTTCACTCAGTGTGGATTTTCTCTTTGATTGTGCTTTTTGTCTGCTGTGTACATTCTCTCTGATTTTGTCTGTGAAACTTTTTCTTTGAGCCACTGTTACTTGCATCAAGGGAGGATTTGCCACATCGATAACATTCTGGCTTTTTGCACCACTGAGGGACATATTGTGCATTTCACATTGTAAACGTGCTTTCTGTAGTTCTGCTGCATCTTTTGCTACAGTCTGTAATGACATTCTAATGGACAATGTCTGTTCTGACAGTAGCACCTTTTGAGTGCTTTGACTATGCATGTCACATACAAGCCTGTCCTGCAGTATTGGGAAAGTTTTTGCAGTTCTGCAAAGTATTCAGAAATTCTTTCATCCTTTGACTGGTTCCTTTTGTAAAATCTAAATCTCTCAGCTGTTACCAGTGGTCTAGGGCTCAACTGTCCTTGTAAATTTGTCAAATTTTACAATTTTGTCAAATGTCTTGCTTGCTGGCTTTTCTGGGATTACTAAGTTGCATATGAGACTGTTCGTTTTAGCACTCATTGAGCTAAGAAGCATGGATACTTTTTCTTCATCCATGTCATTCACCTTTCAATACAGTTCAGCCCTCTCATTATATGACTCCTAGCTTTCATTAGTACTATCAAATTCATCAACATTCCCAACTAAAGACATTGCCATGTCATTTTCACTTTAACTTTGCTGGTTGTGCATCTTTCGCTTTGTGCTATGCAGTTACTGATGCATTCCTTTGTTAGCATCACTGACAGCCTACTCCATACTGTTCAAATCTTTCCTGTCACTGGCTCATCTCGTAACTGTCGGTGCAGTTGGTGATATTCTCTGACATTCAGGTTCACACTCGTTGCCAATTTGTTGTTTCTGTGCAATTACATATCAATTCAATAAAAGCATGCACGCAGGAGATGGTTTTAACTAGCCTATTCACATTGTGTGTGTGTGAGAGACAGAGATTGATATGCATGCATAGGCAACAGATAACGTAGGTAAATTATCAGTCCATACGTTGTGCTTTCAGAGTCATTGCTCTGAAAGAAATAGATCCATACATTGCATGTGGGGTTACCAGTCTTGTAAGGACACTGCCCAGGAGAAGGCAATGGCAAAACACTTCTGTAGAATTTATCAAGAAAAATCATGATTATGGAAAGACCATGATCGCCCATGTCATACAGCATAGCACATAATGGCCATCATTCTTATCTACACCCTGCAATTAGAAGAATGAAGGATAAGCTTGTTAAAACTGGGGTCCACAGACCACTCAGTTATTGCAACGCACTCAAAATGCTGGTGGAATGCAGCAGGCCAGGCAGCATTTTGTGTGAGTTGCTTGACTTTCCAGCATCTGCAAATTTCCTTGTGTCCACTCAGTTATCGGTAGGGGTCTGGGTCCATGGCATAAGAATGCAGATATTGAGACGCTTCCAGTGGTAAAGAATCTCAAACAGGAGACCCAGTAGCATAACACTTTACAACACCAGTGATTTGGGTTCACAGCATTCCGCTGCCTATATGGAGTTTGTATGTTCTCCCCGTGACCACGTGGATTTCCACTGCATGTGTTGGTTTCCTCTTAAATCCCAAAGATGTATGATTAAGTAAGTTAATTAATCACAAGGGTGCGATTGGGAGGTGCGGACTTATTAGGCAAGATGGGCCTGTTGCTGTGCTGTGTCTCAAAATAAATCAATAGACAAGATGAGAGAGTAGTCATTCAAAACTGAAGTACGGGGTGGTGGCATGGTAATATAGCAGTTAACACAACGCTTTATAGTGCCGGCTGAAAGATTGGGGTTCAATTCCAGCCACTGCCAGTAAGAAGTTTGTATGTCTTCCCTGTGAAAGTGTGGCTTTTCTCTGGTTTCCTCCAACATTCCAAAGGCGTACAGGTTGTAGATAGAGTTGTGGGCATGATGTGTTGACACCAGAAGCAGGGCAACACCTTTGGGCTGTCCAGCGCTGATTTGGCATGATGCAATCAATGCATTTCATTGTACGTATAAATGTACATGCGACAAATTAAGCTAAAGAGGAAACAAGTAATTTTTCGAATGATTGGAGACTGAGGCCTGCAGGGAACTGGCACAGACAAGGAAGCAGATGGGGCAGATCAGTCATGACTATGTTGAATGATGAGGCAGGCTTATGAGAGCAAGTGGCTTACTCGTGGAGTTTGTATGGTCTTGTACGCTTTGAAGTAAATCATGCTTTCCTTTGAAAAGTCACATTAATTTGCATTCACTGTTTAGCTCAGTGAAGAGCTGATAAAAGGTTTTATAAAGCATTCTCTGAAAACAAAATAGACAGCAATTTTAAATTGAACCTCACATTAATGACAGTATTTATGTGATTGCAGTTGTTAGGATAATTGCAGTTTTTATACCGGTAATAATATCACAGATAGCACACTGAAAGCTGCTTATTTTCCTTTTTGCTTTAATAAAACCCTTTACTGTTGAAATCCATGGACTGATCTCATGCCCAGGTGAATGGTAACCAGATCTGACCTTTCGTTTATTTGGTTGCTTGGAGACAATGGAACAAATTATAAATTTGAACATTGATTTGACTTCTCTCAGAGAGAAAAAAGTAGCAAAACTTAGTTGTTCATTCCTAATATGTGGGTGTACACGTGGCTAATAAGGCCTGCAGTTGCTGATATTGGTATTAGACTTTTATTGTTACACATACCAAGACATAGTGTAAGCTTGTCTTGCATACTGTTCACATAGATCAAACCTTGGTCTTTCCTCGCTCTCTGGGATGAGCCTGGCTTCCATCTCAACTCCGCCTTGCCTCCGCTCACCTCAACTCTGCTTTGAATACACCTCTCCTCCATTCACCCTGACTCTGTCTTGCCTCTGCTTGCTTCTCCAGTCTTTACAGTGATCGTTTCCAAAAAGGAGTGCTATTAATAAAATATTTAGTTGTTTTCTTTGCATTGTTTGTAACTAATAAGTAGTCACTGGGCTTCAGTACTGGCAACTTAAACTAGAAGTTTAAAGGGTCCGTTAGACCATGAAACCATAATTCACAGGAGCAGAATTAGGCCATTCGACACATTGAGTCTGCTCCACGTGGCTGATTTATTATCCCTCTCAATTCCATTCTGATGCCTTCTGCCTGTATCCTTTGATGTTCTTACCATCAAACATCCCCTTTAAATATACCCAATGACCTGGCCTCCACAGTCGTCCATGATAATGAAATCCACAGGTTCACTACCCTCTGGCTAAAAAAATTCTTCCTCACCTCTGTTCCATAGACAAGTCCTTCTATTCTGAGGCTGTCTCCCTCTGGTCCTAGACTCCTCCATTATAGGAAACAGCCTCTTCATGTCCACTTTATCTAGGCCTTTCAATGTTCAATAGTATTCATTGAGAAACCTCCTAATTTTTCTTAATTCTAGTGAGTATAAGCCCAGAACCTTCAAAAGGTCCTCACATATTAACCCTTTCATTCCCAAGATCATTTGCATGATCATCGTCTGGTCTCTCATTGAAAGGTCAATGAAAATTCAATAATGCTAGTGGGTTTGGAATGTCAGGTTATGGAAGGATGCAGTTCAAATTTTCCATTGTTTTCCAAAACTTTGCCAGATTCACCACTCTTAAGTTAATTGCCTCCAAATTGGTCTGTGGAGAGAACTGATAAAATAACTAAAGACAACTGCAGAGATATTTGCTTTACCATTAGCCATTGGTGAAGTTTCCAAAGACTGGAGAGTGGGAAAAGTTGTCCAGTTACTTGAGGAAGGTAGCAAGTTCAAGCCAGGGAACCAAAGGCCACTCTACCTGACATCAGTAGTGGGAAAGTTACTGAAGAGAACTGTAAGGCATTTAAGAGTTTGATTAGAGGGAGTCACCTTGACTTTGTGCATCGGATGATGTGCCTGACAAATCCATTGGAGTTTTTGAAAAAGTAACCAAAAAGTTAGATAAGAGTAGGACAGTGGATGTTGATTATATGAACTTTAGCAAGACCTTCAACCAGATTCCACATCGAATCAGGGACATCTAATTAATGGATGAGAGGAGGTTTGGAGGGATACAGCCCAGGTGGAGGTCAGTGGGACTAGGTAGAAAAATGGTTCGGCACAGCCTAGAAAGGCCAAAAGGCCTGTTTCTGTGCTGTAATGTTCTATTGTTTTAAGTAGACAATTCATAAGGGGGACCAGAGTTATATGGAAAGATTGAATAGGCTAGGACTTAATTCCTTGCAATGTAGAAGACTGAGAGGAGATTTGATAGAGGTATACAAAGTTATGAGGGGTATAGATAGGTTAAATGTAAACAGGCTTTTTCCACTAAGTTTGGGTGAGACTACATCTAGAGATCATCGGTTAAGGACTATGGTTCCAGTGCAGGTTGATGGGAATAAACAATTTAAATGGTTTCAGCATGGAGCAGATGGCCTCAGTGGCTTATTTTTGTGTTGTATTCAGCTGATTCCAGCACAGCCACACACCTCCACAGCATTGAGGACATCTTCAAAAGGCAATATCTCAAAAAGGCAGTATCTGTCATTGAGTGACTGCCTCCTTGTTGCCACCATCAGGGAGGAAGTCCACAAATGTGAAAAAAATTTACAGATGCAAGAAATCCAAAGCAATGCATGCAAAATGCTGGAGGAACTCAGCTGCCCAGGCAGAATCGATGCAAAAGATGAAACAGTCCATATTTCAGGCTGTGACCCTTCATCAGGACTAGAAAGGAAAGGGGGAGGTACAGGAGCCTGAAGACAAACACTCAATGGTTTAGGAATAGCTTCTTCCCCAATACCACCAGATACCATGTGCACTACCCCACTACCATTTTTTTCTTTCATTTTCCTCTTCTTGCACTAAATAGATTATTGGAATTCAGTTTTTATTATGTATTGCAATGTACTACTACTGAAAAACAACAAATTTCATGACATATGCTAATAATATTAAACCTGATTCTGATTCCCTGAGCCCAATTTTTCTACACTAACCATGTTGCTCACCAAACGAGTTTGGCCCATATCCCTCTAAAACCCTGTAATTGTCTTTTAAATGTAATTATTGTTGCTGACTCAACCATACCTTTTGGCAGCTTATTCCATATACCCACCAGCCTCATCATGAAGAAATTGCCCCTTAGGGCAATTTTTCACCTTAAGTCAATGCCCTCCAGTTTTTAGTTACTCTTCACTGGTAAATAGACTGTATGCTTTTACTCCTTCTATGCCTCTCTTGATTTTACACGCTTATGCCAGGGAATATACCTAAGCTGTGGAGAGGTTGCCTAAAGTTTAAAAGACACGGGAGAATGACAGAGTTTGCAGTTTAGGAAGAGGAGGATGCAATCCTTAAAGCACTTAAACACATTTTGCAAATGCTGTTGTTCCAGAGCCCCACACACACAAAATGCTGAAGGAACTCGGCAGGTCAGGCAGCATCTACGGAGGAAAATGTACCACCAAGACACTTCGTCAGGACTGGAAAGGAAGGAGGAAAAAGCCAGAATTAAAAGGCAGGGGGAGGGGCAGGAGTACAAGCTGAGAGATGAGACAAGATGAGGGGTAAGTGGATGAAGTGAGAAGCTGAGAGGTGATAGGTGGAAGAGGTAAAGGGGGCTGAAGAAGAAGGAACCTGATAGGAGAGAGGAAAGTGGACCATGCGAGAAAGGGAGGGAATCACCAGAGGGAGATGATGGGCAGGTTAGGAGAAATAGGAGCCAAAAGAGTTAGTGGAAAAAGAGCAGGATAAGGGTTAAAAAGAGAGGAGGGAGGTTTTTGTTTTCCCTGTGGGTTCAAGTGAAGTACAGAATTTAAAGCAAAGTGCATGTGGAAGAACCCCTGATCTTATCCTATCTGCATGGCAATGAGCTTGGGTCCTATTTTCACTGCAGAGAAATGTGAGGTTGCAGAGTAGCGAGTGAAACCTGCTCCATTTCTCCAAGCTCCTCATAAACCCTCAGGGAGTTTTCTTCACGTGGAGCTTGCTGCAAAGAGCATTGTCCCTGTTAATGGAAAGTTCAGGAGTCAGGGATTATGACCTGATGGTACTTGGCCTTTCACAATGAAAGCTGTGATGAATTAGAGGGGAAAGGACATTGAGCTAGGAAGTTTACTCCAACAGTACACTTAATTATAGTGTCGGGCAGTTCAAAGACAATGGATTCCCCCTGCTTCCAGGATGTGGAGTCAAACCATATGGAGGAGTCAGATAAAAGGTCAATCCACTATTTACACTGAAGAAACTTAATTCAGCCAGTATGTCATCCATAACAGTGCATTAGCATCAGTGTCCAAAGGGCAGAAATAATCTTCCTCTTGCAATCAATTTCTACTGAATCCTAAAAGTAAGTAAGTGCATGTGTCTGTGTGTGCCTGTGAGTGAGTGAGTGCATTGTTACAATCTTGACTCTTGGGAAATAGCACCAAGGAGTCAGGCTACAACAAGAATGATACTTACTAAATTAAAGTTAAAGTAAAGGGAAAAGGGGTGATGTCGGGTATGGAAGTGCTGGCTGCAGAATGGAAGAAAGAGGGGGTGTGGCCTTGTTTTTAAGCAGTCCCCAGCAGGTGTCAGCAACGTGTCTCAGAAAACTGCAACACCGGTTAAAGAGGAAATACAGGCAAGGAAATGTACAGGACTTAACAGCTTATATATATGTGCGTGTGTGTGTCCACCTAAGTTAGTCCCAATGTCCCAATTACCTGTGTTTGGCCCATATCGCTCTAACCCTATCCCATCCATGTACATATCCAAATGTCTTTTGAATGATGTTATTGTTCCTGACCCATTCCATCCAGCAGCTCATTCCACCTAAGGACCACTCTCTGGGTGAAGAGGTTGCCTTGCAGCTCACTTTTCAAACGTTCCCCTTCCGTGGGGGAGAAAATATATTGTACATTCAGCCTTTCTATGCCCCTTTTGATTTTACACACTGTGTAAAGGGGTCAGTAGGTCAAGGGGTCTGTTTCTATGCTATAACAATGTTTAAGAGGTATTCAGACAGGCAAGGCATAGAAGAATGCAGTCATTGTGAGGGCAAATAGGATTGGTACATAGACTCCATCAGGGTCAACCGTGTATATTGCATCCTATAATGTCTAGATACACAAGCCAGGGCAGTACAATATGGAGAGCAAGCCATTGACCATGCAGCAAAGTTTCCCTCTCTACACATCTGATGAACCCAAAAGAACGGCAGAGACCAATACAGTTAGGCACCAGCCATGTTGCAGGAAATCAGTCAACATTGAACTCAATGTAGGACTGCCTAAAGGATGCCAGCCATAGATTTTTCCCTCAGTGTACTCCTGAAGCCCTCCAAATGTCTTTCAAATGGGCTAAAGCCACAAGGCCCTGGAGATTTGAGATTGGAGTTTTCCTTCTCCTGGGTGAGCTGCCAACCATGACTGACAAGCCCCATCTGCCCAAAATGACTGGTTTTAAGATACCAGTAACCCATCTTTGTTCCTTCTCCTATAAGTAGAAACAGTTCCACTGTGCTTAATAGCTAAGCCATGAGTGATGGCCAAGAGCTGGAATTAGTTATCAGAGGCTATTTGACACGCACACCACTGGAGCATTTAATAGGTAGTGAGCGTTTATTTCCATTATCACACCCAATTATAACAACTTTAAAGAACCAAGGGAATTAGTATAGATGAACAATAGAGTCAGTATAGAATTGGTGGGCCGAACAGCTTATTTCTGTGCTATGTGACTTTATTAGTGAAGGGCTATGTTCCCGTCATTTCTGGGTGTTTTCTCAAGAGGCTGGTTGCAATGTGCTTGTAAAGATTATAACTGCAGCCAAGGAAAGTTTAAACTCTACTGTGAGGTTGTATCATGCAGGCCCCTATTTTCCTCGTGTGTAAAGTAGAAGGTATAATACAGGTGTTTTAGGTGAATGGAAGAAATGATAGAGGGTAATTTCATGGCATGTATCAATGATATTAAACCTGATTCTGAGCGGAATGCTTTACAGCCCCAGTGATCATTGTTGACGGTTTATATCCCGCCACTGTCTGTAAGGAGATTGTTTCCTCCGGTGCTCCAGGCAGCTACCTCCCATATTCCAAAAGTTTGTGGTCAGTGAGTTGTGGGCAAGTTATGTTGGCACCAGAAGTACGGCAACACTAGGGGTTGCCCCCAGCTCAATCCTTCGGCTGTGTTGGTCTTTGATGGAAACAAAGTATTTCACTATGATTTGATGTACATGTAACAAATAAAGTTTTTACTTATTTTTGTAATGTATAGAAATTTTTGCATTTGCATTGTACTGCTACCGTAAAACAAGAAATAATTCATATAACGAACAAAAGAAAATCTGCAGATGCTGGAAATTAAAGTAACACACACAAAATGCCAGAGGAACTCAGCAGGCCAGGCAACATCCTAATGAAGGGTCTCAGCCCGAAACGTCAACTGTAATTTTTTCCATAGATGCTGCCTGGCCTGCTGAGTTCCTCCAGCACTTTGTGTTAAGTAAGTCGTATACATCCCTGGTAATAATTCCTTTTCTGATTCAAATTCAAAGGGGAATTCTCAATGTTCCAGACATTCACAGCTAAAGGTAGTGATAAGATTGAAATAGTGCAGAGAAAATTTACAGGATATTATCGGGATTTGAGGACCTGAATTACAGGGAAAGGTTGAATGGATTAGGATTTTATTCCCTAGACTGAAGGAGAATGAGGGGAGATTTAATAGAGGGGTACAAAATTATGAGATAGAGTAAATACAAGCAGGCTTTTTCCACTGAAGTTGGGTGAGTCTGGAACTAGAGGTCATAGGTTAAGGGGGAAAGGTGACGATTAAAGGGGAACCTGAGGGGGAACTTCTTCACTCAGAGGGTGATGAGAGTGTGAAATGAACTGCCAGAAGAACTGGTGGATGTGGGTTTGATTTTGACATTTATGAGAAGTATCCATAAGTACCAGGAGGGGAGGGATGTGACGTGCTATGGTCCTGGTGCAAGTAGATGGGACTAGGCAAAGTAACAGTTTCTCAAGGACTAGATGGGCCAAAGGGCCGGTCTCTATGTTGCAGTGCTCTATGACTCTATGATTTCATGTTTTCTGATAGAAAGAAAGACAAAAATGTCCTTCCGAGTCGAGCAGTTCAGGGGAAGACTTCCTGATCTGTGACTCCTGCCTGCCTTCTCACCATAGTGGATAGAGCACTTGACCACATCTCATCTATCAGAGACCAAATCAGGTTTAATATCACCAGCATGTCATGAGATTTGTTGTTTTGCAGCAGCAGTACCTTGCAATGCATAACAATAAAATGATAAATTACAGTATGAAGTATGTATTTTAAAAATTGAATTAGTAGTGTAAAAAAGAGAAGGAAAAAACACTGAGGAAATGTTCATGGGCCCATTTTCCATTTATAAATCTGATGGCAGAAGGAATAAGCTGTCCTTGAGTTGTTGGGTGTGTGTCATCAGGCTCCTGTACCGCCACCTTGATGGTAGCAATGAGAAGAGGGTACATCCTGGGTAATGCAGGTCCTTAATGATAGATGCTGCCTTTTTGAGGCATTGCCTTTTCCAATTCTATGCAATGGGCTCTCCAAACCAGCCGGTGATGCAATCAGTTATCCTGTAACAGTATTAACCTATCAGGAAGGTGATCGCTCATTACTACTGGAAGTTTATTAAGAGGCAAATAGCTTGTGCTGGAAGCAATTGGCAAAACCTGCTTAGAGATGGCACGGATCAGTGGAAAAGAGTTGGATTGTTCTGCAGGAAGCACTCTGTCCAAAATCAGAGCTGCTGATCCAAGCAGCAAGTGGACGTTGGCCAGCAAGTGTCTTCTGGTTCTTCATAAATCAGCGAGTGTGTTGGTTCATTAAAGCATGCTGATGAAAGGCTAGAGGGAAGCTGAAGTCTCCCTTCCCAGCAGTGGGGCGATCACTTAAATTGGATGTGTCTGGTATTCTGACAGGCAGGTCGCAGGCTGGGGCTGCAGCCTTGTTCTGCGCATGCTGGGGAACCGGTGGGCCTCGGAACGTCCCCTCCTATCTCGTGGCCTCCCGATGATGGGATCAAGATGTGGAGGCTGCTCCTTTTATTTACCAGCTTGATGTTTTTTTTCTCAAAGTCTCTGAACCTCAAGGGGGCCACCACATGGAGTGGCAGAGGAAGGCTAATAGCATCCAAAGGAAGTTAGGGAAAGCCTAAGGGAAGTGAGCAATAGGAGCCTGGCTAATAACTGCAGCATACAAAGAGAATGAGGACTGTGCAGAGAATATAAACATATACACCTCTGCGGCCAAGTTGGCTGAATGTCCTCTGCTGGGGCTATAAACTCAATGAACCAATGTTTGACTTGTTGATGTGTGCCTGAGTTAGAAAATAGAAAGACAGGAAACCGTGGAATAAACCATAAGACATAGGATCAGAATCAGGCTATTTGGCCCGTCAAGTCTTCTCCAGTTTTCCATCATTTTGATTTATTATCCATCTCAACCCCATTCTCCTGTCTTCTCCCTGAAGCCTTTGACGTCCTGACTAATTGAGAACCTATCCATCTCCACTTTAAATATACCCAAATTCTTATCCTCCACAGCCGCCCCTGGCAATGAGTTCCTCAAGTTCACCAGATGCTGGAATCTGGAGCAGCACTCAATTTGCTGGAAGAACTCAAAGGGTCAGGCAGCAGTAATGGTTCGGGGGTGGGGGGGAGTGTCTGGAGTGTGAGATGGACAGCCAACCTCTGACTGAGACCCTTCATCCAGACTGAAAGTTGGGAGAGGAAGATAGCCTAGGTATAAAGGTGAGATGAATGGGTAGAGTAAAAGCCAGTAGGCGGTTGACGGATCCAGGTAAGGAGGGTTTGATTGGCAGAGGGAGGCGGGAAGAGTGGAAATAGAGCAGAGGCTGGGAATGATAAGTCGAGGTGACAAAAAGGCTGCAGATGATGGAATCTGACAGAAGAGGAAGGCAGAGAATGGAATTGCATGAGAGAGACGGGGACAGCAGATGTTTGGAGAACCAGTAGGAGGAGTGTGAGGGTGATAGGTACTTGACATGAAGGAAGGACAGGAAAGAAGTAGGGTAAAGGGGGGACGAGGTGAGTCTTAGAAGAATGAGCCCAAGCACATCTCCTTTAAACCTTCCCAAACTCACTTTAAATAGATGTCCTTTATTAAAATGAATATGGAATGAAAAGCTGGTGTCTGTATTAATGACCATTCCCATACTTCAGGAAATCAAATGTACTTCCCTGAAGGTCAATGGGACAAGGCAGAGTAATAGTTATACATGGACTAGATGGGCTAAAGGGCTTGCTTCTTTGCTGTAGTCTTCTATGACTCTTATCCAATCTGGGTTGATATATGACTCCACACCCTCTAATGTGGCTGAGAATGAGAGTTAGGAAATGATGTTGCAGTTGTATGAGTTGTTGGTGAGGTCACAGTTGCGTAGTGTAAAGTTTGGTTACTCCTTTATAGGAAAGACACAGTTAATCTGGAAAGAGGAAAAATTTCAAAGGATGCTGCCAGGTCTAGAAAGCTTGAGTGAGAGGGAAAGGTTGGCCAGGCGGGGACTTTATAACTTGGAAGGTAAAAGAATAAGGCATGATGGAATATAAGTGTTTAAATTCAGGAGAGGCATAGATAAGGTGGGTAGTAACAGTCTTTTCCCTCAGTCCAGAACTGGAGAGCAAAGGTTTAGGGTGAGATGAGAAGGACTTGAATGTGTGTATATTGATCGAGCTGCCAGATGAGTGCTGTGGGCAGGTCACAGTGGTATCACTTAAGAGTCTCTTGGATAGGTACATGGAAAGGTGGGGCTTGGAGAGATGTACAGTAAATGCAGGTAAGTGGGACTTGATGGATGGGCACAGTGGTCAGCATGAATACATTGAGCCAAATGGCCTTTATCCACATTGCATTGTTCTATGACTGTCTGATCCAATGACTCTTAACATCCCTTTGAAATGACCCAGCAAGCCATTCAGTTCAGTAGTGTTAATACAGATAGGGACTAAGTGCCTTCTCTGCCAGAGTGTAGTGGTTAATGTAATTCCGTTACAACACCAGAGACCCGCTTCAATTCCCACTGCTGTCTAAGGAGTTTGTACGTTTTCCCCCTGACCATGAGTGTTTCTTCTGGGTATTCTGGTTTCCTCTCGCATTCCAAAGACATATAGTTTGGATTAATGAGTTGTGGGCACGCTATTCTGGCTGCTGAAATGTGGCATCACTTGCGGGTTGCCCCCAGCTCACCCTTAGACTGTGGTGGTCGTTGACACGATCGACACATCTCATTGTATGCTTCGATGTACGTATAGCAAATAACGTCAATCTTTCTAATTAGGGTTAGGGCAAAAAAAGAAACTTTATACCATCTTTAAGTTGGGAAAGTTTCTTCCCCAGGCAGAAACCATTTTAGTTAGCCTCTTCTCCATCCTCTTTATTTATTACCTCAGTCCTTGTACTGAATTATAAATACTTTAAGGTAATTTTTACAACGGGTCATAGAGTTGCCGTCATAGAGTCATAAAGAGTACAGCTCAGAAACTGTACCCAATGCTCTAAATTAGGCTTCACTGACATCTTATACAACTGACGAGAAGATTTGCAGATGCTGGAAATCCAAGCAACGCACACAAAATGCTGGAGAAACTCAGCAGGCCAGGCATTCGATGTTTTGGGTTGAGACATTCATCAGCTCAGGGAAAAAAGATGAAACGTTAGAGCAAGAATGTGGAGGAAAGGGAGGAAGAAATACAAGGTGGTAGGTGATAGGTGAAACTGGGAGAGGGGGAAGATGAAGTATAAAGAGCTGAGAAGTTGATAGGTGAAAAATTTAAAGGGTTGGAGAAGGGAGAATCTGATAGGAGATTTCTTTCTTTCTTAAATAGGCGCCAAAACTGCACATAGTATTCCAAGTGAGGTCTTACTAGTGCCTTATAGAACCTCAACATCACATCCCTGCTCCTATACTCTATTCCTCTAGAAATGAATGCCAACATTGCATTCGCCTTCCTCATCACCGACTCAACCTGGAGGTTAACCTTAAGGGTATCCTGCACGAGGAATCCCAAGTCCCGTTGCATCTCAGAACTTTGAATTCTCTCCCCATTTAAATAATAGTCTGCCCATTTATTTCTTCTACCAAAGTGCATGACTGTACACTTTCCAACATTATAATTAATTTGCCACTTCTTTGCCCATTCCCCCAATTTATCCGAGTCTCTCTGCAGACTCTCTGTTTCCTCAACACTACTGGCCCCTCGACCTATCTTTGTATCATCAGCAAACTTAGCCACAAAGCCATCTATTCCATAATCCAAATCGTTGATATACAACATAAAAAGCAGTGGCCCCAACACGGACCCCTGTGGAACACCACTGGTAACCGGCAGCCAACCAGAGTGGGATCTCTTTATTCTCACTCTCTGTTTCCTGCCAATCAACCAACGCTTTATCCATATATGTGACTTTCCCGTAATTCCATGGGCTCTTACCTTGTTTAGCAGCCTCATGTACGGCACCTTGTCAAAGGCCTTCTGAAAATCCAAATACACAACTTCCACTACAAATCCTTTGTCTAGCCTACTTGTAATTTCCTCAAAAAATTGCACTAGGTTTGTCAGGCAGGATTTTCCTTTAAGGAAACCAGGCTGAGTTCTGCCTATCTTGTCATATGCCTCCAGGTACTCCGTAACCTCATCCTTGACAATCGACTCCAACAACTTCCCAACAACCGATGTCAAGCTAACATGTCTATAATTTCCTTTTTGCTTCTTTGCCTCCTTCTTAAATAGCAGAGTGACATTTGCAATCTTCCAGTCCTCTGGAACCATGCCAGAATCTATCGACTTTTGAAAGATCATTGCTAATGCCTCCACAATCTCCTCTGCTACTTCCTTCAGAACACGAGATGCATTCCATCTGGTCCGGGAGATTTATCTACCCTTAGACTATTCAGCTTCCTGAGTACTTCCTCTGTCGTAATTGTGACTACACATATTTCTCTTCCCTGACACCCTTGATTGTCCGGTAGACTGTTGGTGTCTTCCTCAGTGCAGACTGATGCAAAATACTCATTTAGTTCCTCTGCCATCTCCTTATCTCCCATTACAATTTCTCCAGCATCATTTTCTATCAGTTCTATATTTACTCTCATCTGTCTTTTACTCTTTATATACTTTAAAAAGGTTTTAGTATCCTCTTTGATATTATTTGCTAGCTTTCTTTCATAGTTCATCTTTTCCCTCTTAATGACCTTCTTAATTTTCTTTTGTAAGCTTTTAAAAACTTCCCAATCCTCTGTCTTCCCACTAATTTTGCTTCCTTGTATGCCCTCTCCTTTGCTTTTACTTTGGCTTTGACTTCTCTTGTCAGCCACGATTGCATCCTTTTTCCCATTCAAATATTTCTTCTTTTTTGGAATATATCTGTCTTGCACCTTCCTCACTTGTCGCATAAACTCCAGCAACTGCTGCTCTGCCGTCCTTCCCGCTAGTGTCCCTTTCCAGTCAACCTTGGCCAGTTCCTCTCTCATGCCACTGTAATTTCCTTTACCCCACTGAAATACCGACACATCGGATTTCAGCTTCTCTTTCTCAAATTTCACAGTGAACTCAATCATGTTACCTTCACTGCCTCCTAAGGCAGTGCAGCTGCCTTATCATCACTGCAGCTGTTTGGAGGCCTGCAGATAACTGCCATCAGGGTCCTTTTACCCCTGCGATTTCTTAGCTCAACCCATAAAGATTCTGCGCCTTCCAATCCTATGTCAACTCTTTCTAATGATTTAATATCATTTCTTATCATTAAAGCCACGCCACTCCCTTTACCTACCTGCCTATCCTTCCGATACACCGTGTATCCTTGGATGTTCAGCTCCCAGAGACATGCATCCTTTAGCCACGTCTCAGTGATGGCCAATCTGTAACTATATAACAAGACCATCCACCTTATTCCTTATGCTGCGTGCACTTAAGTATAACACCTTAAGTCCAGTATTTGGTAATTTTTGCATTGATTGCACTGCAACTTATCCCATTGGCTGCAAATTTGCTCCATCACCTGCCTGTCCTTCCTGACATCCTTACTGCTCACTACCTTAGACCTATTTCTGTTTTCCCTCTTCTCTGCTCCATCATTCCAGTTCCCATCCCCCTGCCAAATTAGTTTAAACCCTCCCTAACAGCTCTATTAAACCTTCCCGCCGGGATCTTGGTTCCCCTAGGATTCAAGTGTAACCTGTCCTTTTTGTACAGGTCACACCAGCCCCAAAAGAGGTCCCAATGATCCAGAAACTTAAATCCCTGACCCCTGCTCCAATCCCTCAGCCACGCATTTATCCTCCGCCTCATTCCATTCCTACTCTCACTGTCGCGTGGCACAGGCAGTAATCCTGAAATTACTACCTTTGCAGTCCTTCTTCTCAACTGCCTTCCTACCTCCCTATATTCTCCTTTCAGGACTTCTTCACTTTTCCTATCTATGTCATTGGTACCTACATGTACCACGACCTCCGGCTCCTCACCCTCCCACTTCAGGATATCTTGGACGTGATCAGAAACATCCCAGATCCTGGCACCTGGGAAGCAAGCTACCATCCGGGTCTCCTGACTGCATCCACAGAATCGCCTATCTGACCCCTAGCTATCGAGTCCCCTATTACTACTGCCTTCCTCTTCCTTTCCCTACCCTTCTGAGCTACAGGGCCAGACTCTGTGCTGGAGGCACGGCCACTGTTGCTTCCCCCAGGTAGGCTGTTCCCCTGCAACAGTACTCAAACAGGAGTTTTTATTGTCAATGGGTACAGCCACTGGGGTACTCTCTAGTACCTGACTCTTCCCCTTAGCACTCCTAACCATGACCCACCTGTCTGCCTCCCGTGGCCCCAGTGTGACCACCTGCCTGTAACTCCTCTCTATCAACTCCTCACTCTCCCTGACCAGACGAAGGTCATCGATGTGGACGTCCAGGAGGCTAGGAGACTCCAGGACCTCCCACATCTGACCCTGAGAACAACAAGCTGACCTCACACTCATACTTCCCCTTTCCTCAAATAACAGGAAAAACTGAAACCTAAACCTACCTTGCCTTGCCCGATTCTGCCTAAGCCCGTTGAGCCAAAGCCCTTAAGCCTTCACTCTGCTCCCGGCTCACTCCACTGCCCGCAAACGACGCTGCCCGCTGTTTAAGGCTGTGTCATTTTAAAAATCTTCCCCGCTTCACTGCCTGACGTCACACACCTGTGCAGTCCCGCCTCTCTTAATTCCGATGAGAATAAGAAAAATTCAAAATGGCTCCCGCCGCATTCCTGTTCTGATCCTTCGACTTACTTCTCCAAAAGGAAAGTGAATCACTTGTTCGCTTGCAAGGAAAAGTACCAGGAAGAATGTCAGTGGGGACAGATAAATGGACAAGTGAATCATGTTGGGAGTAATAACTGTGGAAAGTGGAAAGGGGGGGGGGGGGGGGAAGATGTGCTTGGTGGTGGGATCCCGTTGGACATGCGGAATTTTCAAAGAATTACGTGCTAGACATGGAGACTACTAGGGTGATAGGTTAAAATGCTGTATACATTGTAAAGACATGCTAGTATTTATGTATTTATTCGTATTTATTCCATATCCCTACTTTTAACTCCTTTTAATTTTGCATAATACTTTATTGTTATAATTGCTGGATGTTGCTTTTTGTTGCATTTTGCATCCTGAACAACAGACCACAGCAAATTCTAAATACCTCTAAATGTATATGGCAAAATAATGTTGGTCCTTCATCTTTTCTAAATCTTTTTTTCTGATGTCCAGCTCGGAGGTCAGAATGCAAGCAAAAAAATTGTCAAAACTTAATGTAAAACTATCAGTGCTAACATTGTCCATCCTCAGGATGACAATATCTGGCCAAAATATTTATTTCCCATTAAAGATCTAGAAATAAATTTACTTTGATCGTGATTGCTGGTGTTGCAAAGGGTTTTGCTAAATGCCAGACTATCACACCACCCTTGTCACCCCCTTTGCCTTGGATCTGATTGAGAGTTTCTGTGTCCCTACCACAGGGCTCCTGGTGTTCAGGGAGCTCATTTCCAGCTCAACATTCAGGTCTAATTTAGCAAAAAACTTAATAAACACTCGCTAGTTTCAGATCCCTTTATGGCACCATTTTAATTGCCTGCAGTTCAACAGCTGAGGGTATGGGAGTTCAGCTTGAACTAATAGTTTCCTTTTGATCTGACGAGACCCTCGGGCAGCCCACATGAGTACAAGCACATTATCCCTCTTTACAGAATAAAAGAAACACGCGTGCATGCACAAGTACATTAGGAGGACCAAAACCTGGATTCAGTTTATTTCAGATACCACATGGAGTCATAAAAAGTGTTCAAGGTTGCCCCTTTCAGTAACAGAACTGAACAAATCACTTTAGCTTTGCCTTTGTGCCTGTAATTAAGAGATCGGTTTATCAAGCGATGCCTTTGTGTTTTATCATGAGTAAAGCCTACCATGCAGAATGAGCACTTACGGGTGACCAACCCAACAAGCCAAAGGTTATGACCATAACTTCAAGATTCAAGTATATTTACTATCAAAGAATGTATTAATTACAGAACCTTGAAATTTGTTTGCCACAAAGCAAGAAACCTGAAAGAGCCCGATTAAAGAGTAAAAAGAATAAAAACCTTGCTATCGGTTTAGGTGGACGGGCTTCAAAACTCCTGTGCTCCAACTTCTTTCTGCTTCATTCACTCTGACTCTGTCTCAAACATGCCTCGCCCTCAGTCTGACCACTTTCACTCCCTTCTTTGCAGAGTTATGTGTCTTATCTAAAATCATATTGAAGTCCTGACAAAAAGTCTCAGCCCAAAATGTTGACTGTTTATTCTCCTCTATAAATGTTGCTTGATGTGCTAATTTTGTCCAGCATTTTGACAGACAGACAGACAGATATACTTTATTGATCCCAAGGGAAATTATGTTTTGTTACAGATGCACTAACCAAGAATAGAGTAGAAATGTAGCAAAATAAAACCAAAAATAATTAAATGATACTAAGTAAATTATGCCAAGTGGAAATAAGTCCAGGACCAGCCTATTGGCTCAGAGTGTCTGACACTCCAAGGGAGGAGTTGTAAAGTTTGATGGCCACAGGTAGGAATGACTTCCTATGACGCTCAGTGTTACATCTCGGTGGAATGAGTCTCTGGCTGAATGTACTCCTGTGCCTAACCAGTACATTATGAAGTGGATGGGAGTCATTGTCCAAGATGGCATGCAACTTGGACAGCATCCTCTTTTCAGACACCACCGTCAGAGAGTCCAGTTCCACCCCCACAACATCACTGGCCTTGCGAATGAATTTGTTGATTCTGTTGGTGTCTGCTACCCTCAGCCTGCTGTCCCAGCACACAACAGCAAACATGATAGCACTGGCCACCACAGACTCGTAGAACATCCTCAGCATCGTCCGGCAGATGTTAAAGGACCTCAGTCTCCTCAGGAAATAGAGATGGCTCTGACCCTTCTTGTAGACAGCCTCAGTGTTCTTTGACCAGTCCAGTTTATTGTCAGTTCGTATCCCCAGGTATTTGTAATCCTCCACTATGTCCACACTTACCCCTTGGATGGAAACAGGGGTCACCAGTGCCTTAGCCCTTCTCAAGTCCACCACCAGCTCCTTAGTCTTTTTCACATTAAGCTGCAGATGATTCTGCTCGCACCATGTGACAAAGTTTCCCACCGTAGCCCTGTACTCAGCCTCATCTCCCTTGCTGATGCATCCAACTATGGCAGAGTCATCAGAAAACTTCTGAAGATGGCAAGACTCTGTGTAGTAGTTGAAGTCCGAGGTGTAGATGGTGAAGAGAAAGGGAGACAGGACAGTCCCCTGTGGAGCCCCAGTGCTGCTGACCACTCTGTCTGACACACAGTGTTGCAAGCGCACGTACTGTGGTCTGCCAGTCAGGTAATTTTCTCAAATTTCTCAAAATCTCCAGCATTTGCAGAATCTCTTGTGTTCTTAAATGCCTTTATTTTATCTGTCTCCACCACAACATTCTAGGCTGACTAATCTCTGTGTAAAAAATCTTGCCCCACACATCTCTTTTGAACTTTTCTCTTCTCACCTTAAATACATGCCCTCTAGTAGATAGTTCAATCACTCAAGCTGATTCTGTTGTTCTCCTAAGGGGCTGTCTGTAGTGGGTGGTTGTAGAGGTTGATCTAGGATCACATTCTGGGGCAGTTTGGGCAAGAGTAAGAAGTGCCTGTGGTTAGTGGTTGTTTCTTTTGGTTGTTCAGTCTCTCATTTCACTATTCCCTCTTGAACAGATTTCCTTTATTGAGTGTGAAATCTTCCCAGTTTTCAGATGCTGAATTTCTTCAGGCTGATTTTGATGTTGAAGTACTTCCTTTGCCCGCCAGGAGCTCGCTGACCTTCCTTCAACAGGGAGTAAGGGACCTGTTTGGGAAAACTGGGGTAGGCAACTGAATGACATGACCTATCCATCGGAGTTGGTGTTGCTTTATTGTGGTGGGGATGCTGTTCGTGTTGGCCTCCCCCAGTACACTGGTGTGAGTGTGTCTGTCCTTCCAGCTGATCATCAAAAGCTCTTTGGTGGTATTAGGTCAGGGCTTTCAGATGCCTACTGTAAGTGGACCACGATTCAGCTCCATACAGTAACGCAGGAAGGATGGCTGCTCTGTAGACCAAAAGTTTTGTTTGGACAAGTAGGTCGTTGTCTTCAGAGATTTTTTTACTAAATTTTGTATACGCTCCACTTGCAATGCTCAGGTGGTGATTGATCTTTGTCGACGTCTGTCTTTGAGGAGAGAACTTTGCCAAGGTAGGAAAAGTGATCTCCATTTCCAAGAGCAATATTATCAATTTTTATGAAGGGCTGGATAAATGGCTCTTTGAGTGGTAGCTCATATAGGACTTGTGCCTTTTTTTATATTTAAAACAAGACCCATGGCTCTATAGGCTTTTGCAAAGGAATTCAGAGCACATTGGACGTCTTCTCCAGAGTTTACTATGATGGTGTTATCATCTGCATCCTGAAATTCTGTGATAATGGTGGTACTGACCTTGATCTAGTGGAGGTTGAATGTCCATTCTATACACATTTGGTTTCCCTGTGGCAAGCCTTGACCAATGGAGTGAAGCAAAATAAAGATGGCAAATAAGGCACGTGCAATGATGAAGCCCTGTTTGATCCTCATCTTGAAGGTGGCCTTTAGTATTCAATCTCTAAATCCTGACAAGTTTTTCTCAGATTTTGAGAGGCATACATAGTCTATCTATGCCTCTCAAAATCTTACAAACTTCTTCCAGGTCTCCCCTCAGCCTTTGTTGTTCCAGAGAAAGCAATCCATGTTTGTCGAATCTCTCATTATAGCATGTGCCCTCTCCTCCAGGCAGCATCCTGGTGAACCTTTCATGCATTCTCTCCAAAGCTAATGAAGACATTTTCAATTCTTTAATAATTTGTGCACTGTTCCTGATTTGCCTAAGAGTTGGAAGTGAGATCTTCCTTGAACTCTTTATAGAGGTTTGTATTTTCTTATGTGTTGCTCAAGATTTCCGGTCACATGGGTGTAATTTGGCAGCTCAGGCTCAGGATGGTCCCACGTCTGCCTGCAAAACAGGAGCTGGAATCTCCACCCTGTAAAAAGCTGGACCTCATTCCTGGGAGAAGAATGGTCTTCACCTATAGGACCTATGAAGTCATGTGGTGAAAGCGGAAGCTACAGGCTCAATCAACCTTCCATTGGCCTAGAATTGAGATTCTGGTGAGCTGCTGTTGGCAGCCTTTGTGCCAGTAGGAGTGATGGGAAGAAGAGAAAGAAAAAAATTAATGCAGATTGATCAAAGTAGTCATACTGTTGTTCAACTGAGGTAGTGATTGGTATTGCTCCAGCTGGTTCACGACCCAAATGGTTGAAGGGAATTAACTGTTCTTGGACCTGTTGGTGTGGGACTTGGAGGGTTTCTCATAACTTGACGCCTAGATAGAGTCAACATGGAGAGGATGATTCTAATAGAGGGAGGGCCTAGACCAGAGAGCATTCATTGGTAAAACATAAAATAAACATAACTTCTGCACAATTTTTACAAGAACGAGCAAAACCAGAGTTTAAAAAAAACAAATTCCATTGCAGTGTAAACCTCTGCTTTAAATACATCCAATGACTTGGCTCTCAAAGCAGTGTGTGGCAACGAATTCCATGGATTCACCACCATCTAGCTAGGGAAATTCCAACTCGTGTCTGTTCTAAAGGGACTTACTTGTATCCTGAGTTGGTGCCCTCTGCTATTTGCACTCTGGGAAGCACCCTCTGCATGTCCCCTCTATCTAGGCCGTTCTCAATGAAATCCCCCATCATTCTTCTAAACTCCACTGAGTACCGACCTGAGGCTATCAAACTCATGGAATCATTCTCGTGAACCTTCTCTGGACCCTTTCCAATGTCAGCGCATTCTTTCTTAGAAATGGGGACCAAAACTACTCACAATACTCCAAATACAGTCTGACAAATAGCTTATAAAGCCACAACATTGCATGCTTGCTTTAAGTATGTTCTAGTCCTCCTCTTACCATATACTCTAGTCCTCATCTGGTCCAATGAACAATAATATATTTTCCTTCATTACTAACAATTCAACCTGCAAGTTAAAGAGTTCGATGATTTTTTGGGACTGGGGTCCTAGAAAGACATAAGGGAACATGGTGAGCATTACTGAATGAGTTGATATCAAACCATCAGGATATCCAAATAATTTGATAGGTCACAAGAGTTTCACTGTATAGGGCTTGAATTCAGAGTTTCCAACCATTAATGTGCAGTAATTGGAATTAACCAATTAAAAATTAATAGGAACTTAAGGGCAGTTTAGATAAAATACTTTTCTTGTAAATCAAAACATCAGATATTACTTTAACAAACATCATTCCATCAGCAATGGAATACTTGGTTATTGAGACATAATATCATGAACGATTGACCCACCCTGCTCATGAAATATTTGTCCCACTCCCAGCTGGAAAGAAGCTATGCAGCATCCACATCAGGACCACTGGACTCAAAAACAGTTCTGTTCCCCAAGCCATCAGGCTGATCAACACCTCCATCCATTAACCCATCCCGCCACTACAACATACATTGTTTGTATTCTATATTATTATATTTTATTTTAATTTTATTGAGATACAGCATGCAATAAGTGTTTCCAACCCTTCAAGCCTTAAGACCATAAGATATAGGAGCACAATTAGACCATGCCCCATCATGTCTGCTTCTCCATTTCATCATGGATGTTCCAATTTTCCACTCAGCCCAGTATCCCTTCATGCTCTGACCAATCAATAATCCATCAGCCTCTGCGCTAAATATATATTAAAACTTGGCCTCCACGGCTGCTTGTGACAAAAAAATTCCACAGATTCACCACGCTCTGGCTAAAGAAATTCCTCCTCTTCTTGCTTCTAGAAGGACGCCCCTCTATTCCGAGGATGTGTCCATTGGTCTTAGACTCCCCCACCATAATAAACATCCTCTCCACTTCCACTCTATCAAGGCCTTCCACCATTCGCTAGATTTCAGAGGTCACTCCTCATTGTTCTGAATTCTACTGAATTAAGGCCCAGAACCATCAAACACTCTTCATATGAAAAAGCCATTCAACTCTAGAATCATTTTTGTGAACCTCCTTGAACCCTCTCCAGTTTCAGCAGATCATTTCTTAGATAAGGGGCCCAAAACTGCCTGTAATACTTCATGAGGTCTCACCAGTGCTTTATAAAGTCTCAACGTTACATCCTTTTTATATTCTAGTCCTCTTGAAATGCATCCTAACATTACATTCCCATTCCTCACCACAGACTCAACCTACAAATTAAGCTTTAGGGAATCCTGACTCCCAAGTCCCTCTTCATCTCAGTTTTTTTTTTGTATTTTCTCTCCATTTAGAAAATAGTCTACCCTTTCATTTCTTCTACCAAAGTGCATAACCATACACTTCCTGACAAAATATTCCATCTGCCATTTCTTTTCCCCTTTTCCTAATCTGTCTAAGTCCTTCTGTAGGCTCTCTACTTCCTCAAAACTACCTATCCCTCCACCTATCTTCATATCATCTGCAAACCTTGCAACAAAACTATCAATTCCATCAACAAAATCGTTGACATATAACATAAAAGGAATTGGTCCCAACATAGACCCCTGTGGAACACCACTAATCACTGGCAGCTAGCCAGAAAGAGCTTTCTTTGTTCTTACTCTTTGCCTCCTGCCTATCAGTCACTGCTTTATCCATGCCAGAATGATAGGAGTAGACCGAAGGGGGTGGGATGAAGCTAAGAGCTGGAAAGGTGATTGGCGAAAGTGATACAGAGCTGGAGAAGGGAAAGGACCATGGGATGGGAGGCCTTGAGAGAAAGAAAGGGGGAGGGGGGAGCACCAGAGGGAGGTGAAGAACAGGCAGGGTGATGGGCAGAGAGAGAGAGAAAAAAAACTAACAACTAAATATGTCAGGGATGGGGTAAGAAGGGGAGGAGGGACATTAACAGAAGTTGGAGAGGTCAATGTTCATGCCATCAGGTTGGAGGCTACCCAGCCAGTATATAAGGTGTTGTTCCTCCAGCCTGAGTGTGGCTTCATCTTGACAGTAGAGAAGGCCATGGATAGACATGTCAGAATGGGAATGGGGCGTGGAATTAAAATGTGTGGCCAGTGGGAGATCCTGCTTTCTCTGGTGGACCGAGCGTAGGTATTCAGCGAAACGGTCTCCCAGTCTGCGGCGGCTCTCACCAATATATAAAAGACTGCACCCGGAGCACTGGACGCAGTATACCACACCAGCCGACTCAGAGGTGAAGTGTCGCCTCACCTGGAAGGACTGTCTGAGGCTATGTCTATGTCTATCCATGGACTCCTCTACTGTCAAAATGAATCCAAACTCAGGTTGAAGAAACAACACCTTATATACCGGCTGGGTGGCCTCCAACCTGATGGCATGAACATTGACTTCTCTCACTTCCATTAATGCCCCTCCTCCCCTTCTTACCCCATTCCTGACATATTTAGTTGTTGGTTTTTTTCTCTCTCTCTTCCCATCACCCTGCCTGTTCTTCACCTCCCTCTGGTGCTCCCCCCTTCCCCCTTTTTTTCTCCCAAGGCCTCCCGTCACATGATCCTTTCCCTTCTCCACTTCTGTATCACTTTCGCCAATCACCTTTCCAGCTCTTAGCTTAATCCCACCCCCTCCGGTCTTCTCCTATCATTTTGCATTTCCCCCTCCCCCAACTACTTTCAAATCTCTTACTATCTCTCCTTTCAGTTAGTTCTGACGAAGGGTTTCAGCCCAAAAAAATGTCGACAGTGCTTCTCTTAATAGATGCTGCCTGGCCTGTTGTGTTCCACCAGCATTTTATGTGTCTTAATGATTGACTCCAACATCTTCACAACCGGTGAGGTCAGACTAACAAGCCTATAGTTTCCTCTCCTTTCTTGAAGAGTGGAGTAACATTTGCAATTTTCCAGACTTGCAGAACTATTCCAGAATCTAGTGATGAGGAGAAACGGTTTTTCCTAGAGGATGGTGAATCTGTGGAATTAGAACCGTAGAACCATAGAACATTACAGTCCAGAAACAGGCCTTTTGGCCCTTCTTGGCTGAGCAGAACTGTTTTTCTGCCTAGTCCCACTGACCTGCACCTGGCCTATATCCCTCCATACACCTCTCATCATGTACCCATCCAAGTTTTTCTTAAATGTTAAAAGTGAACCTGCATTTACCACTTCATCTGGCAGCTCATTCCACACTCCCACCACTCTCTGTGTGAAGAAGCCCCCCCACCATGTTCCCTTTAAACTTTTCAACCTTCACCCTTGACCCATGACCTCTGTTTTTTTTCTCCCCTGGCTTCAGTGGAAAAAGCTTGCTTGCATTCACTCTATCTATACCCGTCATAGTTTTATTTACCTCTATCAAGTCTCCCCTCATTCTTCTACACTCCAGAGAATAAAGTCCTAACCTATTCAACCTTTCTCTGTAACTCAGTTTCTCGAGTCCCAGCAACATCCTTGTAAACCTTCTCTGCACTCTTTCAACCTTATTAATATCCTTCCTGTAATTCAGTGACCAAATACTGCACACAATACTTCAAATTTGGCCTCACCAATGCCTTATACAATCTCACCATAACATTCCAACTCTTATACTCAATACTTTGATTTATAAAGGCCAATGTACCAAAAGCTCTCTTTACTATCCTATCTACCTGTGACGCCACTTTTAGGGAAATTTGTATCTGTATTCCTAGATCCCTCTGTTCTACTGCACTCCTCAGTGTCCTACCATTTACCTTGTATGTTCTACCTTGGTTTGACCTTCCAAAGTGTAATACCTCACACTTGCCTGTATTAAACTCCATCTGCCATTTTTCGGCCCAATTATCCAGCTGGTCAAGATCCCTCTGCAAGTTTTGAAAACCTTTGTCACTGTCCACTACACCTCCAATCTTTGTATCATCAGCAAATTTGCTGATCCAATTTACCACATTATCATCCAGATCATTGATATAGATGACAAATAACAATGAACCCAGCACTGATTTCTGTGGCACACCACTAGTCACAGTCCTCCACTCAGAGAAGCAATCCTCCACTACCACTCTCTGGCTTCTCCCATTGAGCCAATGTCTAATCCAATTTACTACCTCTCCATGTGTACCTAGCGACTGAACCTAACTAACCTCCCAAGTGGGACCTTGTCAAAGGCCTTACTGAAGTCCATGTAGCCAACATCCACTGCCTTCCCTTCATCCACTTTCCTTGTAACCTCCTGGAAAAACTCTAATAGATTTGTTAAACATGACCTACCACACACGAAGCCATGTTGACTCTCCCTAATAAGTCCCTGTCTATCCAAATACTTGTAGATCCTATCTCTTAGTACTCCTTCCAATAATTTACCTACTACAGACGTCAAATTTACCGGCCTATAATTTCCTGGATTACTTTTTGAGCCTTTTTTAAACAACAGAACAACATGAGCTATCCTCCAATCCTCCGGCACCTCACCCGTAGATACCGATATTTTAAATATATCTGCCAGAACCCCTCCAATTTCAACACTAGTCTCCTTCAAGGTCCGAGGGAATACCCTTTCAGGTCCTGGGGATTTATCTGCACTGATATGCCTTAAGATAGCAAGCACCTCTTCCTCTTCAATTTGTATAGGTTCCATGACCCCACTACTTGTTTGCCTCATTTCCATTGACTCCATGCCAGTTTCCTTAGTAAATACAGACACAAAAAAACCACTTACGATTTCCACATTTCTTTTGGTTCCATACATAGCCGACCACTCTGATCTTCAAGAGGACCAATTTTATCTCTTACTATCCTTCTGCTCTTAATATACCTGTAGAAACTCTTTGGATTATCCTTCACTTGACTGCCAAAGCTACCTCATGTCTTCTTATAGCCCTCCTGATTTCTTTCTTAAGTATTTTTTTGCACTTTTTATACTCCTCAGGTACCTTATTTGCTCCCTGTTTCCTATACAGGTCATACATCTCTCTCTCCTTTATCAGAGTTCCAGTATCTCTAGACAACCAAGATTCCTTATCCTTATACACTCTGCCTGTAATCCTGACAGGAACACACAAACTCTGCACTCTCAAAATTTCTCCTTTGAAGGCCTCCCACTTTCCAATCATATCCTTGCCAGAGAACAACCTGATCCAATCCAGGCTCTTTAGATCCTTTCTCATTTCTTCAAATTTGGCCTTTTTCCAGTTTAGTAGAAGCTCAAACTGAGGGCCAGATCTATCTTTATCCATGATCAAGTTGAAACTAATGGTTTTATGATCACTGGAACCAAAGTGTTCCCCTACACACACTTCCGTCACCTGTCCTAACTCGTTTCCAAATAGAACATCTAATATTGCATTCTCTGCTCAGGGAAGCAGTTGAGGCTTCTTCACTAATTATATTCAAGAAACAGTTAGATAAGTTTTTACATAGTAAGGGAATTAAGGGTTAATGGGAAAAGGCAGGTAGATGGAGCTAAGTTTACGGACTGATCAGCCATGATCTTATTGAATGGCGGGGCAGGCTCGATGGGCCGGACAGCCTATTCCTACTCCTATTTCTTATGTTCTTATGATTCCTGAAATATCATTACTAATGCCTCACAATCTCTTCAGACGCCTCTTTCAGAACTCTGGGGTGTACACCAAGCTGCCCAGGAACCCCCGATTTAACCCTGGCTTTCTCATAGAAACACAGAAAACCCACAACACAACGCAGTCCTTTCGGCCCACTGCCAAACATATCCTTATCTTTGAAATTACCTGCAGTTCCCCATAGCACTCTATTTTTATGAGATCCATGTACCTGTCCAGGGGTCTCTTAAAAGACCTTATCGTATCCGCCTCCACCACTGTCGCCAGCAGCCCATTCCACACTCTCACCATTCTCCGTGGAAAAAAACTTACCCCTGACATCTCCTCTGTACCTGCTTCCAAGCACCTTAAAACTATGCCCTCTCGTGCTAGCCATTTCAGCCCTGGGAAAAAGCCTTTGACTCTCCACATGATCAATGCCTCTCATTATCTTATGCACCTCTATCAGGTCACCTCTCATCCTCCATCACTCCAAGGAGAAAAGGCCGAGTTCACTCAACTTATTCTCATAAGCCATGCTCCCCAATCCAGGCAACATCCTTGTAAATCTCCTCTGCACCCTTTCTATGGTTTCCGCCTCCTTCTTGTAGTGAAGCGACCAGAACTGAGCACAGTTCTCCAAGTGAGTTCTGACCAGGATCCTATATAGCTGCAACATTACCTCTCAGCTCTTAAACTCAGTTTTGCATCCTATCAATGCCCCGCTGTAACCTCTGACATCCCTCCACACTATCCACAACACCCTAAACCTTTGTATCATCATCATATTTACTAATCCATCTCTCCACTTCCCCATCCAGGTCATTTATAAACATCACAAAGAGTAGGGGTCCCAGAACAAATCCCTGAGGCACACCACTGGTGACTGACCTCCATGCAGAATATGAGCCGTCTACAACCAGTCTTTGCCTTCTGTGGGCAAGCTAGTTCTAGATCCACAAAGCAATGTCCCCTTGGATCCCATGCCTCCTTACTTTCTCAATAAGCCTTGCATGGGGTACCTTATCAAATGCCCTGCTAAAATCCATATACATCTACGGCTCGACCTTCATCAATGTGTTTAGTCACATCCTCAAAAAATTCAATCAGGCATGAGACAATTTACGGTAACCCATTAACCTACCAACTAATACGCCTTTGGACTATGAAGGAAACTGGAGCACCTGAAGGAAACCCACATGGTCATGGGGAGAACGTACAAACTCCTTACAGGCAGCAACGGGAATTGAACCCCGTTAGCTTGTACTATAAAGCACTGTGCTAACTACCATGTCACTCCAAAATTGCTACTCATGCACATATAATCATTCTATCAATATATCAATTACTTGTGCTTTGTGTGTTAGAGCATTGCCTTTATATTCTGTGTATTTTTATTTTTATTGTGTTCTCTGTGCTTATTGTGCTTCTTTTTATGCGGCATCGTATTTGGAATAACAATTATTTTGTTCTCTTTTACACTCGTACTGAAGAATGACAATAAGCAATCATGAAACGTGAATCTTGAACTTCACTGGAAGTGTGTCAAGAATATATTTGAAAGGGACAGTTTGCTCACACACACAACGGAGGACAAACCTCCACTTGTTCTTTCTCCAAGTTTCTTAGGAATTGGCTGTGACACGCAAACTCAATGAACTTATAACTTGAACATCCAGAGTTCAGCACTGGACTTTGATTTTGAGTGTTGATAGCACAAAGAGGTGGGAATGAACATGATAACTAAATACTGGGCTACTAGCTTGATGTTTTAGTGCTCCCTTTATAAAGATTTCCTTTATTTGTCACATGCAGCCTACATCAAAACAAGCAGTGAAATGCATCAAATATTTGCATCAAATCAAATCAGCAAGGATTGTCCTGGGCAGATTGCAAATATTGGCTTGCTTCCAATGCCAACATAGAATGCCCACAAATCACTAACCCTAACCTGTATATCTTTGGAATATGGGAGGAAACTGGAGCACCAGGAGTAAATCTTGACAGCACAAAAACATGCAAAACTACAATTTTTGACAAAAAATTAACTGGGGGAACTCAATTGCTCATTCATTATGTGCCATATTGTGTGACATAGACAATCCCGGTCTTTTCATGACCAAAATTGTTCTTGGTAAATTCTTCTACAGAAGTGGTTTGGCATTGCCTTCTTCTGGGTGCCTTTACAAGATGGGTGACCCCAGCCATTATCAATAATCTGCGGAGATTGTCTGCCTAGTGTCAGTGGTCACATAACAAGGACATGTGATATGCACCAGTTGCTCATACGACCACCTGCTCCAATAGCTTCATATGACCCCAAATGGAGGTGGGGGGAGGTTTATGCAGGAGCTACACCTTGCCCAAGGGTGACCTGCAGGCTAGCAGAGGGAAGGAGTGCCTTACACCTCCTTCGGTAGAGATGTATCTCCATCCTGCTGCTCAGTGGGTCAGGCAACATCTATAGAGGGAAATGGACTGCCAATGAAGAATAATCCATGGACATCGAGCTATCCCGGGTTGGTCCTGAGTTCGGATGTCCATATGAGCAGGAGTCATAAGGGCTGTCAGTCAGCGAGCCTGGAGCTTGGAGTCCCCTCATCGGCTATTCTGGTACTCAATAGCAAGGATCAAGGTAAGAGGCCTGGAAGTTGAAACTTGAAGTCCTGGAGGCTGGAAACTGGAGACCCAGAAGCCTGTCTCAGAGTTGAAGGACAGCACATGTGAGTGGGTGGAAATAAAGCTGCTTGTTTTGCTGTTGTTATTATTTGTTACTGTAGTGTTCTGTTTTGTTGTGTTCTGTGTTACTCTGCCAAATGTGCTGGGCATGTTATGCTGTCACAAGGATATGTGGTGACATGAGCAAGCTTCCCCACCACATCCCCAGATGTATTGGTTGTTAACATTTCACTGTATGTTTCAATATACATGTGATAAATAAATCTGACTCTGAACCTGATGCTTAGGGACTCTTCATCTAGCATACTGGATATTTATTGTCTATTTACTGTATTTATTATTGTATTTTTCTTTTTGGATTTCCACAGCTTGGTGTCTTTTGCACATTAGTTGTTTACCCATCTTGTTTTTGTTTTTCTTCAGTGATTCTATTGGGTTTCTTTATTTTACTGTGAATGCCCACAAGAACAATGAATCTCAGGATAGTATGTGGTGACATGCATGTACTTTGATAATAAATTTACTTTGAACTGTGAACTTTGAGACCCTTTCTGTCCTGATGAAATAACTCAAACCAAAACTTTGACAGCTCACTTCCTTCCAAAGTTGTCTGATCTGCTGAGATCTTTGATTGCTGCTCCTCTAATGTACACCAATTTTGAAAATGTTTTACATATTGTTTGTGTCTCTAGATTCCAGCAACCGCAGACCCTTGCGTCTAAGTTCCCTGATCCACTTTGGTTCTGGATCCAGCATTGCCTTGATTTTAAGATTGCTGTCACACAAATTCCATGTCACCTATGTGCAAGCAACACACACAAAATGTTGGTGGAACGCAGCAGGCCAGGCAACATCTACAGGAAGAAGCACAGTCGATGTTTCAGGCCGAGACCTTTCTGTCTGTAAGGAGTTTGTATGTTCTCCCCATGACCGCTTGGGTTTCCATCCACAGTCCAAAGGCATACCGGTCAGTAGGTTAGTTAGTCATTGCGAATCAGAATCAGGTTTAATATCACTGGCATCTATCATGACATCTGTTGTTATGCGGCATTGCAATACATAATAGTAAAAACTGTAAATTACAGTGAAATATATATATGATATTTAAAAGTTAAATTAAATAAGCAATGAAAAAAAGAGACAAAAAAGTAGTGAGGTAAGATTCATGGGCTTAATGTCCATATAGAATTGGACAGCCAAGGAGAAGAAGCTGTTCCTAAATCATGATTAAATTGCAGTTAAATCGGGGTTTGCTGAGTAGCGTGGCTCGAGGACTAGATGAGCCTGTTCTGCACTGTATCTCAATAAAAAAATAAAAATAAAAAATATTCCACACTTGTCTTATTTGTTAAGATCTGATTCTTCCATTAATTTTGTATCCCTCTCCTTTCCTATTACAAAATTGTTTCAATCTATCTCTTGGTCTAGTTCTGGACTGTCCTCCTGCTTTTTCCCTTGAAATTTCTAAGTTAAATTGTGTCTCTTAACATGTACACCAGGATGCTATGTTGATGTGGCTTAGTGAATGTAAGTCCAAAGTACTTGACTGGATGTTAAGTGCTTGAGACCTGATGAAGGTGTATATAAATGCTAGTTATTTTTATACTGAGGAATAGCAACCCATCAGGATATCAACTCTCAGCAGCAGTTTTAAGCTGGAGGCTAGTAACAACAATTGGACTAACACCACAAGACATGTGGTAACATTTTTGATTTCTGGAACAGTCCTTAAAACTCCATACCACTACATCTGTCAACAGTTAGAAAACCTGTAACCCCAGAAAAGGAGAGGAAATAATTAGATAACAATGTTCACATACTTAAAGCATCTTATCAAACATTAATGTCTGCAGATTCTTTGGACTGTGAATAATTAATAAACAATGGACAAGGGATGATTCAAGATTCAAGGATACAAAGTACATTTGTTATCAAAGAATGTATAAATTATATAAACTTGAGATACATCTGCTTACAGGCAGCCACAAAGCAAGAAACCCAAAAGAAACCAATTAAAAAAAAGACCAACACCCAATACACAGAGAAGGAGAAAAAAACACAAATCACGCAAACAATAAAAGCAAACAACAGCATTCCAATCCAGATTGAGTCCATAGAGCCGAAGAGCCGTAAAGGCCCATAGCCTCGGTCTGAGTTCATCACAGAGAGGGGCAAGTCGGCCTGGAGCTCGTAGGCATGAACTATGCAGCTGCTGGAGCATCTCACAGCCAAAACGTCTGATAGAGGAGTAAACATCATGGAAGAATGAGTAGAACTGGTCCAACCCTCACCTCCAGTCTACCTGGGCTGGCATTTAAATTGTCCAAATGTTGGGATTAACACAGGATTCAAAGAGAATAACTTTTAATTTTTTATACTGAGAGTGGTGGGTTTGACAAACATGTTGCCAGGAGTGGTGGGAGAGGCATGTCCTAATCCTCAAGTGTGCGAATTCAGTGAGTCCATGGGGAAAATCACAAGCCAAAGTCTATGAATCCACGAGTCCACTGGAGGTTGAGGAAAATGACAAATGACAAGCGAACTGTGTATGTGTGTGTGGGTGTGATAAACAGGCTTCTTTTGCTGCTGTTGCCTTGTCATTTGGTAAGTTCTGTTTTGTTGTGTTCCGTGTTGTTCTGCCTAGCATTGACGGCATGCTATGTTTGCACTGGAATGCATAGCCACACTTGTGGGCTGCCCCAGCCCATCCTTGGGTGCAATTGTTTGTTAATGCACACAGTGCATTTCACCGTATGTTTTGATGTCATTACGTGACATGTCATATGATGTGGATGATCATGGTCTTCCATCTATGTTTAATCTGCCTGTGGTGAAGAGTTCCTTTCATGCTGATGTTATTCTTTTCTCTATCCATGATCATGATTGGCTGCCTGGTGTCATTTAAGCAGGACTTATGATCTGCACCATATGACCATCCACCATTTGCTCCCATGGCTTCACATGACGCTGATCGGGGGCTAAGCAGGTGCTTCACCTTGTCCAAGGGTGACCTTTGGTAGAGACGTCTCCATCCTGTCACCCATGTGCATGCGATAAATATATCTAAATCTGAATCAGAATCTGAGTATCAGGTACTTTAGGTACATTTAAGAAACTCGTAGATTGGCACGATGACAGAAAACTGGAGGACTATGTGGGAGGATTTGGGTGGATTTTAGATGAGGGCAAAAGGTCAGCAGAGTACAATGGGCTGAAGGGCCCATACTGTGCTGTAGGGTTCTGTGTTCTATGTTGTGACTGTAGATTGGAGTACTGGGATTGAGGTGACAAAGAAGGACATAAACAGTGAAGATCATGAGGTACTGAGGAAGGTTTTTTCTCTGAAGTAATTATCTGCAGGCATGTAAAAAACCTGAGACCCCACAGAGTTTTCTCAAGATGCCACGATCCTCCCCGATAAACTACAGACAATGGCTTAGGTTCTTCTGGCACCTTTGCGGGAGCTGACAGCATCTAGTCTCGGAAATGCCAGCAATTTTAGTAATCGCATATAAATGTACATTGTCAGCAATATAACGGTACTACAGGCTGTAGCTGAGGCTGAAGACTCACTAAGTAAGCTGTCCAAGTCTGCTGCCTTGCAAATAAACCTTTGTCTTTTTAGGTGTATGCCCAGCACCCACTTTGTTAGTTATCTCGTCTATTTAAGGGACCATTGAGTATATGTGATCTTCTGATGCTGTAGCCAAGCCAGTTCACAGATTCCCATGTTCTGCATTCACAGATACTCTTCTGTACACCACTGTTGTAACATGTGGCTATTTGGGTTACTGTCACCTTCCTGTCAGCTTGAACCAGTCTGGCCATTCTCCTCTGACCTCTCATTAACAGGGCATTTTCACCCACAGAACTGCTGCTCACTGGATATGCTTTTTTGTTTATTCACACCATTCAATGTAAACTCTAGACTGTTCTGCATGAAACTCTCAGGAATATCTGAGATACTCAAACCACCCCATCTGGCACCAATAATCATTCAATATTCAAAGTTGTCAACACAGTTGTCAGTACATCATGGAAAGCTATCTTCCCCAATAGGCTCTGTTTATATTCAGCACTGTCCAATAATGCAGCCAGCTTAATCATTGACTCCACCTATGCCATTCTCTCTTCTTGCCTTTCCCTTCAAAGTTCAAAATAAATTTATTATCAAAGTATATATATGTCACCATATACAACTCCGAGATTCATTTCCTTGTGGACATTTACATAAAATCCAAGGAACAGAATAGAATCAATGAAAGACCACACCCAACAGGACAGTCAAACAACCAGTGTGCAAAAGACAACAAACTGTGCAAATACAAAAGATAAAAAAAATAAAAATAATAATAAATAACTGAACAACAAATATCAAGAATGTGAGATGAAGAGTACTTGAAAATGAGTGCATGCATTGTGGGAACAGTTCAGTGAGCGAAGCAAAGTCCTGCTGAAGTGTTACGGCCCGAAATGTCAACTCTACTCTTTTCCATAGAAGCTGCCTGACCTGCTGAGCTCCCCCAGCATTGTGTGTGTGTCATTCTGTCATAGTACAATTTGTGGGGCTCAGACTCTAAAGCTGGGTCAGGCTTGTATTTGTAGCAAGATATTATTTCTATTATAAAAGTTTGTATTTTAAAACAAAATTTTTTGATTGTGCCTGTGTAAGTAATCAGATTGAGTTAGATGGCTGCAGGATCTGGTAATGCGTTGGATTGCCTCTGGTTTTTCTTGGCGTTTACTGCATTTATCATCTTGCATTGGTCTTTTATTATGTATTTTGATAATTGTTTGTGTTGACCACCTGATCATGTATTGCTACAAGGAACCCTTCTATTTCTGGGAAGAGGTGTCCTACTCTGAACCAGACATTCTACACTTCCTTGTCGACATCTCGTCTGCTCAGCTGCTGGGGACGTCTTCCATGGAGGGTCACGCTTTTTCTTCAATAGTGGTAATTTCTTCATTTCTCTGGATTGTGCTTTCATTTAAGTTTAGTGTCGTGTACTTATCAAGTTTGCACATGCTTATGTCGAGTGCTGAATCCTGTTTTTGTTGATGGAAATATATCCTTGGAATTTTTGGCTGTCTGTTGTGTAAAGTTTTGTGTCTGTTCTTCCTCTTGCTCCTTCTGTCCGAAGAAGTGATGAACTAAATGTGTCTGGGTGCACAGTGTTTTCTAAAATTTGTACTTCCAGCTCTTATTTTTCTTCGTAAGTTTTCCAGATTGGTTCTGGACCAAAATATTATGCAACAAGAATACATTAGTATTTATTAATTAATTTATTTATTCCTCAGCTCAACTTGGTAAAACCTGAGGTGTCGGCGTATGCAAGCACAGTCATTTCTCAATTGCTAGGTACTTTAGAAATATTCTAGTGGTGTTCAGTATTCTGGCTTTATGAAAACTTACACAGATTTTGCTGTGTTTGCCTAATTGTTTAATGCTATTCTGTAGTGACTGATATCAGTTGTAGATATTACTAATGGGACAACATATACTCTGTTCATGTTCCAAAGTCTTTCAATCTCTTCTTTTAATTCAGACTATTTCTGTTGTTTTTCACTTATTGATTTAATATGTTGTATGTACTTGGAATGGCTAGATCTATTACACAAGTTGTGCTTGCTTGCTTGTCCTGTATTTTTATAATTGTTATCATTATTTCTGGTTTTTTTTGCTTACTTGTTTGTATTTGTACAGTTTGTTGTATTTTGCATATTGGTTGTTTGTCCATCCTGCAGGCAGTGATCTTTCATTGATTCTGTTGGGTTTCTTGTATTTACTGTGTATACCCGCAAGAAAATGAATTTCATTAGGGTTGTACGTATTTGGTTATATATATTTGTACTTCGAGAATAAATTTACTTTGAACTTTCAATGTTATGCAGCACAAGCTTTTCATTGTATCTTAGTACTTGTGACTGGAACAATAAACCAAATCAAACCCGTTTCCTTATTGTGTCATCCCCCATGGTAAAAGTAAATTAATTTAAATAGAAACTGAGTCCATAGGTGGCGGGAACAATTCAGTGATGGGCCAAATGAAGTTGAGTGAAACTATGCTCTCTAATTCAAGCGCCTGATGGTTGAAGTGTAATAACTGTCACTGAACCTGCTGGTGTCAGTCCTGAGGCTCCTGTATCTTCTTCCTGATGGCAGCAGGTACTTAAGTTTTCAATTACCTTCAAGCATTCCAAATGCATGTATTACCAAAGAATGTATAAATTACAGAACCTTGAGACTTTCCTGATCACAGGTAGCTACAAAGCAAGAAACCCAAAAGAACCCAATTATAGAAAAAAAGAATAACAATAAAAATAAAAGACCAACATGCGATGCATGAGAAAAAAAGTACTATTGAAGTACATGCAAACTATTGAAGCAAACAACAGAATTCCAAACCAAAAATAAGTCCTCAGTCCTGAACTCCAGAGAAGCCCAGAGTAGGCCCAAATCCTTCGTTATCAGTTTATCATATTAGCAGGAATTGAGCACAACAGCCAGGGCAGTTTTCATAGCTTCAGCGCTACCTGGACATGACCATCACAGAGAACAAGTGAAATCAGCTCTTGTCATAACTGACACCCTGTCTTTTTAGGCTATCTGGGCCGATGTTTAAATTGACCCAACAACGAAAGGCTCCATGCCCTGGAGAAAGAAGAGAAGATCATGGATAATAAGTGAAATTGGCTCTCATCTCCAAAGTGGGAGGCATTTAAATTGTCTAAGCAGTGCATTGTACCAAGCACTGGGCCCTAGGCACCGTTGCTGCCAAACACCCTGGGACTAGACTACGCTGCCCATGGACTTGCAACCTGATGCCACTTTCAAATACTTCAAATCAGCTCAGTGCCCAGAGCAATCCAACCTTGCACTCAGGCCAGTTGTACGGGCATCAAAACTCCATCTGCATCGATCCCTCTCCTGAACTCTCATCGCCATTGCTCATCCTTTCACTGTTTGCGACGGTAGTCTAATACAATTTACCTTAGAAAAAGCATTTTAGTGATGTTGTGAGTTTGATTTCTTAGCTTTTAGACTACCTGGAAGCTGCCCATATGTATGGTAATACCATCTTAACTGGAAGCCAACTTCCTAATATTTAAACTTTCTAATATTGATGTCCTTATACAGAAATTGATCTAGCCTACACAACCTTTAGAGATCAAGATTTCCAAAGATTCACCACCTTAGCGTAAACAAATTTTTGTATACCTCAGATCTAAATGACCAGCTTCCCATTGATCAGCTATGTCCCATGGTACAAAACTCTCCCAAAAGTAGAAACATTCCTGTGGTGATATGACATGTAAGAATATGATTAGAGAGAGTTCTGAGCATGCACAGGGATGATAGAAAAATCGAGAGACATGGTATTCTAAAAACGTTGTGGTTGTTATTAAATAGAAGTTCTACTTCTTCCAGAAGATGGTTCTTTATTAGTAACCCATGGTATGTATGACTTAAAGAACACAACATGGTGTCAGAGGTTGGTCTGGAAGAATAATAAGTTTCCTAACACAGGAGAATCGAAGATAATTTTCTGAAAAAAGAGTTCGAACTGTTTTGGTGTTTGCTAACAGTTTTACAAATGGAAGGTTTGCAGCCTCCATCGACACTTCAATTGTCTGGGAATGTAGCTGAGAACTGGAGAAAGTTTAAGCAACATTTTCAATTGTATTTGTCGGCGATCGATATGGATTGAAAACCAGAAAAAACAAAAGCTGTGTTTCTACTTCACATAAAAGGTGATGACACAATTGAGGTGTATAATGTATAATCTCAGACTAGTAGGGCCGAGATGGCCTGTTTCCATGCTGTGATTGTTATATGGTTATATAATCATTTTATTTTTGAAAATGGAGATAATTTAAAGTTAAAACCAATAATGGACAAATTTGAAGCATTTTGTATACCGAAGCGTAATGTGACGTATGAGTGGTATAGATTTTTTACGTGTACGCAGAAAGCTGGTGAAACTGTTGATCAATATGTTGCTGAGTTGAGACACTGGAGTAAAACATGCGAGTTTGGAGAACTGACAGACTCCGTCATTAAAGACAGAATTGTTTGTGGCATTCTGGATAATGGTCTGAGAGCAAGACTAAGAGAACAAAACTTAGAGTTGGAAAAAGCTTTGATGCTCTGCAAAGCTTCAGAAACCGTGACCTCATAGGCTAAAGAACTTTTCATTGAGAGTTGCAATGTAGACACTTTCAGGAAGCGTGAACATATTAGAAAAACTAATAAAATGACAACAAAAATGACAGAGAGCAAGACGTCATCTGTGAGAAAAAAGCTGTGTAATCGCTGTGGGCGGCAGCATCAGCCAAAACAGTGTCCAGTGTATGGAAAAATGTGCAATGACTGTGGTAAGAGTAATCATTTCTCATGCTGTTGCAGAAGTAGAAAGAAAATAAAACAAGTAAATGTAGTGCTTGAAAATGAACTTGAGGAGTTTTATATTGATGTGCTTTGTGAAAACAAACAAAGTGAGAATGACTGGACTATTCCATTGCAAGTGAACCAAAACAATATTCTGTTTAAACTGGATACTGGAGCACAAGTAAATATTCTGGCAGAATCTGAGTTTATTACATTAAAGCCAAGACCAAAGTTACATCAGACAAATATAAAAGAGACTGTGTATTCAGGTGCAGACATTCCAGTTAAAGGAGCATGTGTGATACAAAAGTATCACACAGAAGTATTGCACACACACTTTCGTTTGTGGTCATGTCAAGGAATGTACAGTCAATACTGGGTTTATCTGCCTGTGTGAGACTGAATTTAGTGAAAAGAGTATTAGTCCTGGAGAGTGATACAGAGTCAGAATACAGTGAATTGATGAAAGAGTATGAGGTTCAAAGGGTTTGCTTGTCTTCCAGGAGAACACACTATTAAAATTGATGATACAGTGCTACCTGTAGTACATCCATGTAGAAAAGTGCCTTTTGCATCACATGATCAAATTAAAACAGAGCTTGACAGAATGGAATGGCTAGGAGTCATTAAAAAATAGATAAACTGACTGAATGGGTCAATTTATTTGTCATTGTTGATAAGAAAAATGAAAAATTGAGGATTTGCTTAGGTCCAAGAGACTTGAATCAAGCTATTAAGAGAGCATTTCAAATTGCCTACTTGTGAAAAAATTATGTCACAGTTTGCTAATGCAAAGTACTTTAGTAAATTAGATGCATTGTCTGGATTCTGCCAAGTTAAATTAGATGAACTGAGTTCAATGTTGTGTACCTTAACACTTCTTTTGCCAGATATTGTTTTCTCCGGCTTCCCTTTGGAATTGTATCAGCTCCTGAGGTGCACCATAAAACCATTCACATGCTATATGAGCACATTGAGGGCGTGGATACTTCCATAGATGATATTATTGTTTGGGGGTCATCTAAACGAGAGCATGATGCCAGACTCAGACAAGTCTTCGAGGCAACACGCAAGGTTTACCTGAAGTTGAATAAAGACAACTGTCTAAACTTACCTTTGTGGGTGATAACATCAGCAATGAGGGTGTGTGTCCTGATCCATTGAAGGTTTCTGCTATTGAGAACATGCCAAGACTGCAATGTAAAAAGGATGTTCAGAGGTTTATGGGAATGGTCAACTACATGGGAAAATTCATACCCAATCTTTCAGAACAGCTTTCTCCATTGAGGCAGCTAACAGAAAAGATAAACAAATGGAGCTGGAATCATGAACAGGAGAGGCATGGAAAAATCTCAAGAAAGTGCTCACCAAAGAACATGTGTTGAAATTCTATGTTGCTGAGAGACCCATCAAAATCTCAGATGGTGCATCTCGAGCAGGATTAGGGGCAGTATTACTCCAAAAACAGATAAGGAATGGCTACCAGTGGCATATGCATCTCTTTCATTAGCTGATCCAGAAACAAGGTATGCCCAAGTTGAAACAGAATTGCTCTGTATTATGTTTGCTTGCGGGAGATTTCATCAGTTTGTGTCAGGGCAATCTATTGATGTTGAAACCAATCATAAGCCTCTGATTGCATTGTTTCACAAACCTTTAAGCAATTGTCCTTTGCAAATTCAGTGAATAATGATCAAATTACAAAGATATGTATTGAATGTGTCATACACACCTGGAAAATTCATGTACAGGGCTGACACACTTTCCAGAGCTGTGGATCCAACAACAAAAGACAGTCACAGGGACGCTGTTGATGTTCAGGCATTTGTTGATATGATCATAGAGACTGTACCTGTTGCTCCCGAAAAGTTGGAACTGCTGTGTCTTGAGACAGAGAAGGACAAAATTCTCTGTCAGGTAATACATGTGGTGATGGATGGATGGCCAGATAATAAGCATGATTGAACCTTAGAAGTATAAGAATATTGGAGCCACAGATCAGAACTTTCTGTTGTGGATGGGATATTGTACAAAGGTAGCAGAATTGTGATTCCTAAAAGTTTCCAAAAAGAAAAGCTTGGGAAAATCCATGAAGGTCACCTAGGTATTGAAAAAAAATGTAAGAGAAGGGCACAGAAAGTGATGGTTTGGCCCAGGATGAATCAAGAATTTGCAGAATTGGTGTCTTCTTAGGAAATATGCTTTAAAAACCGATCTAGCAACCTTAAGGAGCCACTGCATCCACACCCTAGTCCTCAGCGGCCTTATCAGAAGGTAGGTGTTAATCTTTTTGTAACTGATAACAAAGATTATCTATTAATAACAGATTACCACTCATTGTATCCTGAGGTGTGTGGTCTGAACAGAACAACTGCAGAGAATGAAATCAGTTTTTTTTTCAGACATGGTGTTCCTGATGAAGTTTTAACAGACAATGGTCCACAATACAATGGTGAATGCATGAGACATTTTGCTCATGAAATGCGGTTTGTTCATACAACATCTAGTCAATATTTCCCTCAGTTCAATGGATCAATTGAGAAATCAGTAGAAATTATCAAGAAACTGATGCATAAAGCAAAAGATAGTGGAGGTGATTTTTATAAAGCTTTGTTAGCCTGTCACAGTACTCCACTTGAATGTGGATTTTCACCTGCTCAGCTCTTGATGGGACACTGTTTGAAATCTGATCAGCCAATAGATGAGAGCCTTCTGAGAACAGAGTGAGGTGAACAAATGAAAAGATGGAAAGATGAACACAAAGCAAAGCCAAAAACATACTTTGACAGATATTCTCGTTCGTTACCTGAACTGCACCAAAGAGATGAAATAAGGATATAAGACAAGTGAACACATAGACACAGAAAGCTACAGTACTTGAAGAAGTCCAACCCAGATCAGACATGGTCCAAATAGAAGAAGGAGCAGTGTTGAGAAGAAATCGCAAAGACCTCAAGAAAAAGCCAACTTCAGAGTTTCAGTTAACTGATGCAGACCAGACAAAACATGGAAATAACAACAAAACTCAAGAACTGTGTGAACCACTTAGAAGGTCTACTCATGTTTGTAAACCCCCAGAGAGACTGATAGAGACATGTTAAGTTATGTATGCATTTGCTGTGGTCAATGTTGCTAATTGTTTTTCTTTTTAAGTAAAGGAAGATGTGGTGATATGACGTGTAAGAACGTGATTGGAGACAGTTCTGAGCATGTGCAGGGATGATCAAAAGATCAAGAAACATGGTATTGCAAAAACGTTGTGGTTGTTGTTAAATAAAAGTCTATTTCTTCCAGAAGATGGTTCTTTATTAGTAACCCACGACACGTATGAATATAAAGAACACAACAGTTTCAACATCTGCCCAGTCAGGCCTCCTCATAGTTTTATGTAAGGTCATAGAGAGTCATTCTGTTATACTGCATGGAAACAGGCCCTCCAACCCATCTGTTCCATCACTACCAAGTTCCTAGCTAAGCTAGACCATTGGTCAGTGTTTCACACATACCCCTCTAAATCCTTCCTACCCCTGCACCTCTCTATGTTTCTTTTAAATATTGTAAATTTACCTGCCTCTGTCCACCCTCCTGGCAGCTCAGTCCTTAAGCACACCATCCTCTGTTGCATCCTAAACTACTACTAAATCTTTTCCCCTCGACTTAAACCTGTGCCATTAGTTATTGATTCTTAAACTATGTGTGGAAGACTGAGTGCATTCATCCACCCTTCCTCATTATTAAGATCACCCGTCATTTTTTCTAAACAGCAACAAACATAATTTAATATTCTTCCTGTAGCTGTTTATGATAGGATGATCCTCTTATCTCAGAATAGGCCAAGTGGATCCCTTCTGGGTTGCCTCCGCTCCTACTCAGTCCATTTTTAAATAATCGAGGGAGGAAGGGTGCAAAGCTATTTGTGATATTTGGGTTCTGACCTCACCAACAAGCTAAATAATTGTAAAATATGTCCTTTTACTGATTCAAAACACACTTACAATAAAGTTTCAGCTTGTTCAGGCCCACCGAAGTCATTTCACTGGGACCATCCACCTGAAAGATCAGGGTCAAAGGTCCTGGGGTAAGCAACACAACACATAAGAAAAAGCTGCAGGTGTTAAAAATATGGAATTAAATGGAACTTGCTGGGAAAAATCAGCAGATCAGACAAGAGACTTTTACAGACGTACCAAATGTCCTCAATATTCAGCCGATCAGGAATCAATTATAGACATTTACAAGAGTCTTTGGTGACCAAAAGAATATAAGACATAGGAGCAGAATAAGGCTCTTCAGCCCATTTTTGCTGATCTATCCACATTCACTTATCTTGGCCTTTCAATATTCAATAGATTTCAATGAGATCCCTTCTCAGTCTTCAAAACTCCAGCGAGTACAGACACAGAGCCATCAAACACATCAAGGTATAGTGATTAACAATGCTTTGTATGCCATCTATATAGATAATTTCATCACATCAATGCATAAGTACAATTACAGAATATAGAACAGAAAGTTACAGATAGACAGGAAGTGCAGTGTGGGCAATCAATAAGGTGCAAGGTCATAATAAGTTAGACTGTGAGGCCAAGAGTCCATCTTATCATTCAATGGAAGTATCCGATGGTCTTATTACTGTGGGGTAGAATTGTCCTTGAGCCTGTTGGTGTATACATTCAGGTTTTTGTAATTTCCACCCAATGGGAAGGGTAAAGAGAGAATGCTTGGGGTAATTAGGGTGTTTGATTATGCTAGATGCTTCACCAAAGCAGGCATTTGATAAGGTACCTCATGCAAGCTTATTGAGAAAGTAAGGAGGCATGGGATCCAAGGGGACATTGGTTTGTGGATCCAGAACTGGCTTGCCCACAGAAGGCAAAGAGTGGTTGTAGATGGGTCATATTCTGCATGGAGGTCAGTCACCAGTGGGGTGCCTCAGGGATCTGTTCTGGGACCACTCCTCTTTGCGATTTTTATAAATGACCTGGATGGGGAAGTGGAGGGATGGGTTAGTAAGTTTGCTGATGATACAAAGGTTGAGAGTGTTGTGGATAGTGTGGAGGGCTGTCAGAGGTTACAGTGGGACATTGATAGGATGCAAAGCTAGGCTGAGAAGTGGCAGGTAGAGTTCAAACCAGGTAAGTGTGAGGTTTGATTTTGGTAGGTCAAATATGATGTCAGAATATAGCATCAATGGCAAGACTCTTAGCAGTGTGGAGGATCACAGCGATCTTAGGGCCCGAGTCTATAGAACACTCAAAGTTGCTGCACAGGTTGACTCTGTGGTTAAGGAAGCATATGGTGCATTGGCCTTCATCAATCATGGGATTGAATTTAGGAGCCAAGGGGTAATGTTGCAGCTATAAAGGACCATGGTCAGACCCCACTTGGAGTTCTGTGCTGAGTTCTGGTTACCTCACAACAGGAAGGATGTGGAAACCATAGAAAGGGTGCAGAGGAGATTTACAAGGATGTTGCCTGGATTGGGGAGCATGCCTTATGACAACAGGTTGAGTGAACTCATCCTTTTTTCCTTGAAGTAACGGAGGATGAGAGGTGACCTGATGGAGGTGTATAAGATGATGAGAGGCATTGATCGTGTGGACAGTTAGGGGCTTTTTCCTAGGGCTGAAATGACCCAGCATGAGAGGCCACAGTTTTTAAGGGGCTAGGAAGTAGGTACAGAGGAGATATCAGGGGTAAGTTTTTTACACAGAGAGTGGTGTGTATGTGTGGAATGGGCTGCTGGCGATGTTGGTGGAGGCGGATGTGATAGGGTCTTTTAAGAGACTCCTAGACAGGTATATGGAGCTCAGAAAAATAGAGGGCTATGGGCAGCCCTAGGTAATTTCTTAAGTAAGGGCTTTTTCGGCACAGCTTTGTGGGCTGAAGGGCTTGTATTGTGCTGTAGGTCTTCTATGTTTCTATGCTTCTTCCTCGCCATGATCAGATTTCTGATGTGATCAATGAACCCATGAGCATAACTTCAGTATCTTCACTCTCTTTTTGCATTACTTATTTAATTTAATTTTCATATATATTTCTTACTGCAATCTTTAGTTTTTTTATGCTTATGTATTGCAATGTATTGCTGCTGCATAACAACAAGTTTCATGACATATGCCAGTGATATTAAACCTGACTCTGATTCTGAATTTTTGGTAGTACCTGCTTTCTCACAGGAGATAAGAAGCATTTCATGATGCTACTTCTCAGACCCAGGGAAGCACCCAGTGAACTGGTCAATTTTTGTTCAGTGAACACTGGCCGTGTTATGTTTTCTGCATATAAACTGGCTTCCAGTTTTTCGATATTTGTACTTCAATGTCAGTGAGTTCTTGGGTCATCCTCAGGTTGTGAACTGTATATATTGCACGTATATTATGTACTTCGAATGCAATTAATGTTGTATAAGATGACATTCCATTTCATGTCAAATGTGGAGCCTTACTGGAGGTAATGTGGAGGTTAGCCAACTGGGCGTGGATTCTATTTTCAACTCATTTGCCGCAAATCCCGTTGTTGAATTTCAAAATGTAGGAAATAGTTCATTTACTGAGTTGTCACCGGTGATTGAAAACAGACCCCAGCATTTTCTTCAAGTGCATGCAATGGCACATGTCAGGGCATATCCTTATACAATGGACAAACGCAGAGTTTTTTGAGTTCTTTTGTGAGTTTGAAAACCTTGGCTCATCTGAAGATTCTGAAAGCTGCTTCAAACAGTGCTATCATATCCCTTTTGTTCCCACCCTCAGAGCGAACAGTTGCCCAAACTATAAAGTTCAGTCCAGGCTGCTTTTACTGAACTTCATTCCATTAAGACAATCTTTCACACCATCTTGAAAGTTTTTTTCTCCCAAGCAGTGAATTATAATTAGTTCTCCCCATCCTCTCTGTGTATTATCACCATCACTGCACTGCACTATAAACATCTTAAACCACTGTTTGTAATGCTGTTTATATTGTAAATACATGCTGGAATTTATGTACTTATGCACATTTTATTCCTTATCTGTACTTTAACCTCTAATTTTTTATTTTTTAATTCTTTATAATTGTTGAATATTGTTGTATCTCTGTTGCATGTCATGCCCTCACCAACGCACCACAACAAATTCCTAATACATGTAAATGTGTATGGCGAATAAAGTTGATCCTTGGTGCTTAAGTCAAGTAACCATTATTCTCTTGATAATGAGCAGACAAGTTAAAATTTATTGCCCTAAGCGCGCACACACAGAGTATAAATGTAATGAAAATTACATACAGTGGCAGCACAGTACTTTACAAACATGGCAGACATCAGTAAACAGAAACTTAAATTAGCACAACTTAACATTTTTGTGAATCTGTGTATGTGTGTGTATGTGCGTGTGCGCATGTGTGTACGTACTTGTGTGTGTGCATGTGTGCATGCATGTGTGCGTGTCTGTGTGTGTGTCCACATGCGTGCGTGTGTGTGTGTATGAGTGTGTGTATGTGTGTGTGTGTGTGTGTGTGTGTGTGTGTGTGTGTGTGTGTGTGTGTGTGTGCGTGCGTTTGTGCAGTAGCCACTGCTCCCTCTAAGCTGCACAGGTGTGTGGCTGCACAATAACAGAAGCTCTCCCATGAAAACAGCCTTTGTTGCTGTGTAGCTGGAATAAAGACAGACAAGAAAAAGTTTACAAAATGTGAAAGATTTTCTCTGTTGTACTCTATTTCATTACGAACTTCAATTAATAAGTAAAATCAAAAGTACACTCATGGTTTTTCAATTTTCATTCTAAATATTCATTATATATATATTACAAAAAAAATAGAGCGCCAAGCAGTTGTCAGGCCAGGTAAAAACTTGCTACTCAGAGAAATGGTTGGTCTACTGTAAAAAAAAATTTAGAGGGCTGGCATCAAGCATCAAGGATCAATTTTAATTGCCATATACAGTTACATGTATTAGGATTTTGCTGTGGTGTGTTGGTATGGCAGGCAACAAAAAACAACGACATATTTAGTTATCACAAGGATCAATGATCAAGGATTGAAGCATCAACATTATTCCATTCCATTCCAAATCCCATTAGAACCCCTTTGTATCAAGGATTAAGGATCAACGTTTGCCATATACCCTTACAAGTATCAGGAGTTTGCTGCCGTTGTTGATCAGGGTGTGACATGTAACAACAAACAACATTCAACAATGATAAATGATAAAAGATTATATAAGAATAAAGAACTATAAACATGAAGCAGGCATGAGAATTTTTTGCAGCGTAGTTCTCCTCTGATAACACTGTAAACAAACATATCAAAATAAATGCCATCTACGAATCACTAAGAGCCAAAGAAACATGAGCCAATAGTATTCAAAGGTGAACTGAAGGAGTAGCCAATCAGCACCGAGGCAAGAGAATTGGGAGGGAGGGGGTGGCTATATAAACACAAGCACTCCCAGAGGGAAACAAACACCAACTGTGTACAGAGGATGTCATCTTGACTGCTGATGAAACATCTACAAGCTAATTGCCAAGCTTGTCGAACACCGCACAATCAGAACTATAAATAAATAATAAGTTAATAAAGTCAGAGGTGAAAAGATGGATATAGAATAAAATTGCATAAATATACAAACACAATTTAAACAGAATTATAAAAAATGTTTAAAGTGTCTACATTGCGTGGTAAGATAGATACAGGAAATTGATGGATCTTACTGGAATGGTTGATCAGATTAACTTCTGGGGAAAGAGGCGTTTAAGATGGTGTTAAGTTTTTCCTTTAATAACCCTCTAGCACTCTCCGGAAGGGGGCTTTTGGAAAAGGCAGTTTGCAGGATGGGTAGTGTCCACAATGGCATTTCTTGCCTGCTTCATTGTCCTGGACATGTACAAGTCCCTGCAGTGATGGGGGTGATGGATAATTTGTGTGTGTGTGCATTTGCAGGAGGTGGGAGCAGGCCATGCTGGTGGTGTTTCAGTGATGGGGGTCAGAGGGAATACAGGATTTTATTTGCCCTTTCCCTGGCACTGTGAACTGCCCCTTTCTGTGCCTGTGCTACCCACTGGTGGTCCTGAACTGCTCTGGAAATGTGAGTGCATAGCAGCTGGAAGCTATTTGTTCGCTCTCTGGGAATGTGCAGCGTCAGTAACCACAACCATGTAATGAACTGCACGCAGCACAGATTAAACAGCGGTCATGTGCTACAGCTTCTCAAGAACAGCAAGTCAGCAGCAGCAGGAACAAATCATACTTTGTACAGCTGAAGGGAACTTCTCCATGATCCTTTGGTTTTGGGTACATGCTCTTTCCAAGGTCTTAGCTCCCCCAAATGGACACCAGCCAAGTGGTAGAGGTGCGATGGACAGAGAGTTAAATCTGCAGAGCAACTCCGCTCCAGAGTGGAATTTCTCAGTGGCAACCATTTCAATTCCAATACAAATTTCCATCCCTAGATGTTGGTCCATGGTCATCTCTTTTGCCGTGATAAGGCCACCCTCAGGATGGAGAGCAACACCTCATATTTCACCTTGGTCACCTCCAACCTAATGGTATAACCATTGATTTCTCTTTCCCCTCTTCTCCTCTGGCGCCTTACCTGTTCTCTTCACCTGCCTATCACTTCCCTCTGGTGCCTTCCTCCTTCCCTTTCACCCATGATATACGCTCCTTTCCTCTTCTTCAGCCTCTTTACCTTTTCCATCCATTTGGCTTCACCTCTCATCTTCTAGACCTCATCCTCTTCCCGTCTTCCCACCTTGTTATTTTGGCACCTTCCTCCTTCCTTTCCAGTCCTGAAAAAGCATCTCATCCCAAATGGTCAACTGTTTATTCCTTTCTATTGATGTCGCCTGACCTGCTAAGTTTCTCTAGAATTGTGGGTGTTGCTCTGGACTTGCAGTATTTGCAGGATTTCTTATGGCCGTTATCCATTTTGAGTGATATCCATGAGCTGTGGGCAAGCTGCATTGGTGCCAGAATCGTGGCAATGCTTGCAGGCTGCCCCCGGTTTAATTTAATGCAAACAATGCCTTACATTGTATCTTTCAATATTTCAGAATCAAAACCAGAGTCAGGTTTAACATCATAAACACAAGATGCTAGAAATCCAGATAAACACAGCCAAAATGCTGCAGGAACTCAGCAGGTCAAGCAGTATCTATGGAAATGAATAAACAGTCAACATTTTGGACCAAGAATCTTGATCAGGACTGGAAAGGAAGAGGAAGATTCCAGATTCAGAAAGAGGGTGGAGGGGAAGGAGGACAATCTTGAATGTGATAGGTAAAGCCAGGAGGGTGGGGGAGATGTGATGAAGTAGCAAGCTGGGAGGTTATAAGTGGAAAAAGCGGAGGGCTGGAGAGGAAGGAATCTCATAGGAGAGGAAAGTGGATCATGGGAGAAAGGGAAGGAGGAGGGGCTCCAAGGGAGGGGAAAGACAGGGCAGAAAGGATAAGAGGCCAGAGTGGGGCAATGATGAAGAGGGAAGGGGAAGGGTAGAAAATTACCTGTAGTTAGAGAAATTGATGCTTATGCTGTCAAGTTGGAGGCTACCTTGAAGGAATATGACTTCATCGTGGTTTAATATTACTGACATTTGCTGTGAAAATTGTTGCTTTACAGCAGCACTACAGTGCAATATGTAAAAATACTATAAAGAACTGTAGGAAATAAATATTTAAAAAATTAAATAAGTGGTGCAAATAGAGAGCAAAAATAGTGAGGCAGTGTTCATGGTTCATTGCCCATTCTGAAATCTGATGGCGAAGAGAAAAAAGCTGTTCCTGAATCGTTATGTGTGTGTCTTTAGGCTTCTGTGCCTCCTCCCTGATGACAGCAATGAGATAGAAAAATAGCAAGTAATGTTAAAATTGTACAAGGCATTGGTGAGGCCAAATTTGGAGTATTGTGTACAGTTCTGGTCACCAAATTATAGGAAGGATGCCAACAAATTAGAGAGAGTACAGAGGAGATTTACTCAAATGTTACCTGGGTTTCAGCACCTAAGTTACAGAGAAAGGTTGAACAAGTTAGGTCTTTATTCTTTGAAGCATAGAAGGTTGAGGGGAGACTTGATAGAGGTATTTAAAATTATGAGGGGGATAGATAGATTTGATGTGGATAGGCTTTTTCCATTGAGAGTAGAGGAGATTCAAACAAGAGGACATGAGTTGAGAGTTAAGGGGCAAAAGTTTAGGGGTAACACAAGGGGGAAATTCTTTACTCAGAGAGTGGTAGCTGTGTGGAACGAGCTTCCAGTAGAAGTGGTAGAGGCGGGTTCGATTTTGTCATTTAAAAAAAATTGGATAGGTATGTGGACAGGAAGGGAATGGAGGGTTATGGGCTGAGTGCAGGTAGGTGGGACTAGGTGAGAGTAAGCATTTGGTACGGACTAGAAGGGCCAAGATGGCCTGTTTCTGTGCTGTAATTGTTATATGGTTTATATGCTAAAAGAGGGAATGTTGTAGGTGATGGGTGTGCTTAATGATGGATGCCATTTTTTGAAGAATCACCTTTCATATGGTTCACTTCCCCAAGATCAGCAGGTCAGCAACAGCAGGAAAATAATAAGTTGCATGGCTGAAGCAAAGAGCCCCAGTCTTCTCCAAGTTCTTTTGGTTTTTGGTGGTCTGAGTTTCTCAGGACTCCAGGGGTGGAGTTCAAAGTCAATTCATTATCAAAGTACATATATGTCACCATATACAAACCTGAGATTCATTTTCTTGTAGGCATTCACAATAAACACAAAGAAGCAAAAAGTTGAAAAGAATAAATAAGCAATAAATATTAAGAGCATGAGGTGAAGAGTCCTTGAAAGTGAGCCCATTGTTTGTTGGAACAGTGCAGTATTGGGGTGAGTGAAGTTGTCCCCTTCTTGTAGATGCGCTCAGTGGTGGGGAGGGCTTTACCTGTGATGGACGGTGTATAGGGAGTTAAATTTGCTATTCATTGTGCGTGATCTTAGTAAGTCATGGTTGGGTTCTGGAATGCGTTGCCTGAGAGGGTGGTGGAGGCAGAGATACAAGCAACAATGAAGAAATATCCTAATGGGCTCATCAGTTACCAGTGCACAGAACTGCTGAGAAATGGGAATGGTAATAGGTGGGTGTAATGGTTCCATGCAAATAGTGAGCCGAAGAGCCTGTTTCTATACTGTCTGAATTAATAGTATGGCACGGTATCATGGTAGTTAGTGCAACACTTAACAGTTCCAGCATCAACTGATCAGAGTTTGAATCCCGCCATTCTCCCCGTGACTACGTGAATCTCTTCTGGGTGCTTTGGTGTTTACCCACATTCCAAAGACATATGGTTAAGGTCAGAAAGCAGTGGGTATGTTATGTTGTGTCCGGAAGCATTCAGACACTTGTGGGCTACCCAGCACATCCTTACTGATTTGATGCAAACAATGCACTCCAGTGTACATATTGATTTTAGTATATATGTTTCAATGTAAAGGTGACAAATAAAGCTAATCTTTTATGCTGATTGGTTTCCTTTTCTGCTGTAAGATTTATAGTCGTCTGAAAGTCAGTTTGCAAGTAGGAGAGATTTGGAAGGAGAATGGAAGTTATGGTCATGGCTTGTTGGGTTGCTCACCTGTTGGTGCTGACTTTACACAGTGCGTTTTACTCTTGTGGTGTTTGTCCATTGTATCCAATGATGGCAAGAGACCTGCGTGGGAGGGTTTTAAAGTGGAAAACTAGGGCATTACCACTCTGTTGACCTTAGAGATCTGGGTCCAGTTGTACGAGCGGTCATCACAAACTGGATCTTCTTTGCTTGTAGTGGATCTTCTGAGCCTTGTCATGCCCTTCTCTCTGCATGGAGTGCTGCCTTCCTGGCCATTGGATCTCATCCACCCAGCCCACCAGAGCTGACTGCACATTGCTAAGGCAGACATACCCCTCCCTCACTGGGGTATGCAGCCTGTCGGCTATCCTTACCTGGTTTAGCCCACCTGTCAAAGTTGTGTACCAGGGTGTGGCTTCTATCACCTGCAAACAGCTACTTGAAGCCACAGCTGAGATCCGAGTGTCTGGGAACTGCTCCAATCGGAACATGACAAGTCCCTTCACCAGAGGTACTACCACTGCACGGACAGCCCCGCACCCTATTTTACTCTTGTATCAGGATGCCAAAGCACAGGAGCATCACTTGATAAACAGAGCTCCTAACTAAGGTACAAGGACAAAGTTAAGGTGATTTGTTCAGTTCAGTTGCTGTAAGATGGTAGCTTTGTAGGATGCTTGGGTACTTTTAAGATTCAACGTGGTGTCTGAGATAAATTGAATCCATATTGATTCAATTTGACGAACAACACATTTCACTGTATATGTCCTGGATTCACTAATGAATCCAAACTCAGGTTGGAGGAACAACACCTTATATACCGGCTGGGTAGCCTCCAACCTGATGGCACGAACATTGACTTCTCTAACTTCTGTTAATGCCCCTCCTCCCCTTCTTACCCCATCCCTGACATATTTAGCTGTTTGCCTGTTCTCCACCTCCCTCTGGTGCTCCCCCCCCAACTTTCTTTCTCCTGAGGCCTCCCGTCCCATGATCCTTTCCCTTCTTCAGCTCTGTATCACTTTCACCAATCACCTTTCCAGCTCTTAGCTTCAACCCACCCCCTCTGGTCTACTCCTATCATTTCCCATTTCCCCCTCACCCCTCTCAAATCTCTTACTATCTTTCCTTTCGGTTAGTCCTGATGAAGGGTCTCTGCCCGAAACGTCGACATCGCTTCTCCCTATAGATGTTCCCTGACCTGCTGTGTTCCACCAGCATTTTGTGTGTGTCACTGTATATGTCAATGCTTTGATGTACATGTGAGAAAGGTTGCTAATCTTTAATCTTTGAATATAAATCCTTAATGTGATAAATAATGCATGTGTGTGTGTGTGTGTGTGTGTGTGCCTGTAGTGACTGTAACTACCTCCCCTCTACTGCTCCACTCTTGTAGATGTCCCTACAAGCTCGTCAGCTGTCTACTCAATCATGGAGTAATCCTCTGAATTTCAAATCTGTTGGAATTTTTTGAAGTAATAAAAAGCAGGAAAGACAAAGTAGAATCTGTTGATGTTGTGTACTTGGATTTTCAGAAGGCTTTTGACAAGGTGCCACACATGAGGCTGCTCAACAAGCCATGAGTACATGGTATTACAGGAAAGAGTCTAGCAGTCTAGTGACTGATTGGCAGGAGGCAAAGAGTGGGAATAAAAGGAGCCTTTTCTGGCTGGTTGCCTGGGACTAGTGATGTCTGTGATTACTAATGCCTCTGAAATATTTTCAGTCACATATTTCAGAAACCTAGGGCTGACTATGAGAAATATGAGGACAAACTGGCCAATAATATAAAGCAGACTACTAATTCTTTTCAATTATATAAAGAGTAAAATGGAGGTGAGAGTTGATATTGGACCACTGGAAAATGATTCTGGTAAGGTAGTAATGGGGGACAAAGAAATGGCAGATGAATTTAATGGGCGCTTTTCATCTGTTTTCACTGTGGAAGACACTAGAAGTATGCCAGAGGTGCAATAGTGTCAGGGAGCAGGAGTGAGTACAAACTCAAAGGTGGACAAGTCACCTGGGCAGGGGTCTGTGTTGGGACCAGTTCTTTTTACATTATATGTCAATGACTTGGATGATAGAATTGATGGCTTTGTTGCAAAATTCGCAGATGATATCAATGTAGATGGGGGGACATGTTGTTTAGAAGTAGAGAGCCTACAGAAGGACTTAGATTAGGTGAAAGGGCAAAGAAATAACAGATGGAATACAGTGTCAGGAAGTGTATGGTCATGTACTTTGGTAGAAGAAATGAATGGATTAATTATTTTCTAAATGGAGAAAACATACAAAAAACTGAGGTGCAAAGGGATTTGTGAGTCCTTGTGCAGGATTCCCTAAAGGTTAACTTAGAGGTTGAGTCTGTGGTGTAAAAGACAAATGCAATGTTAGTATGTATTTCAAAAGGACTAAACTATAAAAGCAGGGATGTAATGTTATAACCATAACCATATAACAATTACAGCACGGAAACAGGCCATCTTAGCTCTTCTAGTCCGTGCCGACACTTACTCTCACCTAGTCCCACTGGCCCGCACTCAGCCCATAACCCTCCATTCCTTTCCTATCCATATACCTATCCAATTTTACTTTAAATGACAATATACCTATCGAATTTTACTTTAAATGACCAAGTTGAGATTTTATAAAGCATTGGTGAGGCCTCCCTTGGAGTATTGTGAGCAATTTTGGGCCCTTTATCTTCAAAAGGATGTGCTGAAACTGCAGAGAGTTCAAAAGAGGTTCAGAAAAATGATTGCAGGAATGAAAGGCTTGTCATATGAGGAGTGTTTGATGGATCTGGGTCTGTGTTCACTAGAATACAGAAGAATGAGGAGTGACCTCATTGAAATCTATCGAATAATGAAGGGCCTTGATAGAGCAGGTGTAGAGAGGATGTTTCCTATGGTGAGAGAATATAAGACCAGAGAGTACACTCTCAGAATATAGGGGCATCATTTTAGAACAGTGATGAAGAGGAATTTCTTTAACTAGAGAGTAATACCTTTGAGGAATTCTTTGCTGCAGATAGCTGTGCAGGCCAAGCCTCAGTGTATAATTAAGACAGAGGTTGATAAATTCTTGATTGGTCTGGGCATGAAGGGATACAGGAGAAGGCATAAATGGAATTGAGAGAAAATTTGGATCAGCAGTGAAGACCTGATGGGCTAAACAGCTTAATACTGTTTCTATATCTTATGGTCTTTTGGTGCTATGTAGCAAAAAGCTTCTATTTAGAGCCATGCGCACCAAATCATCCCATAAGCAAGTCAATTGGGATTGTACAAAAGGAAAACAGAATGCAGAGGATCAGAATTAAAGTTCATAGTAAACTTATTATCAAAGTACATAAACCACCTTGAGGTTCATTTTCTTGTGGGCATTCATAATAACGACAAAGGAACACAATAGAATTAATGAAAAAATGCACACGACAGAGATGGTCAAGCAAATAATGTGCAAAGACACCAAACTAGAGAAAGGAAAATCAAGGTAATAGTAACATTGTAAATATTGAGAATATGAGTTGGTGAATCCTAAACTCCATAGGTTGGAGAATCAGTTGAATGTTGAGGTGAGTGACTTTGAGTGATTCTATCCCTTCTATTTTAATACCCTGATGCTTGAGGGGTAACAACTGTTCCTGAAATTGGTGACTCCCATACCTTCTACCTGATGGCAGCAGCAAGAAAACAGCATGGCCTGAATACTGGGGGTCCTTGATGAAAAATGCTGCTTTCCTGTGCCAGCTCCGATAGTAAATGTGTTCAATGGCATGGTTTATTATTAATGATACATGCCATTTTCTGGTAGAAAATAAATCTGTTGTTTTCTGCAAGCTGTACAGTGGAAGACATTACGTCACAAAAACAAACAAACAAACAAACAAATAAATAAATAGGTCGACAGAAGAATAGCGAGGTAGTGTTCATGAATCTGACGGCAGAAGGGAAGAAGCTGTTTTTAAAACATTGAGTGTCAATTTTCAGTCTTCTATACCTCCTCCCAATTGGTAGTAATGAGAACAAGGTATGTCCCTGACAGTGAGAGTCCTTAATGATGGATGGAACCTTGGATCATAGAAAATACAACATAAAACGTAGAACATGGAACTCTACAGCACAGTGCAGGCCCTTTTGCCCACAATGTTGTGCCAAATGTTTAACCTACACTAAGATCACTCTAACCCTTTGCTCCCACATAGCCTTTCATTATTCCATCATCCATTGTTACTGTCTTTGAGTCTCTTAAATGTCCCCAGCATATCTATCTCTACTACTATGCCCAGCAGTGTTCTATGCTCTCAGCACTGTCTGTTTAAGGAAAACTACCTCTTACATCAACTCTGGACTTCACTCCAATCACTTTAAATGTAGTTTCTTTCAAATTAGCCCTTGCTGCCCAGGGAAATAGGTGCTGACTGTCCATTCTAAGTATGCCTCTTATCATCTTACACACTCTATCAAGTCACCTCTTGCCCCCCTTCACTTCAAAGAGGAAAGCCTTAGCTCTCTCAACCTTTTGAAACTTTGGTTGATGGTAGGAGGGTTGTGCCCATGATAGAGGAGACTGAGCCTACAACCCTCTGCAGCCTTTTTTTGATGCTGTGCATTGAAGCCTCTACACCAGGCTGTGACGCAACCAGTCAGATTCTGTGCCACCATCTATCTATGGAGAATTGTACAAGTCTTTGGTGCACTACCAAATCTCTTCAACCTCTAACAAACTGTTCTATCTTTGACATTCCATTAATGTATTGGCCCAATATAGATCTTCTGAGCTGTTGACTCTCTGGAACTTGAAGCTGCTTGCCCTTTCCATTGCCAACCCCTCGATGAGGACAGTGTGTTTTCCCAGCATCCACTTCCAAGAGTCCACAATCAATTCTTTGATCTTCGAAAAACTGAAAGGTCTGAAGGTGGATAAGTCACCTGGGCCAGATGGACTACATCCCAGAGTCGCAAGAGAGGTTGCTGAAGAGGAAACAGATGCATTGGTCATGATCTTTCAAGAATCACAATCCTGGCATTGCCCCAGAGGACTGGAAGATTGCAAATGTCATTCCACTCTTTAAGAAGGGAGGAAGGCAAAAGAAAGGAAATTATAGACCAGTTAGCCTAACCTCAGTGGTTGGGAAGGTGTTGGAATCTATTATTAAGAATGAGATTTCAAGGTACTTGGACGCTAATGACAAAATACATCAAAGTCAGCATGGTTTCTGTCAAGGGAAATCTTGTCTGACAAATTTGTTAGCATCCTTCGAGGAAGTAACTAGTAGGATGGACAAAGGAGAGGCAGTGGATGTCATTTACTTGGATTTTCAGAAGGCATTTGATATGGTGCCACACATGAGGCTGCTTAACAAGATACAATCCTATGGTGTTGCATGAAAGCTACTGGCATGGATAGAGGAATGGCTGACAGGCAGGATGCAGTGAGTGGGAATAAAAGGGGCCTTTCTGGTTGGCTCCCAGTGACTAGTGGTGTTCCTCAGAGGTCAGTATTGGGACCACTACTTTGTCAATGATTTAGATAATGGAATTGATGGCAAAGTTTGCAGATGATATGAAGATAGGTGGAGGGGTAGGTAGTGCTGCGGAAGCAATGCAATTGCATCAGGACTTAGACAATTTGGAAGAATGGGAAAAAAGTGGCAGATGAAATAGAGTGTTGGGAAATGTATGATATGCATTTTGGTAAAAGGAAAAATAGTGCAGATTATTATCTAAATGGGGGGTCAGTTCAAATATCAGAGGTGCAGAGGGACTTAGGAAGCTTTATAAGACACTAGTTAGGTCGCACTTGGAGTATTGTCAACATTTTTGGGCCCAATATCTCAGAAAGGATGTGTTGTCATTGGAGAATGTTCAGAGCAATTTCACGAGGATGATTCCTGCAAAGGAGGATTTAACATATAAGGAGTGTTTTGCAGCTTTGGGCCTGTACTCACTGGAATTTAAATGAGTGAATGGGGATTTCATTGAAACCCATCAAGTGTTGAAAGGACTACATAAGGGTGGATGTGGAGTGAATGTTTCCTTTGTGGGGGGGTATCCAGAACTAGAGGGCACAGCCTCAGAATTGAGGGGCAACCCTTTATAACAGGAGTAAGGAGGATTTTTTTTTAGCCAAGGACTGGTAAATCTGGGGAATGCTCTGCCATGTGGTGGAGTCCAAGTCCATGGCTATATTTAAGACAGAATTTGATCATTTCATAATCAATCAGGGCATCAAAGGACATGGCGAGAAGGCAGATGTATGTGGTCAACTGGGGTTATTGTCATTTAGAAACCACAACTGCAATGCAGTTAAAAAATGAGACAACGTTACTCCATAATGATAGCAAAAAAGCAAATGACAAAACAGACTACACCAGAAAATCCATATAACGTTTGGCAATCTCCAATCCAGAGTCCGGAGAGGCTGCTGCGTATTAATATAGCGCTACCGTCTTAGCGCGTTTCCTGGAAAGGAGCTCCAAAACCACCAGACAAAACAAGACCAAAAACTAAAGCTACAAGACCTGCAAAAAACCACATAATTACAACATATAGTTACAGCAGCGCAAACAATAGCATAATTGATAAAAAAAAAACAGACCATGGGCACAGTAAAAATAGTCCAAAGATGTTAAAGGACTATAAGTTCAAAAGAAACCACCACACAGTTTCCACAAGTCCCCAGGGTCCCGACAGACTCGCCATCTCATGCCGGCGGCAGAAGGGAATACCCCCGCTATGGACTTCCACGGCGCCGCCAGACTCAGCCTCGCAGACGCAGCACACAATGAAAGCTCCGTTGAACCCAGCCTCGCAGACGCAGCACACACCGAAAGCAACCTGACCACAGCGGACTCTGAGTCCGTTGAACCGAGCTGATGACCATCCCCTCCGGCACAGCTTCTCCAAGCACCATCCTCTGCCGAGCGTATTAACACACACCCACCAACGGCCATCGGCAACGCGACCCCGAGGACTGGGGGCCTGTTCTTCCCAGCAGAGTCTCAGACCTCACAGCAGCAGCAGCAATGAAGAAGGCCTTCCTGGAGATTTCACGATGTTCCTCCGTGCTCCCATGTCCGTTTTCAACCGATTATGATTGCGCACGGCATCCTGCTTCACAAATAACAGATAATCAGCTCCAGAGTGGCTGCTGCAAGCTGCGTTGCACCGCTATCTTGGAAATGATCTGGGATCAGGGATCAGCCATGATGGAATGGCAGAGCAGTCTCAAAGGGCTGAATAGCCTAATTCTGCTCCTATGTCTTATGGTCTTGCATCATTTGTTTCCACTGACTTATCTACCTTCAGACCTTTCAGCTTTCCAAGAATCTTTTGCCTAGTTACGATTACGTCACACCTTTTATGCCCACTGACACCTGGAACTTGAGCCATACAGCTAATGTCCTCCACAGTGAAGATTGATGCAAAATTCAGTTCATCTGCCATTTCTTTGTCCCATTACTACCTCTCCAGCACTGGAGAGAGAAACCGGGGAATTATAGATCGGTTAGTCTGACATCAGTGGTGGGGAAAATACTAGAGTCGGTTATCAAAGATGTGATAACAGCACATTTGGAAAGAGGTGAAATCATCAGACAAAGTCAGCATGAATTTGTGAAAGGAAAATCATGTCTGACGAGTCTTATAGAATTTTTTGAAGATGTAACTAGTAGGGGAGAGCCAGTGGATGTGGTACATTTAGATTTTCAAAAGGCTTTTGACAAGGTCCCACACAGGAGATTAGTGTGCAAACTTAAAGCACATGGTATTGGGGGTATGGTATTGATGTGGATAGAGAATTGGTTGGCAGACAGGAAGCAAAGAGTGGGAGTAAATGGGACCTTTCCAGAATGGCAGGCAGAGACTAGTGGGGTACCGCAAGGCTCAGTGCTGGGACACCAGTTGTTTACAATATATATTAATGATTTAGACGAGGGAATTAAATGCAGCATCTCCAAGTTTGCGGATGACACAAAGCTGGGCAGCGGTATTAGCTGTGAGGAGGATGCTAAGAGGATGCAGGGTGACTTGGATAGGTTAGGTGAGTGGGCAAATCCATGGCAGATGCAATTAAATGTGGATAAACGTGAGGTTAAACGTGGATAAACAGATTATTATCTGAACAGTGGCCGATTAAGAAAAGGGGAAAATGCAACGAGATCTGGGTGTCATTGTACACCAGTCATTGAAGGTGGGCATGCAGGTACAACAGGTGGTGAAAAAGGCAAATGGTATGTTGGCATTCATAGCAAAAGGATTTGAGTACAGGAGCAGGGAGGTTTTACTGCAGTTGTACAAGGCCTTGATGAGACTGCACCTAGAGTATTGTATGCAGTTTTGGTCCCCTAATCTGAGAAAAGACATTCTTGCCATAGAGGGAGTTCAGAGAAGGTTCACCAGATTGATTCCTAGGATGGCAGGACATTCATATGAAGAAAGATTGGATCGACTAGGCTTATACTCACTGGAATTTAGAAGATTGAGGGGGGATCTTATTGAAATGTATTAAATTCTAAAGGGATTGGACAAGCTAAATGCAGGAAGATTGTTTCCAATGTTGGGGAAGTCCAGAATGAGGGGTCACAGTTTAAGGATAAAAGGGAAGCCTTTTAGGACCGAGATGAGGAAAATCTTCTTCACATGGAGAGTGGTGAATCTGTGGAATTCTCTGCCACAGGCCGAGAACAGTTGAGGCCGGTTGATTGGCTATACTTAAGAGGAAGTTAGATATGGCCCTTGTGGCTAAAGAGATCAGGGAGTATGGAGAGAAAGCAGGTACAGGGTTCTGAGTTGGATGATCAGCCATGATCATACTGAATGGTGGTGCAGGCTCGAAGGGCCAAATGGCCGACTCCTGCACCTATTTTCTATGTTTCTATGTTTTCCAGTGGTCCGATATCCACTCTTGCCTCTCAGATACACTTTATGTATCTGAAGAAACTTGGTACATGAGGCAATAATAAACCAATTCTGATTCCATTTTCAGGAGGAACAAAGAAATAACAGTACTCGTGTGTGAGTCTTAATGACATAAAGCAATAAGCTAATACAAAAACCCAAAGTTTTGCTGCAGGGCTACAAATCTTTACCCATCTCCATTTTGGGAAGGAATTCCCTTTCCCTAACTGGTCCATTGTATGTGTGACTCCATTCCTACCTCAGGGTGACTGACTTTCAGTTGTTCTCTGAAAGTAACCTTGCTGCCAGATAGTTGTGGTGACAATATATACATCTCCATGAAGAAAGGTTGAGTGTGTTAGGATTTTTTTTCTCTTTGGAGCAACAGAGGATGAGCAGCATCTTGAAAGAGATTGGAAGATTATAAGGGGCAGGGATAGATTAGACAGTCAGTGACTTTTCCCTGGGGTGGCAGTGACTAATACCTGGGGACAACAGTTTAAGGTGAGTGGAGAAAAGTTTAGGGGAGATATCAGAAGCAGTTTTTACAGTGAGAATGATGGCTGGCTGAAATACACTGCTAGAGGGGAGGACAAAAGGGACATTTAAGAGACTCATATAGGCACATGAACATTAGAAAAATGAAAGGCTATGGGCTGTATAGGAGGAAAAGGTTAGATTGATCACAATGTAGATTTATATGCATTGTACCGTTTCATGGTCTAATTTCTATGTTCCATGTTCTATTATTTGCACAGTTAGTTTGAGCTAATTTACTTGTGCATAGATTGTCTCCTACCACACAGTGGTGACTGCAATAATAAACCATTTGTTCTGTAAAAAAAAGATTGAAAGGAAAACAAGTTGTTTCCCCATTAAACAAAAATTAAATTCTGTCTGGGGATTTGGAAGGGCCAACACTGACTTGGCCTGAAAAGCTGATGGCAAGCCATATTTTTAAACACGCTGTGATGTTGGAACCCAGACCAGATATAGAACGTTGAACATAGAACAGTTCAGCACAGGAGCAGACCATTCAACCCATCTATCTGTGCTCAACATGATGCTGAATAAAACTAAATATCTTCAGCTTACATGTGATCAATGCATTCTCTGAATATTCGTGTATATCTCTTAAATCCTGATTAAAAAAGCTCTGATCTCAAAACTTTTCTGCCTTGTGGCTAGACCCACTCCTGGAAGAATTTGGAAGTAAACGCTGAGGCAATATCTGGAGCTGGTGAACCTAAGGCAGTCCTACATTGAGTTCAATGCTGACTTGCAACTCTTGTGATGCTGCTGGTACCAAACTGTCTTTTCTTTGGGTTCGTCAGATGCGTGAAGAGGGGGAGTTTGCTAGGTGGCTGATAGCTTACTCTCCATATCGTGTTGCCCAGGTTTGCATATCAAGATAACTAGGATGCAACATCTATGAGTTACATGGCCAACAGGAGCCTACTACCAGCCTCTCAAATATCATAATCACATAATTTCCACCACTACCCTTGCAGTACATTCCAGGCACCCACCATTGTGTAAAAAAACATGCCCAACACATTTCCTTTGAACTTTCTCCCTCACCTTAAATGCATGCCCTCTAGTATTTGATATTTCCGCACTGGAAAAAGTTTCTGACTATCAACTAACTTCTGCCTCTCATAGCTCCTTACAGGTCATCTTTCAGACTCTAATGTTAAATGCCACAATCAGATGCATTTAATTATTATCCTGCATCTCATTCCAGGCATCCACCATACTCAGAGTTAAAAAAAAACCTTGCCTCACACATCTCATTTAAATTTCCTCCCTCATTTCATCATTTTTCAATCTTTTTATTGATTTTCCAGTAAAAAATATACACATATCAGAGGAGAAGTTTAGCAAACAGATAATACAAAAGATGAATAAACAGCAATAAAGAAAAGTATATATTGTCAAAACCAGATAGGTATAATGTTACGCTGTTATATATACAATATAATCAAGAAACCACAACTCCTCTTAACAAATCGTAACAAAAAATGTACTCCCTCTCACTTTCTGTGCATGTCATTGAGTATTTGACATTATCACCCCAGGGAAGAGATTCTAATTGCCAACTCTATCTAATTTTCTAAACTTCCATCTGTTTGTGTACGGGTGGGAGGGAGGAATGGGGCTTCTTTTGCTGCTGTTGTTTTGTTGCTTATCAGATTCCATTTTGTTGTATTCTGTGTTGTTCTGACGAGCATTGGCCTGCTACATGACTGTAACTTCCACTGTGCCACAGAGAACAAGTGGCTGCTGTGACAGGAGAGACTGAACAAGCAAAAAACCCAGCCGCTAGCCACAGTCACCACATTGCACCAGAATATGTGGATCCCAGATCAGTGTCTACAGTCAACTGAAGATCCACCAATAGTAAACCCTTCAGACAACAACATGAGTGACAGTCTTACTACATCTCCAAAGCCTCCATAAACTTCCTGTAATTGCCTGGTGTGTCCTAACAGTCGACTGAATCCAGGTGCAGTGGAATGACGGACTCTCATGTAACAAGATTTTTTCAGAGGAATTCCAACTGAGCATCAATGGCTTGACCAGCAATACCATGAGACGAATCATACTCGGAACACAAACACGGACCCCGCGATCAGAGATAACTGGGAGTCCGCTTAAAATGCTCACAATAGATTGAAAACCCATTCCAGTCAACACAATCTTGACTAGATTAAACAGAAAGCACAAAGGCCTAACGACTCTAGATAAGACAGCAATTAAGAAATAAAGGTGCACAAGCCTGTAGGGCTCATGACAGTAATGGGGTGACCAGAAATGCACAGAATACTCCAAATCCAGCCTAACCAAAAATGTGTCTGCACCTATCAGTTACTCTTCTGTGATATTGTTGATTGCTTCTCTCTCCACAGATGCTACCTGACCTGCTCTATGTTTGAAACATTTTCTGTAACTTTTTTATGCCAGCCTTGATGCAGCATCATGCTGTTGTTTATTGCATCAGTCTGTGTGGAGAAGATGTGGATGGAAGCATGCTTCACTCAGAAGCAATGAAGAAAGGGGATTGTATTTTCTAGTTAGGGTGAATTAGGGATTCCCTTCGAGTTGAAATTTATTGTCATCTGACTGTTCATATATACAACCAAACAAAACAATGTTCCTCCAGACCACAGTGCTCCCAGACAACATATATCACACACGTCAGGACTCCATTGGTCAGGGTGAACCACAGATGTTGCATCCTAGCTGTCTCGATAAGCAAGCCTGGGACGTACGATATGGAGAGCAAGCTGTTGCCTTTGTAGCAATCTCCCCCTCTCCACGCAGCTGACGAAGCAAAAGGAGCAGCAGAGATCGATACAGTTTGGCACCAGCAGCATCGCAGGAGTTGTCAGATACCAGTCCTATTCAATGTAAGGCTGCTTTATAGACTCCAAATCCGGAATCTTCCTCAGAGTTTACTCCGGAAACCTTCCCCATGACTGGGTATAGCTGCAAGGTAATGACGGTCTGAGCTCAGAGGTTTCCTTCTCCTAGATGAGTTGCCAACCTTCTGAAGAGTCCCATCTGCCTGATGCAAGTGGTTTTAAGGCACCAAAAACTCGCATCTGTCCCTTCTCCCATCAATAGAAATGGTTCCGCCGAGTTTAGTAGCTAAGCCTCATGTGAAGACCAGGAGCTGCACTTGGTTTCCAGAGGGAGCATTTAATAGGTAATGGAAACTTGTCATTACCATCCTGGGCTACAGCAACAGACAGCACATAAACCATAAATATGATATTATAAAAAAGTCAACAAAACATAATTCAAAATGCATGTAGTAAAGCACAGCACAGGTAAAAAGTAAACTGCTTGATGTGCTAGTGATGAGACCTCTGTAGTGGCAGGGTATTCATTAGCCTCACAGTCTAAGGGAAGAAGGTGTTACCCAATCTGCCATTCCTGGTCCTGATGCTTCTCTACCTCCTTCCTGATGGTAGTAGGTCAAAGAGATTGTGGGATGGGTGGATGGATGGGTGGGCCCTTCATCTGTAGTGGTCCCAGTAAGTGTCACAAACAGAGGTGAGGGAGACTGAGATGATCCTCTCAGCAGTTTTAATGTCTTCTGCCTGGAGACACAAGAGACTGCAGATGCTGGAATCTGCAGCAACAATCTATCTACTGGAGGAACAATGGGTTCATCAGCGTCAGGAATTGTTGACGTTTTGCTCTGAAGTTGTGCATCAGGATGGTGACTGATGAAAAGTGCTGATCCAGGGTTTCAACACCAGACATTGCCCATCCCTTTCCTCTCAGAGATGCTGCTCCAACAGACAGTGTGATACCTGCTGCACTTGTCCTTCTTTGTGCCTGCGACCTTGGTTTGAGTTTGGGAACTGCAATGACTCTATCTGAACTTCTCATTCCCTCAGTAAAGCAGCCAGCATAATCAAAGACTCCACCCATCACAGACAATCTCTCTTTTCTCCTCTCTTATCAGGCAGAAGATACAAAACAGAAAGCATATACCACCAGGCTCAAGGACAGCTTCTACAAGACCTTTGAACAGTTTCCTACTGTGATAAGATGGAATCCTGACCTTTCAATCTACCTTGTGACCTTGCACCTTGGTTTCTGCCTTTAACTGCATATTCTCTGTAGCTGTTGCACTTTATTTTGCATTGTTAATGATATACCTCAATGCATTGTGTATTGATTCGATCTGTATGAACAGTCTGCTCCACAAGCTTTTCACTGTACCTCAGCACATTTTATTTTTTTAATTTAGTGAGACAGCCCCACACAGCCCCAGCAAACCACCAACAAACCCGATTAACCCTTACCTAATAATGCGACAATTTACAGTGACCAATTAACCTACCTGGTATGTCTTTGGACTGTGGGAGGAATTCGAAAGAAGCAGAGAAAACCCAAGCATTCCATAGGGAGGACAAACAGAGACTCATTACAGATGCGGGAACTGAACTCTGAACTCCAGGACACCCCGAAATGCAATAGTGTCGCGCTAACCACTAATCTACCATGCTGCTGTGACAATAACAAACTGATTCTAATTCCCGTCATGTCATTTACCACTTAACAAACTGTACAGCAGTGGGAGTTCAGCTTGCTGGAGGATGATTGGGATCATAGGATGGAGTTGGGGAAGGGAAGAGGAATATCTCCCTGTCCTCTAATGATCAGCAATTTCTTCCACTTGGGTGGTAGTGAGTGTGGAGGGTCTTACATTCAACCTACTTCTGTCACAGTCGGGACGTGGAGACAACACTGTTTTGTGGGAAGAAAGCAGAGGTGGGTATCTGGCTAAAAACCTTTCTTTAACTGGCCCTGGGCCACTTAAACCAACTGTTCTCCTGCCTTTGTTCAATAAACCTGGCCCATATTGGAAGCATCTCTTCCTCTCTCACACTCTTTCCCCTCTTTCCCTCTGCCACACACAGACTTTAGAAAGCATTTTGCAAGAAATAACATACCTAAGCCTACAAAAAATATTCTGAAGCACATATATTAATTTCAGCAATGCAGTTTTTACAAATTAGACTTGGTGAACAAGAAGACGACCTCTCCTCAGCACTCTACCCCCACCCCCCCCCCGTTTCCTGAACCACAATGGCATTCCATACACACTATAACTGGAGTAGATTTCCTGATCAGCAGAGGTCTGGTATGAATGCTTAACGTGCTCAAGCCAAATTTCCATCTGAGTATTATTCCCTATAGACCTCTATACTTGTACCAGAGTAGTGCCAATTAGTAAATAAAGCCCAGTATCAACAATGTAAGCATTTTACATGTTGTGAGGTCGGAACTTGTGCTTGGCAGCTGGCAATGAATATGCAATATAGTATCGTTGGGCATTACTTTTTACCAAGTTTGAACACAGAACGTAGAACAGTAAAGTACAAGCCTTTCAGCCCACAGTGTTGTGCTGACATTTTAATCTACTTTAATATAAATCTAACCTTTCCCCCCTATATAGCCTTCCATTTTTCTGTCATCCATGTGCCTGTCCAAGAGTTTCTTAAATGACCCTAATGTATCTGCCTCTACCACCACCCCAACAGGATATTCCACACACCCACTAATAGCTGTGTGTAAAACCTACCTCTTCATCCCCTTGTACTGTCCTCCAATCACTTTAAATTTAGGCATTTTTGCCCTGGGAAGAAGACTCTGGCTGTCCATTTTATCTACGCCCCTTATCATCTTGTGCATCTCGATCATGTTGCCTCTCATTCTTCTTCGCTCCAAAGAGAAAAGCCTTAACTTGCTCAATCTCCAAACCAGGCAGCATCCTGCTAAGCAACACATGCTGAGTTCCTCCAGCATTCTGTGTGTGTTGCTTGGATTTCCAGCATCTGCAGATTCTTGTTCAGCATTCTGCTAAATGTGTTCTATACCTTCTCTAACGTTTCCACCTCCTTCCTATAATGAGGCGACCAGAACTGAACACAGTGTGATCTAGTCAGTTTTTTAGAGCTGCAACATTATGTTAAGGCTCCTGAACCCAATCTCCCAACTAATATATGCTAACGCATAACCTTGCTTAGTTTGTTTCTTATTGTCTTCAGTGAATATGTATTTCGCAACCAATGATGTGGATTTTCACGAGCCACTGGAGGCAAGTTCCTCCTACTATCCAAAAGCACTCTGATGCTTAAACCATGATATTTTGAAACAAAATACATGAGGGCGTGAGAAGGGATAAGTTCAAAGGAGGTGTGTGGGACAAGTTGTTTTGCACAGAGTGATGGGTGTCTGGAATGCACTGCCAGGGGTGGCGTCAACTAAATATGTCAGGGATGGGGAAAGAAGGGGAGGAGGGGCATTACCGGAAGTTAGAGAAGTCAATGTCTATATAGATAGATAGATAGATGGCCTCCTCTACTGTCAAAATGAATCCAAACTCAGGTTGGAGGAACAACACCTTATATACCGGCTGGGTAGCCTGCAGCCTGATGGCATGAACATTGACTTCTCTAACTTCTGTTAATGCCCCTCCTCCCCTTCTTACCCCATCCCTGACATATTTAGTTGTTTGCCTGTTCTCCATCTCCCTCTGGTGCTCCCCCCACTTTCTTTCTCCCGAGGCCTCCTGTCCCATGATCCTTCCCTTCTCCAGCTCTGTATCACTTTCGCCAATCACCTTTCCTGCTCTTAGCTTCACCCCACCCCCTCCGGTCTTCTCCTATCATTTTGCATTTCCCCCTCCCCCCACTACTTTCAAATCTCTTACTATCTTTCCTTTCAGTTAGTCCTGACGAAGGGTCTCGGCCCGAAACATCGACAGTGCTTCTTCTTATAGATGTTGCCTGGCCTGCTGTGTTCCACCAGCATTTTGTGTGTGTTGTTTGAATTTTCAGCATCTGCAGATTTCCTCGTGTTTGATCTTTAAGCTTACCAACCGGTACATCTTTGGACTGTGAGTGGAAATGGAGCATCTGGAGGAAAGCCATGTGGTCACTGGGAGAACGTAAAAACTCCTTACAGATTGTGGCGGGGATTGAACCCAGTTGCTGGCACTGTAAAATGTTGTGTCAACCACTACACCACTGTACCACCATTAGCAGTCCACATTTTGAGCTGAAAAAAGAGAAATAGAGTTAATGTTGCTAGCTGATCATTCTTCTAGGACATAGAACATAGAACAGTACAGAACAGGATTATGTCTTTCAACCCAAAGTGTTGGGCTGAATAAATTAAGCTAGTTATTAAATCTTTAGTTAAAATACTCTCATCTGCTTCTAATTGATAGAAGGCCCGGAAGGATATAGACTTCAAAACCCTTGGTTCACCTGTGCTTGGTGATCCACATCAAACCATCAGAAAAAGAAGGAGAAATTGATCCAACAGGCAGAGAAGCCTTCTACACCATTCACTAACATTGTGACTAAATTTACCTTTAACCTTAGCTTCATTTCCTTCCCATTCCACACTGCCCCCAGAGTCTTGATGGTGCAGATTCAGTTGAGATCCCCTCTGTTTTCTAGGATTTCCCAAGAGTCAAGGACTCTGGACCTGTGTTCCCTGGAGTTTAGGAAAACGAGGGTAGATCCCATGGAACCTACCCAATATTGAAAGGTCTGGATAGGGCAGACATGCAAGGATGTAATGGAGTTGAGGACCAAATGTCACACCCTCAGAATAGGAGGATGTTCTTTTAGAACAGAGATGATGAGGAATTTCTTTAGCCAGAGGCTGGCAAATCTATGGAATTCATTATGACAAATAGCTGTGGAGGCCAATTCACTTAAAGCAGAGGTTGATAGGTCCTTGAATTAGTAAGAGCATCAATGGTTACAGGGAGCAGGTAGGAGAAAATGGATGTGTGGGTATCAATCAGGAGTGAATTCAAATGGGTCAAGCTCCTAGCTCCTAATTATGGTCTTATGGACTATCAAGCCATGATGTGTATATGATGAAATGCTCTGTGATATACATCACATTGAATAGTACAGATGTAATTCGTAGAATTGGTAGTGCACAATATGTCGTAATGTGGCCAAGTTTTCTAAGACAGTGGATCAGGCTCCAGTCTCCACCCAAGTGTGGGTTTGAATCACACTTCTGCCACTGACTATACTTCCTTTTGACTAGAATGTGTGGTGACTCTTGTGGGCTGCCCCCAGTAGCTTCTTAGGATATGTTGGCTATTCAGGGATTCATCTTTAAATATGAACGAGTATGCTGCAGTTGTTACCGAATTCATTAAACCTATGTGGATGAGTGTGTGAGTACAAAGATTTATTGTATGTTCCCAAACCAAAAACCATAGATGAACCAGGAGGTACGTCATCTGCTGAAGGCTAGATCTGTGGCATTCAAGTCTGGCAACGCAGGCCTATAACAGAAAACCAGATATGATTTGCGGAGGGCTACGTCAAGGGCAAAGAGACAATTTTGAATGAGGTTGGAGGCAATATCAGATGCACGGCAACTCTGGCAGGATCTGCAAGACATTACTTCCTACAAAACGAAACCCAGTAGTATGAATGGCAGTGATGCTTCACTACCAGATGAACTCAATGTCTTCTATGCACACTTTGAAAGGGAGAACACAACTACAGCTGTGAAGATCCCTGTTGCAGCTGATGACCCTGTGACCTCCATCTCAGGGCCAATGTTAGGTTACCTTTAAAGAGAGTGAACCCTCGCAAAGCAGAAGGGCCCAATGGAGTACCTGGTAAGGCTCTGAAAACCTGTGCCAACCATCTAGCGGGAGTGTTCAAGGGAATTTGCAACTTCTCACTGCTACGGGCAAAAGTTCCCACTTGCTTCAAAAAGGCAACAATTATACCAGTGCCTAAGAAGAATAATGTGAGCTGCCTTAATGACTATCGCCTGGTAGCACTCACATGGACAGTGATGAAATGCTTTGAGAGGTTGGTTATGACTAGGCTGAATTACTGCCTCAGCAAGGACCTGGATCCATTGCAATTTGCCTATCACCACAGTAGGTCAATGGCAGATGCAATCTCAATGGCACTGCACACAGCTTTAGATCACCAAGACAACACAAACACCTACATCAGGATACTGTTCATTGACTATAGCTCAGCATTTAATACCATCATTCTCACAATCCTGTTGACAAGTTGCAGAACCTGGGCCTCTGTACCTCCCTCTGCAATTGGATCCTTGACTTCCTAACTGGAAGACCACAGTCTGTGTGGACTGGTGAAAACATATCCTTCTCACCGACAATCAACACTGGCGCATCTTAGGGATGTGTGCTTAGCCCACTGCTCTACTCTCTGTATACACATGAGTTTGTGGCTAGGCTTAGCTCAAATGCTATCTAGAAATTTGTTGATGATACAACCATTGTTGGTAGAATCTCAGGTGGTGACGAGAGGGTGTACAGGAGTGAGATATGCCAACTAGTGGAATGGTGCCACAGCAACAACCTGGCATTCAGTGTCCGTGAGACGAAAGAGCTGATTGTGGACTTCAGGAAGAGTAAGACAAAGGAACACATACCAATCCTCATAGAGGAATCAGAAGTGGAGGGAGTGAGCAGCTTCAAGTTCCTGGGTGTCAAGATCTCTGAGGATCTAACCTGGTCCCAGCATGTCAATGTAGACATAAAGAAAGCAAGACAGTGGCTGTACTTTATTAGGAGTTTGAAGAGATTTGGAATGTCAACAAATACACTCAAAAACTTCTATAGTTGTACCATGGAGAGTATTCCGACAAGGTTGCATCACTGTCTGGTATGGAGGGGCTACTGCACAAGACCAAAAGGAGCTGCAGAAAGTTGTAAACCTATTCAGCTCCATCTTGGGCACTAGCCTTCAAAGTACCCAGGACATCTTTAGGGAGCAGTGGCTCAGAAAGGCAGCATCCATTATTAAGGACCTCCAGCACCCAGGGCATGCTCTTTTCTTGCTGTTACCATTAGGTAGGAGATACACTCAGCGATTCAGAAACAGCTTCTTCCCATTTGCCGATTCCTAAATGGACATTGAATCTCTGAACACTACCTCACTTTTTAAATATACAGTATTTCTGTTTTTGTACGTTTTAAAAAATCTATTCAATATGTAATTGATTTACTTGTTTATTTATTATTACACTTTATTTTATTTACTATTATTATTTTTTCTCTGATAGATTATGTATCACATTGAACTGCTGCTGCTAAGTTAACATATTTCACCTGATTTTGATATTTAGACAAATGACACATTTTACCGTGTGTCTTCATAAGACCATGTGACCATAAGACATAGAAGCAGAATTAGACCATTTAGCCCATCGAATCTGATTTGCCATTCCATCATGACTGATCCCAGATCCCACTCAATCCCAAACACCTGACTGCTTGCCATATTGTTTGATGCCCTGATCGATCAGGAAATGATCATCTTCCACCTTAAGTATACCCACGGACTTGGTGTTGACTGCGGTCTGTGACAGAGCATTCCACAGATTCACAACTCTCTGGAGAAAAGAATTCCTCCTTTTAGAACAAAGGTTACCCCTCAGATTTGAGCCTGTGCTTTCTAGTCCTGGATATCCCCACCAAAGGAAACATCCTCTCCACATCCACCCTATCTAGTCCTTTCAACCTTCAGTAGGTTTCAATGAGATCCCTCCCCCCCCCCCGCATTCTTCTAAATTCCAGTGAATACAAGCCCGAAGCTGCCAAATGCTCCTCATATGTTAACACCTTCTTTTCCAGAATCATCCTCATGAACCTCCTCTGGACTCTCTCTGATGACAATACATCTGATCTGAGATATGAGGCCCAAAACTGTTGACAATGTTCCAATTGCAGCCTGACCAGTGTCTTATAAAACTTTGCATTATCTCCTTGCCTTTACATTCCATTCTCCTTGAAATAAATACCCACACTGCATTTAACACACACAAAATGCTGGTGGAACGCAGCAGGCCAGGCAGCATCTATAGGGAGAAGCACTGTCGACTTTTCAGGCTGAGACCCTTCGTCGGACCCAAAACGTCGACAGTGCTTCTCCCTATAGATGCTGCCTGGCCTGCTGTGTTCCACCAGTATTTTGTGTGTGTTGTTTGAATTTTCAGCATCTGCAGATTCCCTCATGTTTGCTCACGTTGCATTTGCCTTCTTTACCACAGGCTCAACCTATAAATTTATCTTTTGGGAGTCTTGCACGTGGACTCTTAAGTCTGTCAATAATCTCTGATGTTTGAACCTTCTCCCCATTTAAATAATAGTGAGCACCATTGATCCTTTTACCAAAATGGATGATCATTCATTTCTCAACACTGTATTCCATTTGCCACTTTTTTGACCATTCTTCCAATTTCTCTAAGTCCTGCTACAATCGCATTGATTCATCAGCACTACCTACCCCTCCACCTATCTTTGTATGATCGGCAAACTTAGCCACAAAGCCACCAATTCCATTATCCAAATCATTGACAAACAATGTGAAAAGTAGCATCTCTGAAAAATGCCACTAGTCACTGGCAGCCAACCAGAAAAGGCCCCTTTTATTTCTACTCACTTCCTCCTGCCTGTCAGCCATTCCTCTATCCATGCCAGTATCTCTCCTGTAATGCCATAGGATTCTATCTTGTTAAGCAGCATCATGTGTGGCACCTTATCAAATGCCTTTTTCCTTATCCATTCCCTATCCTTTGTCCACCCTGCTTGTTACTTCCTTGAAGAACTTTAAAAGATATGTCAGGCAAGATTTCCCTTGACAAAAACCATACTGACTTTAACTTATTTTATCTTTAGTACCCTGAAACCTCATTCTTAATAACAGAATCTAGTACTTTCCCGACCATTGAGGTTAGGCTAACTGGCCTATAATTGCCTTCCTCCCTTTTTAAAGCAGGATGTGTGAATGAAACTGTATTTAAGGAATAGTTACAGCACTGAGGACATTTGACCCAAAAGAAAAGAAGAACATGAGAACTAGCAACATAAGCAGGCCATCTGGCCCATCGAGCCTGTTGTGTCGTTCAGGTGGCTGTGGAGGCCAGGTTATTTTGTTCATTTAAGGAGGATGTTGTTATGTTCTTTATTATTTGGGGGTGAAAGGTTACAGGAAGATGGCAGGAGAATGGGGTTGGATGGGATAATATATCAGCCATGATGAAATGGCAGAGCAGACTTGATGGATCAAATATCCTAATTCTGTTTCTAGGTCTTGTAGTCTTAATATAGAAAGCCCTAAATAGAGTAGATATAGATAGGATGTTTCCCATAGTGGGTGAATCTAGGACCAGAGGACACAGCCTCAGAATAGAAGGACGTCCTCAGAGCAGAGAGATTGGGAGGAAATTCTTTAGCCAGGCAGTAGTGAATCTGTGGAATTCATTGCCACAGACAGCTGTGGAAGCTAACTCCTTGGTATATTTTAAGTGGTCGATAAGTTCTTGATTAGGATGGCGTGGAATATTACAGGAGAACGGGGTTGAGAGGGATAATAAATCAGTTGTGATGGAATGGCAGAGCAGACCCAATAGGCCAAATGACCTAATTCTGCTCCTATACCTTTCAGTCTATTCAGTGAGATCATGGCTGATCTGGCCATCAGCTCCAGCTAGCTGCTTTTCCGCCATAACCCTTAATTCACCTGCTATGCAAGATCCTCATAAATGAACTCTCATTTTTATATGTCTCAATGAACAAAGGGTCCTGATCACACTGAGATTAGTTTCACTCTAACATATTGGTGCCAGACAGATAGATTCAGAAGCAGCTACTGCAAAATGCTGGAGAAACTCTGCAGGTCAAGGAACCCCTGTAGAAAGAAGAGCTGTTAACATTTCAGCTCCAGTATTACCTGTCCAAACTGAGAAAGAGAAAGCAACACACACAAATTGCTGGAGGATCTCAGTGTCTATGGAAAAAAGTACAGTTGACGTTTCAGGCTAACACCCTTCAGCAGACTGCCTGGCCTGCTGAGTTCCTCCAGCATTTTGTGTGCGTCGCTCAGATTTCCAGCATCTGCACATTTTCTCTTGTCAGTTCAGAGAAAAGCAAATTTGTTTAGGAAGATTATCCTGGTTTAAACTGTTACATTATTTCACCCTATTAGTAAAGCTGCCTTCGCCTGATCCAACACCATTCCCTACCTTCTCTGTTACCTAGACTAACTTGTTTGAGAATCAGAATCAGAATCAGGATTATTACTATTGACCAATGTCAGGAGTCTGTACATTCTCCCTGTGACTGCATGGGTTTCCGCCAGTGCTTCAATTTCCTCCCACAGTTCAAAAGCATAATGGTTGATTGGTTAATTGCTCATTGTAAATTGTTCTGTGATTAGGTTGTGGTTAAATTGGGGTTTGCTGGACAGCACAGCTCAAAGGGCCAGAAGACCTATTCTACAGTACATCTCAATGAATAAATCAATCAATAAATAAATTTGTTCCTTTGCAGCAGCAGTACATTGCAATACATAAAAATTACTTAAGTTACAATGAATAAATACAAATAAGAAGGTAGAGTTCATGGGTTCATAGACCATTCAGAAATCTGATGGCAGAGGGGAAGAAGCTGTTATAAAATGTTGATTTCTTGTCTTCAGGTTCCTGTATCTCCTCCCTAAATGTAGTACTGAGAAAAGGGCATGTTCCAGATGGTAGGGTATTTAATGATGAGTGCTGCCTTTTTGAAGCACTGCCTCTAGGCTAATGAAGGATTCCGGAGCTCAAAATGTTAATTATTTTGTTAATTTTGCCTGTAAAAATATTAATGAGACCATAAGATCATTAGGCATGGGAACAGAGTTAGGCTATTCGACCCATCGAGTATATTCCATCTTTTGATCATTTATTTTCCCCCTGTGCACCATTCACCTGTCTTCTCGCCATATCCTTTGATGCTCTGACTAATCAAGAACCTATCAAACTCCGCTTTAACTAGACAGCTATATTTGGCATTAGTTCCACAGATTCACTACTCCCTAGCTTAATAAATTTCTCTACATCTCAATTGGCATTTCCCTTTTAAAAGTGGTAATTGCTTTTGTTTCCATCACCTCTCCAGGAAATCAGCAGCAGATCAATCAACAGATCAGCAGATTAATTAAGTTTATATAGGCATATTTTTCTCAGATCTCTTGTTCAAACATTTTAACATGTGGCTTGAATCATAAATGGCAACAATTTCCCTCTATTTCATCTCTGATTTTCCTGTCTCTGTTAATATTCTCCTCAAGCTCCTCAGCAAAGGAGAAACAGCATCCAATTCTGCCCACTGGACTTTGTGAAGGATGTGAATAGAGGTTAAATGGGTGTACCTCACCACCAACTATTTCCGTTTCTCAACCAATTGCGTATTCATGCAGTTCCTGTCCCTTATTCCCATAAGCTTCAGTTCCAGTAATATTCTTGGGTGTCTGAGTAATTTGCCTGTAAATCATTCCACTATTTGATCCCCGATGTGTCTATTCCAGGATGGAACGGCTCCTCTGATATTCGAGGCCAGTCCAATCTATCATGTCACAGGAAAAGCTCTCCCACCATTGAGTGCTGCCACATGAATCTATCATTGAGGACCTGCACCATCTGGGCCTTGCTCTCCTGTCACTGCTGCCATTGGAAGGAGGTACAGGAGCCTTAGGGCCCACACCACCAAGTTCAGGAACATCAACCATCAGGCTCCTGAACCAGTGGGGAAAACTTCACTCACTTCATCTGTGAAATGATTCCACAACCTATGGACTCACTTTCAAAGACTCTACAGCTCATGTTTTCGGTATTATGTATTTATTTAATTTTGCTTTTCAATAGTTTATCAGTCTGTTTTGTGTGCAGTTCTATACTGATTCTGTTGTATTTCTTTGTTCCACTGTGAATGCCTGCAAGAAAATGAATCTCAGGGTGACATATGCAAACTTCAATAATCAATTTACTTTTTGACTTTGCAAAGTCAAACCAGTTCCCATGAATAAAAACAGAGATTCTGCAGATATTAGAAATCCAGAGCAATGCACATAAAATGCTGGAGGAAGTCAGCAAGTTAGGCAGCATCAGGGAGAGAAATAAGCAGATGATGTTCTGAGACGAGACCCTTCACCAGGACATTTTTATTTTCCATTATAGAAAGCATTTTCACCACTTTTCATTAACAATTTCTAATGCATATCATGTACAGCATTAGTTAGTCAATACTGGTTCAGTTCTGGTCACCTCATTAGGGAAAGGATGTGGATACTATAGAGAGAGTGCAGAGGAGATTTACAAGGATGTTGCCTCGATTGGAGGGCGAAACTTATGAGAAAAGGTTGAGTGAACTTGGCCTTTACTCTTTGGAGTGAGTGAGGATGAGAGTTGACCTGATAGAGGTGTATAAGATGTTGAGGGACATTGATCGTGTGGATAGCTTTTTTCCCAGGGTTAAAATGGCTAGTTTTAAGATGCTTGGAAAAGGTACAGAGGGGATGTCGGGGTTAAGTTTTTCACACAGAGAGTGGTGGGTGTGTGGAATACATTGGTGGCAATGGTGGTGGTAGTGGATACAATAGGGTCTTGTAAGAGGCTGTGACAATGAGTGCCACAGCTTCCCTATCCTCTGGCTAAAGAAATTCCTCATCATTTCTGTTCTAAATGGATATCCCTCTATTCAGAGGTTGTGCCTTCTGGTTCTCGACTCCCCCACTATTGTAAACATCCTCTCCATGTCCATAATATCTAGCGTTAATTTATTTTCACTTCTACTTTTGGACAAAAGAAACAGCGTGCCAAGCAGACCAGTTGACCAAAATACCTTTGTTGCGTTAATTACAATCAATGTCCAGATGATTTATTACAGTCAATCTTCAAAATATGTTTAATTTCAATTGCACAATTCATATTATAAGCTAGGAGAATTTGGATAAATTTCTGGTGCTCAGAGACTGAGGGGTGACTTGATAGAAGTCTATAAAATTCTGAGAGGCCCAGTGAGGGTAGATCAAAAGTTTCCTGTCAAGATCAGAGTAGATTTATTGTCAAAGTGCATATACAGCATGCCATCATATATTACCTTGAAATTCATTTGCTTGCAGGTATTTACAGGAAAGTAAAGAAATACAATAGAATTTATGAAAAAACTATACATAAACCAAGACAGAATGTGCAAAAGAAGACAAATTGTGCAATTTTAAAAATAAATAATATTGACAACGAGTGGTAGAGTCCATGAAAGTGAGTCTATAGGTTGTAGATTCAGTTTAGTGTTGAGGTGAGGGAAGTTATCCACACCAGTCCAGCAGCCTGATGGTTAATAACTGTTTCTCAACTTGATGGTGTGGGACCTAAGGCCTGATGGTAATAGTGAGAAGAGAGCATGGCCTAGACGTTTCAAGTACTAGAAAGCATATGTTTTAAGGTGATAGAGGGAAAATTTATAGGAGATTTACAGTGTGAGGCAAGCTTTTGCCTACCCTGAGAGTGATAAATACCTGGAATGTACCATCATGGGAAGAGGTCAATGCAGGTACAACAGCATTGTTGAAGAGGTCTTTCGAGAGGCCCATTAGTAGTGACAGAAGGGAGAGATTTGGACCATGTACTGAGAAATGAGATTAATTTGTGGAGGCACTAAAGACTGCAGATGTTGAAATCTGGAGTCAAAAACAAGATGTTGGAGGAACTCAGCAGATCAGGCTGCATCTGTTGAGGGAAACAGACTAGGATTCTGACTAGGTTTGAAATATCATTATGGTTGGCACAAATATTGTCCATGTGCTTTGGAGATAATTTATAATTAATTTATTTATTATTTAGAGATACACTGTGGAAACCATCCTTCTGGCCCAACAAGCCACACTTCCCAGCAACCCACTGAATTAATCCTAGCCAAATCACAGGGCAAATTTACAATGATCAATTAAACTACTAACTGGTATGTCTTTGAAAAGTAGAAAGAAATCTTGCAAAGCATCAGGCCTTGATGGTGTACCGGATAGGACTCTGAAAATCTGTGCTAGTTAACTGGCTGGAGTGTTCAAGGACATCTTCAAACTTTCTTTGCTGCAATCGGAGGTTCCCACCTGATTCAAAAGTTGCCAATCGTATCAGTGCCTGAGAAGAGCAGGGTGAACTTCCTTAACGATTATCGCCTAATGGCTCTCACATCTACTGTGATGAAGTGCTTTAAGAGGTTGGTCACATAATTGCCTAGTTCAGGAATTACACAGTTTTGGATCGCAAGACCCTGCAGCGAATAGTGAGCTTAGCTGAGAAGATCATCGGGGTCTCTCTTCCCACCATTACAGACATTTACACTACACGCTGCATCTGCAAAGCTAACAGCATTGTGAAGGACCCCATGTACTCCTCATACAAACTCCTCTCCCTCCTGCCATCTGGCAAAAGGTACTGAAGCATTCAGGCTCTCACGACCAGACTGTGCAACAGTTTCTTCCCCCAAGCCATCAGACTCCTCAATACCTAGAGTCTAGACTGACATCTACATCATTTATTATTATATTGAAATTTGTCCTGTACTGTGCCTATTGTCTTGTTAATTAATTAATTATTGTACTGCCCTTCACTGTTTTGTGCATTTTATGTAGTCCTGTGTAGGTCTGCAGTCTAGTGTAGTTTTTGTGTTGTTTTATGTAGTGTAGTGTAGCCTTCAGCTGTCTTACATAGTCTAGTGCAGTTTTGTGTTGTTTTGTGTAGTACCAGGGTCCTGGAGGAACGTTGTTTCATTTTTACTGTGTACTGTACCAGCAGTTTATGGTCGAAATGACAATAAAAAGCAACTTGACTTGATTTGACTTGACTTGAGGTCTAGAATCAACTCCTGCCTAAGCAAGAACCTAGACAAGTGTGGGTGTACAGCAGATGTGATCTCACTGGCACTCCACTTGACCTTGGATTACATGGACAATAGTAATAACTACACTTCATTGATTACACCACAATGTTCAACACTACCATATCCTCAGTTCTAATTAACAAGCTCCAAAACCTGGACTCCTGTACTTCCCTGTGTAACTGGATCCTTGGTTTCCTTGCCAGGGTTCCGCAGTCATTTCAAATCAGAAATAGCATCTTTTCCTCACTGACAATCAACACTAGCACACCCCAAAGATGTGTCCTTAGCCCACTGCTCTACTCTCTCTACACCCATGGCTAGGCACAGCTCAAGCACCGTCTATAAATTTCAAAACTATTGCTGGCAGAATTTCAGACAGTGACAAGAAGGTATACAGGAGGGTGATTGTTCATCTGGTTGAGTAGTGTTGCAGCAACAACTTTGCACTTAACACCCGTTAGAACAAGCCATTGATTGTAGACTTCAGGAAGAGGACATCAAGGGAACGTCACAGAGGGATCCGAATTTAAAAAGAAGAGCATACTCAATGTGTCAGAAACAGCCTCTTCCTCTCTGCTATCAGATCTCTGGATGGACAATGAATGCATGAGCACCAGCTCAGAACATTTTCCGCTCTCTTTTTGCACTACTTATCTAATTTAATTTTCTTTTTATATATATACTAATTGTAATTTTATTATGATTATGTATTGCTGCACTACTGCCACAAAACATCAAATTTGATGACATATACCAGTGATACCAAGCCGGACTTTGTATTCTGAATTCTGGACCGAAGCGCCCAGTGCTCACTCAGATGTTCACGGGGAGACGGGCACAGATTCCTTACAAACAACATCGAAATTGAACTTTGATGCCACCGATGGAATAGCATTGTGCTACCCACCATACTACCACAATGCCATTCTCTTTGCTCTAACCAGATGGTGTAGAAATGATTAGTATTTACCATACATCCCCTAGTGCCCTTGGATCACCTCAGAAGGCAATAAAGACCTTGGTCTGATAGGACAAAACAGATTCTGCCGATGCTGGAAACCCAGAGAAGCAAGCATAGAATGCTGGAGGGACACAGCAGGTCAAGCAGTATCCATTGGGAGGAACAAACATTCAACGTTTTGGATTGAGGTCCTTCATCAGGACAGAAGACATTTGGGTTTGTGGATCTTGAGTCGGAGGCAGGAACGAGCAGTGGTGGGTAAGGGAGGCTATGAGGATGTGAAATCTCCAGAGTCAATGAGCTTGGTGATGGTGCAGGAGATAGTGGCCTGATATTCATTACTGGCATCTTTTTTAATGGGTAAGTAGGAGGAGGGTAGCCACCAGGCCTCACCAAAGTGGAGGTCAGCCTGCCACACTATATCAGGCTGTAGAGTGTAATGGTGAGGTTGGGACAGGCACAGAGAGAGTGGACGGCAGTGCAATCCATCCTGAACGTTTTGGTCCACCGCTATTGGAAAAATCCTCTCCACATCGACTCTATAAGTTTCAATGAGATTCCCACTCGTTCATCTAAACACCACTGAGTACAGGCCTAGAGACATCAAATGTTCTTCATAAGTTAAACTTCTCTGGATCCTCTCCAAACCCAGCATAATCTTTTCTTAGATAAGGAGCCCAAAACTGCTCACTGAATTCCAAATCCAGTCTGAACAATACCTCATAAAGCCTAAACATTACATACTTATGTTAATATTCTATGAAAAGGAATGCTAACGTTCTATTTGCCTTCCTTACCACCAACTCAACCTGTAAGTTAGCCTTTAGGGAACCTTGCACAATGATGCCCAACCCCTTTACACCACCAAAAATTGAATTTTCTCCCAATTAGAAAATATTTTACGCCTTTACTCATTCTACCAAAGTGCGTGACTATATACTTCCCCGCACTAAATCCATCTGCCACTTCTTTGCCCATTCTCCTAATCTATCTAAGTCTTTCTGCAGGCTTCCTACTTCCTCAAAACTACCTGCCACTCCATCCATTTTTGTACCGTCTGCAAACTTGGCCACAAAGCTAGCAATTCTGTCATCCAAGTATTTGACATAAACATGAAAAGATGCAGTCCCAATACTGAGCCTTATAGAACACCAGCTGACACTGGCAGCCAACCAGAATAGGCCCCCTTTATTCCCACTCTTTGTGTCCTGCCAATCAGCCAAACTTTAATTCATGCTAATATCTTACCTGTAATGCCATCAGTTCTTAACCTGTTCAGCAGTCTCATGTGTGGCATCTTGTCAAAAGCCTTTGGAAAATCTAAGCAAACAACTTCCTATTACTTTCCTTTGTCTATCCTGCTCTTCATTTCCTCAAATATTTCCAACAGATTTGTCAGACAAGATTTCTCCTGAAGGAAACCATGCTGGCATTGGCCTACTCTATTATGCACCTCCAAGTACCCCAAAACCTTATCCTTAATAATTAACTCCAGCATCCTCCCAACCACTGACGTCAGGCTAGCTGGCCTATCATTTTTTTTCTCCTGTCTCCCTCCCTTTTAAAGAGTAGAGTGACATTTGCAATTTTCTAGTCTTCCAAAACCATTCCAGACTCCAATGATTCTTGAAAGATCATTCCTAATGCCTCCACCATCTCTTCAGCTACCTCTTTCAGAACACTGGGCCAGGTGATATATCTATCTTCAGACTTTCCAGCTTCCCAAGTACCACCTTCTTATTAAAAAGAACTACACTCACATCTGCCCCCAGACACTCTCAAACATCTGGCATTCTGCTAGAGACATCCACAGTAAAGATTGGTGCAAAATACTTATTAAGTTTGTCCTCCATTTCTTTGTCTTCCAGCATTATTTTCGAGTAGTCCAATATCTTCTCTCTCCTCTATTTTACTCTTTATACATCTGACAAAAATTTTGGTGTCCTCGTTAATATTATTTTCAAGCTTACCTTCATATTTCAACTTTTCTCTCCTTGTGTTTTTTTTTAGTTGCTCTCTTTTTGTGCATATGCTCTGTTTGACTTCTCTTGTCAGCTGCAGTTGTCTCATATTCTCTTTATAATACTTCCTTATCTTTGGGATGTTTCTATCCTGTATATTCCAACTGTCTCCCAGAAACTCCAGCCATTGCCATTCTGGCATCATCCCTGCCAGAACTCTATCATATTTTGATCACTGCCTCACTTTCCTAAGCTCCATAATTAAATCTGGTTCATTGCTCAATGCCCAGTTCAGAATTGCCTTTTGTTTAGTCAGCTCAACCACGAGCTGCTCTAAAGATCCATCCCGCATGCATTCTACAAATTCCCTCTCTTGCACCAACCTGATTTTCCCAATCTACCTGCATATATTAGTCCATTATGACTGTCATAACATTTCCCCTATTACATGCCTTTTCTACCTCTCATTGAAATTTGGCATCCTGGTTACTGTCCAGGGGCCTGAATATAATTCCCATTAGGGTATTTTTACCCTTGCAGTTTCTTAACTCTACTCACAATGATTCTACATCTTCTGATCCTATTTCACCTCTTTCCAAGGATTTGATTTCATTTTTTACCAACAGAACCACCTCGCCTCTTCTGCCTACCTGCTTTTCAATTCAATTTGTATCCTTGTTCATGTCCTATCTATGATTTTCTTTCAGCCATGACTCAGTGATGTCCACAATGCCATATCTGTCAATCTCTAACTCTGCTACAAGATCATCTACCTTATTTTCTATACTGTTAAGATTTTTTGGCATCCCAGTTCTTCCTTATTCACCATTATTGATACAATTGGAAAAGAATGAACACTTAATTATACAAACTTAAATTCATAAACTGATCTAAAGGGACTTGAACATTTGTCTGAGCCTTTGGGTACAAGTCTAGAAAATTAACCACTCCCACCATTACATCCTCTACAGCAGTTGCCCCAGTTATCTGCCAAAAGATTTTGGGAAGCTAGCAAACAGCTTCCTAAGAACTAGCTGAGAAAGATTCCTAAAATGCAGGATCGATGAACAAGTGTTAGATCTTGGAAAATATAAGAAGTTCTGCAGATGCTGGAAATCTTGAGCAACACACACAAAATGTTGGAAGAACTCAACAAGTCAGGCAGCATCTATGAAGGGGAATAAACAGTCAACTTTTCAGTCCAAGACACTTCACCAGGTCTGAAACATTGACTGTTTATTCCACTCCATAGATGCTGCTGACTTTCTGAGTTCCTCCAGCATTTTATGTGTGTGTTCCCTTGGAGATATTAACTTTCTCGTGAAATACGGTACATCTGTGGCCAAAAAAGCTCCCCTTATGCATCAAACAGAATGAAAATGTGCAATGGTTTTATGCAGTTGAAACTGTCAAAAAAATTGGAACATTATGTGCATCGAGGAGCTAGGTAGGTGGAATGGAATTGGAAGGCACAGAACCAGGTCCTGAACTGTTGTTTATGCATTTCTTTCAGTGAAAATGAATCGTGGAAAAGTGAAGTTGGCAGCCGATCATTCCCCAAGGCAATCCAAAATTGGCTTCAAGAGAGAGATATTTGCTGAGTGCAGATTGAGGCAGGTTTGTGACCTCAAAAGTATGTAAGGCAAATTGAACGATTGCTAGAGACTTTTTTGTGACTATTTTGTAAGCTTTTGCTTGGCTCATTTGGCAGTTGGTACTGTTCATTCTGAATAGGAACATGATTGACCCGATTTAAAGACCCGAAAGATTAATCTGATTTGCCATTCGTACAGGGAAATATCAAAATTGTACAGTCTGTTGTTTGGGTCAAATCAAATACGGTGAGGATTGTGCTGGGGGCAGCCTGCAAGTATTGCCACACTTCTGGCACCAATATAACAAGCTCACAACTTACAGACCCTAATCTATACATCTTGTCACAATGTGTGCAGGTAATATCAGAACCCAAGAGCGGAGGAAAGACAGACACCAATGTAGAAATGGCAACCGGAGTTTATTTGTAAGAATTCCAACAGAGCATCAGTGGCTCAGCCAAGCGATACCGTGAGGCATAACATTCTCAAAAGTAGCACCCCCGGGATTAGTGCTAATCGGGCATCCACTTAACTAATACAAGTAACATGGAAGACCTGAACCTATCAAAATAAAGTCAACACGTTTAAACAGAAAGCATCAGGAGACTGCACTACAAAGAGCAAGTTACTAAAAAGGTACAAGGAACTCTAAATGATTAATGACTCTCAATAAATGACAATTAACCAATTCAGGAGCTCTAAAATTCTCTCTGTCCAATGCTCGATGGTGCCCCACACAAGCCCAAGGAGTTCATTACATATCTTCAGAAGGTGAGAGGTAACTAGAACACCTGGAGGAAGTCATTCAGTCACTGGAGGAATATACAGACTCTTTAGAGACAGCGGCAGGAATCAAACTTCTTATGGCTGGAATGAACGATGAATGCTGGAATAAAAGCAGAAACTTCTGGAGTTACACTTAGGTGAAACAGAATTGGTGAAGGGAGAAACCATGTTTAAGAGGATCGTCAAATCAAACTATACTCAGTGGCCACTTTATTAAGTGCGTCTATACTTCTGCTCATTGATGCAAACATCTAAACAGTCAATCATGTGGCTTCAACTCAAAGCATAAAAGTATACAGACATGATCAAGAGCAGGGGTTCCTAACATTTATATACCATGAACCAATACCATTCAGCAAAGGGTTCATGGACCCTAGGTTGGGAACCACTGGTCAAGAGGTTCAGTTGATGTTCAGACCAAACATCTGATTGGGGGACAAATATGACCTAAGTGACCTTGACCATGGAATAATCGTTGGTGTCAGACAGGGTGGTTTGAGTATCTCAGAAACCACTAATCTCCTGGGAGTCTCCATAAACAACACGCTCTAGTGTTTACAGGGAATGGTACAACAAACAAAAAAACATCCAGTGAATGGCAGTTCTGTGGGTGAAAACGTCTTGTTAATCAGAGATTTCAGAGCAGCATGGCCAGACTAGTTCAAGCTTACAGCAAAGTGTAGTAACTCAAATAATCACCTGTTACAACAAATTTAAGAATTCAAGATTACTGAATGTCACCGTCAGTATACAAGTGTAAAGGAGAACAAAATAATTTTTACTCTGGATCCAATGTGAAACAAAAAAAAACATAATGACATAAAAACATATAATGAAAAGAAATACAATAAATAAAAATACATTAGACAGCTTAAATACATAGATTGATTGTATGTCTGTAAAGTGACACTTGATACAGGAATGTCTGTACATAAGGTGACTGACTGGAAATGATAAATTTACAACAGTGGTGTGCAGAGGAACATGTCTGAATGCACAGACATTGAACTTTGAAGTAGGGTGGGCTACAGCAGCAAGAAGACCACATACATACACTCAGTGGCCACTTTATTAGGTACAAAAGGTAACTAATAGTTGAAGGAATCAGAACTAGTAGGAAGGAAGTTAATGAGTTTGGCTCCTGAAATGCCCAACTTCACAAACACCGCAACTGCACAAATGTCAGGGGTTCCTAACATTTATATAACATGGACTAATACCATTCAGCAAAGGGTTCATGGACCCTAGGTTGGGAACCCATGGTCAAGAGGTTCAGTTGATGTTCAGACCAAACATCTGATTGGGGGACAAATATGACCTAAGTGACCTTGACCATGGAATAATTGTCGGTGTCAGACGGGGTGGTTTGAGTATCTCAGAAACTGCTGATCTCCTGGGAGTTTCATGCACAACACTCTGACTGTTATTCACAAAGCAATTCTGCCTCCCTTCAGCCTTCTAGTCAGTTACTAGTAGGCTCATTAGTGTGTTTGCAGATGAAAGAAAAAAGCAGAACACAGCAGGAAAGTAAGTGAAAGAGGAAAAGAAAAAGAAAGTGAAAGATGAGAAAAAAGAAAGTAAAAGAATTGGAAATGAGAGAAAGTGAAAAAGACAGAAAAATTGTAAGAGCATTAGAGAAAGTGAAAAATAATGAAAAGGTGAAAGAGAACAACAGAGAAAGTCAAAGAGAGGAAAAAGAAAGTGAGAGAGTGTGTGATAGAAATGGTGAAAGTGGGAAAATATGAAAGAGAAGGATAAAGCATGAAATAGGGGAGAGAAAGAGAGATAGCTAAAAAGAAAGAAGACAAGGTAACACGTACAACAGGCTGGAGAAACTCAGCAGGTTAGACAGCATCCATGGAAACGAGCAGTCAATGTTTCGGGCCGGAAGGGGCAGAGGCCTCATAAAGAAGGTTGGGGGGAGGGTGGGAAAGAAAAGGCTGGTAGGTGCCAGGTGAAAAACCACTCAGAGGAAAGATCAAGGGGTGGGGGAGGGGAAGCAGGGAGGGAATAGGCAGGAAAGTTGAAGAAGGAATGTAAGGGGAAAGCACTGTGTAGTAGAAGGCAGAATCATGAGAGAGGTGATAGGCAGCTGGAAGAGGAGGCAGAGTGAAACTGAGATGGGGAAGGGAGGGGAGGGAATTACCGGAAGTTGGAGAATTCAACGTTCGTCCCAAGGGGCTGAGGACTACCCAGGCGGTATATGAGATGTTGCTCCTCTAACCTGAGTTTGGCCTCATCATGGCAGTAGAAGAGGCCATGTATAGACATATCCGAATGGGAATGTGAAGCAGAGTTGAAGTGGGTGGCAACCGGGAGATCCTGTCTGTTGTGGTGGACAGAGCGGAGGTGCTCGACGAAGCGGTCCCCCAATCTGCGTTGGGTCTTGCCAATGTAGAGGAGGCTGCACCAGGAGTACCGGATGCAATAGGTGACCCCAACAGACTCACAAGTGAAGTGTTGTCTTACCTGGAAGGACAGTTTGGGACTCTGAATGGTGGTAAGAGAGGAGGTGTAGGGACAGGTGTAGCACTTACACTTGCATGTGTAAATACCAGCCGGGAGATCTGTGGGGAGGGACGTGTGGACCAGGCATTCGCGGAGGGATCGATCCCTGCGAAAAGCTGAGAGGGGTAGAGAGGGAAAGATGTGCTTAGTGGTGGGGTCCTGTTGAAGGTGGCGGAAGTTGCGGGGGATAATATGCTGGATCCGGAGGCTGGTGGGGTGGTAGGTGAGGACAAGGGGAACATGGTCCCTGTTGTGGTGACAGGAGGATGGGGTAAGGGCCAAATTGTGGGAAATGGAGAAGATGCGGGTGAGGGCATCATTGATGACGGCAGAAGGGAAACCATGATCCTTAAAGAAAGAGGACATTTGGGATGTCCTGGAACAGAAAGCCTCATCCTGGGAGCAGATGTGGCAGAGACGGAGGAACTGGGAATAGGGAATAGCATTTTTGCATTTGGCAGGATGGGAATGAGAGTCATTGGGTTTATAGAAGATGTCAGTGGACAGTCTGTTTACAGAGATGGAGACCAAGAGATCGAGAAAGGGAAGAGAAGTGTCCCAGATGGACCAAGTGAATTTGAGACTAGGTGAAAGTCAATGAAATTGACGAGCTCTGCATGGGTGCAGGAAGCAGCACCAATGTAGTCATCAATGTAACAAAGGAAAAGTTGGGGAGCAGTACCAGTATAGATTTGGAGCATAACCCACATAACCCACGAAAAGGCAGGCATAGCTGGGGCCCATGCAAGTGCCCATAGCTACACCCTTGGTCTGAAGAAAGTGGGAAGAGCCAAAAGAGAAGTTATTAAGTGTGAGTACCAGTTCCGCCAACTGGAGGAGTGTGGTGGTGTTGGGGAACTGGTGAGGTCTATTGTCAAGAAAGTAGCGGAGGGCTTTGAGGCCTCCTTGTTGGGGAATGGAAGTGTATAAGGATTGGACATCCATAGAGAAAATGAAGTGGTCGGGACTGGGGACCTCAAAGTTATTGAAGAGGTGGAGGGCATGGGATGTATCCCAGCTGTAGGTAGGGAGGAACTGAACTATTGGTGAAAAAATGGAGTCCAGGTAGGCAGATACAAGTTCAGTGGGGCAGGGGCAGGCTGAAACTATGGGTCTACTGGGACAGTCAGGCTTGTGGATCTTGGGGAGGATCCCCAAGAAGACAAGGTGCTTGGATGACATTCTTATACCATCATTCATAGTTAGAATATCAAAAACATTTTGTAACTGATGAAGATGGTGATGTGAGTGTGTTTAATGTTGTGATGTAGGAAATCCAATTGCCAATTTGTGTACACAGCAGAACTGCCCCGAAGTTCCTTTTAAATCTTTTGCTTCTGATCTGAAATTTATGCCCTCTTGTTTAGTTCACCCCCTCCCTGGGAAAATGACTACACTCTTTCACCCCATCTATACCCATCATGAACTTATATACCTCTATTGTGTTGCCTTCAATCTTATACCAGCCAGGGAATAAAGTTCAAGTCTTTGCAAACTGTCCTTTTAACCTGGGCCCCTAAGTCCACCATGGTAAATATTTTGTGCACTCTTTCTGACAATATATTTCCTATGACAGGGTGGCCAAAACTATACACGGTACTCCAAGTGCAACCTGATTTTGTAACTCTCTTTTCTCTCCTTTTCCATTGGGCAGAAGATACAAAAGCTTGAAAGCATGGCCATCAGATTTAAGGACTTCTTCTACCCTATTGCTATCGGACTCTTGAACAGACCTCTTGTACAGTAATGTGGACTCTTGACTTCACAGTCTACCACATTGTGATCTTGCACTTTATTCACTCTATTGTTTACCTGCACTGCAAGTTTTCACACTTTATTCTGAATTGTTATTGTTTTTTCTTGTTCTACCTCAATGCATTGGGTAATGAATTGATCGCTCTGACCAGAATGAACAATAAGCTTTTCACTACATCTTGGTACAAGCGACAAAAACAAACCAATCCCAATACCAATATCAACTCCCGCACTCATTTCCCAGACAGACAAAGGGCAGCATGCCTAAGTCTTCTTCACTACCCTATCTACCTGTGATGGTGCTTTGAGAGAGCTATGCACTTGTGTTTCTGGGACCCTTCAAATCTGCTTCTTTGGTTGTAACAATATCCCACATCTGTGGAAGACCTACTGCAAAACAATCTCTCCTTTCACTTAGGAAACTCGACCAAGATCAGTTTCAGCTCAGGTATAACTCCACATGGTGTAACACAGCCCAGTCACTCCACTCTTTACCTTTATCACAATCTCCAAGATCTCTGGGCTGAAGGTCACATGTTGACGGAGCCTCTTTAATCATATAATTTGCTTCTAAGTTACAATTGATGAATATCTGGATTTGATTTCAGACTGGATTTTGATTGCAATGAACACAATTTTTGATTGAATTGCAAATCCCTACAAAGGATTGCAAGGACTGCTGAGAGGATCATCTGAGACTCTCTTCCACCCATTAGAGATGCTTATCAGGACCACAGCATCCCTAGCATTGTCAAAGATCCCTCCCATCCATCCAACAATCTCTTTGACCCCCTCACCCCCACCACCATCAGCCAGGTAGTAACATAGCATTAGGTCAAGGACTGTTAAGATGGTAAACAGCTTCTTTCCCCTAGGCCATGACACTATTGAACCCCCAGTCACCACCTATTTCTCATCACAAATGAAATGCAATAGCATTATACTGTTCAATTTTTACCTTGTGCTGTAAATACATCTTACCATTTGTAAATTTATTTGTAATAATATTACTTTATGTGTTGTGTGTGAGTTATATGTAAGTGCCGTGTTGTGCACCCTGATCTGGAGGAGCATTGCTTGGTTTGGCAGTATGCACGTGTTTGGTTGAATGACAATAAACTTGAACTTGACCTTGAACATTTGCTTGAATTTGGAACAGTTTTGTTCTGGCCTGAGATTTAATCTGGTCAGATTTTACATTTTGTTTTGGAAGACTTAAGGAATGTCCTCCAGTACTTCCACAACCAGTGTTTTTTGGCTGGATATTTCTTTAGAATATCCATTGATAAACTCACTATACTGGGCTGTGTCCTGGTTATGGACTAGGCAGCAGATTTAAGTCCACACACTTGCAAATTAACAAGACAAGGTTATAGAGGTATTTTTCTATGAATCTACCCAACATTTTAGCTTTATGTTAAAAATCAAAATCTGTCGATGTACAGTAGAGAACATTCTGATATAATGAACAGTCTTCAATCTTTGTAAACGCGTGCTTGTGGGAGAAGTGGTTGGAAGTTTAAAAATAGCTAGGGTCTTTAAGAATTTTTCAGTAGCTTTCAGTCATTGCGGTCTATTAGGTATCAGTCAGTTGACAATAAAAAGAAGTGGGGTGTAGGTGGAGCAGCCATTGTGGGAGCAGCCATTCTCTATGTGGGCCAGTGTTAGAGTGGTCAGGCTTTGACTCAAGAGGCTTCAGCAACAAGGAGCAAAGACTGTGTGTAAGTTTCTAGTAAGTATCTTTTCTTTCATTGTCTGTTAGTACATATCCAGTGCAGGAACGATGTTTCCTGGGTTAATGGTATGTTCCTTTATGAGAGATGGAAATTCTGGAAAATATTTCTATGTTTAAAACAGAGGTTGATCGATTCTTGATTGGTAAGGGCATAAAAAGTTAGGAGAGAATGGGGTTGAGAGGGATAATAAATCAGCCATGATTTGAATAGACTCAATGGGCCAAATGGCCATATTGTCTTATCATAGCCTGGTATCCATTTCACAAGGTTACAAGAGACTACAAGGGGTTATAGACTCAGCCAGATGCATTATTCATACAGAACATCCGACCAATGAGTGATCTTCAAGAGGCATCATCTGTCACCCTGACCTGCCTTCTCATTATGACTACCAGGGAAAGAGGTACAGGAATGTGACAATCCACACTCGGTGATTTAAGAACAGCATCTTCCCCTCACAAATTGAGGAAATCTTTGTGGTGGTGCAAGATGGGCACATGAATTAAAGAAAAAATGGATGGTTATGTGTTATATAGGAAGGAAGTATTAGATGGAGCAAGTGAAAAGGTTGACATAACAGTGTGGGCTCAAAGGACTGTACTGTACTGTTCCATGTTCTGTGTTCTATGCTCAGACAAATATACAAACAAACATAAGCAGGAGTAGGCCACTTAGCCCTTCATAGCTCCCTGCCTAACATCAAGCCTTATATGCCTATAAGCCATTGTCTGAATTTCCCAGGTAAACTTTTACTCCCTTTGCTGTTAAGAATTTATTTAATCTGCCATAAAGATAAGTCAAATCTCTACTTCCATTCCTCTTCAATGAAAAGAGTCCAAAGATTCATGGCCCTGAGATTTAAAAAATCCTTGTCCTTAAATGGGCAATTGTTTTCCAATGAAATTCCTGCCCCAATAACTCAGACACTGAGGGAAAGACACTCTGACTCTTCTGTGCTAACCCTCCCAGTCTGTCAATTTGTAACATAGAACAATACAGCACAGGAACAGGACCTTAGGTTCACAATATTGTGCTAAACCAATTAAATTAGTAATCGAATTACCAAAGAAACTAATCCCTTATGCCTACGTAATGTCCATAAACTCCCATTTCTCTCCTATTCATGCACCTACCTAAACCTCTTTTAAAAGTCAAGAATGTATTGGTCTCCAGACACCTGTCACTCTCTATGTAAAAAACTTGCCCCTCACACTTCCTTTGAACTAACTCCCTCTGACCTGTATGCCCTCTGGTATTAAACATTTCATCCCTGAGAAAGAGATACTGACTGACAACTCTATCTATGCCTCTCATAATCTCCCCTTAGTCTCTGTTGCTCCAGAGAAGATAACCCAAGCTTCTCCAACCTCTCGTTATAACACATGCCCTGTCATGCAGGCAGCATCCTGGTAAAATCCGTATGAAGCACTTCAGTTAAAGTGTGAGCCTTCCATTTCTGGGGCACAGGTCAGCAAGGAGCCAAGTGCTTCAGACCTTGCGGTAAATCTTTACATGTCATTAACTCCAAACTCCAAACACAGCATGTAGCTAATCTTTCACAGCAAATTTGGTTCAAATCACGCACACAAGCCTAACAAATAAATACAACACGTTAACCAGTTTCAGAGCTGGGGAACAAGGAGGAGAACTGGACATTCTTGATTAACATTAGTTTCCTTTTCAGACCATCAGATGCCCTGAACACCATAAGATTTAGAGGCAGAATTATGCCATTCGGCCAATTGAGTCTGCTCTGTGAATAAATTGGAAATTCAAATTGAACTGAACAGAACTAGTCTGAACTTTCCTAGACTGTTTTGAGGACTTTGCGCTGTGAGGTTTAATATTCTGTGTGTTATAAGTTTGATTATTTTTGCTGCTTGGGTGACTTGTTCTTTTATTGTATTTTGGGTGTTTTGGTATCTTCTTTGAATGGGTTTCATGGAGTCTCGTTGTTTTGTGGCTGTCTGTGGGAAGATAAGTCTCAGGGTCGCATACTGCATGCATACTTTGATAATAAATATACTTTGCATCTTTGAATCAAGGATGAATTATTATCCCTCTCGATCTCATTCTCCTCTTTCCTCCCTTTTGATGCTGTCGAGAGATACAGTATGGATTCAGGTGCTTCAACCTATCAAATCCACACCAACCATCAACCACCATTTATGTCTATCCAACATTAATCCCACTTTGTTAATTCCTCCTGTTTTCTTTGCAAGTCCTCCCAGGTTCAACAATCCATCTGCACACTAGGGACAATTTACAGTAGCCAGTTAAACCACTACCCTGCATATAACTGGAATGTGTGGAGAAAATGGAGCAACTGGAGGAAACGCACGCAGATGTAGGAAGATTGTACAAACTCCACACCAACTGCACCTGATGCCAGGATTGGACCGGAGTCTCTGATGCTGTGAGACAGTGATGCAACCAGCTGTGCCACTGAATCAGAATCAGAATCAGGTCCATTATCACTGAATTATGCTGAGAAATTTGCTGTTGTGCAGCAGCAGTACAGAGCAATGCATTAAAAAGCAAATGTCACATTAAGAAATATTAAAATAGATTAGTAGAGCAAAAAGAGAGTAAAAGAGTGAGGTAGTGTTCATGGTTCATTGTCAGATAGCAGAGGGGAAGAAACTTTTCCAGAATCACTAAGTGTCTATCCTCAGGCTCTTGTACCTCCTCTCTAATGGTTGCCATGAGAAGATGTGCTGGGTGGTGAAAGTGCTTTAATGATGGATGTCACCTTCTCGAGGCATGGCCTTTTGAAGATATACTTGGTAGTGGGAATCTTGTGCCTATGATGGAGCTGACTGAGTCCACAACCCTCTGCAGCCTGTTCTGATCTGTGCGTTGGATCCTCCATACCAGCCGGTGATGCGACCAGTTAGAATGGTCTCCACGGGTCATCTGTAGAAATTTGCTAGAGTCTTTTGTGACGTACTAAATGTGATCCTTTTCCAGTCCAGGTTCCCATAGTTCTTCCTATGGTTTCTCTTTCCCTGAGTTATTAAGGCTTTTCTGTTCATAGGACCCACCAATGGCTCTGGGTCTACACTCTTGTCAATTCAGAAAATACAATCCCACATCATTGACCAAGGAAGCTTGAAATAAACACACGACACTAAATGCTGGAATCTAGAGTGAAGAACAAATTGTCTGAGGAACTCTGGAGCTGGAGTAGTATTTGTGGGATGAAAGGAATCGTCGACGTTTCAGATTAAGACTTCGCATTCATGCTTAAGATGAATTTTGTAGACTAATGGAAATTCGCTGTTCTGAAACATAAATTTATTTTTTCACTAATATTGTCTGACCTGCTGTTATTGCAAAACATTTTGTTCCTGTTGTAGTTTCCTAGTTTTTCCGTAATCTGCTCATTGCATGCAGCAAAGTTTTATACAATTTTTTAAAGTATTTCCTATACCTAATAAAGTGGCCATTGAGTGTAAGTTCAGGATCTTCTGCTGCAGTAACCCATCCACTTCAAGGTTCGACATGTTCTGCATTCCGAGATGCTCTTTTGCACACCACTGTTGTAATGTTTGGTTATTGAGTAACTGTCACCTTCCTGTCAGCTTGAACCAGTCTGACAATTCTCCTCTGACCGCTATCATTACCAAAGTGTTTTCACCCACTGGATGTTTTTATTTATTATTTATTTATTGAGCTTCAGCATGGAATAAGCCCTTCAGGCCCTTCGACCCACACCAATTTAATCCTAGCCTAATCACAAGACAATTTACAATAACCAATTAACCTACTAACAGCATGCCTTTGGAATGTGGGAGGAAACCAGAGCACTTAGAGGAAACCCATGCAGTCATGGGGAGAATGTACAAACTTCTTACAGGCAGTTTTTGCACCATTTTCTGTAAATACTAGAGACTGTTGTGCGTGAAAATCCCTGGAGATCAGCAGTTTGTGAGATACTCAAACCACTCTGTCTGGCCCCAACAATCACTTCATGGTCAAGGTCACACTTCTTTCCCCATTCTGATGTTTGGTCTGAACAACAGCTGAACCTCTTGACCATCTCTGCATGCTGTTATGCATTGAGTTACTGCCACATGATTGGCTGATTAGATATCTGCATGAACAAGCAGGGGTACAGGTCTACCTAATAAAGTAGCCACTCGGTTAATTTCAGAAGTGCCCATGTCATCTCAATGTGGGATTGCTAAGGCTTGACCATGGAAATTGATTGATGTTGAGAATATAGGAAAAATCTGCCTTTGGCAGGGTGTCTGATGTTTACAATCTGCCTTAAACATTACTAAGCTCAAGATTTGTTGTTGATGTTGCTGGACTAATCCAAATTGTGTACTATTAATTGTGGACTTGCAAAACAGAGGTCACGATGTTCATGCTATTTCTCTTTGAAGGGATCTCATCATAGCTATCCTCAGTCTCTGTGGATGCAATTGTTTACACTTTATACAAATTCTAATGAGCTCAGTTGGATTCTAAAACTTCTATGATGAGTCAAAATGAAAGTTGAGTTTATTTTCATATATGCAAGGCAGGTGTAATGGAAAACGTTGGCATGGTAGCATAGCCATTAATGTAAGTGTGTCTCTGTGAAAGTGTGGGTTTCCTCCAGGTGCTCCAGTTTCAAAGTAGATATATTATCAAAGTACATATATAACCCTGAGATTCGTTGTCTTGTGGGCATACTCAATAAATACATAATAGAATAATAACCATAATAGAATCAATGAAAGACCACATCATCTTCGGTGTTCAACCAGTCTACAAAAAACACTGTGCAGACACAAAAAGAATGATATAATAATAAAAAATAAATAAGGAATAAATATTGAGAACATCAGATGAAGAGTCCTTGAAAGTGAATACATTGGCTGTGGGAATGTTGGGTTAATGTTGGGTGAAGTTATCTCTTTGGTTCAAGAGCTTAATGGTTGAGGGGTAGTAATTGTTTCTGAACCTGGTGCCCTGAGCCCTGAGGTTTCTGTAACATCTTTCTGATGGCAGCAGGTTCCTCCCATGTTCCAAAGATGTACAGGTTAGTAGGTTAATTGGTCACATGTGTGTAATTGTGTCATTGGACCAGAAAGGCCTGTATCTCTAAATACAAAAACATTCTGGACAGGCTACTTTTTTCACTATTTATGTCTAAAGCCTTTCCATCTTTCATCCTGTTATGACATTTCCCATCAACAGGGGTCACTAGGAAACTTTATTTTCACCGTGTCAATAAAATTACAAATGATAGTGTTTGATAAAAGACTTCCCTTAATTACAACCCCCCGCTGTAAATCAACAGTGGTGCAGAGAAAACTATTTATTAATGCTTTCATTGTCTATGTTGTAATCACAAATGATTCCTATTTAAAACTTCAAAAACCATCTTTGCTTACTTGTTGCTTCCTATTTGTGCTGCTTTAGTATCCATAAAGATGCTTAAAATAAGGCTTCTTTCCTTCTACTAAGCTAAATCCAGAATTCAGGACAAATGCATAGCCTGGCCTTCCTTCCTGAAATCTAAATGTTGCCAACAAACTTTCCTATTGTGATCTGTCATGTTGTAGGTCATTGTTTATGGTTTCCTTCTTTTCACAGCCCATATCCCCTGGATCACCATTAAGATCGGTCCTCTTGGTGATGGAGATCTTCTGTTGCAGATTTCCTGTGGCCTAGTTCCAATGCCTAGAAATGGATATTTCCATCAGGAGGAGGGAGTACAGAAGCATCTTCCCTACTGCAGGGTGACCAAAACTGAATACAATACTCCAAGTAAGAATGACACATATCAATTCTTAATGAAACATAACCATCCTAAAAAGGAGAGGACCTGAACCTTATGAAGCATAGACTCTTCCTTTCAACTGAAAGTGTTTCGCATTTGAGGAGCATTTAATGTCTCTGGACCTGTACTTGATGACGTGTGGAAGGATAGGGAAGGGGTTGGGAGCAGGGAGCTCGTTGAAACCTGAATATCAAAAGGCCTGGATAGAAGGGGTGTAGGGCAGGCAGATCTCTTTATCAGTAGGGGATTCTTAGATACGAGGGCACCACCTTAGAAAACACTGACGTGCAGGAGGGTGGTGGATCTGTGGAATTCAATGCCATAGAGATCTGTGGAGGACAGGTCGCTGGGTGCATTTAAGGCAGAGGTCGATAAGTTCTCGATTGGTGAAGCAGTTAAGGGTTTTGGTGAGAAGCTGAGAGAAGGAGACTGAAAATAAACCAATCATGATTAATCACTGCTGTTCTTAGACCTTATGGACTTATGGAACTTCTGGTGTATTTAAAGAGACCTAAGAACTTGGAATGATTCTAAAAATAATTACCGGGATGCTCTCTGGGACAGCTGGGTATGACCCATAAGAAGTTGGAAAAACTTGGGTTGTTCCCCTTGGTACATCAGAGGGTTCCTGATAGATGTTTACAGAATTATAAGAGGCATGGATAGGGTTATTCTTACCTCGGTATAACAACACATTGACCATTCTGCACTAAGATGCATTTGCTCTATTTTTGTTCTTTCTTGGATAATTTTGTACAATATATACTATTCATTACTGTATCTTTAATGAATCTGCCCTCACAAACCTTTGGGATGGATAACGTCAACGATTCCTAACCCTCAGAGAAAATACTTTCCCCCTCATCTCCTTACTCTCCTGGTCCTTGGTTTGACCTACCCTCAATTTTGAAAGGGAAACATCTTCCCAGCATGTACACAGAATCACAAGCAGAAAATCATTGATTAACATTACAATCAGACATAATGAATAAACAAATAAGTCAAGTAAAAGATATGAAGTCCTGATCATGGATTCATGGGCCACTCAGGAATCTGATGGCAGAAGACAAGAAGCTGTTCCTGAATTATTGAGTGTGAGACTTCAAATGGTCAAGATGCTCCCATGGCCTCAAACCGAGCATAGACACCATGTTGAACCATCTCCGGCGTCTCTCTCCAGAACTGCAGCAGCAAATAAGCCCGCAGCTTGAGGCCTAGTCCTCCTTCAACCAAGTCTACACAGCTTCTCCACCTCCTGTCACACCACCAAATAAGGGAAGCAGGCCCGCAGCATCCTACATTATCAATGTCCAATAGGGTCAAAGGTCCACAGTTACCATGCATGCCGCCATCGTCAACCAACTTTGATGCCTTTGAGTACCAGGCACTGACATGAACTGCACCCCCAGTCCAGCTCCTCTGATACCCAGGCTGGGTATTCCAACACCCCAGCTGGCTCCGCTGACATCCAGTTAAGCTACTGCAATCAACTAGCAGTTTACTACCATCGGGGAGGAGGTACTGGCTCCTGTACTTCCTCCCCAGTCATAGTAATAAGAAGAGAGCATGCCCCAATGGTGAGGGTCCTTAGTGATGTGTGCCTCCTTCTTGAGGCACCAGCTCTGGAAGATCAAAGTCAAAAGTCAAAGTTAAATTTCTTATTGAAGTACATGTACGTTACCATTGAGTGGCATGGTGGAGATACGTCTCTACACAAATTGCCATTCAAATTATAGAACATAGTACAGTACAATAATAGGTTCTTTAACTCACAATACAGAGTTTATGCCATCCATAATGCCAATTTAACCAAATCCTTTCTGATCTCCCAAGACACGTATCATAACCTCCCTGTTCATGAGCTATCTAAAGGTCTCACAAACATTGCTATTGTATGTACTTCCATCATCTCCATTATAGTGTTACCACTCTCTGAGTTTAAAAAACCTGCTTTGTAAATCTCCTTTAAACTTTCTCCCTTTCAATTTAAGAATATTCCCTCTTATATTTAACATTTCCATCCTGAGGAAAGGACACTATCTACCCTATCTTACTACTTGTCATGCTGCTGGCTTTTAAGTCCTCCATCTCTCTCTATCCTGGCTATCTTCTCTATTGTGCCTCAGGTGTGGTTCAGGGACGTCATTTTTGCCTTTACTGTATGGCACCAAGTTGTCTTTGGTGCCCATATTACCTCCACCCTTCAGGGGTCCAGTGAAAATGGAGTCAGTGTCTCTTCTCATACATGTCCAATCGACCCTATTTATATGACCCTGTCCATCTAGTGGTTAGAACAATCACTTTGCAGTGCCACCAATCATATTTTGATTCACACCCCATTTATAAAAAGTTCATGCAGTACTGTGCAAAACTCTTAGGCACATATATATATTCTAAGAATGCCCAAGACTTTTGCACAGGACTGTGGTAATTTTATGTATTTCTCTGTACTACTGCTACAAAATAAAACAAAATTCATGACAAATGTGAGTGATAGGTATATGGACAGGAAAGGAGTGGAGGGTTATGTGCTGAGTGCGGGTAGGTGGGACTAGGTGAGATTAAGAGTTCGACACGGATTAGGAGAGCCGAGATGGCCTGTTTCCGTGCTGTGATCGTTATATGGTTATATGATAAACCTGATTCTGATATGGGTCTCCTTTGTGGACTGAAAGTGGTAAGGGAGCAGGGAGAAGGGAATCATGACTGGCAAAAAGGGAAGGGAGGGGGGAAGGATCGGGAAGCACCAGAGAGACATTTAGTAATGATCAATAAACCAGATGTTTTCAATCAAATGACCTTGCCTGGTGTCTCAGGGCTGCATTTGTCTGTATGCGTGCCACACCCCGCCCCGTCACCCTTTCTCTGCCACCTGTCCCTCCTGCGACTCTCCACCCTCACTTTTCCCAGCATCTTTTGCTCCCGCCAGATTTCAAACTCACTCTCTGCTCCACATTGACAAACAAGTCTTAGGCATCTGAGCTATATAAAAGTACCTGAGACTTCTGCACGGTAATGTACTTTTCTCACTTTTTCTCAATGACCACATGGGTTTTATCTGGGGGCTCTGGTTTCCCCCCATCATTCCAACAGCATACACTTCGGGGTACTGTGCCGTGGGCATGCTATGTTGGCATGCCATCTCCTGTGGGTTGCCCTTAGCATAATCCTCAGATTGAGCTGGTCATCAACATTAAATGATGCGTTTCACCACATGTTTTTTATGTACATGTGACAAATAAAGCTAATCTTTATGTTAACATCCTTTGTTGCTTTAAGAATGAGGTCATTCCCTGGCCTCTGATGCTCCAGAGAAAACAGTCCAAAAAGCAATTTGGAACAGGAAAATCTCCAAAGTCCATAAACTTCTCCTGGGAAAATGTTAACAGCAAAGTCCCTAAGTTATGTATTACAGTGTCATAGGGACTTGCACAGAATCTGTTGCATATAAAAAACTATCCACAAGCAGTAGAAAACAGAGGGATGACAGCTCAAACGTGGAGGCAGGTTTCACCAAAGATCTTAATTGGGGATGTATGGAAATTGAATTTCAGAATTTTGGACCAAGAGATGAAGGATAGGCCAACAAGTGAAGTTTATTGAGATGTGCACAAGTACAGTGAGATACAGATCCAATGAAGATTTTCCATGCAGCAGCATCACAGGCACATAGATTCAGGCAATACACACAGAACATGCAGTAAATTATACAAGACAGTGAAGAGAAAACAAAAGATTATGCAAAACCAAAATATTGATGTAAAATAAAATCAGAGACAGACAGACAGACATACTTTATTGATCCCGAGGGAAATTGGGTTTCATTAAAGCTGCACCAACCAAGAGTAGTGAAGAAATATAGCAATATAAAACCCATGAATAATTAAATAATAAATTAATCATGCAAAGTGGAAATAAGTCCAGGACTAGCCTATTGGCTCCGGGTGTCTGACACTCCGAGGGAGGAGTTGTAAAGTTTGATGGTCACAGGTAGGAATGACTTCCTATGACGCTCAGTGTTACATCTCAGTGGAATGAGTCTCTGGCTGAATGTACTCCTGTGCCTAACCAGTACATTATGGAGTGGATGGGAGTCATTGTCCAAGATGACATGCAACTTGGACAGCATCCTCTTTTCAGACACCACCGTCGGAGAGCCCAGTTACACCCCCACAACATCACTGGCCTTAACAAATGAGTTTGTTGATTCTGTTGGTGTCTGCTACCCTCAGCCTGCTGCCCCAGCACACAACAGCAAACATGATAGCACTGGCCACCACAGCCATAGAACATCCTCAGCATCATCTGGCAGATGTTAAAGGACCTCAATCTCCTCAGGAAATAGAGACGGCTCTGACCCTTCTTGTAGACAGCCTCAGTGTTCTTTGACCAGTCCAGTTTATTGTCCATTTGTATCCCCAGGTATTTGTAATCCTCTACCATGTACACACAAACCCTTTGGATGGAAACAGGGGTCACCGGTGCCTTAGCCCTCCTCAGGTCCACCACCAGCTCCTTAGTCTTTTTCACATTAAGCTGCAGATGATTCTGCTCGCACCATGTGACAAAGTTTCCCACCGTAGCCCTGTACTCAGCCTCATCTCCCTTGCTGATACATCCAACTATGGCAGAGTCATCAGAAAACTTCTGAAGATGGCAAGACTCTGTGCAGTATTTGAAGTCCGAGGTGTAGATGGTGAAGAGAAAGGGAGACAGGACAGTCCCCTGTGAAGCCCTAGTGCTGCTGACTACTCTGTCTGACACACAGTGTTGCAAGCACACGTACTGTGGTCTGCCAGTCAGGTAATCAATAATCCATGACACCAGGGAAGCATCCACCTGCATCACTGTCAGCTTCTCACCCAGCAGAGCAGGGCAGATGCTGTTGAACACACTGGAGAAGTCCAGGTCCATGGGAGTGCATGCTGGTGGTCTCTAGGGTTCTGTTGCTGAGGTGGGATTAGGGTGGTACAGGACTGTTCAACAACCTGATGGTCCTGAAGCTGGTGGTGTTGGAATTCTGGATTTTGTACCTCCTGTCTGTGATGGCATGGTACTGAAGGCTGTCAGTAATGGGCATGAGAAAGCAAGGGATGCTGGGGAGTCTGCAAATGGCAGGTGTAATGCAATACAACGTTATAAAGGGATGTGTTCATCAAAGCTTTTTAATTTTATTTATTGAGATACACTGCGGAATAGCCCTTCTGGCCCTTCGAGTTGCGCTGCCTCAGCGACCCCTCCCTCCGATTTAATGCTAGCCTAATCACGGGAACAGTTCCATCTTAAAAAATAATCATAGGACAATATGACATAGGAGCTGAATGAGGCCAGTTGGCCCATGGAGTCTGCACCATCTTTTCATCGCGGCTGATTTATTATTCCTCTTAACCCCGTTCTCCACCTTCTCCTTGTAAACTTTGATGCTCTAACTAATTAAACATCTATCAACCTCCACTTTAAATATAGCTGATGATTTTGGCCTCTGCAGCAGTCTGTGGCAAAGAGTTCCACAGATTCACCACCCTCTGGCTAAAGAAGTACTTCATCTCTGTTCTAAAGGGACATCCTATTCTGAGCCCCCCCCCCCCCCAAGTCCCAGGCTGTTGCATTAGAGGAAACATCTTCTCCACATCTTCATTTTAGCAGATTATTCAATAGTGTCACAACAGCAGACTAAAAGCTGTCTTTGAGCCCGGTGGCACGTCCGTTCCAACTTTTGTATCTTCCGCCCAGTGGGAAGGTGGGGGAGAGAGAAGAGAGAATGCTGGGGCAGGTAGGATATTTGATTATGTTGGCTGCCTTACAGAGGCAGTGAGAAGACAGAGAGGCTGGTTTCCATGATGTCCTAGGCTGTGACCACAACTCTGCAGTTTCTTGCAGTCTCAGGAAGAGCAATTGCCATACCAAACCGTGACGCATCGGGCTATGGTGCTTCAATAGAAATCAGTGAGGGTCAAAGATGCCTTCTGCGTGATCTGTTCCAGAGGTTAGTATAACCCTTCAAAAACCTTGCCTTAATATGAGGGAGCCTAATATTCTTAATTGACTAATTTCTCATCCCTTGTTAAGGGATAACTAGACGGTGACTCAAACTGCTTTCACTGTAGGCGGCAGAGTTTATTTTGAAAGCTTCTACCAATGTTTAAGACGTAAAGAAAACACCTACCATTTGAATATTTTCCGACATTTAGAGGTTTGGAAAATCACCTTGCTGCTCAATCCTGTTCACCTCATTAGAGAACAGTCAAGGCCTGTTCTCCACTGGGATAACTTGGAGAGACGTCTCTGCCCGAATTCTACTGTTTACAGAGCAATGCAGTTAACAGGTGCAACACTAATGAGCCCATCACCTAGAACATGCTGAACAGTCGTGTTCTATTACCTAATCTGTCACCTCTCCCTGCTGGCTGCATTTCAAAACGGCCATGAATAGAGTCATAGAAAAGTACAGTATAGAAACAGGCCCTTCGTGCCATCTAATCCATTCTGAACTATTTAAATTGCCTACTCCATTGACCTGCACCAGGACTATTGCCTTACATACCTCTACCATCCATGTATCTATCCAAACTTCTCTTAAAGATTGAAATCGGTCTTGTATACACCACTTGTGCTGGCAGCTCGTTCCACACTCTCACAACCCTCTGGGTGAAGAAGTTTCCTCTCATGTTCCCGTTAAACTATTCACCTTCCACCCTTAACCCAGGAGATCTAGTTTTAGTCCCACCCAACCTCAACATGGTCGGAGCAGCAGAGACAATTAGTAATGTTCACTCAACATTTATAATGGTTAGTTTATCTGCCAACTTGCATGTAAACTCTAGACAATACTCCAAATAAACTGTGCAAAATATATGATCATGCAGAATATTCCAACTGAATCATTATCTGGTATGGAGGATCACTGCACAGGATCAGAAAAAGCTGTAGAAAGTTGCAAACTTAGCCAGCTCCATCATAGGCACTTGCTTGCCCATCTTTGAAGTCACCTTTAAAAGACGATGTCTCTGAAAGGTGGCATCCATCACTCAAGACCCCCACTCAAGACGTGCTGTCTTCTTATGATTCCCATCAGGGACGAGGTACAGGAGCCTGAAGGCATACACTCAGAGGTTTAATTACAATATCCAGCTCTCCACCATCAGCTTTCTGATCGGCCAATGAATCAACTCCTGAACTCCATCTCACTAATTTTGCTCTCTTTCTGGAATACTTATTTAATTTAAGTTTAAATATACATTATATTTCTTATTGTAATTTATAGTATTTTTATGTGTTATGTTTTTATAGTATTTATATTTTATGGCCATAAAACAACAAATTTCACAACATACACACATTGACTACTTTTTTAGGAATATCTGTACATTTGCTTGTTAATGCTAACATCCTTGGATTTTCACGCCCAACAGTCTCTAGAGTTTATAATAAATGGTGTGAAAGACAAAGAAAACAGAGCAACAATTCTGTGGGGAAAGTGCCTTGTTAATGAGAAAGGTCAGAGGTGAACGGCCAGACTGGTTCAAGCTGAGAACTACTGTAACTCACATAATCACGTGTTCCAGCAGTGGTGTGCGGAAGAATGCACAACATGTTAAACCTTGAACTGGATGGGCTGGAGCAGCTGAAGACCACGTACATACACTCAGTGGCCATTTTATTAGCTGCGGGCAGCACCTAATAAAATGGCCAGTGAGCGCATGTCAGTGATATTAAAGCTGATTTGGATTCCATGTGAACTGTGCACAATACTCCAACTTAATCAAGTAATCCAAACATCTTGGAGATGTGGATATAAACCAGATGAAACCTTGGAGGAGGGGATTATTTTTGAGTGGTGGAGGAGACTAGAACATCTGAAGGGCCTACCTTTGATCCTTACTTCTGTGTTTGTAAATGAACGCCAAGCAACTAGTTGGTCAATTGTGATCTAACCGCCTGATGGAAATGTGAGCGGACCCGAGAGGCTAACTGTCTGACACAGAATGGAGCAGAGAGAAGGGTGTTTGGTATTGCTGTCACCGATCGCTGTCAGCTTTCTGAGTGGGTAGCGCCATCACAGGGGAAGCCGCTCCTGTTCAGGGCAACCACACTCCTAATCCTGCGTCACTGTCTTATCAAAGGAAATTAAGGCTGGGAAAGTCAGCGCTAAACAGTAGGGACAGGATGGGAGGATGAAGGGGGAATGCAGGAGAGGAAGTGAAGTGGCTTCAGGCAACAGGAAATGTCCTGTGATAATGATCCAAGGGTGATCAGAGAACTGACCTCTGTGTTCTCCTCTCCCTGCCCATGAAGGATACAGCCTGAAAGCTAGTATTTGAAAGTAACTCCTTAAGATTAAATAGCTGCGGCTCTTTGCTATCATTTCTCTTAAAGGACCTTGCATTTTATCCCACAGATGTTAGTTTAATTACTAAGTCATACAGATTTGTCCAAAGCTCAAATTCAAGATGGTTTAATGTCATTTCCAGTGTAAAGGAGAACTACATAATTGTTACTCCGGATCCGCTACATCAAAAAGAAGCACAGCAAGATAAAGAACACAATCATAATGAAAGAACACAATAAATACTCTATAATACTTTATATATTGTAAGATATTGTATGATACTTTGTACATCGATCGATTGTGTGGTCATATGGTGACTGACAGGAAATGATAAAGTAGAGATGGCTGGCATTGAGAAGGGTGTTGAGTTAGAGAACTGTGCATTGCCTATAAAAAATATTCACTTCCTTTGGAAGTTTTCATGTTTTATTGTTTTACGGTATTGAATCACAGTGGATTTAATTTGGCTTTTTTGACACTGATCACCAGAAAAAGACTCCTTTGTGTCAAAGTGAAAACAGATCTCTACAAAATGATCTAAATTAATTCATGTCAAGTCACTTCCAAATATAAAACACAAAATAATGGGTTGTAGAAGTATTCATCCCCTCAAGTCAGTATTTACCTTCTAAATAGGTAGGAATAGGTGAAAAGGAATTCAATTTACTGAGGAAGGTCGAATGCTGTTGAGAAGCTGACCAGGCATTCATGGCACCATGAATGAAACCACCCAGCAATTGTAAAGGCTATCCGTATACCAACACAGCCACAGGTGATTTCAAGTCCTCTTTGGGAGCTGTTCTGAGCTCTAGGTGGAGCCATGGGAAACAATCATGCCAAATTCTTTGGTCAGGGAAGCCCTCAGAGCAGCCTTTAAGGAGCGGTGAAACTGCTCACGTAGGCCGTTAGACTGCAAGTGATACAATGTTGAAGTTCTGGGCCATCACAGTGCAGAGGTCTGATATGAATTGGGCACCGTGATCAGAGGGAATATCAGAAAGGGTGCCAAACCGAGCAACCCAGGTCTGGTGAATGACTGAGCTATGTCCATGGCCGTCATCGATGCTAGGGAAATGACCTCTGACCTCCTGGTGGCACGGTCCACCATGGAAAAGAGGTGCATGAAACTACGGGAGGGGAGAAAGATATCAACAAGGTCCACATTGACTTGGTCAAGCCATTGCTCAGGGACCTCAAAAGGTGCCTATGATGCCTGAACATGATGGTTAATTTTTATCCACTGGCACTCCGCACAGGCTGCACTCCAATCATGCATGTCCTTTCTAAGTTCATGCCATACAAACTTCAGTGAAAGCAGTTTCTGTAAGGCCTTCCGACTCAGATGCGAGAGGGAATGTACAGAGTTAAAAAGTGTCCACCTCTTATTTGCAGGCGCGATGGGGCGAAGGCAAGTGGTTGAGGCACCACTCAGAAGAGAAATCCCAGCTTCCGTGAACTTACTGTTAGCAAACCATAGGCCCATGAATGGTGACTGGCAAGTCTAGACCTCTGGATCAGCAGTTCGGTCGGCTGCCATGCCTGTATAGTCAACACCTTTGGGTATGGCCAGGAAGGCTAGCCATGAGCTGCAGCATTATATTTCCTTTTGATATATTGTATATCAGGTGTGAACTCGGATATATAGGCCAGGTGGACTTGCTGTCGTACAGACCCTGGGTCTGATATGTGCACGATGGGTTTATGGTCAATGAATGCTGTGAAATGGCAACCTTCTAGAAGAAAATAAAAATGGAGGACAGCAAGCTGGAGACCAAGAAGCTCACTGTCAAACATGCCATGCTTCCTTTCAGGGAGATGGAGCTTCCAGCTGAGGAAGGTAAGTGGCTGCCACATGCCTATGACGAGCTGTTCATAGCACAGTCTGAAGTGTCAGTGGTAATAGCTATGGGTGCACTGGGGAGTGGGTACGTCAGCAAGGTTGCATTGGACAGGGCTCGTCTGGTGTCATCAGATGTCTTGGTCATGTCTTACTGACCAGTCCAGCATGTGATTAAGGGTATTGCCTTTAAGTGTATTGTACAGGGAGCGCATAAGTTCAGCAGCTTACAGAAAAAAAGCAATGACACCTAAGACCTCCTGTAGTTTTTTAGTAGTGCGAGGTTGTGGGAAATTCACAACAGTGGCTACATTTGATGAGAGAGGTTTCGCACCTTCTGCGGAGATACGATGGTCGAGAAAGCCAATGTTTGACAAACCAAACTGGCATTCAGCAGAGTTAACAATCTTAAGCACTCGAAAAGTGTATGGAGGTGAGGTGCATGCTCAGATTTGGACGTACTGGTGACAAGTATCTCATGCAGGTAAACTAAAAGAAAACCTGCTTCTTTTAATATAGTCCGTTAGCCATTGGAAAGTCTGTGAGGCATTTTTCGGCCCAAATGCATGCACAGAAACTCAAAGACACCGAATGGGGTTATCACAGCCCTTCTGGGAATGTCCTACAAGCACACAGACACCTGATCGTAGCCCCTAACTAGGTCAACATTCTAGAAAATATTAATTTTCTGGCTAAACATGCTGAACAATAATGTCTGTTTGGGGCCAGGTAATGACTGGGGGTGGTGGCCTAGTCAAGGCATTAGTAATCATCACATGGGTGGCAACCACCTTCAAACTTAGGGACCATATGGAGGGGCAAAGACCAGGGGTTATTTGACCAGAGTACAATGCCCAGTCTTTCCTTTATGGCAAACTTAGCCTTCGTGGTACCCAGCTTTTCTGGGTCCGCCTATGTGGGCATGGACTGGTGGGCCAGTTGTGGAAGTGTAGTCTTGACTCCATGTTTTGTGATGGTAGTGCAGAATGTGGGCTTGGTGAGGTTTGGGAAATTGCCTAGTAGTCAAGTAAACTCACTTGCAGTGGTGCATGCTCTTGACAGAGTCACTGTGTGGAACTTACTGGGGGAGCAGGGTAACGACACAAAGTCCTTGACATCCACAAGCCAACATTTCTTAAGATTGATTAATAGTCCTTGTGCACACATAAAATCTGCACTGAGCAGAGGTGTATCCACTTCAGGCAGATTTAAATCCCATGTGTAATGTTGCCCACCAAAACAGAGGGTTGTAACTCTAGATCTTGCTTCCGTAGGCAGCCTCCAGTGAGGTTTCGTCGCTCTGTCTTCTTATCAATAGGCGATGCTGGCAGGGCACTCAGCTGAGCACCCACTCACACATGAAGCATCACCCTGGAAAGGTGTCCATAATGAACAGTAGAGGACCCTGGCAGCTCATATATCTCTCACGTCCCAGCGCTCTTGCAAGGCTGTCGGTACTTGTTAGCATTCCTACCAAAGCAAGTGTGGCAAAATCGCAGTCTGTTTCTCTGCAGCAGATGTCATCATGTTGGGGGCCTTGCTTACTGGGCTTATTGATGCAGGGAAAAGAGGAAGAGTTATGCCTCTCTGCCTGGCCAAGTACAGACTATCAGCCATTTTAGCAAGCTCTCTATAGTCCTTCATGGGTGCATTAGCGAGGGCTATGCAAACTTGATCAGGCATTTGCTGCATGACAAACTGTTTAAAAGCAAAAATAGGATAGTGAATTCCCTGGAGAGAACAGCATGTGGTCCATTAGCTCTGATGGCTTAGCATTGCCGAGGCTGGGCAAAGAGAGCAAATATTTGGCACACTCAGTGTCTGAAAGTCCAAAAGTGTGTAAAACATGGGTTTTCAGTGATCGGCATTAATCGCGTTCACGTGGGTGTTCTAGTAGACTCACCATTCTCACAGCCGTGGAGTTTCCGAGAGACGCTACCACATAGTAGAATTTGGGGTCATGGGTGGAGATTTCTTGAAGTGTGAATTGGCTTCTACAAACCAAGCAATGGCATTTTGCTCTCAAAACTCCAGCAGTTTCAAAGTGACTGCATTGGCTGACATGTTGAATAACTCTGGAATCATCCTAGAGCATCAGTGTTACCATTGTAGGTTTGCACAAATAACACAAAGTGAGACATTTAATGTTTTAGAAAAACCATAACACATTTTATTGAATTCCAAAACTTGAATGCAAAGCATGCTAAGAATTCCTATACTTCATCACATCGGACCGGCCTCTTAAAGTGAAACCCCAACTCAATGGCAGTGGCTGGGAATCCTGTAAATTTCCACAAATCACGTTACCCTACAATCTCAGTTAGAAAGTTAATTGGTCTTTCTAAATTGTCGTGTGATTAGTTTGTTTGTTATGTGCCCATGTCATTATGACATGGGCGGTCATAGTCTTTACCTGACCACAGTTGTTTTTCGTAAATTTTCCTGCAGAAGTGGTTTGCCATTGCCTTCTTCTGGGCAGTGTCTTTATAAAACGGGTGTCCCCGGCTATTGTCAATACTCTTCAGAGATTGTCTGCCTGTTGTCAGTGTCGCATAACCAGGACTTGCGATATTCACCAGCTGCTCATACGACCATCCACCACCTGCTCCCATGGCTTCACATGACCATGATCAGTGGAGGGAGGGGGTGGGTTGTGTGATTAGTGTTAAATAGGTGGGTTACTGGACAGTACACCTCATTGGGCTGGAAGGGCCTGTTCCACACTAAATAAGTAAATTAATTAATTAATAAGAACAGGCCCTTCACCCCACAATGTTGTGATGAACTACTTGAACTAACAACACATAATTCAACATCTTATGTTCGGCAGACATCATGGATTGAATCTCTTGCATTTAAATATCCAGTCTGCGGGTGAAACCTATGTCCTGAAGACTATATAAAGAAATAAAAAAAACTCTGAGGGATATGGGCAAAAATCAGCTGATGGAGCTAGCCTGGGTCGACGTTTTGGTCAGCAAGTATTCAATATTCAAGATTATTGGTCACGCGTGTATTGAAACATGCAGCACAGTGAAATGCATCGTTTGCGTAAAGAACCAGCACACCCGAGGCTGCAGTCAGGGCAGCTGCAAGTGTTGCTGCACAGTCTGGTGCTCATCCACAATGCTCAGCAGAGCAACACAGAATACACAAGCAGCAAACAATCAACAACAAAACCAAGCCTTGTTCTTCCCTCCCACCTGTAATCCTAGGGCAGCCCTTCAGCCTCCAGCTTCCAGCGTGAACTGCCTCAGGCCTACAGACTCTGGGCTTTGACCTCCATGGATGAGTTGAACTGCAGGGCCTGTTTCCATTCTCTATGGCTCTAAAAGAGAAAAATCTGAACATATAATCTAAGAGTTCTTGCCTATTGTTTGTGTTTAGTGATCTCATTCTACACAAATATATTAGGATGTGCTGCATCCTGTGTAATGGTAAATTTAGCACAGTTCAAACCAAAGAACTCAGGACATGTCCTTTATCAGTTTGTGACGAACCTGGATCTAAAAGCATATCTTGATGACAAACAATGCCTTCTGTCCACAAAACAATGGTGAGGTCTTAAATCCCACATCTTCCTCTTGGGGGAAATGCTCAGTTTAAAACAAAAAAAAATCCTCTTGGCCAATAGATCACATCATTTGGCAAGGGATTTCCATGGGAAAGGTTGTGGATTAGCTTTTTAATCCTACATCCTGACAAGGAAAATGGCTTCAGCCTTGCATGTCCAAGTTCAGGATGTGCTTGATTTTTTAAAATACTTGTGTGATTCACAACTGTTTTATGTCATAAAAATACTGAGGCCTTAGGAAATAAAACCCGTGGATATGCGCTGAAGATTGGGTGGTGGGACATTCGTGGAGGGGCGGGGGGTAGAATTGAAAGGGATTTTTTTTTTTTTTTTTTAAACACAGAGAGTAGTGGGTGACTGGAACGGCATGCCAGGGAAGTTTGTGGAAGTAGATGCTATAGTGATGTTTAAAAAACTTTAAATAGAATTTACATGGAATAGAGGATATGGATCATGTACGGGCAGCACTGATTTAAGCTTAATTTAGCAAGCAAACATCTGCAGATGCTGGAAATTCAAGCAACACACACAAAATGCTGGTGGAACACAGCAGGCCAGGCAGCATCTGTAGGGAGAAGCACTGTCAATGTTTCGGGCGGAGACCCTTGGTCAGAACTAACTGAAAGGAAAGATAGTAAGAGATTTGAAAGTAGGAGGGGGAGGGGGAAAATGCCAAATGATAAGAGAAGACCGGAGGGGATGGGGTGAAACTGAGAGCCAGGAAGATGATGGCAAAAGGGATACAGAGCTGGAGAAGGGAAAGGATCATGGGACGGGAGGCCTAGGGAGAAAGAAAGGGGGAAGGGAGCACCAGAGGGAGATGGAGAACAGGCAGAGTGATGGACAGAGAGAGAGAAAAAAAAGTGGGTGGCAAAAAAAAACTAAATATATCAGGGATTATGTTCAGCATAGATAGGATGAGCTGAAGGGCCTGTTCCTTATACAGTTCTGTTCTATGTCTAGGTTCTGTATGAAAGTGGATCTCCCCTGTCATTCAATATGATCATGGTAACTTGGTAGCATAGCGGTCAAGGAGAGATGGGGAGCATTATTAAAAGTTCAAGAAATTGATGTTCATGCCATCGGGTTGGAGGCTTCCCAGATGAATATAAGGTGTCGCAGGGAGATCTCGCTTTTACTAACATACAGAGCCCTGTAGCTCTTTCACCAATCAATTTCCCAGGTCTTTATTTTACCTCCACACCCACCCCCCCCCCCCCACCACCAATTCCTGATGAAGGATCTCAGACTGATATGTTGACCGTACTCTTTTCCATAGATGCTGCCCGACCTGCTGAGTTCCTCCAATATTTTGTGTGTGTTGCCTGCAGCATGGAGTTCCAGCATTTGCAGATTTTCTCTTGTAGGTGATAGGTGAGACCAGGTGAGGACAAAGGTGGGTGGGTGGGAGAGGGGATTGATCTGAGAAGCCTGGATTTGATAGGTGAGAGAGGTAGAGGGCTGAAGAAAAAGGAATCAATTTGGAGAGGATAGTGGACTATGGAATAAAGAGGAAGGGAATAGAGGGAAGTGATGAGCAAGTGAGGAGAAGAGGAGTGAGGAAAATGAGAATTAGAATGAGAAGAAGGGAAGGGGGATTAATTACAGGAAGTTAGACAAATTGACGATCATTCCATCAGTTTGGAGACCCACTAGACGAAATAAGATCATAAGACCATAAGTCACTGGAGGAAAAATTAGGCCATTTGGCCCATCGAGTCTGCTCTGCCACTCCAACATGGCTGATTTAATGTCCTCCTCAGTCCATTCTCTTGCTTTCACCCCATTACCTTTGACACCCTATCAGCCTCCACTTTAAATATACTCGATGAGTTGGTCTCCACCACCATCCATAGCAATGAGTTCCACAGGTTCATCACTCACTGGATAAAAATATTCCTCCTCATCTCTGTCCTGAGGCTATGCCCACTGGCCCTAGACTCCCCCACTATAGGAAGAATCTTCTCTACACTACATCTCTGTTTCAACCCTACAATAATTGAAAGATTTCAATGAGATCCTCCCTCATTCTTCTAAATTCCAGAGAATAAAAGGCTTAGAGCAGGGATTCTCAACCCTTTTTATGCATGGAGCAATACCATTAAGCAAGGGTTTCGTGGAGCCATCAAATACTCCTTATACGTTAACTGCTTCATTCCCAAAATCATTCTCATAAACTTCCTCTGGATCCTTTCCAATGCCAGTACATCTTTTCTTATATAAGGAAGCCAAATCAGCTCACAATACTCAAGTGTGGTCTGACCAGTATCTTATAAAGCCCCAGCATTTGCGCTAGGCCTGTAAAAAATATTCAGCCCCCCTCCCCCCAGATGTTTTCATGTTTTATTATTTTACAGCTTTGGATCACAGTGGATTTAATCTGGCTTTTTTTGACACTGACCAACAGAAAATGATCCTTTGCTGTCAAAGTGAAAACAGATCTCTACAAAGTGATCTAAATTAATACTTGGGTGCCAACATCTATAAGTCAGGATTGAAGAAGTGTCCTGGGTAGCGGTTGGAGAAATGTCTCTATCAAAGGAGGTGCAAGCAACTCCTTCTCTCCACTATCCTGCATGTCACTCTTGAGGGGGGATCTTATTGAAACGTATAAAATTCTAAAGGGATTGGACAGGCTAGATGCAGGAAGATTGTTTCTGATGTTGGGGAAGTCCAGAACGAGGGGTCACAGTTTAAGGATAAAGGGGAAGCCTTTTAGGACCGAGATGAGGAAAAACTTCTTCACACAGAGAGTGGTGAATCTGTGGAATTCTCTGCCACAGGAAACAGTTGAGGCCGGTTGATTGGCTATATTTAAGAGGAAGTTAGATATGGCCCTTGTGCCTAAAGGGATCAAGGGGTACGGAGAGAAAGCAGGTACAGGGTTCTGAGTTGGATGATCAGCCATGATCATACTGAATGGTGGTGCAGGCTCAAAGGGCCGAATGGCCTACTCCTGCACCTATTTTCTATCTTTCTATGTTTCTATTTCCATGACAGAACTGGTGAAGCATGATGATGTTTTACCAGGTAGTTTTGAATTCATACAATGCTACGGCACAGAAACAGGACCTTTGGCCTATCTGGTCCATGCTGAACCATTAATCTGCCTATTGCCATCGACATACACCCACCCCATAGCCCTCCACATCCCCACCATCTCTGTTCTTATCCAATCTTCTCTTGAACGTTGAAATTGAAATTGCATCCACCTCTTCAGCTGGTAGTTGTTCCACACTCTTACTTTACTCTGAGTGAAGAAGTTTCCCTTCGTGTTCCCCTTAAATTGTTCACCTTTCACCCTTAACCCCTGACCCCTGGTTGTAAACTCACCTAACCTCAGTGGAAAAAGCTTGCTTGCATTAACCCTATCTATACCCCTCATAATTTTATATACCTCTATTAAGTCTCTCCTCAACCTTCCACAACCTAGGGAATAAAGTTCTTAGAAAATTCCTTACAAAATTAACAAAATTTCTAGATAAATTAATAGTTACACAATAGCACCTCCTTAAATAAATAGAATGTTTTTTCTCCCCTCAAGTAGGTATACACTTGCCTTTTAAAAGTTAGTAAGGTCCCTGTAAGGCACTCCCTCTCCACTATCCTGCATGTCACTCCCATACCCTCTCCCGTTCTGACCGCCACCTCCTCTCTCACACTCACCTCTCCCATTCCCACCTCCACCTCCCTCACCCTTTCCCATTTCTGTGGTGGTGGCTGTTCCTGATGATAGATACTGCTTTCTTGCAACAATGCTCCATCTTGAACATCTTGGGGAAAGATACTTTTAAGATGGTCTGAAGTTTCAGTTTTAATAGCCCTACTGCACTTCTCGACAGAAGCTTTTGGGAAAGGCAGTTTGCAGAGGGGTAATGTCTGCAATGATGTTTCCTCCTGTGAATTTGTCATGGACACAGATAAGTCTTGCGGTGATGGTAGACTGCAGCCAATGGCACTTTTCTGCTGACCTGAGGTTCACTGGGGTTTTTTTATATTGTGAGAGGATGCTGTGGCAAACGAGAGAGTAATCGCTGATGTAAGGATGCTCGCTATGATGCCAGGGTAGAATTGAACAAGTATGTTCTGGCAAAGATGGAATTTTACCATAAGAACAAAGGCAAGTTTGGCATTGAGCCAATAGAGTGATGGCTTTTTTCCCAAACTTATTTATCGCAGTGACACTTCATATGTAATGAGAAAGTGATACAAAAACAAGCTTGCAAAAACTGCATGCTTTTTAATGCCAGGATTAACTTTGTAAACGAGTTGATTCACAAATTAGTCACGTCAAATAGTCTGCATATCTGATTGAACATTTTCTACTGTGGGAATGAAATGAGGCATCAGATTAAGTACAAACACACAAAATGCTGGAGGAACTCAGCAGAACAGGCATCATCTATGGAAAGGAATGCAGTGTCGATGTTTTGGGCTGAGAACTTTCATCAGTCCTGATGAAAGCTGATTGTTTATTCCCCTCCATAGATGCTGCCTGATCTGCTGAGTTCCTCTAAGAATTCCAGCATCTGCAGAATCTCTTGTGTTCTGATATGTACATACAGTATACACTCAGTGGACACGTTATTAGACACCTTCTGTATTTAATAAGGTGGCCACTTAGTGCACGTCCATGCTTTTCTGCTGCTGTAGATTCAAGAGATTCAAGGTTCAAAAACTTTGTCATTCCAACCATACATCAGGTCTGCAAGGCAGAATGAAACGTTTCCCAGGGGCAAGTGCAATCATAACATAACAAATGCAACAATAAATAGTAAACACAACAATAAATAGTAAAACACAACAATAAATAGTAAAACACAACAATAAATAGTAAAACACAACAGCCACGTGTTGGTTAAAATCAAGTTATAAGTGTCTAGGGCAAGTTAAAAGTGTCCAAAGCGGAGTCAGGTAGAGCAGCTATTTAGCAGTCTGACTGCCTGTGGGAGGAAGCTGTTTAGTATCCTTGTGGTTTTTGTTTCAACTTCAAGGTTTAATGTGTTGTGCATTCAGAGATGCTCTTCTGCACACCACTGTTATAATGCGTGGTTATCTGAGTTATTGTCATCTTGAATCTGTCTGGCCAGTTTCCTCTGATCCCTCTCATTGACAAAGCATTTTTGCACACAGATCTATTGCTCACTGGATGTTTTTTGTTTTTCGCACTAGTTTCAGTAAACCCTAAAGACTGCCATCTGTGAAAATCCCAGGAGATCAGCAGTTTCTGAGATACTCAAACCACCCCATCTGGCACTAACAATCATTGCACAGTCAAAGTCACCTAGATCACATTTCTACCCCATTCTGATGTTTGGTCTGAACAACAACTGAGCCTCTTGACCATGTCTGCATGCTTTCATGCATTGAGTTACTGCTATGTGATTAGTTGATTAGATATTTGCATTAACGAGCAGATGTACGGGTATACCTAATAAAGTGTCCACTGAGTGTGTTTCTATGGAGTGTGTGTGTATTGGATATTAATTCTCAGAGATCACAGCGTTATTCCATATAATAGAAATTATAGACAGTAGAGAAGGGTGAATAGAAGTGAAGGGAAAATAAAACTTCACTTTGCCAGTGAAGGTTCAATTTTGAGTGTTTGCTTTATATGCTGATGCCTCCACTTGTTCATGAGAGAAGCAGAAGAGGGTAAGGAGGTTGTCATAAACAGATTGCTTTGCAGCTTCTTTCTGATGTCTCCTTTCAACAGGAGACCCCAGAGCATCTCAAAGCGGCTAGCATTTCGAATGAAGATAGCAAAAGCCAGCCTGTTTAATTGAAACTGAGGGAGGAGCAGGACAGAGAGAGGGAGAGAGATCAAGAGTACAGGGGAGAGAGAGAGGAGAAGAGTGGAGGGGAAGCAAGAGAGAGAGAGAGTGGAGGGGCAAAAGAGTGTGAGAAAGAGAGGTAAGGAAAGAGAGACTAATACAGAAAGAGAGAGCGATAAAAAGAAAGAGAATTAAATATTTGGAGTAAATCTTGCTGCAGTTTTTGTTTTATTCTTGAACTTAAAAAAACGTGCAGGCATAGTTGACACAGATGGTAGTAATAAGCATGCCAAGCCATGACAGCCAATTACTCAGGCAGTTTAATGTAGGACTTGATAGAGATGTATAAGATTATAAGAACATAGCATATAGAGGGGCCTGCACAGTACAGGCCTCTCAGTCCACAAAAATCAAGTTGGTATGGACTGGATGGGCCAGAGGGTCTGTTTCCTTGCAGTAGTGCTACGACACCAATATTTTTACATTTAATTCATTTTTAAATAGTTTCACTTCTGCAGTTTGCCCTTCCTATGTAGAGATCATGCTTATGGCTTGTAGCTAATGTAGGGAGTGTACACTCAATGAGAAACTGATGGAATCAGGGACTACACTAACTTTTAAAAGGCAAGAGTATACCTACTTGGGGGATAAAACATTCTATTTAATTAAGGAGGTGCTATTGTGTAACTATTAATTTATCTAGAAATTTTGTAATTTTGTTAATTTTGTAAGGAATTTTCTAAGAACTTTATTCCCTAGGTTGTGGAAGGTTGAGGAGAGATTTAATAGAGGTATACAAAATTATGAGGGGTATAGACAGGGTTAATGCAAGCAAGCTTTTTCCACTGAGGTTAGGTGAGGTTACAACCAGAGATCAGGGATTAAGGGTGAAAGGTGAACAATTTAAGGGGAACATGAAGGGAAACTTCTTCACTCAAAGTAAAGTAAGAGTGTAGAACAACTGCCAGCTGAAGAGGTGGATGCAATTTCAATTTCAACGTTCAAGAGAAGTTTGGATAAGTACGGAGATGGTGGGGATGTGGAGGGCCATAGGGTGGGTGTATGTCGATGGCAATAGGCAGATTAATGGTTCAGCGTGGACCAGATAGGCCAAAGGTCCTGTTTCTGTGCCATAGCATTGTATGAATTCAAAACTACCTGGCAAAACATCATCATGCTTCACCAGTTCTGTCATGGAAATAGAAACATAGAAAGATAGATAATAGGTGCAGGAGTAGGCCATTCGGCCCTTCGAGCCTGCACCGCCATTCAGAATGATCATGGCTGATCATCCAACTCAGAACCATGTACCTGCTTTCTCTCTGTACCCCCTGATCCCTTTAGCCACAAGGGCCATATCTAACTTCCTCTTAAATATAGCCAATGAACCGGCCTCAACTGTTTCATGTGGCAGAGAATTCCACAGATTCACCGCTCTCTGTGTGAAGAAGTTTTTCCTCATCTCGGTCCTAAAAGGCTTCCCCTTTATTCTTAAACTGTGACCCCTTGTTCTGGACTTACCCAACATCGGAAACAATCTTCCTGCATCTAGCCTGTCCAATCCCTTTAGAATTTTATATGTTTCAATAAGATCCCCCCTCAATCTTCTAAATTCCAGCGAGTATAAGCCTAGTCGATCCAGTCTTTCTTCATATGAAAGTCCTGCCATCCCAGGAATCAATCTGGTGAACCTTCTCTGTACTCCCTCTATGGCAAGAATGTCTTTCCTCAGGTTAGGGGACCAAAACTGCACACAATATTCTAGGTGCAGTCTCACCAAGGCCTTGTACAACTGCAGTAGAACCTCCCTGCTCCTGTACTCAAATCTTTTTGCTATGAATGCCAACATACCATTTGTCTTTTTCACTGCCTGCTGTACCTGCATGCCCACCTTCAATGACTGGTGTACAATGACACCCAGGTCTCATTGCATCTCCCCTTTACTTAATCGGCCACTGTTCAGATAATAATCTGTTTTCCTGTTCTTGCAACCAAAGTGGATAACCTCACATTTATCTACATTAAATTGCATCTGCCATGAATTTGCCCACTCACCTAACCTATCCAAGTCACCTTGCATCCTCTTAGCATCCTCCTCACAGCTAACACTGCCACCCAGCTGCGTGCCATCCACAAACTTGGAGATGCTGCATTTAATTCCCTCGTCTAAATCATTAATATATATTGTAAACAACTGGGGTCCCAGCACTGAGCCTTGCAGTACCCCACTAGTCACTGCCTGCCATTCTGAAAAGGTCCTGTTTACTCCCACTCTTTGCTTCCTGTCTGCCAACCAATTCTCTGTCCACATCAATACCATACGCCCAAAACCATGTACTTTAAGTTTGCACACTAATCTCCTGTGTGGGACCTTGTCAAAAGCCTTTTGAAAATCTAAATATACCACATCCACTGGCTCTCCCCTATCCACTCTATTAGTTACATCTTCAAAAAATTCTATAAGATTCGTCAGACATGATTTTCCTTTCACAAATCCATGCTGACTTTGTCCGATGATTTCACCTCTTTCCAAATGAGCTGTTATCACATCTTTGATAACCAACTCTAGCATTTTCCCCACTACCGATGTCAGACTAACCGGTCTATAATTCCCTGCTTTCTCTCTCCCTCCTTTTTTAAAAAGTGGGGTTACATTAGCCACCTTCCAATCCTCAGGAACTAACCCAGAATCTAAGGAGTTTTGAAAAATTATCACTATGCATCCACTATTTCTTGGGCTACTTCCTTAAGCATTCTGGGATGCAGACCATCTGGCCCTAGGGATTTATCTGCCTTTAATCCCTTCAATTTACCTAACACCACTTCCCTACTAACATGTATTTCCCTCAGTTCCTCCATCTTACTAGACCCTCAGTCCCTTACTATTTCCGGAAGATTATTTATGTCCTCCTTAGTGGACAGAACCAAAGTTGTTATTCAATTGGTCTGCCATTTCTTTGTTCCCTATGATCAATTCACCTGTTTCTGACTGTAAACGACCTACATTTGTCTTGACAAATCTTTTTCTTTTTACATATCTATAAAAGCTTTTACAGTCAGTTTTTATGTTCCCTGCCAGCTTTCTCTCAATCTTTTTTCCCTTTCCTAATTAAGCCCTTTGTCCTCCTCTGCTGGCCTCTGAATTTCTCCCAGTCCTCAGGTGTGCCGCTTTTTTTTTGCTAATTTATATGTTTCTTCTTTAGACTTGATACTATCCCTAATTTCCCTTGTCAGCCATGGGTGCACTACCTTCCCTGGTTTATTCTTTTGCCAAACTGGGATGAACAATTGTTGTAGTTCATCCATGCAATCTTTAAATGCTTGCCATTGCATATCCACCGTCAACCCTTTAAGTATCATTTGCCAGTTTATTTTAGCTAATTCATGTCTCATACCTTCAAAGTTACCCTTCTTTAAGTTCAGAACCTTTGTTTCTGAATTAACTATGTCACTCTCCATCTTAATGAAGAATTCCACCATATTATGGTCACTCTTATCCAAGGGGCCTCGCATGACAAGATTGCTAACTAACCCTTCCTCATTGCTCAATACCCAATCTAGAATGGTTCCTCGACATGTTGGTTCAGAAAACCATCCCGCATACATTCCAAGAAATCCTCTTCCTCAGCACCCTTACCAATTTGATTCACCCAATCTATATGTAGATTGAAGTCACCCATTACAACTACTGTTCCTTTATTGCACGTATTTCTAATTTCCTGTTTAATGCCATCCCCAACCTCACTACTACTGTTAGGTGGCCTGTACACAACTCCCACCAGCATTTTCTGCCCCTTAGTGTTATGCAGCTCTACCCATATCGATTCCACATCCTCCAGGCTAATGTCCTTCATTTCTATTGCGTTAATCTCCTCTCTAACCAGCAATGCTACCCCACCTCATTTTCTTTCCTGTCTATCCCTCCTGAATATTGAATATCCCTGGATGTTGAGCTCCCATCCTTGGTCACCCTGGAGCTATGTCTCTGTGATCCCAACTATATCATATTCATTAATAACTATCTGCACATTCAATTCATCCACCTTGTTACAAATGCTCCTGGCATTGACACACAAAGCCTTCAGGCTTGTTTTTACAACACTCTTAGCCCTTATACAATTATGTTGAAAAGTGACTCTTTTTGCTTTTTGCCCTGGATTTGCCTGCTTGCCACTTTTACTTTTCACCTTACTACTTTTTGCTTCTACCCTCATTTTACACCCCTCTGTCTCTCTGCACTTGTTCCCAGCCCCCTGCCACATTAGTTTAAAGCCTCCTGAACAGCAGTAGCAAACGCTTCCCCTGGGATATTGGTCCCAGTCCAGCCCAGGTGCAGACCGTCCTGTTTATACCAGTCCCACCTCCCCCAGGACTGGTTCCAATGCCCCAGAAATTTGAATCCCTCCCCCTTGCACCATTTTTCAAGCCTCAATTTCATCTGAAATATCCTCCTATTTCTACTCTGACTAGCATGTGGCACCATTAGTAATCCAGAGATTATTACCTTTGTGGTCTTACTTTTTAGTTTATCTCCTAACTCCCTAAATTCACCTTGTAGGACCTCATCCCATTTTTTACCTATATCGTTGGTACCTATGTGCACCACGTCCACTGGCTGTTCACCCTTCCATTCCAGAATGTCCTGCAGCCACTCAGAGACATCCTTGACCCTTGCACCAGGGAGGCAACATACCATCCTGGAGTCTCATTTGCGGCCATAGAAATGCCTATCTATTCCCCTTACAATCAAATCCCCTATCACTATAGCTCTCCCACTCCTTTTCCTTCCCTCCTATGCCACAGAGCCACCCATGGTGCAATGAACTCGGCTGCTGCTGCCTTCCCCTGATGAGACATCTCCCCCAACAGTATACCTGTTTAGGAGGGAGATGACCTCAGGGGACTCCTGAACTACCTGCCTATTGCTACGCTGTTTAGTGGCCACCCCTTTCCCTTTCTGCCTGTGTAGCCTTTACCTGCGGTGTGGCCAACTCACTGAACGTGCTATTCACGACTTTCTCTGCATCGTGGATGCTCCAGTATGAATCCAATTGCAGCTCCAGACGCTCAATGCAGTCTGCCAGAAGCTGCAGTTGAATACACTTCCTGCACACATAGTCGTCAGGGACACTGGAAATATCCCTGATTTCCCACATGCTGCAGGATGAACAAACCACAGGGCCGATCTCAGCTGCCATTACCCACCCAATACCTGCCTCAACTTTTGAAACTTTCTCCTTTGAAAGGAACTTACCTGGCCTTACCTCACTTGTAGTGAAGCTCATCCTCAGCCACTTCTCGTCAAAGCCTCTCGAATCAAAGCCTCAAATCTCCACTCTTTCACTGGCCCACTCTCCACAGGCCGCTCTGCTTGAGGTAACCCTCTATTTATTTGTTTGAGCTTTTCAAACTGCTTGGTCACCTGACCTTGATTGCCCAATCAGCTGCTTTCTGCTGAGTCTGAGCTATTCAAACCTTGATTGACTTGATTGCACAGTCCAAATGCCAAAACTGCCAGAATCTCTCAGGTCAAAGCCTCAAATCTTCACTCCTTCACTGGCCCGCTCACTTACTGACCGCTTTCCACAGGCCGCTCCACTTGAGGTAACCCTCTATTTATTTGTTTGAGCTTTTCAAACTGCTTGGTCACCTGACCTCAATTGCCCAATCAGCTGTTTACTGCTGAGTCTGAGCTATTCAAATCTTGATTGTCTAATCAACAGCTTTCTGCTGAGCTATTCAAATCTTGATTGACTTGATTGCACAGTCCAACTGCCAAAACTGCCAGAATCTCTTGAGTCAAAGCCTCAAATCTCCACTCCTTCACTGGCCCACTCACTCACTTGTTGGCTATTTCTTGATTATTTATTGTTATTATTATTACTACTATTATTATTTTGCTTCTTTGTATTTACTGTGAATGTCTGCATTAAAATGAATCTCAGGTTGTAAATGGTGACCTATAATTTGAAATTTAAGTTGCAGTGCTAGAAATTTGTGTTACTTCCTGATGTTTTTTGTGCTGTCTGTGTGGAGTTTGCATGTTCTTCCTATGAGCACATGGGTTTCCTCACACATAGGTGGAATAATGAGATAATTCATCAGAGTAAATTGCCACTAGTGTGCACTTGTGGAACCTGGACAGGCAAGTACAATGAAATTAGTGTAAATAGGTGCAGATAGAATGTCGTGTTTATAGACAATAGAACATTACAGCATAATTCAGGCCCTTCAGTCCATGATAGTGTACTGTTAACCTCTCTGAGATCAATTCTAACCCTTCCCTCCTCCATAGCCCTCCATTATGCTATCAACCAAGTGCCTATCTAACAGCTTTTGTAGCATACCCGATAAATCTGCCTCTACTACCATTCCCGTGAGGAGGTTTTTCAGGCACCTACTACTCATTCTTTAAAAAGCGTATCCCTGACATTCCCTCTATACTTTCTTTTCCAATCACCTTAATATTCTGCCCCTCTGCTATTAGTCATTTCCACACTGATAAAAAGTCTTTAGCTCAGCTGCAGCTGAGGTGCCGGAGAATTGGAGGATAGCTAATATTGTTCCGTTGCTTAAGAAAAGCTCTAAAAATAAGTCAAGAAATTATAGGCCAGTGAGTCTAACATCATTAGTGGGAAAGGTATTCTAAGGGACAGGATATACAACTATTTGGATAGACAGGGACTTATATGGGATAGTCAACTTTGCTTTGCGTGTGGTAAGTTGTAGACTTTTTCAAGGAAGTTACCAGGAAAGTTGATGAAGGTAGGACAGTGGATGCTTTTCACATGGACTTTAGCAAGGCCTTTGACAAAGTCCCACATGAGAGGTTGCTCAAGAAATTTCAGTCGCTTGGCATTCATGATGAAGTAGTAAACTGGATTAGACATTGCCTTCACAGAAGAAGACAGAGAGTGGTAGTAGATGGTTGCCTCACTAACTGGAGGTCTGTGACTAGTGGAATGCCACAGGGATTGGTGCTAGATCCATTGTTGTTTGTCAGCTACATCAATGATCTGGATGATAAAGTGAAAACCAGCTTAACAAATTTGCGGATGACACCAAGAGTAGGGGTGTAGTGGACAGTGCGGAAGACTATCAAGGCTTGCAGTAGAATCTGGAGAAGCTGGAAAAATAGATGGAATTTAATGCAGCCAAGTGTGAGGTATTCTACTTTGGGAAGACCAACCAGGGTAGGTCTTACATGGTGGGTAGTAAACTACAAAGGAGTGTGCTAGAGCAGAGAGATCTGGAAATACAGATGTATAGTTCCTTTAATGTGGTGCCACAGGTAGAGAGTCATAAAAATGCTTTTGACATGATGACCTTCTGAATCAACGTGTTGAGTACAGGAGTTGGGATAATATGCTGAAGTTGTATAAGACATTAGTGAGGTCTAATTTTAAATATTGTGTGCAGTTTTGGACACCCTCCTACTGGAAAGGTGTAAGTAAGGTTGAAAGGGCGCAGAGAAAATTTTAAAAGGATGTTGTTGGAACTTAAGAACCTGAATTTTAGGGAAAAATTGAACAGGTTAGGATTTTTTTTCCCTATAACATAAAAGATTGAGTGTAGATTTGATAAAGGCATACAAAACCATGTAGAGTATAGACAGGGTAAATGCAAGCAGGTTTTTTCCACTGAGGTTGGGTGGGAGGGTGAGAGATGAAGTGTTTAAGGGTATCATGAGGGGGAGCTTCTTCAGTCAGAGGGTGGTGAGAGTGTGGAATGAGTTGCCAGAACAAATGGTGGATGTGGGGTCAATATGAAAATTTAAGAGAAATGTTGTTAAGTACATGGATATGAGGGGTACGGAGGGCTGCGATCTGGGTGCAGGTCGATGGAACTATGCAGGACTGGATTCAGCATGCACCAGATAAGCCGAGGGTCTGTTTCTGTGCTGTAGTGTCCTATGATTCTGAGACTTGATGACTCTATCTACTTGACCTATGTTTCTATTATCTTGTCCACCTTGAGCTGTGTAACCTGAATAGAGATGATGAGGATTAAAATATGATTAGTGTAAATAGGCTTTTGGTAGTAAATATAGACTGCAGGACCTGTTTCTTGACTTTTGGGAAAAGGCAGAGATATGATTTGCTATTGTTTCCTTGTTTAAGTCACATTCCAAATATGTGTTGTCAAATGATTCTCAATAGAAAACATCAGAGATGAACCAGGTTGGTCTTTAGCTTGAATCTGTAGATTGCAATTGAAGCAGTTTCTTGGGGCAAGATGCCATGGACCCAGTCAGGAAATAGACCATTTTGGATCTGATCATGTTTAAAGTTCTTGTGTTTTTGCCTACTCCACCACCCAGAAACCACAGTTATTTCAGATATTTATCACCTATTGTTTCTAACAACTGCTTCCAATTAAGGTTTATGGCAAGGTGTTCATATTCTGCCAGACTGACTTATTGTAAAACTGCAAATGGTCGTTTGTTGTCTTCAGACAGAGGGTGGTGAATCTGTGGAATTCATTGCCACAGACCGCGGTGGAGCCCAAGTTATTAGGTATGTTTAAAGAGAGGGTGACAGGTTCTTGAGTAATAAGTGTGTCAAAGGTTACAGGGAGAAGGCAGGAGAATAGGATTGAGAGGAATAATAAATCTGCCATGATGGAATGGCGGAGCAGACTCAAAAGTCCGGATAGTCTAATTTTGCACCTATGTCTTATGGTCTCAGTCACTTAAGCTTTTCCTGATTTGCCATTGTCAAGAGAGAAGATCAGGGCTTAGACAGATGAGGGCTATCAATCGAGTAAATGCAAGCAGGCTTTTGCCATTGAGGGGTGAGATGAGAATGAGAGGTAATGGGTTAAGGCTGAAAAGTAAAATGGTTAAAGGACGCAAGGGGAGGAACTTATTCACTCAGAGGATGGTGAGAGTGTGAGCTTCCAGCAGATGTACTGGATATAGGTTTGATTTCAATATTTAAGAGAAATTTGGAGAGGTACCTGGATGGGAGCAGCGTGGAGGTCTATGGTCTGGGTCCAAGTTATAGCACCAGGCTCATTGATAATTTGGCAAGGAATGTGCTGTAATGTTCTATAACAATACAACACCACTCATGGTAGGATGGGTGCATTGGTAGAAAACTATTTGTTATTTTCAAAGAAATGATCAAGGGACTTGGTTCATCCTCCTCCATAGACACTGCCTGACCTGCTGAGTTCTTCTGGCATTGTGTGTGTTGCTCCAGATTTCCAGCATCTGCAGTATCTCTTGTGTATCAGTGTCATGATTTTCCTAAACATTGACAAAATGTATTGTTTTGTTTGCATTTTGTGAGTCTTAGTTATGTTAACCAGATTCAGATTCAAACTTATTTGTCACATGTACTGTTCATGGAAAAAATATGTACAAAGTACATCATGTGCATTAACAACGAACACCCTGGAGGATGTGCTGGGGGCAGCCTGCAAGTGTGGCCACGCATTCCAGCACCAACATTGCTCAGCAGAACAACACAGACCACAACGCAACGGGACACAATGAGAAGCAAAATAACTTACTGGGGCTGTTTAAAAGAAGTTTGTATGTTCTCCCCGTGACTGAATAGGTTTCCTCTGAGTCCTCCAGTTTCCTCTCACCATCCAAAGACCTGCTGCTTGGTAGGTTAATTGGTCATTGTAAATTGCCCCATGATTAGGCTAGGGTTAAATTGGGAGTTACTGAAAGGACGGAATGGCCTAGTCTGTACTGTATCTGTATCTCAATAAGTAAAAATAAAAAAAACCTCTTTCGTCCCTCCCATGCACTCACATATATGGACAGTAGTCTCCAGGTTCCAGCTCCGGCCATTGGATGTCAGGCATTGACCTTTGGCCTTTGACCTTCAGTAGCGTCTACCAGACTTGCAGATGACAGGACCCCAAATTCCAAACTTGAACTCCAACAGGGTCTGTCTTACAAAATTCAATACTTTTATTCCATATCTCAAATATTTTGCGAGGGATTTGTGATTTCCGTGAGTGTGAATTACCATTATTCTAAATGCTGTAACATGGACGTACACTATATGAGTTCCATTTTTGAGTTTCAACTTGAGATGGGGATTACTGTGAAGGTTTTTTTTATGTGGTGTCTGGCACAAGAATCAGAGCTGTAGTCTTTGAATCACAAGTAGGAACAGATTCATAGAGTGAAAATGTGAAAAGGAAGTTTCATAGAGCAGCCTACAGAGAGGAGGTAGAAGAGGTTGAGGCCTGGTGTCAGGAAAATAACCTCATTTTCAATGTCAACAAGACAAAAGAGATGGTTATCGATGTCAGGAGAACTTGCACCACTCATACCCCTCTTTACATTGGTGGCACAGCAGTGGAAACTGAGAACAGTTTCAAACTCCTGGGAATGCACATCTCACACAATCTCTCATGGTCCCAGAACACAGTCTACAAAAAGAAGAAAGCTCACCATCACCTCTACTTTCTGAGAGGGCTGAAGAGAGCTGGCCTATGCAAATCAATACTCATGAATATCTACAGATGCACAGTAGAGAGCAACCTAACATGTTGCATCACTGCTTGGTATGAAAAATGTTCTTCAGCATGCAGGAAGGCTCAACAACAAGTGGTCAGACCTTCCCAACACATCATTGGTGCCAGCCTACTCACCATCAAGGACATATATACAGAAAGGGGCCGGAAAACGGCCGGCAATATGATGAGGGATCACATCCACCCTGCTCATGGACTGTTTGTCCCACTCCCATCAGAGAAGAGGCTACTTAGCGTCCAGACTCAACAGTTACTTTCCTCAAGCAGTAAGGCTGATCAACAACTACCCCCATTAAGCCACCTCTCCACAACCCCAACCACCCCTTTTTTAAAACTTCCGGTTGGAGTCAACTTACGTACAGACACACAGACGTCCCTGTACCTAGTGTCACTTAATGTACATATATATATATGTGTGTGTGTGTGTGTGTGTGTGTGTAAGCTGTCCTATATATTTATATTTATTGTGTTTTTTTACTATTGTTTTCTTTAACTTTGTATGTTTTTTATATTCTGCATTGGATCAAGAGTAACTATTATTATTATTATTATTATTATAAGCAAGTTTATTTTCAAAGTATAATCCTGAGATTCATTTTCTTGTGTGCATACTCAATAAAACCATAAAAGAATAATGACCATAACAGAATCAATGAAAGATCCTCCTGACTTCAGCATTGAACCAGTGTGCAAAAGAACAAATTGCAAATACACAAAGAAAGAAGTAATAATAATAAATAATTAAGCAATAAATATCAAGAACATGAGATGAAGAGTCCTTGAAAGTGTGTCCATAGGTTGTGGGAACATTTCAGTCATGGGGCTAGTGAGATTGAATGAAGCTATCTTCTTTGGTTCAAGAGCCTGATGGCGGAGTGTACCTGGAGGTGTGAGTCCTGAGGCTCCTGTACCTTCTTCCTGATGGCAGCAGTAAGAACAGAGCATAACCTGGGTGCTAAGGATCCCTGATGATGGATTCTGCTTTCCTGCAACAACACTTCATCTAGATGTGTTCAAAGGCAAGGAGGGCTTTACTCATGATGGACTGGGCTGTATCGACTACTATTTGGAGAATTTTCCATTCAAGGTCATTGGTGTTTCGATACCAGGCTGTGATGTAGCCAGTCAATATACTCTCTACTATGCATCTATAGAAGTTGGTCAAAGTTTTAGATGTCAAGCCGAATCTTTAAAACTCCTAAGAAAGTACTTGCTGCTGTACACTGCTGTACTTCCTTTGCAATTGCACTTAAACACTGGATCCAGGACAGACCTTCCAAAAATAATAACACTGAGAAATTTAAAGGTACAGTCCACCATATTCATTGATGAGGACTGGCTCATGCACTTCTGATTTCCTCCTCCTGAAGTCTATAATTAGCTCCTTGGTCTTGCTAACATTGTATAAGAGGATATTGTTGTGGCACCACTCAGGCAGATTATCAATTCTCCTCTGATTCATTACCACCTTTGATTTGGCCTGTGACAGTGGTGTCATCAGCAAATTTGTACATAGCATTGGAGCTGTGCTTAGCTACATTTTCATTAGCATTGGAGGCTAAGCACACAGTCCTGTTGTGCACCAATGATGGAGATCATGGAGGAGATGTTGTTGCCAATTGGAACTGGCTAGGGTTTGCATATGAGGAAATTGAGGATCCAAGTGTATAAGGAGGTGTTGAGGCCAAGACCTTGAAGCTTATTGATTTTTTTTGAGTTTTACAGTTGTGTACTGGAAATGACTTTAAACAATCTTGAATTGAATTAAGTTCGTAGAGTCATTCAGCACAAGAGGTTTACCTTAGTTAGTCCACGTTTGCCAGTGTTTGGTCCAAATAGAGGTGTGGTCTCACCAAAGGTTGTTGTAGGACGTGTCTAGTTTAGTGTTCCTTCCTCCTTTGCAGTAAAGGCCAGCATTTCATTTGCCTTTCAGATTGCTTGTTATATCTGATTGCTAGCGAACTGTGTGGTCAGAGCTAATTTGCTGTAAAGTATTCCACTCTTTGGCCAAACAGCTTCATATGACGTAATTCAAGCCATGCTATGAAGGTTTAGCGCTGTCAGTTTGGGATCAGATCTTTGAATCTCTCTGAAAGCAAATTGAAGCTTCTCATGAATCGGCAATTATCACAATATGTACTCATTAACTAATGAAATGTTTACTTTATTAGGTACAAGTTCAAAGCAATTGGAGAGAGTGGCTATCTCATGATCTGAATTAGTTTTTACACAGTGTTCTGAGACCACCATTTCAGGGACAAGACACATTATATAAAGGACTTGGAGGCACAGAAGTGTTCTTGTTTGCATAGTGGGAAAGGAAACACAATTCAACCACAAAGAACAAAGTAAAATCATCAGAAGAGAATCCGCAGCGCTGGAAGTCCAAGCAACACATACAAAATGCTGGGGGATCTCAGCAGGTCAGGCAGCACCTGAAATGAATAAACAGTCATTGATTCAGGCTGACACCCTCCTGCAGGACAGGAAAGGGAGAGCGAAGAAACTAGAAAAAGAAGGTGGGGAGGGGAGGGAATTCAGGACAAGCTAGAAGGTGATAGATGAAGCCAGATGGGTGGGGGAGTGGGGATGAAGTAAGAAGCTGGGAGCTGATAGGTGGAAATGGTAAAGGGCTGCAGAAGAAATCTGATGAGGGAGAGAGGGCCATGAGAGAAAGGCAAGGTGGAGAGGCACCAGTAGGAGGTGATAAGCAGGTGAGGAGAGGAGAAGAGATAAGATGGGGATCAGAGTGGGAAATTGAAGAAGAGGGAAGAGGAGGGGGAAAATTACCAGAAGTTTGCAAAATCAATGTTGAAAGTCTATTGTTGTGCAAAATGATCAAAATGATCATAGTTTTGCTATGTATATTGAGGTAGTGAATAGGGCCGTTCAGGTCAATTTAAGAACAGATTGGTTGAAGGGAATTAACCAGGTGATGTGGGATATAAGGCTTCTGTACCTCCTGCCCAGTGGTAGCTGAGATGGCATGGTCTGCATGTTGGTGATCTTTGATGATGAATGTTGCCTTCTCGAGGCAGCGCCTCCTCTGGATATTATCAATGGTGGGGAACAATTTGCCCATAATGTACTGGGCTGAGTCCACCAGACCAAAAGCCTGCGTCGTGATGTATAACTCTGTGATTCGTGCAAACACTACACATACATCACCTGATATCGTGATCACATCTTCTCCCTTGAGTTGTGTGGCATCACGATTAAATGCTGCCTCCACTCATTAAGTTCAAGTTCATTGTCATCTGACTGTGTGTATATATATATATATATAGAACATAGAACAATACAGCACAGTACAGGCCATTCAGCCCACAATGTTGTGCTGACCCTTAAACCCAGCCTCTCATATAACCCTCCACCTTAAATATGCATACAATCAAATGAAACAATGTTCCTCGGGACCACAGTGCACCCACAATACATATATCACACACAGACAGCACTTAAACCAGAATATTATAGTATAAATAAGTTAATAAAAGATAATTCAAATTACATAGTAAAGTGCATCATAGGTAAACGGTAAACAATTAACAGTAAACAGCTCAGTGTCCCAGGGGATTCATTAGTCTGACAGTGTGAGGGAAGAAGCTGTTACCCTGTTTGGAAGTCCCAGTCCTGATGCTCCTGTACCACCTTCCTGATGGTGGTGGGTTAATGAGATTGTGGGATGGGTGGTAGGGATCCTCAACAATGCGTTGGGGCCCTTGGTCTCTAATGTCCCCGGTAAATGTCACAAATAAAGGTGAGGCAGACCCCATCATTGGTGCACCACAGGACTGTGTGCTTAGTGGATCAGTACTTGGAGCTAAGATGTTGTGGTCATTACAGAGACTTGGATGGCTTAGGGGCAGGAATGGTTACTTAGAGTGCCGGGCTTTAGATGTTTCAGAAAGGAAATGGAAGGAGACAAAAGATGTGGGGGTGTGGCACTGTTGATCAGAGGTAGTGTTACAGCTGTAGAAAAGGAGGAAATAACCATATAACCATACAACAATCACAGCACGGAAACAGGCCATCTTGGCCCTCCTAGTCCATGCCGAACCCTTAATCTCACCTAGTCCCACCTACCCGCACTCAGCCCATAACCCTCCACTCCTTTCCTGTCCATATACCTATCCAATTTTACCTTAAATGACGCAACTGAACTGGCCTCTACTACTTCTACAGGAAGCTCATTCCACACAGCTATCACTCTTTGAGTAAAGAAATACCCCCTCGTGTTTCCCTTAAACTTCTGCCCCCTAACTCTCAAATCATGTCCTCTAGTTTGAAACTCCCCTTCTCTCAATGGAAACAGCCTGTTCACATCAACTCTATCTATCCCTGTCAAAATTTTAAATACCTCGATCAAATCCCCCCTCAACCTTCTACGCTCCAATGAATAGAGACCTAACTTGTTCAACCTTTCTCTGTAACTTAATTGCTGAAACCCAGGTAACATCCTAGTAAATCATCTCTGTACTCTCTCTAATTTGTTGATAACTTTCCTATAATTCGGTGACCAGAACTGCACACAATATTCCAAATTTGGCCTTACCAATGCCTTGTACAACTTTAGCATTACATCCCAACTTCTGTACTCAATGTTTTGATTTATAAAGGCCAGTGTTCCAAAAGCCCTCTTCACCACCCTATCTACATGAGACTCCACTTTCAGGGAACTATGCACAGTTATTCCTAGATCTCTCTGTTCCTCTGCATTCCTCAATGCCCTACCATTTACTCTGTATGTTCTATTTGGATTATTCCTGCCAAAATGTAGAACCTCACATTTCTCAGCATTAAACTTCATCTGCCAACGTTCAGCCCATTCTTCTAACAGGCATAAATCTCCCTGCAAGCTTTGAAAATCCACCTCATTATCGACAACACCTCCTACCTTAGTATCATTGGCATACTTACTAATCCAATTTACCATCCCATCATCCAGATCATTTATGTATATTACAAACAACATTGGGCCCAAAACAGATCCCTGAGGCACCCCGCTAGACATCGGCCTTCATCCCGATAAACAATTATCCACCACTACTGTCTGGCATCTCCCATCTAGCCACTGTTGAATCCATTTTATTACTCCAGCATTAAATCCTAACGACTGAACCTTCTTAACTAACCTTCCATGTGGAACTTTGTCAAAGGCTTTGCTGAAGTCCATATAGACTACATCCACTGCCTTACCCTCGTCAACATTCCTCATAACTTCTTCAAAAAATTCAATAAGGTTTGTCAAACATGACCTTCCACGCACAAATCCATGCTGGCTACATCTAATCAGATCCCGTCTATCCAGATAATTATAAATACTATCTCTAAGTATACTTTCCATTAATTTACCCACCACTGATGTCAAACTGATAGGTCTATAATTGCTAGGCTTCCTTCTAGAACCCTTTTTAAACAATGGAACCACATGAGCAATACGCCAATCCTCCGGCACAATCCCCGTTTCTAATGACATATTAAAGATCTCCGTCAGAGCTCCTGCTATTTCTACACAAACTTCCCTCAAGGTCCTGGGGAATATCCTGTCAGGACCCAGAGATTTATCCACTTTTAAATTTCTTAAAAGCGCCAGTACCTCCACCTCTTTAATTGTCATAGGTTCCATAACTTCCTTACTTGTTTCCCACACCTTAGACAATTCAATATCCTTCTCCTTAGTGAATACCGAAGAGAAGAAATCATTCAAAATCTCTCCCATCTCCTTCGGTTCCACACATAGCTGACCACTCTGATTCTGTAAGGGGCCAATTTTATCCCTCACTATCCTCTTGCTTTTAATATAACTGTAGAAACCTTTCGGATTTACTTTCACCTTATTTGCCAAACCAACCTGTATCTTCTTTTAGCTTTTCTAATCTCTTTCTTAAGATTCCTTTTACATTCTTTATATTTCTCGAGCAATTCCTTTACTCCATGCTGCCTATATCTATTGTAGACATCCCTCTTTTTCTGAACCAAATTTCTAATATCCCTTGAAAACCATGGTGCTCTCAAACCTTTAACCTTTCCTTTCACCCTAACAGGAACATAAAGATTCTGTACCCTCATAATTTCACCCTTAAATGACCTCCATTTCTCTATTACATCATGGAGGAATTGTCTATGGAGTCTCTGTGGGTGGAAGTTAGGAACAGGAAGGGGTCAATAACTCTACTAGATGCTTTTTATAGACCTCCCAATAGTAACAGGGATATCGAGGAGCAGATAAGGAGACAGATTCTGGAAAGGTGTAATAATAACTGGGTTGCCGTGCTGGGAGATTTTAATTTCCCAAATTAAATTGATTGACATCTCCCTAGAGCAAGAGGTTTAGAATGGTTGGAGTTTGTTAGGTGTATTCAAGAAGATTTCTTGACACAATGTGTAGGTAAACCTACAAGAGGAGATGCTATACTTGATCTGATATTTGGAAATGAACCTGGTCAGGTGTCAGATCTCTCAGTTGGGGGGGGGGGGTATTTTGGAGATAGTGATAACAATTCTACCTCCTTTACCATAGTATTGGAGAGGGATAGGAACAGACAAGTTAGGAAAGTATTTAATAGGAGTAAGAGAAAATATGAGGCTATCAGGCAGGAACTTGGAAGCATAAATTGGGAACAGATTATCTCAGGGAAATGTACGGAAGAAATGTGGCAAATGTTCAGGGGACATTTGCATGGAGTTCTGCATAGGTACATTCCAATGAGACAGGGAAAGGATGGCAGGGTACAGGAACCATGGTGTACAAATGCTGTTGTAAATCTAGTCAAGAAGAAAAAAGAAGTTTACAAAAGGTTAAAAAAAAACTAAGTAATGATAGAGATCTAGAAGATCATAAGACTAGCAGGAAGGAGCTTAAGAATGAAATCAGGAGAGACAGAAGGGGCTAAGAGAAGGCCTTAGCAAACAGGATTAAGGAAAACCCCAAGGCATTCTACAAGTGTGTGAAGAGAAAGAGGATAAATTGTGAGAGAATAGGACTAATCGAGTGTGACAGTGGAAAAGTGTGTATGGAACCGCAGGAGATAGCAGAGGAACTTAATGAGTACTTTGCTTCAGTATTCACCACAGAAAAGGACTTTGGCATTTGTAGAGATGACATATGGTGGACTGAAATGTTTTAGCATATAAACAGAAAGTTAGAGGATGTGCTGGAGCATTTGGAAAGCATCAAGTTGGATAAGTCACCGAGACCGGACAAGGTATACCCCAGGCTCCTGTGGGAGGCGAGGGAAGAAATTGCTGAGCCTCTGGCGATGATCTTTGCATCATCAGTGGGGATGGGAGAGGTTCTGGAGGATTGGAGGGTTGTGGATGTTGTTCCCTTATTCAAGAAAGGGATTAGAGATAGCCCAAGAAATTATAGACCTATGAGTTTTACTTCGTTGTTTGGTAAGTTAATAGAAAAGAACATGAGAGGCAGGATTTATAGACATTTGGAGAGGCACAATATGATTAGGAATAGTCAGCTTAGCTTTGTCAAAGGCAGGTCCTGCCTTACGAGGCTGAATGAATTTTTTGAGGATGTGACTTATGTTCCCTCTAAGTTGTGTGTGGGTGTACGCGCACTCACGTTTTTCAACCAGTGCAAAAAAAAATGAATGTGCGCACAAAAGGTTAATTACCTAAAATAATGTAGTCATTAGTAATTATACTTCTTGAAAATAATCTTCAGCTAAATGTTTCTGTTAACTAGTTAGTCCATTTTTCAAATACCACAGTGCACATCACTAATTTACGTCATCTCATCTTTCTGATTCCGGTTTGTACAGCTGCATTATGGCAGCAGCCATCTTTGGCAGAAAGATGTATCGTAAACTTTACAAACTTTACATATCGTAGACTTTACAAACTTTATATTTCGTAAAGTTTACAAAGATCTGTTTTAAATCCTGTAGATAGCTTACTAAATTTTTATTGAAAAAATATTGATTCACTATGTCAAATTCAAAAGAAGCGAAGCACAAAATAACTGCAAATTTGTTTAAAGTTGAATGGCTTAACAAAATAGTAGAAACTGCTACACTGAAAGCTCATGAGGTCATGAACATTCGGCTACGAGAAATATTCGGAATTCGGATTCGGAAACTGGAATTATCTGTTTGTATTGTCGTGATGCGAAAGTTGCTGGAGAATTTACTAATGGAAAGAAGTGGGATGATATTTGGAAACTTGACTTTTTGAAGCATTTTTTGGCAAGCAAATTGTCTTCAAAATGAGCAGTTTTGCAACATTACACAGTTGATGGACAGTGGGGAAACCTTTCTTGCATCTAGTGTGGACTGTGAGCAAAGTTTTAGCCAAATGAATTAACTCAAAAGCAATCTGAGAAACCATTTAGGTGAATGACATTTGGATATGTTAATGAAAAGCAAAAGTTATCAATTGGATGGAAGTTCTATTAGTCTAGATAGAGTTTGCAGAGAATGGGTAAATGCCAAAGACAGGAGAGAGAAAAGATAACTGAGATACTTAAATATGTATGTTATTTTGTTGTTATTCTGTACAGTTTTATGTCAAATATTTTGTAAACCTACATAAACTGTGCCATGTGTGCATTCAGTACACACATACTTTCATCTCAGGAAAAAAAATTGCACAACATAATATTTTTGCGTACACTGACTACTAAAAATTAGAGGGAACATTGGATGTGACTAAACACATTGATGGAGGTAGAGCAGTAGATGTAGTGATGTAGATGTATAGATGTATAGATTTCAGCAAGGCATTTGATCAGGTACCCATGCAAGGCTTATTGTGAAAGTAAGGAGGCATGGGATCCATGGGGATATTGCTCCGTGGATCCAGAATTGGCTTGCCCACGGAAGGCAAAGAGCGGTTGTAGATGGGTCATATTCTGCATGGGGGTCGGTGACCAGTGGTGTGCCTCAGGGATCTGTTCTGGGAGCCTTTCTCTTTGTGATTTTTATAAATGACCTGGATAAGGAACTGGAGAGATGGGTTGGTATATTTGCTGATGACACAAAGGTTGAGTGTGTTGTGGATAGTGTGGAGGACTGTCAGAGGTTACAGAAGGACATTGATAAGATACAAAACTGGGCTGAGAAATGGCTGATACAGTTCAACCCAGATAAGTGTGAAGTGGTTCATTTTGGTAGTTCAAATATGATGGCAGAATATAGTACTAATGGTAAGTCTCTTGGTTGTGTGGTGGATCAGAGGGATCTTGGGGTCTGCGTCCATAGGACACACAAATCTGCTGCACAGGTTGACTCTATGGTTAAGAAGATCTATAGTGCATTGGCCTTAATCAATCATGGGATTGAGTTTAGGAGCCAAGAGGTAACATTGCAGCTATAAAGGACCCTGGTCAGACCCCACTTGGAGTACTGAGCTCAGTTCTGGTTGCCTCACTAAATGAAGGACGTGGAAACCATAGAAAGGGTGCAGAGGAGATTTACAAAGCTGTTGACTGGATTGGGGGGTATGCCTTATGAGAATAGGTTGAGTGAACTCAGCTTTTTCTCCTTGGAGTGACAGAAGATGCGAAGTAACCTGATAGAGGTGTATGAGATGATTAGAAGCATTGATCATATAGATAGTCAAAGGCTTTTTCCAAGGGTTGAAATGGCTAGCATGATAGGCCACAGTTTTAAGGTACTTAGAAGTGGGTACAGAGGAGATGTCAGGGGTAAGTTTTTTTACGCAGAGAGGGGTGAGTGAGTGGAATGGGCTGCCGGCAACAGTGGTGGAGGCGGATACGATAGGGTCTTTCTTTTCTTTTTCAATATTTTTATTATCATTAATAATAAATACAAAATACAATTGATATATTGATAAAGGGATTACAAACATACAAATTCCCATTACACATGAAAGAATACATAAGCAATAATTACAATATAAATGAGTTTTCCCAAAACATAAACCATACAGTATATATATGAACAAGGTAAATCTAGGTATTACATAATATATAATATAGAAAAAACACAGAAAAAAGAAAAAAATATATAATGCAAAAATAACTAAACTACTAATCTAATAGCTAATAAAGAAGAAAAAAAACAAAAAAAAGAAAAAAGAAAAGAAAGAAAACTAGAAAAGGAAAAAAAAAGGGCTGTCTATAATATCTCACAAGAGTACATAATCATCAGTGTCATCAACTCCGATCCTCTCAACATAAATAAGATTAAAGCTGGAAAATCAAATAAGCCTGGAACAGGGTCATATTACATCATATGAAAATATTGAATAAATGGTCTCCATATCTTTTCAAATTTAATAGAAGTATATTAAATTTAAATTAAATACACCACTTCTAATTTTTTCTAAATTTAAACATAACATAGTTTGAGAAAACCAATGAAATACAGTGGGAGGATTAATTTCCTTTCAATTCAGCAAAATAGATCTTCTAGCCATCAGAGTGAGAAATGCAATCATTCAACAGGCGGAAGAAGATAAATGCAGTAAGTCCATCATTGGTAAACCAAAAATTGCGGTAATAGGATGGGGTCAATAGGGTCTTTTAAGAGGTTCCTTGATAGGTACATGGAGCTTAGAAAAATAGAGGGCTATGGGTAACCCTAGTAATTTCTAAGGTAAGGACATGTTTGGAACAGCTTTGTGGGCCGAAGGGCCCGTATTGAGCTGTAGGTTTTCTATGTTTCTATGTGATCAGTGAACAGCTTGTTGCCATCAAAGTCCTTTCAAATTAAGAATTTTCTGATGGTCAGGCATGTTTAAAGGAGTTATAAATTTTAATATTATAGGAAACATTGTTTAAAAATAATACAAAACATAGAAGTGACAAAAATGCATAAAAAAGATAAAGATTACTGAAGGTGGTGTCACAGGTTGATAGGGTTGTAAAGAAAGCTTTTGGCACGTTAGCCTTTATAAATCAAAGTACTGAGTGCAAGAAATGGGAAGTTACGTTGATGTTGTATAAGATGTTGGTGAGGCATAATTTGGAGTATTGTGTGGAGTATTTTGGTCACCCACCTTCAGGAAAGATGTAAATAATGTTGAAAGAACACAGAGAAAATTTACGAGGATGTTTACAGGTCTGGAGGACCTGAGTTATCAGGAAAAATTGAATAGGTTAGAACTTTTTTCCTTGGAACATAGACGATTGAGAGGAGATTTGACAGAGGTAGAGAAAGTCATGAGGGATAGAGGTAGGGTTAATGCAAGTATGTTTTTTCCACTGAGTTTGGTTCGGTCTAAAACTAGAGATCATGTGTGAAAGGTGAAAGGTGAAAAATTTAAGTGGACCTTGAGGGGAACAAGCTGGCAGTGCAAATAGTGCATGCAAGCTCAATTTCAATGTTTGAGGGAAGCGTGGAAAGGTACGTGGATGGTAGGGGTACGGAGGACTACAGTCCTAGGGCAGGTCGCTGGCTGGAGGCAGTTTAAATGGTTTGGCACAGACTAGATAGCCAGAGCGGCTTGTTTTGTGCTGTACTTTTCTATGACTCTCTAATGAAATTTTAAGCAGAAATTAATTTTTCAAATAAAAGCCTTTTAACTCAATTTCAACAAGACCAAAGAATTGATTTTGGGCTTCGGGAAGAGGAAGTCAAGGGTACACGCCAGTTTTCAGTGAGGGGTCAGCAGTTGAAAAGGTGAGCAGCTTCAAGTTGTTGGGTGTCAACAGCTTCGAGAATCTATGAAATTCTGAAGAATGCACACCAGCAGATCTATTTCATTGTGAGTTTGAGGAGATTTGATGTGCCACTAAACCTGCTATCAAATTTCTATAGAGGTACCGTGGAGAGCATTTTGGTATTACCAGCTGGTCGCCATCTCTACTCTATCTAGGCCTTTCAATATTTGATAGGCTTCAATGAGATCCCCCCCCCCCTTCATTCTTTTATACTCCAGAGAGTACAGGCCAAAACCTTACATCTAAATGGCCTAAGGTTTATTTCATAAATTTTTTGAATTTAATTGGAATTTTACTTTTATTTCCACGCTGTTTCTTTGCTTTGTGGCTGTCTATGGGAAAATGAATCTCAGGGTTGTATACTGCATACTGATAATAAATGTACTTTGAATCTTTGAATCTTGATTCTTCCAGTCTGTCCTTTTCCAGTCATTGCTGGTTAGAACTAAACTGTGAGATCTTTTATGTTCAGAGTGAAGCATTCCAAAAATTGAAAGACCTAGATAGATTTATTTATTTAATTATATTCTGAGACACAGTGCAGAATAGGCCCTTCTGGTCCTTCGAGCTGTGCTGCCAGCAAACCCCAGTTTAACTCTAGCCTAATCACGTGACAATTTACAATAACCAAATATTCTAATACCTGGTACATCTTTGGATTGTGGGTAGAAACTGGAGCATCTGGAGAAAACCTATGCATTCCATAGAGAGGACCGAGAGACTCCTTACAGAGGATGCCAGGAATGAATTCTGTACTCCAACGCCCTGAGCTGTAATAGGGTCATATTAACCACTACACTACTGTGGCAGCCCAATTGGATTACGCGAGAGGAGGGTGTTTCCTATATTGGGGGAATCTAGGACCAGAATATAAGGATGTGTCTTTAGAACAGAGGTGAAGAAGGAATTCTGTAGCCAGAAGGTGATGAATCTGTAGATTTCATTACTACAGTCGGCTGTCGAGGCCTCTGCTCTTTCTAAGTTGCATGACCGCACAGTAACTGAAATGCCTCCGCGCACATTGCCTTTTTTGCCACACAGCTGTACGGGCTGAATATTCATAATATGCATATTACAATAAAGAACATTTAAGGTGCTCTGCAATTTTCAGGCCATGTAAAATTTTCCTCCTCAGAGCAGTAGCTGGTCTGCGCAGTTATATAAAAAAAATTACAGGGAGAGTTGGTGGAGGACAAGTCATTGGGTATACTGAAAGTGAACGTTGATAGGTTCTTGATTAGTAAGGGTGTCAAAGGTTATGGGTGAAGGTAGAAGAATGGGGTTGAGTGAGATAATAAGTCAGGCATGGTGCAATGGTGGAGCAAACTGGATAGTCTGAACGACCTAATTCTGTTTCTATGTCTTATTGTCTTACGTTCTTATGATTACATCAGTAGGTTGTGTTCCGTAAAAAATTCTCCTACAAACTTCCCAACTCTACCAGCCCTTACAAGTCTATGTAGGGTATTAATAAGGGTCCTTATTCACTGCTGTGAACTACTTAAACCTGAGGAATTAACATGCTTTAGTGTTGAGGTCACTGAATGACATCATTCCCATTTGGTCAGTATGAGTTAGTGCCTTTCCTCGGTGGGGGCGAGTGTGATAGAGAAAACCCTTGGAAAAGTCAGATTTTAATCTACAGCTGTGCACTGAACTACCCAAACCACCCCCTCCACCCTCCCTCTCACCCCCCTCAATGTATGGACACATTGCTATGTCAGAGACCAGAAACAATTTACACTCTGTGGGTTTCATGTGACCTCATGCTGACGCAAAAGACCAAAAGAGATTGGCCCGCAATGATGTGACCATTTGTAAAATATTTCATTAAAGCCCAATTAACTTCCAGCACATTTCTTTATTTTCACTAATAACAAACATTACTTTCTAGCGAGCAGCCTGTGTTATTATTTTCCTTTTGGTAAATATATAAATCTTTTCCTCTTTCTACAGCATATTAAGTTGCCTCCAGGGTACATTAAGGGTCCTGGTGCAGTATGAATCACTGGTCAGAGTGAATCATAAGGCAGCTGAGTAAATTCTGCCCAAATACCCCTGAAGGTGTATGAAAAACCCTTCAGCAAATTTTATTGACCTGCCTGTAAAGGATTGAAGAAGACGAAGGCTGCCTAACAGCCGGGCCCGGTGTGGACCATAACTGCATGAACCATTAACTTCTCAAACCATTTCGAAGACTGTCTGTTAGTTCTGGCAAGAAGACTCAAATTAATTGTCGTGTGCACAAGTCTGGTGTGGTACAGGTACAATGAAAAGCTTGCTTATGGCAGCATCACAGGCACTTAAGTTCAGGCATTTACACACAGAACAGAAATTATACGTCAATTATCCAAGAGAAAAAAGGACTGTGCAAAACCAGGCATTAGAATATAACTATACCCTCCACCCTTTCTCTGCATTCCAGAGGGAGTCCTCTCTTCGCGACTCCCTTGTCTCCTCGGCATTCCACACTGATCTCCTTCCAAGCACTGATCCCTGCAACACACTCAAAATGCTGCAAGGACTCAGCAGGTCTGGTAGCATCTATGGAGAGGAATAACCAGTCAACATTTTGGCCAAAACTGCTCAGTAGTATTTAGTCCTGCAGCCGTGCTAAGATTTACACGTGCACCTACACTTTGTGCGTCACCACTATTCAGAGCCCTACACAATCCTTCTAGGTGAGGCAGTCCTTCACACGTGAATCCAATGGTGTTATTTATAGCATTTGGTGCTCCTGGTGCAGCCTCTTATATACCAGTGAGACCCAGCACTGATTGGGAGACTGTTTTGTCGAACACCTGCACTCTATCACTCAGTGGCCACCAATTTAAATACCACTTCCCATTCCATACTGCCTTATCTGCCCTTGACCTCCTCTACTGTCAAGATGAAGCCAAACACAGATTAAAGGAACAGGCAACACACATACATTATATTTTGATAGATTCCAAACTGATGGCAATAGCATTGATTTTTCTAACTTCCGTAACCACATCCCGACTGATTCTCGCTCTCTCCAACCCCTTTGTTTTCCTTTATCCCCTTGGTAAAAGTTCAAAGTAAGTTTGTTCTCAAAGTATGTATATGTCACCATATGCAACCCGGAGATTCATTTTCTTGTGTACATTCAAATCAAGTACAAGAAACACGATAGAATTAATGTAAGGCCGCACACAAGATGGACAAACAACCAATGTGTAAAAGTCGACATACCGTAAGTACAAAAAAAAGAAAAAAATAATAACATAAATAAAGAAATAAGCAATAAATATTCAGAATATAAGACAGAGTTCTTGAAAGTGAGTCTATAGATTGTAGGAACAGTTCAGTGGTGGGCTGAATGAAGTTGAGCGATGTTATCCGCACTGGTTCAAGAGCCTGATGGCTGAGAGTTAATAACTGTTCCTGAACTGGGTGGTGTAGACTCTAAGGCGCCTTTAACTTCGTCCTGTTGGCAGCAGCAAGAAGTGAGTTTAGTGTGTTTTGGGAGGGTCCTCAATGACAGATGCTGCTTTCCTGAGACAGCGCTCCTCATTACACTTTCTCTTTCCATTCCCCCACCCCCACAAGAGTCTTGTTGAAGGGTCCTGGCCTGAAGCATCAATTGTTTATTCTGCTGTATCAATGCTGCCTGACCTGTTGCGTTCCTCCAGCATTCTGTGTGTATTGCTACCGTAAGAGACATGTCCACGGTGGTGCAAGAAGTGGTCAGTAGTGTTCTGTTGCTGAGGTAAGGCTAGGTTTGTGCAGGTTTGTTCAGGAAGCTGATGTTTATCAGAAAGTAGCTGGTTGTGAACCTTATAAATGTGGAAATTTCCAGAAATCCCACTCAAAAAACATTAGATAGTCAGAATTTACACACAACCTTTGGGACATCTAACCTCTGCATAATTTCACAGTAAGGTTTATCATGTCTGCAGGATGGGCACAATTCAGATCCCAGATCCCGGTGGACCTGAGTGAACTATCACCAGATTTTGCTCTCTCCCTTTGGCCTATATCTTTCTTGGTTCCAAATGTTTATATAACATTTCTTGCAATTCTGTGGGATTTCAACCCGCCATCTGCTTTTGCCAAGCAAGTGGCTTAGATTGTGAAGGTAATTATTTTCTTTCGATCAGTAGCCAACAAAAATTTATATCGTGCTTTTCTTTGACTTAAAACATTTCAAGGTGGTGTGCAAGAGCATTTGAGGCAAATATTGACAGCAAGCGACAAAAAGAGATGCCAGGACAGGCACCCAAAAAGTTGGGTGAAAAGGTTGGATTGAAGAACCATCTTAATGTAGCACGAGGATTATTGGGGACTCGAATCACCCCAACCACAAATTGTTCCAGCTGCTACCATCTGAGAAACGATACCGCAGCATAAAAAAGCCAGGACCAACAGGCTCTGGGACAGCTTCTTCCACCAGCCTATCAGACTGATTAGTTCATGCTGATGCAATTTTATTGCTGTTATATTGATTGTTCTGTTGTATATGCTATTTATTATAAATTACTATAAATTGCACATTGCAAATTTTGGTCTGAGACGTAATGTAAAGATTTTTAATCCTCATAGGACATAAGTGATAAAGGCAATTCAATTCAATTCAAAATTCATAGTCATAAAGCACTACAGCACTGAAAAAGGTACTTCAGCTTATCTACTTTGTGCCAAACTATTATTCTTCCTAGTCCCATCGACCTGCACCTGGACCATAGCCCTCTCTGTCCCTCCCATCCATGTACTTATCAAAGTTTCTCTTAAATTTTGAAATTGAACCCACATCCAACACTTCTGCTTGTTCCACTGGCTTACCACCCTCTAAGCAAAGAAGCTCCCCTTCCTGTTCCCCTTCGACTTTTCACCTTTCAACCTTAACCCATGACTTCAAGCAGCCGATGTTGGTTCGATCGCATCAATATGGGTCTACGATAGATCTTCACAGATGAATACACCCAGGAACTTTAACTTCCTCACCCTTTTAACTGCTGGCCTGTTGATGACAACTGGTGCGTGTTCTCCAGACACAATGGAGTTGTTGTTGCGACACCACTCAGCCCGCAGATGTTGTACTCTGTTGTCCTATGACAGACAGACAGACAGACAGCCTTTATTGATCCCGAGGGAAATTGGGTTTCGTTACAGTCGCACCAACCAAGAATAGTGTAGAAATATAGCAATATAAAACCATAAATAATTAAATAATAAAAGTGAATTATGCCAAGTGGAAATTAGTCCAGGACCAACCTATTGGCTCAGGGTGTCTGACACTCCGAGGGAGGAGTTGTAAAGTTTGATGGCCACAGGCAGGAATGACTTCCTGTGACGCTCAGTGTTACATCTCGGTGGAATGAGTCTCTGGCTGAATGTACTCCTGTGCCTAACCAGTACATTATGGAGTGGATGGGAGTCATTGTCCAAGATGACATGCAACTTGGACAGCATCCTCTTTTCAGACACCACCGTCGGAGAGCCCAGTTCCACCCCCACAACATCACTGGCCTTACAAATGAGTTTGTTGATTCTCTTTGTGATGTGTGGGGCATGTTTTATGCAGAGAGTGGTGTGTGCCTGTAACAGACTGCCAGGAGATCTATCTTGAGCGATCCGATGTGTCCACTCTATTTAGACGTGGTCAGAATGTATTTGTCTGTCCTGAGTTAGTCCATCTGTGTCAGTCTATTCTGAGGTGGTCACAGTGGAGTAGTCAATCTTTCCCTGGGCAGCATATACTTCTCTTCTTAAACTGACTAGCAATGCAAAAAGAAACAGTTTCTGCCATTCAACATTAACTAGTCTTCAGCAGCTAGAATTGCTGATTGTAATGAACCATGGCAGCTATAGAATTTAACTTAAATGCACTAATTAAAACACAAAATTACATTTTTTTAAAAAGTAATCTGGAAATAGATTGCGATAGAGAACTCTTCTTATTCACTGTGGTCTTCCAGGACCAAAATGACCTGGTTGTTAGCTTCCTCCTGAAATGGCTTAGTTAAACAGCAAACACACTCCTCCAGTCAACATCCAGAATGCATCTTAAACATTGCTGTTGCTGCTGTACGCACAGAAAGATCCAACAAGAAGTGATGTGACAATGACTCACAATCACAATATCATAGCTTGGTATCATAGTGTTAGTGTAACACTATTCATTTCAGCTGCGGAGCTGAAGCTTTTGGGAATATTTAAGGCAGAGGTTGATAGATTGTTGATAAGCCAGGGGATGAAGGGATACAGGGAGAAGGCAGGAAACTGGAGCTAAGAGGGAAATGGATCAGCCATAATGAAATAACAGAGGAGAACTGATAGGCCAAATGGCCTAATTCGGCTCCTATATCTTAAGGTCCATTGTGGTCTTTTACAGCATCAGAGACTGGTGTTCAATCTGCACCATTGACTCTAAGGATTTTGTACGTTCTCCTCATGACAGCATGTGTTTCCTCTGTGTGCTCCAGCTCCCTCCCACATCTCAAAGATGTGGGGGTCAGTAGGTTGGTTAATGGGTCACATGGGTAGAAAGGAACGAGCTTCTATTTGGAGGCTGTGCTGTCTGGTCCTAAACTTACGATGCGAAATATCCTCTCTACATGCGCTCCACCTATGCCATTCAATACTTAATGGGTTCCAATGAGATCCCCTTATTTTTTTTTAAAGAAAAACGAATGTAGGCCTAAAGCAATCAAACACTCCCCATACAAATTGTTAACCTTTTCATTCCTGAGATTATTCTTGTGAACTTCCTCTGGACCCTCTGAGGTACATTTAGTAGTGTAAAGAACAATATCACTCACACGTATACTGCGGCACCATTGTCCCTCATGTACTCCCTAAAGTGATACCCGTTTTTTGTTTGAGGGGCTTTCCCACCAGATTCTGTCCCTCCATGTGTGGTTGCAGAAGAAATCTTGACTGTGATCCTTCCCCACAGCACCTCAGCATTGTCTGACCTGAGCTTCAGAACATCTCTCAGCATGTAGACTTGCTTCCTGGATTAGCCTAGTTGTGCAGCCATCTTGCTAGATTTTTTTCAATTTCATGATAGAGTATATTCATGATTTAAATAAAAATATAGACATATTGCTGAAACATGATCTTTTATATTCGGAAGAGTGAGGAGAAAATGTCCTTCAGTTCATCATCTTTTCCACCTCTAATGATACAATACATTCCACTCGACCACACTAAACACTAGACTAGAACTTGGAAGTGGAGGATAGAATTATAACATGCATCCTTTCTTCAAAGTTCAAAGTAAATGTCATTATCCAGGTCTATTTATGTCAAATATACAACCCTGAGGTTCATTTTCTTGTGGTCGTACTCAATAAATCTGTAGAATAATGACCATAACAGAATCAATGAAAGACCGCTCAATTATAATGTTCAACCAGAGCACAGAAGACTTCAAACTATGCAGTACAAAAAGAAGAAATAATAGTAATAAATAAATAATCAATAAATATCAAGAACATGTGATGAAGTGGTCTAGTATGTTGGAAGCTCTGGTGCTACAGATTATATATTGATGGTAGTTGGGCAGGGTTTTCTTCAAACAATCCTGGCTGAAGTCTCCAACTATGATTTGAAATGCATCTGTATGGACATTTTCTTGATTGGAGATGGCAGTATTGTGAGCGCTTCATTATAGTTGGCCACTGGTGGTATGTGTGTTCCTATTGTGACATTAGCTGAGCCATGATTGAAACCCTTGGGTAAATGAGTTGACAACTGTTTAGAAAAAAAATATAAGTCACTGCATAATTTATTCAAATGAGTTTGGCTGAGTTTAAATTTTGATTTGGCATGCTGCCTGTGGCACTGAGTCAGCTTTAACAACATACCTACAGTTCTCATTGAAATTTCTAGATGATGATTCAATACAAAATAAATATAAGGACAGTTTTAAAAAGTAGGCCAGGAAGAACTGAAGGAAGGGGGAGGGGTTGGGATTGAGTTACTTTGATAGGCTTCTTGGCTGCATCTTGCTATTGGTCACCTTTATTTAAATTATTACTCATGACTTGTGCCAAAAATCAAGGACCCGAGAAACCCACGCTGACGTCATGACAAGTTAATAAATATTTATTATTGAGGGGGTAGATGTGGTGAAGCCAGAAAGATAAACTCCTTTCACATTTGCACTTCACTTCTCCTCGTCAAATGACACAATCCATGCCTGAAAGCAACAAGACACAGAATACATTCAGCCAAAAAGTTAAAAAAAATGCTGAGGGTGGAAATTTGTAATAAAAATAGAAAATGCTATAAACACTCAGCAGGACAGTCAGCATCTGTAGAGAGAGAAACAATAAATGTTTCAAGTCTGGGACTCTCCCGGTGTGTCCTGGAACTGAAATGTTAACTCTTTCCTGTGACAACATTCACGAAGGGCCGAATAATCAACAGTTAACATTTATGGGCAGAGACTGGAAAGGCTGTGCACTTTTTCCCTGCTGTGAGGAAAGCTGAAGGGTGATCCAATGAGGTGCATAAGATATTTTTTCACTTCTAATTTAGAGATACAGCATAGTCCAACAATCCGCACTGTCTAATTACACTAATGTGATGAATTAATCTTCAAACCTGTACATCTGAAGCCATTCAGGACCAGTGATTACCCTTGAGTCATCAGGTTTTTGAATCAAACGGAATAACATCATTAAACTTCACTTGCCCTATCATTGAAATGTTCCCACCACCAATGGACTCGCTTTCAAGGACTCTTCATCTCATGTTCTTGATATTTATTGCTTGTTTGTTTGCTATTATTATTTCTTTTTTTGTATTTGCAGTTTGTTATCTTCTGCACACTGGCTGAATGCCCTAGTTGGGTGATTTTTCATTGACTCAGTTATAGGTTACCCATCTATAGACTTACTGAGTATGCCCACAAGTAAATGAATCTCATGGTTGTATATGGTGACATATATATGTACTTTGATAATAAATTTACTTTGAACTTTGAACATCTTTGGATTGTAGGAGGAAACCAGAGGAAACATGCGCATTCACGGGAAGAAAATACAGACTCCTTAAGAATAACAGTGGGAATGGAACATTCTACAGGGGTTGTATTGAGAGCATCCTGAGCAGCTGCATCACTGCCTGGTTCGGAAATTGCACCATCTTGGATCACAAGACCCTGCAGTGGATAGTGAGGTCAGCTGAGAAGATCATCGGGGTCTCTCTTCCTGCCATCACGGACATTTACACTACACACTGCATCTGCAAAGGAAACAGCATTATGAAGGACCCCATGCACCCCTCATAGAATCTCTTCTCCCTCCTGCCGTCTGGGAAAAGGCTCCGAAGCATTCGGGCTCTCACGACCAGACTATGTAACAGTTTCTTCCCCCAAGCTATCAGACTCCTCAATACCCAGAGCCTGGACTGACACCTTGCCCTATTGTCCTGTTTATTATTTATTGTAATGTCTGCATTGTTTTTGTGCACTTTATGCAGTTCAGTGTAGGTCTGTAGTCTAGTGTAACTTTCTCTGTGTTGTCTTTTTACGTAGTTCAGTCTAGTTTTTGTACTGTGTCATGTAACACCATGGTCCTGAAAAACGTTGTCTCATTTTTACTGTGTACTGTACCAGCAGTTATGGTCGAAATGACAATAAAAGTGACTTGACTTGACTTGACTAGTGGCTGGCGCTGTAAAGTGATACACTAACCGCTATGCTACCATGCTGATCATGAGATGCTAGATTAGGTAAATAATCAAAATCCTTTTGAAGGAGAGGCAGGAGATTTAAAGTGGATTTTGGGGTTTGGTTTGACTGAGATCTGATAGAAGTTTATAAAATTACGAGAGGCATAGATAGAGTAGAGAGACAGTATCTTTATCCCAGGGTTGAAATGTCAATACAGTGGGCATGCATTTAAGGTGAAAGAGGGAAACAGAAATAAAGTGTAGCACGTAGAACATTTCAGCACAGTAGAATCCCTTTGGCCCATGATGTGGTGCTGAATTTTTAACCTACTCTAAGATCAATCGAAATCTTCACTCCCGCATCATCATCATCATTGTGTGTTGTGTTGTATGACATGGGTAATCATGGTCTTATGACCATAGTTGTTCTTGCCAATTTTTTCTACAGAAGTAGTTTGCCATCTCCCTTCTTTTGGGCAGTGCCTTTATAAGATGGGTGACCCCAGCTATTTTCAATACTCTTCAGAGACTGTCTGCCCGGCATCAGTGGGTGGTCACGTAATCAGGACTTGTGAAATGCACCAGCTGCTCACATGACCCTGATCGGGGGCTAAGCAGGTGCTACACTTTGACCAAAGGTGACCTGCATAGCCCTACATTTTTCTTTTACCTGTGTACTTATCTAAGTCTTTTAACTACCTGTAATGTATTTGACTCAACCCCCACCCCTGAGAGCGTGTTCCATGTACCCACCACGTTCTGTGCCTCTGATATTCTCCCTATACTTTCCTCCAAACTTATTAAAATCATGCCCCCCTGGGGAAAAAAATCTCTGCCAATCCACTTGGTCTATGCCTCTTATCACCTGTGATCTTTTCAGCTGTCAAGTCTCCCCTCATCTCCTTTGTTCTAGAGGGAAAAGCTCAGGGCAATTTTTTTTTCCACAGAGAGTGATGGGTGCCCAGAATGTACTTCTAGGGGTAAATGCAATAGAGACGTTCAAGATGCTGTTAAGAACATCTAAGGAAATGAAAGGACATGGCCATTGAGTAGGCAGAAGCGATAAGTTTAGTTGTGCATTTGATTTCTAAATTTAGTTCATCACAACATTGTGGACTGAAGAGCCTGTTCATGTGCTGTTCTGTACTATGTTCTATGTTTTAAATGACCATAAGATCATAGGATCCTAAGACCATAAGATATAGGAACAGAATTAAGCCACTTAGACCATTGAATCTGCTCTGCCTGTTCATCATGACTAATCCAATTTTCCTCTCAGCGTCAATACCCTGCTTTCTCCATATAACCCTTCATGCCCTAACCAGCAAAGAATCGAGCAACCTCTACCTTAAATAAACATAAAGACATGGCCTCCACAGCTGCCTGTGACAAAGAATTCCACAGATTCATCATTCTCTGCCTAAAGAAATTACTCCTCAACTCTGTTCTAAAGGGGCACCCCTCTATTTTGAGGTGTCCTCTGGTCTTAGGCTCTCCCACCATAGGAAACATCCTTTCTATATCCACTCTACCAAGGCTTTTCACCATTCAAAAGGTTTCAATGAGGTTACCCATCATTCAAGTCAAGTAAAGTCATTTTTTTATTGTCATTTTGACCATAACTGCTGATACAGTACACAGTAAAAATGAGACAACGTTTTTCAGGACCATGGTGCTACATGAAACAGTATAAAAATTACATAGTTTGTACATGAAAACAACAGAAAGAAACTACACTAGACTACAGACCTACCCAGGACTGCATAAAGTGCACAAAACAGTGCAGGTGTTACAATAAATAATAAACAAGACAATAAGCACGGTAGAGGGCAGTAAGTTGGTGTTAGTCGAGGTTCTGGGTATTGAGGAGTCTGATAGCTTGGGGGAAGAAACTGTTACATAGTCTGGTCGTGAGAGCCTGAATGCTTCAGTGGCTTTTCCCAGAGGAAAAGGCAGGAGGGAGAAGAGTTTGTATGAGGGGTGCATGTGGTCCTTCAAAATGCTGTTTGCTTTGTGGATGCAGCGTGTAGTGTAAATGTCTCTAATGGCAGGAAGAGAGGCCTCGATGATCTACTCAGCTGACCTCACTATCTGCTGCAGGGTCTTGCAAGCCGAGATGGCTGCAATTTCTGAACCAGGCAGTGATGCAGCTGCTCAGCATGCTCTCAATACAACGCCTGTAGAATGTGATGAGGATGGGGGTTACTCTTTCCTCAGCCTTCGCAGAAAGTAGAGACGCTGCTGGGCTTTCTTTGCTATGGAGCTGGTGTTGAGGGACCAGGTGAGATTCTCTGCCAGGTGAACACCAATAAATTTGGTGCTCTTAACGATCTCTACCGAGGAGCCGTTGACGTTCAGCGGAGAATGGTCGCTCCGTGCCATTCTTCTGAATTTCAGTGAATACAGAGCCATCAAACATTCTTCAAGTGACAAGCCATTCAATCCTGGAATCATTTTCGTGAACCTCCTTTGAATCCTCACTAGTTTCAGCACATCCTTTTACTCCAAGTGAGGCCTCACCAGTGCTTTATAAAGTCTCAACATTACATCCTTCCTTTTATATTCTAGACCTCCTGAAATGAATGTTAAAATTGCATTTGCCTTCCTCACCACAGACTCCACCTGCAAATAAGTCTTTAGACAATCCTGTACAAGGACTCCCAAGTCCATTTGCATCCATTTTTTGTATTTTCTCTCCATTTAGAAAATCATCAACCCTTTCATTTCTTCTACCAAAGTTCATGACCATACGATACCCAACTCTACTGTAAAGGGGGTTTCTTTTTTTTCTTTGTTACTGTTGGGAAAGGGTTTCCTTTTGTTAACTAGCAGGAATGCTAATTTACTGATAACGAGAATGGTATTCCTTTGTAAACCAAATGGGGATTAATGTTCTTTCTTCTGAGTCTGTAAGCTTTTGTTGACGGGCTTTTGGGCAGATCGGCGCGAGGGGGTCGAGAGAGAGGACGCAATGCTCTAAGCTGGGCGAGGATCGGACCCCAAAGGGGGGTCCGAGACCGGGAGATTCTCCGGGGGGGGGGGGGGATGAAGCTAGATGTGCTTGGTTGACCACTCGGAGGGTCCTGTGCTGTTTGGAGAGTCGAGGAGTTCAGAGGGTCCTGAGCTGCGAGTCGAGGAGTTCGGAGGGGATCAAATGGTGGCCAGAAGACTTCAGAAATTGAGCTCCAACGGCTGTGCACGAAGTGGTTTGGACTTTGATAAGTTTGGCGCCTTTTCTTTAATTTTCTCTTCATATATACTGTATCGTTATTAATCACTTAGTTATAGTAACCTTTATAAATTGTACTCATTTAATCGCATATGGTGTACTGTCTGTTTTTGGGCGAGGCGGAGACATCACACAGCATCCACACCAGCTGATTACCCAGTTTGGCGGGGCCAAAGGCTGCTCCCCCTAGATGAGAACGAGCTGAGCGAGCCTGAGGCGACCCAGGGAGTTACACTACGTTCCATCTGCCATTTCTTTGTCCATTCTCCTAATCTGTCTAAGTACTTCTGTATCCACTCTACTTATTCAAAACTACCTGCTCTTCCATCTATCTTTATATCATCTGCAAACTTTGCAGCAAAACCATCAATTTCACCATCCAAATCATTGACATATTTCATAAAAAGAATCAGTCCCAACATATAGCCCTCTGGAACACCACTAGTCACCAGCAGCCAGCCAGAAAAGTCCCCCTTTATTCCCACACTTTGCCTCCTGCCAATCAGCCACTGCTTTATTCATGCTGGAATATTTCCTGTAATTCCATGGGCTAGTAGCTTAGTAAGCAGCCTCATATAGAAACATAGAAAACCTATAGCACAATACAGGCCCTTCGGCCCACAATGTTGTGCTGAACATGTACTTACTTTAGAAATTACCTAGGGTAATCATAGCCCTCCATTTTCTAAGCTCCATGTACCTATCCGAGAGTCTCTTAACAGACCCTATGATATATGCCTCCACCACTGCCACCGGCAGCCCATTCCACACAATCACCACTCTCTGTGTTAAAAATTTACTCCTGACATCTTCTTTGTACCTACTTCCAAGCACATTAAAACTGTGTGCTTACCTTACCGCCATGGGTGACCCTACCAGGAGCATAGCTCCAGATGGCATCGCTCTCGGGATCTCAGGACCACACAAGCCTCTCCACCACAACAAGGTGACAATCCACACAGAAGACCTCTTCCTAGAGATGCTGCCTGGCCTGCTGTGTTCCATCAGCATTTTGTGTGTGTTGCTTGAATTTCCAGCATCTGCAGATGTCCTTGTGTTTGCAAAGTTGGATAAGTCACTGGGACCGGATCAGATATACCCCAGGCTACTGTGGGAGGCAAGGGAGGAGATTGCTGAACCTCTGGCAATGATTTTTGCATTATCACTGAGGACAGGAGAGGTTCTGGAGGATTGGAAGTTTGTGGGTGTTGTTCCCTTATTCAAGAAAGGGAGTAGGGATAGCCCAGGAAATTAGAGGCCAGTGAGTCTAACTTCAGTGGTTGGTAAGTTGATGGAGAAGATCCTGAGAGGCAGGATTTATGAACATTTGGAGAGGCATAATATGATTAGGAATAGTTAGCATGTCTTTGTCAAATGCAGGTCATGCTTTATGAGCCTGATTGAATTTTTTGAGAATGTGAATAAACACATTGATGAAGGAAGACCAGTAGATGTAGTGTATATGGATTTCAGCAAGGCATTTGATAAGGTACCCCATGCAAGGCTTATTGAGAAAGTAAGGAGGCATGGGATCCAAGGGGACCTTGCTTTGTGGATCCAGAACTGGTTTGCCCACAAAAGGCAAAGTGTGGTTGTAGATGGGACATATTCTGCATGGTGGTCGGTGACCAGTGGTGTGACTCAGGGATCTGTTCTGGGACCCTTAGTCTTTGTGATTTTTATAAATGACCTGGATAAGGAACTGGAGAGATGGGTTGGTATATTTGCTGATGACACAAAGGTTGGGGGTGTTGTGGATAGTGTGGAGGACTGTCAAAGGTTACAGAAGGACATTGATAGGATGCAAAACTGGGCTGAGAAATGGCTGATACAGTTCAACCCAGATAAGTGTGAAGTGGTTCATTTTGGTCGGTCAAATATGACGGCAGAATATAGGATTAATGGTAAGTCTCTTGGTTGTGTGGTGGATCAGAGGGATCTTGGGGTCTGAGTCCATAGAACTCTCAAAGCTGCTACACAGGTTAATTCTATGGTTAAGAAGGCATACGGTGCATTGGCCTTCATCAATCATGGGATTGAGTTTAAGAGCCGAGAGGTAATGTTGCAGTTATATAGGACCCTGGTCAGACCCCACTTGGAGCACTGTGCTCAGTTCTGGTCACCTCACTACAGGAAGGATGTGGAAACTATGGAAAGGGTGCAGAGGAGATTTACAAGGATGTTGACTGGATTGGGGAGCATGCCTTATGAGAATAGTTTGAGAGAACTCAGCCTTTTCTCCTTGGAGCAACGGAGGATGAGAGATGACCTGACAGAGGTATACAAGATAATTAGAGGCACTGATTGTGTGGATAGTCAGAGGCTTTTCCCCAGGGCTGAAATGGCTAGCATGAGGGGACATAGTTTTAAGGTGCTTGGAAGTAGGTACAGAGGAGATGTCAGTGGTAAGTTTTTACACAGAGAGTGGTGAGTGCATGGAATGGGCTGCCGGTGGCAGTGGTAGAGGTGGAAACAATAAAATCTTTTAAAAGACTCCTGGATGGCTACATGGAGCTTAGAAACATAGAATTTATTCATATTCTCAAAGCAAAAATGCATAAAGCCTAGATAGTTCTAAGGTAGGGACATGTTTGGCACAGCTTTGTGGGCCATATGGCCTGTATTGTCCTGTAGGTTTTCTATGTTCTATGTTCTAATTTACCGACCACTGAAGTAAGACTCACTGGTCTATAATTTTCTGGGCTATCTCTATTCCCTTTCTTGAATAAGGGAACAACATCCACAACCCTCCAATCCTCCACAACCTCTCCTGACCCCACTGATGATGCAAACATCATTGCCAGATGCTCTGCAATCTCCTCCCTCGCCTCCCACAGTAGCCTGGGGTACATCTCATCCAGTCCTGGAGACTTATCCAACATGATGCCTTCCAAAAGCACCAGCACGTACTCTTTCTTATGTATGTATGCTCAATCTTTTCAAACCACTGTAAGTTTTCCCTATAATCACCAAAATCATTTTCTGTAGAGAATACTGAAGCAAAGTATTCAATAAGTATCTCTGCTATCTCCTCTGGTTCCACACACACTTTTCCACTGTTACACTTGATTGGTCCTATTCTCTCATGTCTTATCCTCTTGCTCTTCACAACACAGCTGAGTTCAGTTCAGTTTCACTTTATTGTCATTTAGAAACCACAACTGCAATGCAGTTAAAAAATGAGACAACGTTCCTCCAGAATGATATCACAAAAGTACACGACAATACAGACTGCACCAGAAAATCCACATAACCTTTGGCAATCCCCAAATCCAGAATCCAGAGAGGCTGCTGCGTATTAATATTGCGCTACCATCTTAGCGCGTTACCCGGAAAGGAGCTCCAAAACCACCAGACAAAACAAGACTACCCAGACACAACAAGTCAAGAGACCAACTCTACCACCCAATAAACCAAAAACTGAAGCTACAAGACCAACACATAACCACAAAGTTACATATAATTATAGTTAACATATAGTTACAACAGTACAGACAATACCATAATTGATTAAAAAAAACAGACCATGGGCACAGTAAAAGTAGTCCAAAGATGTTAAAAGACTATAAGTTCGAAAGAAACCACCAAACAGTTTCCACAAGTCCTCAGGGTCCCAATAGACTCGTCATCCCATGCAGGCGACAGAATGGAATAACCCCCGCTATGGACTTTCAAGGCAATGCCGGACTCAGCCTCGCAGATGCAGCACACAACGAAAGCTCTATCGAACCCAGCCTCACAGTCACAGCTCACAGTGAAAGCGCCCCGACCTCAGCGGACTCTGGGTCCGTTGAAACTCAGAGCCTCCGGCACAGCCCCTCTGAGCACCGTCCTCTGCCGAGCGCACTACAACGCCCCTGCCAACATCCACTGGCAACGCGACCCCGAGGACTAGGGGCCTGTTCTTCTCAGCAGAGACCTGGGCCTCACAACAGCAGCAAAATGAAGAAGGTCTTACTGGAAATATCCAGATGTTCCTTCCTGCTCCCACATCCATTTTTCATCAGATTAGGATTGTGCATGGCACCCCACTTGACGAATAACAGATATCAACTCCAGAGAGGCTGATGCAAACTGTGCCGTGCTGCCATCTTGTCCTCAAGCAGTCCAAGAGTGTGCTGGAGCATAAATATGGCCACAACTTGCCGAGAACTTACTAAGATATATATCTTTCGAATGTGGGAGGAAACCCTTGCAATCTCAGAGTGAAACTATAAACTCCTTACAGATTGTACCAGATTCTAATTCTGATTGCTGGCGCTATGAAAATTTATTCTAGCGGCTACCCCATATATAAGTGAAGGCTGTGGAGAGGGTGCAGAAGAGGTTTACTAGGATACTAGGATACTGCCTGGATTATGAGCTATAAGAAAAGGTAGAGCAAACTCTGTATTTAATGATGAGATGGAGGTGTCTCCAAAGATAAGAGGCATGATAGAGTGGGCAGCCATGTTCTTACTTCAGGACGGCAACGTCTAATACCAGACGACATCTGTTTAAGGTAAGTGGAGGAAAGTTTCAGGGAGATGTTTGAGACAGGTTTTTTTTTTCCACACAGAGTGGTAAGTACTTGGAATGCCCTGCCAGGAATGGTGGTAGAGGCAGATACATTAGAGACATTTAACAGACCCTTAGGTAGGCTCAAAGATGATAGAAAAATGCAGGGCTATAGGCTTAGCAGCTGAGAGGGTTTAGACTGATCTTGAGTAAGTTTATATAGGTCAACACAACATTAAGGGCTGAAGGACCTGTATTGTGCTGTACTGTTCAATATTCTATGTTCTTAAACTAGGATTGATTTCTCTGGAGGGGCGAGAGCTGAGGAGAGACCTGATAGGTGTTTATAAAATTATGAGAAGTATAGATAGAGTAGACAGCCATGGTAGCTTGATTCAGTCTATGTATACAGTACTATGCAAAAGCTATAGACACACATATATAGCTAGGGTGCCTAAGACTTTTGCACAGTACAGTATATTATGTCTTTCCGGTTACCGGATCATACTTAATATTACTGAGCTAATACAAAATTACATAAGTACACTTAGTTCTGTTTTCCAAACACCTTCCTATTTTAACCAATATATAGTACTGTGTTGGCGCATGGCCTAGTGGGCAAGGCATCAGACTAGTGACCTGAAGGTCACTGGTTTGAGCCTCAGCTGAGGCAGCGTGTTTGTGTCCTTGAGCAAGGCACTTAACAACACATTGCTCTGCGACGTCACTGGTGCCAAGCTGCATGGGTCCGAGTGCCCTTCCCTTGGACAACATCGGTGGCATGGAGAGGGGAAGGCCTGCAGCTTGGGCAACTGCCGGTCTCCCATACAACCCTGCCCAGGCCTGCGCCCCGGAAACTCCAGGCACAGATCCATGGTCTCTCGAGACTGACGGATGCCACCACTCACCACTCAGTACTGTGTAAAAGTCTTGGGCACCCTAGCTATATTTATGTGCCCAAGACTTTTAAACAGTAACTGTATATAACAGGCATCTTAAGCACACTGAGCTTCTTCCCTGAGTAAAAATGTTGAACACTAATGGCTGTAAATTTAAGGTAAGAAAAGAAAAACAAAACTAGACTTCACATTGAGAAGATTTAACCTTCTTCAGGGTGGATACACCTCAAAAGAACTTAGCAGTGAGAAGATTTAAACTTCTTCAGGATGGACACACATCAAAGAGACTTCACAGTGAAAAGATTTAATCTTCTTTCGAGTAGTCACACCTTGAAGAAACTTTGCATGTAAACTTCTTCAGGGTTGTCCCACTTTGTAGTGAGAAGATCTAAATTTCTTTAGGTTGGACATAGCTCAAAGAGACTTCACAGTGAGAAGATTTAAATTTCTTCGGGGTGGATACATCTCAAAGAAATTTCACAGTCTTTTCAAAATTAAAAGATTTGTGTGGGGCAAGTTTTTTTTTATATAGAGTGGTAGGTGCCTGAAACTGGTCAGCAGGGGTGGTGATTGAAGTAATTATGATCATGGTATTTAAGGGGCATTTAGACAGACACATGAATATGCAGGCAGAGAGGTTTAATTTAAATTGGTATCATAGTTGGCACAGACAGCCCTGTTCCTGTACTGTTTTACATTCTGAGTACAGAAGATGCACCAACAGGTGGCATAAATGCAATATAGAAAAATGGTCCACTGTAATTACTCATACCATGAAGGAAATAATATATTAAGTACATCTCAAATTAAGAAGTTCAGTCATTGAGTGAACTAATAATCTGAGTAAACTTTAGCTTGTTTAAACTTATACTTATGTATGTATATAATGAATAAGCTCTTCTTGGGCTTCCTGCTGGGTACAGGTATTGATTATAACTGATGTTTTGATGACAAACTCTGCCATCTTCATCAGGGATTATGTCTAACTACATATACTCCAGAGGTATATATACCCTTGTCATCCATCCCTCCTGATTGGTTAGTCCTCATCCAATCAAGTTTCCGCTGTCCCACCTTGTTTACAATCAAATTCCAGTTCTTACTTAGAGCGAGACCTTCAGCTTTGTTAAAATTCTTATTCTCGAGTTTTATTTCAATGGCTTCCTTCACCAGGTGGTCCCAAAAGCACTGGCATGGCAGAGTAGTTTTGTGCCCATTGCACCGCCGATTTCTCCACCAGTATTGTGCCAAACCAATTAAAAAGATAATAAGTGCCTAACTAATGAATCACTTCTGCCTCAAGATGCCCATTTCTGGCTATTCCCTGCACATTCATGTGCCTATCGAAGCACCTATTAAACACCTCGGTTGGTACTTCCCCTCACCAGCAATCTTGGCAACACATTCCACCATTCTCTATGAAAAAAAGCTTGTTAAAATAAGAAATACATTTTGAAAAATAAATAAGTAGTGTAAAAACAGAGCAAAATACTGAGGCAGTGTTCTTGGGTTTATGGGTCATTCATCAATCTTACGGTGGAGGGGAGAAAGCTGTTTCTGAAAAGTTGAGATTGCTTCACCAGGCTCCTGTACCTCCTCCCTGATGGTAGTAGTGAGAAGAGGGCATGTCCTGGGTGGTGGGGGACCTGAATGATGGATGCTGCCTTCTGGACGCACCACCTTTTGAAGATATCGTTCTTGGTTAAATGTAAAAATACGTTAATTCCGTACACCATCACACTACCATGTGAGACCTGTGCACTTCGTTTAAATGAAGACAAAGTTAAATCTGCACTCCCAAACTCCTGTATTTTTCTATCTTAATGTTTGGGAGTTACAAAACATAACAACAACCTTCTGCTGACATTTTTCAATCCTGTGGTCTACGTCTCCATGTTACAGTGATTTCCACAATACCCCTGTAGAAATTTGCGAGTGTCTTTGGTGACACACTAAATCTCCTGAAACTCATAATGAAATGTAGCCACTTGAAGAACTAAAAGCACCATGTAATATGAGGCTTGATATGTTGTGATAGAAACTACTCAGTCTTAGTTGAGACATTGTAGACCCAATGAGCCCATGTCATCCAATTGCATGCTTGTGACCAATTAACTTACTAAACTGTATGTCTTTGAAATGTGGGAGGAAACCAGAGTGCCTGGGAAAACCCTTACGGTCACAGGGAGAAAGTACAGTCTCCTTACAGACAGTGATAGGAATCAAGCCCAGGTCACTGCTGCTCTAATAGTGTTACATTAACCGCACCACCCCTAGCCAGTAACTGAGTTGGGACTGCTACTCTGGAATTTCCCTAAATGCATAAACTGAGTAACAATTAGAACAAAGTCTACTTATTCCAGCTAATTTATTTCCTCCATATAAACCCGAAAAATAACAAACTGTACAAGACATATTCCAGTTTAAATATATTTTCTCTTCATCAGTCCAAGCATTGATTCAGGTCAAACCCTACACAGGCCTAGTTGTATTTTGCTCTGGATCTTTAAAACACTGCTATAAACGGCCAATGCCTTACGTTGCTTTCTTCAAATAGACCGCACTGAATGACTTCCAGTATTTGAGGTGAACCACAACTGTTTGCTGTCTCACTGGACATCATTCTTCAAGTTTAGTCAGAAAGGACAATCAAGGAAACTTGGCAAAACACAAAGAAATTAGCTTTGCACAATACTCATTTCAAAAGAACTGTGCCCCAGTGAGGGAACACGGTTAGGAGAATGTGTACTTCTGTCAACAATCACAGCTAGAGCTGTACATTCAGAGATTTCATCATTAGAAAGAGTTGTACCAAATCATTGTCATCATTAGTAAGAGCTACACCCGGAAAATTTATTGTTAGAGAGGGTTGTATCCAGAGAGTTCATTGTTAGAGAGAGAGAGAGCTGTACCCAGAGAGTTCATTGTTAGAGCTGTACCTAGAGAAAAATACAGTACAGTATAGGCCCTTCAGCCCACAATGTTGTGCCGACCCTTAAACCCCACCTCCCATATGACCCCCCACCATAAATTCCTCCATATACCTGTTGAGTAGTCTCTTAAACTTCACTAGTGTGTCTGCCTCCACCACTGACTCAGGCAGTGCATTCCACGCACCAACCACTCTCTGAATGAAAAACCTTCCTCTAATATCCCTCTGGAACTTCCCACCTCTTACCTGAAAGCCATGTCCTCTTGTACTGAAGAAGTGCTGGCTATCTACTCTATCTATTCCTCTTAATATCTTCCTCTATCATGTCTCCTCTCATTCTCCTTCTCTCCAAAGAGTAAAGCCCTAGCTCCCTTAATCTCTGATCATAATCCATACTCTTTATACCAGGCAGCATCTTGGTAAATCTCCTCTGTACCCTTTCCAATGCTTCCACATCCTTCCTATAGTGAGGTGACCAGAACTGGACACAGTACTCCAAGTGTGGCCTAACTAGAGTTTTATAGAGCTGCATCATTACATTGCATCTCTTAAACTCTATCCCTCGACTTATGAGAGCTAACAGCCCTTAAGCTTTCTTAACTACCCTATCTACCTGTGAGGCAGTTTTCAGGGATCTGTGGACATGTACCCCCAGATCCCTCTGCTCCTCCAATCTACCAAGTATCCTGCCATTTACTTTGTACTCTGCCTTGAAGTTTGTCCTTCCAAAGTGTACCACCTCACACTTCTCCAGGTTGAACTCCATTTGCTACTTCTCAGCCCACTTCTGCATCCTATCTATGTCTCTCTGCAATCTTCGACCATCCGCTACATTATCTACAACACCACCAACCTTTATGTCATTTGCCAACTTGCCAACCCACCCTTCTTCTTCAAGATGACGGTGCGACGCGGTTTGCAGCAGCTTCTCCGGTGTTAATATCAGTTATTTGTCAAGCAGTGTGCCATGCATAATCCTAATCTGATAAATCTTCCACCCATACTGACTCAAAAGAGGATCCTGCTACACTACCCACCCGTTCTGCAGCTGTAATAGTATCCCTGACCAGTAATGCCACCCCTCCTCCCCTTTTCCCCTCTCTCTATCCCTTTTAAAGCACTGAAATCCAGGATTGAAACTCTTCATGTCCATTAATTAAATCTCCTTTCATGTTGGTATATAATTGTTATTCCAATCTATTCTGATTGTTTAATAATCTATTGATTTTGAAAAAACTTCTGTGAATCTAAATATACCATATCTGCTGGTTCCTCCTAGTCTATTCACCTAAATATAACCTCAAAAAAATCCAACAGCTTAGTTGAACAGGATATTCCTGTTATAAATTAATGCTAATGCTGCCCAGCTCTCTCATTATTATCCAAGTATCCTGCTGCTATTTTCCGAATGATAGATTCCAGCCTTTTCCCTATGATTGGTATCACAGTAATTTAGATTTAGTTCACTGTGTTCTTCTTTGCCAATTGTGGCAGGGCTACAACTGCATGCTATAACCGGCTATAAAATTAATATGAACACAGAACGTGGAACAGTAGAGCACAGTCAGCGACATTGGCTTGCAATGTTGCGCCAACCTGCGTAAACCCACTCAGTGATCAACCTAACCCTTCCCTCTTATACAGTATGTAACCATCCATTTTTGTAACATCCCTGTGCCTATCTGAAAGGCTGTTAAATGTCCCTGATGTATCAGGCTCTACCAACATCCCTGGTAGTGTGTTTCATAAAACCATAAGACCATAAGGCATATGAGCAGAATTAGGCCATTTGGTCCATCATAGCTGACTTACTATCTCTCTCAATCCTACTGTCCTCTTCTCCCTATAATCTTTAACTCCCTGATCAATCAGGAACCTATTAACCGCTGCCTTAAATATACCCAGTGGTTTAGCCTGCACAGCAGCCTGTGGCAATGAATTCCACAGATTCACCACCCTCTGGCTAAATAAATGTTTCCTCATCTCTGTTCTAAACGGACATTCCTCAATTCTGAGACTGTTCTCTCCGGTCCTAGACTCCCACAGAATAGGAAACATCCTCTCCACATCTATTCTATCTAGGCCTTCAATATTTGATAGGCTTCAAAGAGAACCCCCCCCCCCCCCGCCCCCCACACCACCATTCTACTAAACTCCCGCAAGTACAGGTCCTGAGCCATCAAATGATCTTCATATGTTAACCCTTTCATTCTCGCAAACCTCCTCTGGACCGTCTCCAATGCCAGTATAGCTTTTCTTAGGTAAGGGGCCCAAAACTGTTCACAATATTCCAAGTGCAGTCTGACCAATGCCTTGTAAAGCTTCAGCATGATGTCCTTACCCTTATATTTTAGTCCTCTCAAAATAAACACAATCATTACATTTGCCTTCCTTACTACCCATGTCACCTTTCACTTTCCCAGTATTTACCACTCTCTGTGTATAATGCTTACAGAACTGTGCAAAGGTTTTGGTGCATATATTGTGTGTGTGTGTGTGTGTGTGTGTGTGTGTGTGTGTGTGTGTGTGTGTGTGTGTGTGTGTGTGTGTGTGTGTGTGTGTGTGTGTGAGTGTGTGTGTGTGTGTGTGTGCGTGTATGTGCGAGTGAGTGTGTGTGAGTGTGTGTGAGTGTGTGTGTGTGTGTGAGTGTGTGTGTGTGTGTGTGTGTGTGCGTGTATGTGCCAGTGAGTGTGTGTGAGTGTGTGTGAGTGTGTGTGAGTGTGTGTGTGAGAGTGTGTGTGTCTGTGAGTGTGTGTGTGTGTGTGTGTGCGTGTATGTGCGAGTGAGTGTGTGTGAGTGTGTGTGAGTGTGTGTGTGTGTATATTTTTGCACAGTACTATATGCTTGAGATCTCCTCTAATCTTTTCTTCACTCACCTTAAAAGATGCACTCTGGTTTTTTGCTATGCCACAATGAGAAAAAGGTGATGGCTATCCACTCTAGCAATACCTCTTGTAATCTTGTACACCCCCATCAGGTGAGGGGGTAGGTTCAAGAGGGGTATGGGGGGTAAGTTTTTTACTCAGAGCATCATGGATGCCTGGAATGCGTGCCTGGTATGGCAGGTAGAGGCAAATATATTGAAGGCTTTTAAGTGACTTTGGATAGGCACTAGGATGTGAGGAAGATGGAGGGATATGGACACGGTGTAGGTAGGAAGGATTCGTGTTCCGGTGTTTTCGAATTTCTTTTTCTCTGGTTCAGCACAACATTGTAGGCTAAATGGGCTGATCCTGTACTGTATTGTTCTCTGTTCTGTGCTATAAAATGAAGGGCAATTTTGTAAAATGATGAGGCACTAAGATCGTGGAGTGTGCACAGCCTTTCCCTCACTGTCACGTCATGAAATTTGTTGTTTGTGGCAGCAGTGCATTGCAATGCACAATTATAATAATAAAAAGCTATAAATTACAATAAGAAATATATTCAGTACTGTGCAAAAGTCTTAGGTGCATGCTTATGATGGAGACTAAAGCTTTTGTACAGTACTGTACTTGTTAACGTAGAGCAGAGAGTGAGTTTGTAAATTTGGCGGGAGCTAAGGATTTTGGGAATGGTGAAGGTGGAGGTGCAGCGGGAGGGGATGTGGGACTGGTGGTGGAGAAGAAGCAGACACACCCAGCCCTGAGACACCAGGCATGGTCATTTGATTAGTGTGATGCACATCCCAATAGTGAAACAGGTACTTCTCCAGTGCTACCTTCTAAACCCCCTACCTATCTCACTTACTGTTACAGTCTACTGAATCTAAAGTGTACAACTGCCTAATGCAACAACTTGGGCTGTACAGTTGAGATAAAGTACAAAAGTCTGAAATCACGTACCACTAGGCTCAAGGGCAGCTTCCACCCTGTTGTTCTTACATTATTGAACAATTCCTTAATACAATAGAATGTACTCTCCACCATACAATATACCTTGTTATGATCTTGCTTCTTATTGTCTGCATATCCTCTGTTACACTTCAGTCTGCACTCCATTATTGCTTTCCCTTGTACTGCCTCAATGCACTCTGTAATGAATTAACCATTAATGAATGGTATGCAAGACATGGATGGTAGGGTGGAGATACTGTATGTCTCTACCAAAACAGATGTGACGTGCTCCTTCCCTCACTAGCCAGCCTGTGGGTCAGCTTTGGACTAGGTATAGCACCTGCTTATCCCCCACCTCCTCCCGATCGGGGTCATGCCAAGTCAGAGAAGCATGTGGTGGATGGTCGTATGAGCAGCTGGTGCATATCACAAGTCCTAGTTATCCAAAGAGCATCAATAATGGCTGGGGCCACCCATCTTGTAAAGACACTGCCCAGAAGAATGCAACGGAAAACTACTTCTGTAAGAAAGTTTGCCTAGAACAGCAGTGGTCATAGAAAGAGCATGATTGTCTACATCATACAAACAAATGAATTTTTGATTGGGGATAATAAACCTAATCCAATTGCAATCCTGGACTCTAGCTCACCAACTATAGATCGAAATTCCTAAGTTATAAAGACATGGAGCACATAAACAGGGTCTTTGGCCCATCCAGAAATCCCTACCCTGTGAATATTCATAGAGAGATAGAGCACTACAGCACAGAAGCTGGTCTGCCCTGCCCATGTGGCACTCTTATTCTACCTCGTCCCATTGTACTACACCTGGACCGTGGCCCACCATACCCCACCATCTGTGTAAAACTTTTCTTAATAATTGCATCCAAACCTGCAGACAATTACTGTGGATATTATGGCTATGGCATAATTCAGCTGCAACTTATTAGAAAACAGAAAAGCCTGGAAGGGCTTGAGGCCTTTTTCTATTCCTAAGTTCCCATGCTTAAGATCCCTCTCAATGATAAAAGCCGACCATCATCTTTATCAGTATGAGGGATCCTTCGTATGTGACGTCTTGCTGACATCATTAAAGTGCCTGCAGACTTGACATCCTCTATCACTAATGAGACACAGAGAAGCCTGTCTGCTGTGTGTGAAGCTCTGGATTCCATTTCTGTACAAGAACCACTAAATGTCTGACATTCCGCACTCTTGCAGACGTTTGCATCATATCATCTTGTCTCGGTACCATCTCCATGGCAATCTCATCTGCCCTCAAGTCAGGCAGATTCCGAAAGAATAGCTCTGGAAAAAAGGAAGCAAATTGTACAGAAGTTTGATTAGACCACACAGATGCTCAGCACTGTTCTCCTTATCACAGACACACAAGAGAAGTACACAAATTGACCTTTAGCTGGGCAATTAGATTGGGAGGTTATGTCAGCCAGGGCTGTATGGGGTGTCCAGGATATCACCTCTGGTGAAGGGGCTTGTCATGTGCATTTTGGGACAGTTCACTTATGTTTGATCCCCACCAGATAGTTAACTCTCACTTGTTTGCATGCAACAGCAGCCACAACCCATACAACACTTTGACGGGTGGGCTAAACCAGGTGAGGGTAGTTGGCATGCTTTGTATCTTGGTGAGATTAGGGGCATGTCTATCCTAGCATCCGAAGTCAGCTCTGGTATGCTGAGTGGATAAAACCTATAGTGAGATCCAACGGTCAAAGCTAGGAACTTTTCGAGAATTCAGTGGTGCATAAATTCTTCCTGGACTTCCAGCCAGGTCCAGGTATCAATTTTTACCAATGTTTCGACGACAAACCTTGCCAGCTTTGTGTTGCCTGGGCAGATCCAGTCCAGTGATATTTATACCCCCATCTTCTGTCCCTCCTGTTTGGTTAGTCCTCATCCAATCAGCTTTCTGCTGTCCCAGCTTGTTTACAATCAGATTTCAGTTCTTACATAGAGTGAGACCTTTGTCTTTGTTAGAATTCTTTTCCTCTGATTTTAACTTAATGGCTTCCTTCACCAGGCAGTTCCAAAAGCCACTGGCGCAGTACAGTAGTTTTGTGCTGTCTAAGTCAATCCCATGGCCATTGCAAATGCATCATTATGCTACCGCCAATTTCTTGAGGTAACTATCCATAATAACAGATTGGTTGTAATAAAATTTGCATGATTCTGGCTCTAAAACTGGATCAGGCCTGCACTTATAGTTAGATATGGTTTCTTTTGTGTATTTTAAGCAAGATTTTGGTGAATGATGTTTGCCTCCTGATTGTGTCTGTGTAGTAATCAGATTGAGTTAAACATCTACAGGATCCTGTAATACTTTGGATTATGTCTGGTTTCTCTTGGGATTTTCTACATTTATCATCTTGGAATTGTTGGTTTTTTATTATGTTTTTTGTGATATTTTTTGTGTTCATCACCTGGTCCTGTATTGTCGCAAGGAACACTTCTGTTTCTCGAAAGAGGTCTCCAATTCTGATCCAGGTGTTTGATGCTGCCTTGTCAATATCAAGTGTGCTCAGCTCATGGGGATGTCTTCCAGGGAGTGTCATACTCTTCTGTTTGTTATCCTTTTCTTCAAAATTGATAAGTTCTTCATTTTTCTAGGTTGTCGTTTCATTTAAATTTAGTACTTATCAAAATTGCACATGCTTATGTAGAGTGCTAAAAACCTGTTTTTTGTTAATGAAAATATATCTTTAGAAGTTTTACCTGACTGTTGTGTAATTTTTTTTAGAATCAGAATCAGGTTTATTATCACCAGCATGTGACATGAAATTTGTTAACTTAGCAGCAGCAGTTCAATCTAGCAGAGAGAGAAAATAGTAATAATAATAATAAAAAATAAAATAAAACATAATAATAAATAAGCAAGTAAATCAATTGCATATATTGAATGTTTTTTTTTAATTGTGCAAAAACAGAAATACTGTATATTAAAAAAATGGGGTAGTGTCCAAACCTTCAATGTCCATTTAGGAATTGGATGCCAGAGGGGAAGAAGCTGTTCCTGAATCACTGAGTGTGTGCCTTCAGGCTTCTGTATCTCCTACCTGATGGTAACAGTGAGAAAAGGGCATGCCCTGGGTGCTGGAGGTCTTTAATAATGGACGCTGCCTCTCTGAGACACCGCTCCCTGAAGATGTCCTGGGTACTTTGTAGGCTAGTGCCCAAGATGGAACTGACTAGATTTACAAACTTCTGTAGCTTCTTTCAATTCTGTACAGTAGCCCCTCCATTCCAGACAGTGATGCAGCCTGTCAGAATGCTCTCCATGGTACATCTATAGAAGTTTTTGAGTGTATTTGTTGACATGCCAAATTGCTTCAAACTCCTAATAAAGTATAGCTGCTGTCTTGCCTTCTTTATGACTACATCAGTATGTTGGGACCAGGTTAGATCCTCAGAGATCTTGACACCCAGGAACTTGAAGCAGCTCACTCTCTCCACTTCTGAACCCTCTATGAGGATTGGTATGTGTTCCTTTGTCTTACTCTTCCTGAAGTCCACAATCAGCTCTTTCGTCTTACTATTGTTGAGTGCCAGGTTGTTGCTGTGGCACCACTCCACTAGTTGGCATATCTCGCTCTTGTATGCTTTCTTGTCACCACCTGAGATTCTACCAACAATGGTTGTATTGTCGGCAGATTTGTAGATGGTATTTGAGCTATGCCTAACCACACAGTCATGTGTATAAACAGAGTAGAGCAGTGCGCAGACACACACCCCTGAGTGTGCCAGTGTTGATCGTCAGTGATGAGGAGGTGTTATCACCAATTCACACAGACTGTGGTCTTCCGGTTAGGAAGTCAAGAATTCAATTACAAAGGGAGGTACAGAGGCCCAGGTTCTGCAACTTGTCAACAGGATTGTGGGAATGATGACATTAAATGTTGAGCTATAGTCAATGAACAGCATCCTGACGTATGTGTTTGTGTTGTCTAGTTGTTGTAAAGCCATATGGAGAGTCACTGAGATTGCACTTGCTGTTGAGCTATTGTGGCAATAGGCAAATTGCAATAGGTCCAGGTCCTTGCTGAGGTAGGGGTTCAGTCTAGTCATGACCAACCTCTCAAAGCAGTTTATCACTGTCGATGTGAGAGCTACCAGGCAATAGTTATTAAGGAAACCCACATTATTCTTCTTAGGCACTGGTATAATTGTTGCCTTTTTGAAGCAAGTGGGAACTTCTGCCCGTAGCAGAGACAGGTTAAAAATTTCCTTGAATTCTCCCGGTAGTTGGTTGGCACAGGTTTTCAGAGCCCTACCAGGTACTCCATTGGGACCTTCCGCCTTGTGAGGATTCACTCCCTTTAAAGACAGACTAACATCGGTCTCTGAGGCAGAGATCACAGGGTCATCAAGTGCAGGAGGGATCTTCACAGCTGTAGTTGTGTTCTCCCTTTCAAAGCGAGCAGAGAAGGTGTTGAGTTCATCTGGTAGTGAAGCATCACTGTCATTCATGCTATTGGGTTTCGCTTTGTCAGAAGTAATGTCTTGTAATCCCTGCCAGAGTTGCCATGCATCTGGTATCACCTTCAACCTCGTTCAGAATTGTTTGTGTTAACCACCTGGTCCTGTACTGCCACAAGGAACCCTTCTTTTTCTGGGATTAGATCTCCAACTCTGAGCGAGGTGTTTGACACTTCCTTGTCGACTTTCAGTCTGCTCAGATCATGGAGGCAGCTTCCACGGAGGGTCATGCTCTTCCATTGGTTAATTTCTTCTTCAATAGTGATAACTTCTTCATTTTTCTGGGTTGTGTTCTCATTTAAGTTTAGTTGTGTGTACTTATTATCAGAATTGCATATGCATGTGTGCAGTGCTGAATCTTGTTTTCATTGATGAAAATATATCCTTAGAAATTTTATCTGACTGTTGTGTAGATTACTGTTATTATCACTATTGTATTTTCACAGTTTGTCTTCTTTTGTACATTGGTTATTTGCTAGTCTTTGTGTGTAGTGGGTAGCTGAAAGGGGTAGCTTTGAGATTAGAAAATCAAAAATAATCAGCAGATATAATAAATTATTAATTGAAATATTTGCATTATGATTTATAATCATTATAACAGTTTTAATAATTTTACATTAATAATTAATTAGCAATATATTCATTATTATTAGAATATAAGAAATAACAGCGACACACACAAATGCTAGATGAACTCAGCAGGTCATCTACGGAAATAAATAAAATAGTCAATGTTTTAAGCCACTGATTTCCTCCAACATTTTCTGTGTGTTGCTCTGGATTTCAAGTATCTGCAGGGTATCTTTTGTTAATAAGAAATAGGGGCGGGAGTCACACATCTAGCCTGTTAAGCCTGCTCCCCCGTTCAATAACATCATGGCAGATCTGGTTGTAGGCTCGGCTCCACCTATCTGCCTTTTCCTCTTAACTCAAATTCTCCCGCTATGCAATAATCTAAATGTGTCTTAAATATATTTACTTCTAGTGCTTTGCTGGGCAGAGACAGCATTCCACAGATTCACTACTCTCTGAGAAAAGCAGTTTCTCCTCATCTCCATCTTAAGTAACTCCCTTGAATATTGAGGCCATGTCCCCTAGTTCTAGTCTCACTTACTTGCCTCTTTCTTACCTATCACTTTGATAATTTTATGTTTCTGTAAGATCCCTTCTCATTCTTCTTAATTCCAGTGAGCAGAGTCCAAGGTGAATCAATCCCTCTTCATAGGCTAATAATACTAATAATAACTGATGCAATACTATAAATTATAATAATGAAAGATACAAATAAGGTGGCATGGTAACACAGTGGTTGGCATAATGCTATTACAGCACCAGTGACTGGGACCACTTGGTTTCCTACTACATTCTAAAGAATTACAGGCTAATAGATTAACAACACACACAAAATGCTGGTGGAACACAGCAGGCCAGGCAGCATCTATAAGGAGAAGCACTGTCGACGTTTCGGGCCGAGATGTCGACAGTGTGTCCTGACAAAGGGTCTCGGCCTGAAACGTTGAACATGCTTCTCCCTATAGATGCTGCCTGGCCTGCTGTGTTCCACCAGCATTTTGTGTGTGTTGTTTGAATTTCCAGCATCTGCAGATTTCCTCGTGTTTGCAGATTAATAGATTAGTTGGTCACGTGGGTGTAACTGAGCAGTGAGGGCTCATTGGGTTGGAAGGACATGTTACCGTGATATATCTTTAATTAATTAGTTCAGAGATTGCATCTCCACCAACGCAAAACTGCCCGAAATGTCAAACTAAAGGAGATGGTGCTAGCAGGATTCTGGACTTGTGATGTTTTCACAAAGCAAGCACTATCGTCCACAGTAAAGCAACCTTTTGAACCTGAACATTTTAATAAAGGCTCCAGTCTAATGAGAGGGTAATTCACAAATTTCTGCCAGTGATTAATAAAACCAAATAAGGCCTGCACAGTAAGTCTGTTTATGTTTTGTGGTAATTCCCAGCTTGCGGGCATGGCTTGTGCAAGTCTGAATATATTTCTGGGTCAAATAATACTCAGAATGTATCTGACGAAATAGTGCTTTCTGTTAGAGTTTAGAATTAATTGCTCTGATAGTTACTAAGTCATTTCTTTTTCCAATTTGTCTTCCACCTCAGTGTGAAAGCACTTCAGTTATACTGGAAGAGAATCCAAACTGAGCAACTCCTTGCCACCAAGCTCCCAGCTTACCTGAGAGATGAGCTATATTGGTCCAAATCTAGAGTGACACATGAGCCCAGTACTGAGGGACTGATACACTGCCCAGGGCATCGGAATAGCCCTTAGCTGTCGATACAGGACAGATAAAAATTGTGTTTTCCTCAATCTCATGAATAATTTCTGCCTCTCAAACGCATAAAAATACAAATTAAGGTCAAGAAGCAAACACAAGAGATTTTGCTGATGTGAGAAATCCTGAGCAATGCACAGAAAATGCTGGAGAACTCAGTAGGTCAGAATCAGAATCAGATTTAATTTCATTGGCATCTGTCATGAAATTTGCTAACTTTACGGCAGCAGTACAATGAAATAAACAATAAATAAATATAGGGGAAAAAACTGGGCTACATTAAGTATATGTGTAGGCCTCCGTTAGTCTTGATAGACCATGGATTTGTGCCTTGGAAAGTTTCCAGGGCGCTAGCCTGGGCAAGTATTTTTTTATGGAAGACCAGCAGTTGCCCAAGCTGCAAGTCTCCCCTCTCCACACCACCGATGTTGTCCAAGGGAAGGGCATTAGGACCCATATGACTTGGCACCGGAGTCATCGCAGAGCAATGTGTGGTTAAGTGCCTTGCTCAAGGACACACATGTAGCCTTAGCCAAGGCTCGAACTAGCGACCTTCAGATCACTAGACAAACACCTTAACCACTTGGCCACGTGCCAACACAAGTATATATATATATGTCTATTAAATAGCTAAGTCAAAATAAGTGGTGCAAAATAACAGAAATTAAAAAATAGTGAGGTAGTGTTCATGGGTTCAATGTCCATATAGAAATCAGACAGCAGAGGGGAAGAAGTTGTTCCTGAATCACTGAGCGTGTGCCTTTAGGCTTTTGTACTCCTTTTTAATGGTAACAGTGTGAAGTGGGCATGTCCTGGGTGGTAGGGATCCTGAATGTCGGATACCACCTTCCCAAAGCACCACTCTTTGAAGATGTCTTAGATACTAGCTGCAAGATGACTGGTGAAAACAGGTGGTGGGAAAGGTCAAGGGTTGGAGAAGAAGGAATCATAGGAGAGGAGAGTGGACCATAGGAGAAAGGGAAGGAGGAGGGAACACTGGGGAAGAAGGTGGGAGGAAGCGGAGTACAAGCTGGCAGGTAATATGTGAGACCAGGTGAGGGAGAAGGTGGGTGGGTGGAGGAGGGGGATGAAGTGAGAAGTGGGAGGTGATAGGTGAAAGAGGTAAAAGGCTGAAGAAGAAGGGAGCTAACAGGAGAGTAGAGTGGGCCATGGGAGAAAGGGAAGGAAACCAGAGGGAGGTGATAGGCAGGTGAGGAGAAGGATTGAGATGGTAACCAGAATGGGGAATGGAAAAGGAGAGAAGGGGGGAAAGGGAGAGAAATGAAAGTAACTTAGAGAAATTATTGTTCATGCCACCTGGTTGCAGGATATGAGGTGTTGCTCCTCCAGTCTGAGTTTGAACTCATCAAGGCAGTTAGAGGAGGCCATGGGCAGACATGTCAGAACAGGAATTGGAAGTTGAATTGAAATGAATAGCCACTGCATTTTATGACAGACACAGTGAAGGTACTAATTAGGAGTGAGAGATAGCTTGCTAAATTATTCAATATGATTATGAGTGCTTCGACTATTTCTGTATTCTCACCTGCACTCAGTTTTCCATTACTGTTTATTTATCTCCATTTTGGATTCTTCACATGTGGCTTAGCTACGAAGCCAGGCAGAACTGTTTCTACTGACAGGAGAATGGGGCAAAGGCAGATTACTGGCTCCTTAAAACCAGTTGCTTCAGGTAGATGGGGCTCATCAGCCATGGTTGACAGCTCATCTAGGAGAAGGAAAACTCTGATCTCAAACCTCCTGTGCCTTGCAGCAATACCCTCTCAAGGGAAAGGCTTTAGGAGTAAAACCTGAGGAACAATTTGGAGCTGGAGACACAAAAGTAATCCTATGTTAAGGTTGATGCTGACTGGCAACTCCTGTGATATCACTGGTGCCAAACTGTATTGGTCTTCATCAATCTTTTAGATTCATCAGCTGCATGGAAGTGGGGAGCCTGTTATTTGGGCAACAGCTTGCTCTCCTTATCATACTGTCCCAATAAGATGCCACATCCATGGTTGACCCTGACCTATGAAAGGCCTCAAAGCTCCATTTTACAATTACTCAAGCCACCTCTGTTCACTGCCCTGTGAGAAAGAAAGTTCTTAAGATTCATAGACTTCAAAGACAAAAATGACCTTATCTCTGTATTAAAAAGCTTACTTTCCAACTGTGACTAGTCACTAGTTAAAAAAATTGTCACCTGTTTGGTGATCTTATTACCTGTGGGATTTTGCTGTGTTTATAATTTTCTCCTGTGTATCCAACTTCAGACCAATGGCTACAATCCAAAATTACTTCAGTAAGTTAAAGACTCAAGGCATTACAGGTATTGGAAATCTAAGGTGAATCAAAAAGAAGATGGAGGAGCTCAGAAGGCTGGGCAGCATCTATACAGGGAAACGGACATTTTGGGTTTGAACCTGTCATCTGCATAAAAAGGTGCAGAAAGGGAGGAGAGCAAGAACTGGTAGGTGATAAGTGGACTCAGGTGAGGGAGGGTGATAGGCAGATTGGGAGAGGCAGAAGGAAATGGGATTGATGTCAGAAACTAGATAGGTGCAAGTGACATAGGGTGGCAGAGATTACGCCGCCAAGGATTCGGAAAGCATAAAATTGGAAATGGTAATTGTTATGTTTTGTAACTTCGAGAAACTAATTGAACCATGAGATTCAAAATCTGCTGAAGCCTGGATCAGAAGCATTCAGTTCTAGAGACCAAGAAAGTTACAAGAAGTCCAGGTACCATTTCCAGAAAACTACCCCAAGGACAAAGTGTAAATCCTGGACCAAACTTAAATCAACAAGGGGTGCTCAACAGCTGTGGCAGGGCTTCAGTGCTATCACCTGTTACAAAGTTAGATCAAGCGACATGGGAGACAGCAGGGCTTCGCATCCAAAATACCTTCAATGCTCACTTTGACCACCAGAGCATGGAGGAGGCATTGCAAACCCCCACATCCCCTGATGATCTCTGAAGCTGACATGCAGGCTGCCTTCAGAAGGGTGAACGCATGAAAAGCATTTGGACTGGATAGGATACTGGCCATATACTAAAGGCCTGTGCTGATCAACTGGCTGGTGTGTTCACTGAGATCATTACCTCTTGTTTCAGCAGTGTGTGGTACCCACCTGCTTGAAGCAGGCTTCAATTATACCAGTGACCAAGATGAATATGGTGGCTTTCCCTAATGGGTATCAGTTGCACTTACATCCACAGTGATGAAGTGTTTTGAGAGGTTGGTGATGAAACATATCAACTCCTGCCTAAGGGGTGATTTGTATCAGCTCCAATATGCCTGCTGGAGCAACAGGTCCACAGTATATGCAATCTCATTGGCTCTTAACTCAGCCCTGGAACATCTGACCAGGATGTTCTTTATTGTCTACAGCTTAGCTTTCAGTACCATCATCATCTCAAAACTAATCAATAAGCTTCAAGACCCTGGCCTCAACATCTCCTTGTGCAATTGGATCCCGGATTTCCTCACTTGCAGAGCCCAGTCAGTTAGGACTAGCAACAACATCCCCTCCATGATCTCCATAAGAACAGGTGCACCACAAGGCTGTGAGCTTAGCCCCCAATCTACTTGCTTTACACTTAATGACTGTATGGCTAAGCACAACTTCAATGCCATATTCAAGTTTGCTGATGACACCACTGACATGGGTCATATCAAAGGTGGTGATGAATCAACCTATAGGAGGGAGATTGAAAATCAGGCTGAGAGGTGTCATAACAACAACCTCTTACTCAATGCCAGCAAGGTCTAGGACCTGATTGTAGACCTCAGGAGAGGGAAACTTACAGCCAGACTGAAAAACCTGAGCATGTCATCGTCGTAATGGCTATCCCTCGAGGTCGAGGATGATGGTCTTTGTTCCGTTGATCTATATGTGGCCCACAGAGCCAAGATGCCTCTACATGTATTTGTTTAACGTTTACTTGATGTTGCACTTGAAGAAGCACATGATACTTCACAAATCAACCAATTGATGCCAATGGCATGGAAACCATGACAACTGGAGCTGATGGATTGTTGCAGCATTCATCTGCCTATACAGCCGTTGATCTCGAAGTAACTTTGTCTGCCTGTTCCACCATTGAGGTCTTGGTTGGATTGTTCTTTGTCACGGACCTCACCATCAACCTTATCACCATGAGTGACCCTACCAGGAGCATAGCTCCAGACGGCATCGCTCTCGGGATCTCAGGACCACACAAGCTTCTCCACCAAGACAAGGTGACAATCCACGGAGAAGTTGAGCATGTAGATATTAAGAAAGAGGAAATGCTGAAGCTTTTGGAAAGCATCAAGTCACGAGGACAAGATGAGATCTACCCCAGGCTACTGTGGGAGGCGAGAGAGGAGATTGCTGAGCCTTTGGCAATGACCTTTGCATCATCAACGGCGACAGGAGAGGTTCCGAAGGACTGGAGGGTTGCGAATGTTGTTCCATTATTCAAGAAAGGGAGTAGAGATAGCCCAGGAAATTATTGACCAATGAGTCTTATTTCAGTGGTTGGTAAGTTGATAGAGGTAGGATTTATGAACATTTGGAGAGGCGTAATATGATTAGGAATAGTCAGCATGGTTTTGTCAAAGGCAGGTTGTGCCTTATGAGCCTGATTGAATTTTTTGAGGATGTGGCTAAATACATTGATGAAGGTAGAGCAGTAGATGTAGTGTATATGGATTTCAGCAAGGCATTTGACAAAATACCCCATGCAACGCTTATTGAGAAAGTAAGGAGGCATGTGATCCAAGAGGACATTGCTTTGTGGATCAAGAACTGGCTTGCCCACAGAAGGCAAAGAGATTATATTCTGTATGGAGGTTGGTGACCAGTAGGGTGCCTCAGAGATCTGTTCTGGGACCCTTAATCTTCATAATTTTTATAAATGACCTTGATGAAGAAATGGAGGGATAGGTTAGTAAGTTTGCTGATGACACAAAGATTGGGAGTGTTGTGGCTAGTGTGGAGGGCTGTCAGAGGTTACAGCGGGATATTGATAGGATGAAAAACTGAGCTGAGAAGTGGCAGATGAGTTCAACCCAGATAACTGTGAGATAAGTGTGAGGTAGTTCATTTTGGTAGGTCAAATATGATGGCAGACTGTAGCATTAATGATAAGGCTCTCGGCAGTGTGAAATGATCAGAGGGATCTTGGGGTCCGAGTCCACAGGACACTCAAAGCTGTTGCGCAGGTTGACTCTGTGGTTAAGAAAGCATACAGTCCATTGGTCTTCATCAATCGTGGGATTGAGTTTAGGAGCTGAGAGATAAGGTTGCAGTTTTATAGGACCCAAGTCAAACCCTACTTGGAGTACTGGGCTCAGTTCTGGTCACCTCACTATAGGAAGGATGTGGAAGCCATAGAAAGTGTGCATAGGAGATGTACAAGGATGTTGCCTGGATTGGGGAGCATGCCTTATGAGAATAGGTTGAGTGAACTTGGGCCTTTTCTCCTTGGAACGACAGAGGTTGAGGGTAACCTGATAAAGGTGTACAAGATGATGAGAGGCATTGATTGTGTGGATAGTCAGAGGCTTTTTCCCAGGGCTGAAATGGCTAGCACGAGAGGGCACAGTTTTAAGGTGCTTGGAAGTAGGTACAGAGGAGATGTCAGGGGCAAGTTTTTTATGCAGAGAGTAGTGAGTGCATTTAATGGGCTGGCGGCAATGATGGTAGAGGCAGATACAATAGGGTCTTTTAAATGACTCCTGGACAGGTACATGGAACTCAGAAAAATGGAGGGCTATGGTAACCCTATGTAATTTCTAAAATAAGGACATGTTCGGCACAGCTTTGTGGGCTGAAGGGCCTGTATTGTACTGTAAGTTTTCTATGTTCTATGAAACCAGAGGTTTATGAGTCAGTCCTCATTACAGGATCAGAGGTGGACAGTGTTAGCACCATTAAATTCTGAGGTGTTACTATTTCAGAGGACCTGTCCTGGACCTAGCACATAAGTGCAATTGTGAAGATAGCATGGCAATGTTGCTATTTCCTTTGGAGATTGTGGAGATTTGGAATGCTATCCAAAACTTTGACAAGCATTTATAAATGTGTGGTGGAGTGTATATTTACTGACTGCATCACAGCCTGGCGTGGAAACACCAGTGCCCTTGAATGGAAAATCCCACAAATGTAATGGATTTGGCCCTGTACATCACAAGTAAAGCCCTCCCAACCATTAAACACATCTACAGTACAGTACATGTTATGCTTTCATATGAAGACAGCATCCATCATCATGGATTCCCACTACCCAGGTCATATTCTCTTCTCATTGCTGCCATCAGGTAAAAGGTACAAGAGCCTCAGGACTTGCGCCATGAGCTTCAAGAACAATTATTACCCCTTAACCATCAAGTTCTTGAACAAAAGATAATAACTTCACTCAACTTCACTTAATCCATCATTGAAATGTTCCCACAACCAATGAATTCACCTTCAAGACCTCTTCATCTCATGTTCTCATTATTTATTAATATTTATTTATATTAGGCTTTGCATAGTTTGTTGTCTTCAGTACCCTGTTTGAACACCCAGTTAGGCAGTCTTTCATTGATCCTGTTATAATTACTATTTTATAGATTTGATCAGTATGCTGTCAAGAAAATGCATCTCAGGGTTGTATATGGTGACATGTAGTGTATGTACTGTGATAATAAATCTACTTTGAACTTTAAAAGAAAAACACGGCAGATCAGAATACTTGTGTAATTAGTTTTTCTTCTCTTTAGTGAGGTGCTCACATATGACGTGGTGGTGTCATAACATACCGAATGCCTTCCACGTACCTCTTACATACAACCCATAATGAACTATGCAAACTCCAAACTCTACTCAGTCAAAACTACATTTGCAACATTTCTCAAATATTTCTGAAATATCAAATATTCTACAGTAATCTCCAGTTGGATGCTTTTTTGTTGAGCTGTAGTAGTCTTGTGAACCAGTTCTGACCTCCTTCTCTCACTGAGTGCCACCAGAGTGTAGCAGTTAACGGGACGCTATTACAGTTCAGGGCGTCAGAGTTCAAAGCTCAAATCCAGCACCATGATTATATGTCCTTGCTGTGGAATGCATGGGTTTTCCCCACATGCTTCGGTTTCATCCCACCGTCCAAAAGCATTCCAGGTACGTTAATTGGTCATCGTAAATTATCCTACAATTAGATTAGGGTTTAATCGGGGTTGTTGGGCTATACAGCTCGAAAGGCTGTATTGTTAAATAATTAATAAAATAAATTTACATACTCCTTGCTACTTAGTCTAGAATCGTTACTATTGTAAAGCATCTTTTATGAAGCTGCAACCCTAATGCATTGAGTCAAAGAGTTATACAACACAGAAACAGGCCCTTCAGCCCAACTCCTCCAAGCTGAACAAGATGTCCATCTAAGCTAGTCTCATTGTCTGCATTTAGTGCATTTCCTTCTAAGACTTTCATATCCATATAACTGCCTAATGTCTTTCAATGATTGTAAATGTACCCAGCTCTACCACTTCCTCTAGGAGCTCATTCTGTACACACCACACACTGCATGAAGAAGTTGCCTGTTATGTTCACCCCCCCCCCCCCCAATTTGGTTTGTTAGTTTAGTTTTGGCTACTCGATCACATTGCTTACTTGTAAGTTTACAGCTGTTGTTCATTACCAATTACTGTGTTGCTAAGCAATTGACCTTCAATATCAGGTCAGCCATTCTTTACATTGTTTGTACTTTTCACTTAGTGGCTAATGCTTAGAAGCACTTTGAAAGGATTTCAATCAATGTGTGAATCTATCTTTCACAGGAAATCTAGAAGTACTATCCTTTTAATTAGCTCCTTGCATACTGTAATGCGTTGGTAAACAATAATATAGCCTTCAAACTACAACTACGTCTGGACTGGAGTTTACCTAGCTCCCTAGTTTAAGATAACAGGGAAGCACTTGAGCGATGGCAGAATATTGCCCCACAGTTCCCTTTTAAAACTTTCCCCTCATAATTTCAACCTAGTTTTTAGAACATAGTAGACTACAGCACAGTACAAGCTTTTCGGTCCACTCTGTTGGACCGACTGTTTAACCTACTCGAAGATTAATCTAATCCTTCCATTTTTCTAAAATCTATGTGCCTAGCCAAGGGTTTACGATTTGCTGCTAATGTATCTGCCTCTACTGTCATCCCTGGGACTCACCACCATTTCTGCCAAATAAAGCAGGGGAAGCTACCTCAGTAAATATATTTAAGATGAGGTTGGATAGATTTTTGCATAGTAGAGGAATTAAGGGTTATGGGGAAAAGGTAGGTAGGTGGAGATGAGTCCATGGCCGGATCAGCCATGAACTATTGAATGGTGGAACAGGCTTGAAGGGGCAGATGGCCTACTCCTGCTCATGTTTTTGTGTTTTATGTAAGTTACAGAGGCACAAGACACCACTGTACTGGTCCTTCAACCCATCTAGTCCATGCTGAGCTATTAATCTGCCTAGTCCCATTGACCTTCACCCATCCGTGTATCAAACCAAATTTCTCTTAAATGTTGAAATCAAACCCTGATTCTGATTCTGAGCTTGTTCCACACTCTCACTACCCTCTAAATGAGGAAGTTCCTGCTCATGTTCCCCTTAAAATATCACATTTTACCCTTAACTGATGATCACTAGTTCTCGTCCCACATATCTTCAACGGAAAAAACTTGCTTCCATTTACCCTGTCTAAACCCTTAATTACTTTGTAGACCTTATCTCTGACACCTGCCCTGTACTTTCCTCCAATCTCCTTTAACTTACGCCCCCTTGTATTAGCTATATCCGCCATAGGAAATGTCTCTGGCTGTCAACTTGATTATTGCCTCGAGTTTTTGATTCCCTATCCCCGGTCCATGCCCAAAGCGTATCAATGTGACAGAACGCAATGTTTGGATGATGCTTTAAGTGCTGGGTTGAATTGGAAAGGTCAGATTAAGGCTAAATTGAGGCAGCAGGGTCCAGGCCCCAGAGCATATCAAAGTGACTTAACCCGATGTTTGAACAATAATTTAGGCACTGAGCCAGATTGAGAAGGACAGGGTTTCAAGGCCAAAGGTGAGGGGCAGGCCAGTTCAACTCGATGCTCTGCGAGGTTTACTCATCTCTGTGCTGAACTAAGACTCTCAGCTCAGAACATTATTTGCATGACTTTATTGTTCGCATGATTTGTTTTTTTCATTCTGCTTATTGGGTGTTTGATGGGCTTTTTTAATGGGTTCTTTGGGTTTCTTTGTTTTGTGGCTCTCTGTTAGAAGATGAATCTCAAGGTTGTATAATGTATACATAAATCAATAATAAATGCACTTCGAACTTTGGTCAAAAGGCTGTGTGCATTCTCCTTTAGGCTGAGAATCAATGGATTCCGCATTCACCTTTAAGAGAAATGAACCAGACCCAAATACATCATGCCAAAATACTACATTCTGAATTACTGACTAGTTCTAACCACGTGTCAAATCTAGAAATAAGCACCAACACCTCCCGTTGCATTATGTCAGGCACACTTATTAACTCCAAGTTACATAATCGCCTAAAAGTGGAATTGCGGAGAATGACAACATCCATCATCATCGCCTGTGATGGAATCAGAGTGGAATTTTTGGACATGAAGAGGGAATCTGATATTTAAAAACTATTTGCTTAAAAAATGAAGGAACTTGCATTTTTACGCTGCCTGCTGTGACATTTGAAATAGGAGAAGGAATTGAGCAGATGGTCTCTCGAGTCTAATCAGTCATTCCATAACATTAGTGCTGGCCTGTCGCCCTTTTCACTTTCCTACCTGCTCCCTATAACCCTTGACTGCCCTATAGACCAAATATCTGTTCCAGCCTTGGATAAAGTGAATGATTTAGTCTCCACATCTCCCTGGAGGAGGGAATTGCCAATACTCACATCTCCTGTGAGTGGTGAATCTGTGCAGTTCATTGGATTTAGTTAAGGTAGAGATTAATAGGTTCTTGATTAATCAGGGAGTCAAAGGTTGCAGGAAAATGGGGTTGAGAGAGATAATAAATCAACTATGATGGAATGACGGCACAGACTCGAGGGGCCGAATGGCAAATTCTGCTCCTATGTTTTATTGCCTTATGCTCTTTTTCAGTTTAAAATTCCCCTTCTTCAGGAAAGAAGGGTTAGGTTGAGTTTGGAGGAGGATGAAGTTGGCACAACATCATGGGCTGAAGGGCCTGTGATGTGTTGTACTATTCAATGTTAAATTCTTTATCCTGAAGTCATTCTGCCTAGCTCTAGATTCCCCCATGGGAGTGAAACACCCTTTCAGCTTCTACCTGATCAGGGTGGCTCAGAATCTTAAATGTTTCAACAAGATCATCAGATACAGGGAGAACCAACTAATTGGACACACATTTGACTTGATGGTAGGAAGCAGAATATGATGGTGGACAGTTGAGTTTTGGACTGGAAACCTGCGTCTAATAATGTTTCTCCAGGATCGATAGAAGACAAATTCCTATTCGTCATCTTTAGCAATGATTTGGATGAGAATGTGCAAAGGGCTGAGGAATAAAGACAGAGAGAATGCAAGCTTAGGGTGAAAAGGAAGACATTTAAGAGGAACATGATGGGAAGCTTTTTTAACCACACAATTGACAGTGTACCAAACGAGCTGATAGAGGAAGTGGGTGAAGCAAGTACATCAACAACATTTAAAAGGAACTGTGTATTATTAAAGAACTTCAGTTCCCAGTGGGCAATGCAGGCCATTCACCTTGGAACTAGAAGTGATGACGGTGAGCTGTTTGCACACACTCAATGTTGAACGGTAGTGAGCTAAAATCATTCTGTAAATAAAATGTTCTAGTAACTAGGGAAGCTTTGTGCCTGTCCAAAGGATTGTATGAATAGAAAATGTTCTAGTGTTTCATGCTGTTTGTCTTTATTAAAAACAAACATAATATGGTACCAGAAGTGGGATATATAGTCTTCAAAGGGAACAAGTCTATGATTCCAATGTCATGTCAAGCACCTGTCTCAGTCATGAATCATGTTTATCCTTTGTGGGCCCCCAGAAGATGATGTCACCCATCAGCTCTCAACACCAGGTATGCCCTTAAAGATCACATGGATGGTTTTATGGTAGACTTCTGGTGCAGACAGAATCCCACACAGTAGCCAAAGAAATCAATACCTTCTCTGTGATGTGTTAAAAGTACATAGTCTCGAACTTGCCTCATCAAGCTTCACCTGGCAAAACCCAGATGAAGAGTTAAGTTTGCTAAACCTCTCGGCACCTGCTAACCAGAACACCATCTCCACTCATGTTGGCAATTTAAGATGCTCTCTCTTGATGGCTTTATTGAGATCTCTTGGGTCTAGACGTATCTGCAATGCTCCATTTCTCTTTTACACAATGACCAGTGAGGTCATCCAATCCGTTGGTTCTTCAGCTTTCTCTGTAACATTTATCCATTCCATAGACCAGAAGACATAGCAGCAGAATTAGGCCATCTGGCCCATTGAGTCTGCACCATGGTTTATCCTCTTTTTCAATCCTCCTCAACCCCAATTCCAGGCCTTCTCCCTGTAACCTTTGATGCCATGTCCAATCAAGAACCTATCAATCTCTGCCTTGTATGCTCATTCTTCTTTGAGTTTGTCTCTCAGTGTAAACAGAACTTTACTGCATCCATGGACCACAGGAGCCATTGTCTTATCAGTATGAATTTTGTGTATACCAGGTCCCCTCAAAGGCATCTGCATACTCCTCCATGAGTAAAATGTGCTAATCTTTGAATTGTGAAGCCACTAGGAAAACTCTTTTCACCAAGTTGAGCTTTTCTCATGCCCTCAGACCAAATATTGGCTGCACTCTCTTTTCTACAATGACTAGCTGTGCCTTTAGATGCTGTTCCTGTGCTTGAAGTTCACTATACAATCCCCTTTTACTGAAATGTTCTCTCCAGTATAGCCTGTCACTTTTAACTTCACTAGGTAAATCTTGGTCTTTATTTGAGAATCTTGTAATCATCCATGGATAGCAGATTCACCTGGGCTCCTCTGTGAATCTTGAATGGAATTATTGTTTCATTCACAGTTACTGGAACAATCTATTCTATTTTACCAGCACCAGCAGTCTGTAGAGAACCGACAAAGGCTTCCTCCATTTCGTCAGCAACCTTATGTACCTTTCTCTTGGTAGTCCTAGTTTTGTAGCACTCTGCAAAATGATTCTTTTTCCCATAATTGTTGCAGGACTTTCGAGAAGCAGGACACACCTTTGGACTGTGCTACCTCCACATTTGCTACATTTGCTGTTTGAGCCTATCTCTTTGCTTTGGGAAGCACCTTCTGCTCTGCCCCTCTGTTTTCACTGCATGAACTCTTGTGTCTGCTTTGTGCAGCGCCTCAGCTTGTGATTGTGTGGTGTCCACTCCCCTATAGATAATCACAGACTTTTCCAGCATCAAATCTTTTTTATGGTGCAATCTTTCTCTGATTCCATTAACTGGAATTCTACAAGCTATTTTGTCACTGACTAGTGAGTTTCTCAAATCTCCAGACTCACAAGACTTAGCTTATTAAGTATTCGTCAAAGTTAACACCTTGTTTCTGATCATAGGAAAATAACTTGTATCTCTCAAACATAATGCTTTTACTTGGGACAAAATACTCCTCCAATTTTGTCATGGGAGTGTCCAATGTAAAGGCTGTCTCATCAATTTGAAATCTGTTACATCTCCTGTTACATGTAGAAAATCAGATGCTTTCAATTTTACATCAGCCCCTCCTGCTCCGCTAGCCACTAAGTATATATTGAATTGCTGTTATCTATTAAATTGCTGATAAACTGCATAGGTATGGGAGGACTTAACCTACCAGTGACAGTAATACTCAGCTGCTCGCCTAAATTTCCTTTGGTTAATGTGGGAACGAGCTTCTCTCTGTCAAGTACAGTCGACGTTTTAAGTTAAGACCCTTTGGCAGGACTGGAGAAAAAAGCTGAGGGATAGATTTGAAAGATGGCGGGACCGAAACGTCGGCTGTACTTTTTCCCATAGATGCTACCTGGCCTGCTGAGTTCCTTCAGCATTTTGTGTGTGTTGCTCAGATTTCCAGCATCTGCAGATTTTCTCTTGTTCTCTCTGTTGGAACCTCTTTTTTCTAAGCGTTGCATGGTATGCATTTATTCTCATTGCTTAGACCTCACGCAGCTTGTGACACCATGTTATGTTTCTTTCGGGTGATGACTTACCTGGCTAAGTCCGTCCCTTGACTGTCCACTGTGTCGGCACTGCTTAGGTCACTCCTTGAGCAGTGAAGTGAGTGGATTTGGTCTCATGAGCAAGAAGAGGGTTTCCAGAGGCTGACTAAAGTCTCAACTGAAAAGCCCGTGCTGAAGTTTTATGATCCAGAAAGATGTACTAGGATCTCAGCTGATGTGTTCCAGCATGGTCTTGGAGCAGTACTACTGCAGCAGCATGATGACACCAAGCAACCTGTGGCCTAGGCATCAATGGCTTTAACAAGGGTGGAAGCCAGCTATGCATAGATAGAGAAAGAGCATCTCTCCAGCATATATGCATGTGAAAGGTTCCATCAGTATATCTATGGACAACCTTTTGACGTGGAGACAGACCATAAAACTTCGGTCTCAATTATGTCCAAACCACTGAATGACTGTCCCATGAGGGTATAGCACATGTTGATAAGGTTGCAGAAATATGATGTGAAGGTTCAGATTCAGATTGGGAAAATATATACATGTCTGCTGCTGATGCGTTGTCTCGAGCAGTCAACAAGTGACCAAGAGATTAATGTTGACAAAAAGGCTTATGTTGACATGATTGTCATCTCCATTCCAATATCTGCTGATAGAACAGAGAAGATTAGGAAAGCAGCAGGGACGGTTAAAGCAATGAAAGTACTCAGAGACAATACAGAAAGGATGGTCAGCAGCTAATATAACTGTCCAATGTATATTCAGGATTACTGGGCAGACATAGCTGGACTGTCACCAGTGGAAGATATGGACTTCAAAAGGGAACAGGTCTGTGCATCAAGGAGAGACTGCCCAAACCAGGACAGACAAACAACCAACATGCAAAAGACAAAAATTGCAAATACAAAAATAAAAAAAGAAATAAGACTGATACTCTACTGTCGCAATGAGCCATGGCCCCCTTTGCTGTCGTGATGAACTATGGCCTCTTCTACTGTTGCAATGAGGCCACATTCAGGTGGGAGGAAGAACACCTCATATTCTGGCTTGGTAGCCTTCAACCTAATGGCACTAACATTGATTTCTCACACTTCCAATAAAGCCCCTCCCCAGCCCTCTACTTCACCAGTCCCCTTCCCCTTTTCTTTCTCTCAACTATCTCCGTGCCTCCTTATTGCCACCCTCTGGTGCTCCTGACCCTTTTCTTTCTTTCTTCCATGGCCTTCTATCCCCACTTATCAGACACCCCACTTCTCCAGCCCTATATCTCTTTCACCAATCAACTTCCCAGCTATTTACTTCATCTCTCCCCCTCCCAGTTTCACCTATCAACATGCTCCTCCCTTCCCTCCCCCACCTTTTAAATCTACTCCTCATCTTTTTTCTCTCCAGCCCCAATAAAGGATCTCAGCCCAAAACACGGACTATTTTTTTCCACTGATGCTGCTTGGCCTGTTAAGTTCTTCTAGCACTTTGTGTGTGTTGCTGGTAATTTACTTCATGGTTTAAAAAAATCTGCCAAACAGAGTTCAATAATAAATTATTACAAAGGCAATAAACACTTTCATTATACTCATATTAACATATTATTTTGGCATTATATCCTGGTCCAAAACCAATCTGGAAAATTTACAAAGAAAATTAAGAACTGAAGTGAGAAATTTTAGAACACAATACATGCATTTGAGGCAAAACATATGTAATTCTGATAAAGAAGTATACACCATTATAGTTAATTGAAAGCACAACCCAGAAAAATGAAGACATTATCACTATTGAAGAAAAAGTTAACCAATGGAAGAGCATGACCCTCCGTGGAAGACATCCCCAGGGTCTGAGCAGACTAGATGTCGACAAGGAAGCATCGAATGCCTGGCTCAGAGTTAGAGACCTCTTCCCAGAAATACAAGAGTTCCTTGTGGCAATACAGGACCAGCTGATTAACACAAAAAAATGATCAAAAATGCATATTAAAGACCAGCAAATTCACAACAATAAATGGAAACAATGCAAAGAGAAACCAGAAACAATCCAACACATTGTAGGATCCTGCAGCAGTTTAACTCAGTCTGATTACTTACACAGACACAACCAATATCACTCACCAAAATCTTGATTTAAACTACAAACTCATAAAAGGCACTATACCTTTCTATACATACAAGGCTGGCCCAGTCTTAGAGCTGGAATCCTATGAATGATATTGTGACCATTTAATACAGATAGGATAGTCCATAATAAACATCTGGATATAATATTACAAGATAAACCAACAAGTACAACTTATTTAATAGATATAGCCAATCCAAACACATTCAGAAATGAATGTGAAAAACATCAGAAATATGCAGAATGAAAAGACAAAATTGTAAGTGTGGAAGATGAACAGGGTTTACATCATCCCAATAGTAACATCAACAATTGGTATCGTCCCAAAGGCATTAGTTATTTACAGGAAAATAAAGAAGTACAATAACATTTATGAACACTACCTCACTTTTTTAATATATATTATTTCTATTTTTGCACAATTTTTAATCTATTTAATATATGTATAGTGCAATGGATTCACTTATTTATTTATTATTATTTTTTCTTCTGTATTATGTATTGCATTGAACTGCTGCTGCTAAGTTAATAAATTCCACAACACATGCCAGTGATAATAAACCCGATTCTGATTCTGAACAACTGATATGATTCCAAAGTCACTAACTATTTATAGGAAAATAAAGAAAAACAATAGAATGTATGAAAATCTATACATGAGCAAAGACTGACAAACAAATGTGCAAGAGACAAATTGTGCAAAATCATACTGAGAACGTGAGCTGCAGCGTCCTTGAAAGTGAGTCTGTAGGTTGTAGAATCAGCTTAGAGTTGTGGTGAATGTTTTTGTTTATTTAGAGATACAGTATACAGTAATACACCTTTCCAGCCCAGCAAGCCTGTGCCACCCAATTACACCCATGTGACTGATCTATACATCATTGGGATGTGGGATAAAACCAGAACACCTGGAGGAAACCCATGTGGTCACTTCCTAACATACTCCTTACAGATTGCAGTGGGAAGTTATCCACACTGGTTCAGGAGCCTGATGGTTGTGGGGTAAAAACTGTTCCTGAAACTGGTGGTGTAGTACCTAAGGCTTTGGTACCTCCAGCCCGATGATGGTGCTGCTTTCTAGTGGCTGCGCTCCAGGTAAATGTGCTCAATGATGCGGAGAGCTTTGTTTGTGATGGACTGGGCTGCATCCACCCTTTTACTTCTTGTAATCTCTTCTGAGATTTGTCCTCCTGCAAACAGCCATGAAGCAACGAGAAAAAAAAATCATGCCTGCAGCAAAAAGCAAGCAAACTACGCATAGAATATCAAATATCTGACCAGGAGTTCCCTGCTACTCAGTGTAGTTCAGTTCAGCCCACTGCAGTCCGCAGGGCCATTCTTTGCTGAAGCACTCCAGTCTGCATCAAAATGCTCAAAACTGGGAAAATAAGAGTAACCAGAATCCAGGAACACATGCAACATGTACCTCAAAGTTCCCCCAAAAGAAGCCCACAGCCTCAATGATCAATCCTTGCAACATGGAACCTAAGACACCTGCATTTTCCTACAACAGCTGCTAGCGAGAGAGAGAGGAAGACCAGCCAAACGCACCAAACACCCACCCATCTTGTGATCTCATCCTCGGTGACTGTGCTCAATGCCTTAGTCAGTGAGAAACAATGGAGATGATCATGAGCTTGTGGCCTGTCTCCAAGCTTCCAGGCCTCCAGACCGCACACTTAGCTCCAAACCTCACCAAACTCTCTCGGGAGCAGTGAAGTTCAGTCAGTTCAAAAACACATCATCAAAGAGTAAGTCACAGATTTACACCCAATTACACCCATGTGACTAATTAACCAACTGATCTATATACATCGTTGGGATGTGGGATGAAACCAGGGCACCGGGAGGAAACTCCTGTGGTCACTTCCAGCATTCTCCTCAGAGACTGCAGCGGGAAGACATCCACACCGGTTCAGTAGAATCATTCTTGAAAGAAGAAATAAAACAAGTAGTTTTGTAAATTGTCTGCGGGACCTTGCCATTGGTCACATGGTTCAGAGGCACCATCTTGCCATCTTATCATCTTCCGTCTACAGAATGACTTATCCCTTATTCTTATTCTTTGATGATGGGCCCTGGTGCTGAGTGTCCCTGACCTCAGGAATATCTTATCTACAATTAATCTGTCCAGGGCAGCATGACAGCAGAGTGATTAACGCATTGCTTTGCAGACCCGGATGCAGTTCCTGCCGCTGATGGTAAGGACATTGTACATTCTCCCCGTGACTGCGTGGGTTTCGTTCAAGTGCTCTGGTTTTTTTCTCCACATCCCAAAGCTGTATGTGTTAGTCGATTAATCAGTATTTGAGTGGCACGGGCTCATCGACCCAGAAGGACCTTTTACCGTGCTGTATCTGTGAGCAATAAATAATTAATTCTACAATGGTTAAAAAAGAAAAGTCCAGTTAATGTCATACAGATTAGGGAATTCGCCATTCCTGGCCAACTCCATGTTGGTGTCACTCCAGACCTACAGCCACGTGGCTGGCTCTGAAGTAACCCAGCCAACCACTTAATCCACTGCCAATTAGGGATGGTCAATAAATGCTGGCATTGCGACATGAATAAAAATAAACCGAAGACTATTTTAACAGCACTGCTACTGTATTCCCACAGTCAGTAGGTCTCATCCAAACTTCAACATAGAACATTGAAGATACAGCACAGGAACAAGGCTTTCTAAGCCAAACTAATTAAACTAGCAATTAAATGCCTAACTAAACAAGTTCTTTTTTTGCAGCATAGTACAGTGCAATACATATAAATACTACAGTACTGTGCAAAAGTCTAAAGCGCATATATATATAGCCAGGGTGACTAAGACTTTTGTACATTACTGTAGTGTTTTATGTATTGCGCTGTACTGCTGCAAAAAAAAACAAAATTCAAGGCATGAGTGAGTGATGATAAACCTGATTCCAGTTTAGGTCTCTATTGTGGACTGAGAGCGGGAAGGGGGCAGCTAGAGGGTTGCAAAAAGGGAAGGGATTTCAGAGGGAGTGGGAAATACCAGAGAGGCATTCTGTTATGATCAATAAACTAATTGTTTGGAATATTTTTGCCCACAGAACTGCTGCACAGTGGATATTTTTTTTCTGTTTTTTTTTCCCACATCTTTCTCTGTAAACTCTGGGGGCTATTGTGTGTGTAAATGCCAAAAGATCAGCAGATTCTGAGATACTCAAATCACCCTGTCTGGCACCAACAATCACTTTACAGAATCATTTAGATCACATTGTTTTCCCCCGTTCAGATGTTTGGTCTGAACAACAACTGAACTTCTTGACCGTGTCTGCATGCTTTTATGCATTGAGTTTCTGCCACGTGATTGGCTGATTAGATATTTGCATTAAAGAGCAGGAGTAATAAAGTGGCTACTGAGTTTACAGTAACTTCAACAGATTCCATTTATAGAGTGCAGTTTGGTTCAGGCCTATGGATCTGCTGCAATATACAAAAGGTATCAGAAAATCCCAGAAGTAAAGATTTGTTTTTATAAATATTAGATTTATTTATCACTTGCAACATGGAAACATCCAACAAAATGCACCGTTTGTGTTAAAACCAGCACAGTCCGTAGCAAGTGTCGCCATGCTTCCAGCATCAACATATCATGCCCACAACTTAGTAACCCTAATCCGTATGACTTTTGGACTGGAACACCCGGAGGAAACCAATGCGATCACAGGGAGAATGCACAAACTCCTTACAGACAGCGGTGGGAATTGAACCTGATTGCTGCCCTGTGAAATGTTACACTAACCACTACACTACTGTGCCCCTGACTCTATATTCTGCTACTCAGGTCACAAGACCCTTCACAATAACGGAAAATGGAACAATGATGGAATGGAGAAGCTGAAGATGTTGACACTCAAAGAGGCTGCAAATGCTAGAACCTGTAGCAAGAAACAAAACGCTGAAGGAACTCAACAGGTCAAGAAGCATTTGCAGAGGGAAATGGACAGTCAAGGGTTGAGACACTTCTTTTCTTCACTGAATAAGCTTCTTTTGTCTCCTTCCCAGTTCTGTTGAAGTGTCAGTTTGCCTGACTTCAGAGGTTGGAGGATGTTGTTTTAAGAGTACTTGGAGGTGTATGATAAAGGTTAAAGTCAGAATGGCTTCCTTAAGGGGAACTCTTACCTGACAAATCTGCCAGAACTCTTAGAAGGATAGACAAACGAGAGCCAGTGGATGTTGTTTACTTGGATTTTCAGGCCTTCGACCAGGTGCCATGCATAAGGCTGCTAAACAAGGTAAGAGTCTAGGGCATTACAGGAACGGTACTACTAGCACAGGTAGAAGATTAGCTCACTGACAGCAGGTAAAGAGTTGGAATCAAGGGGGGCTCTTCTGGTTGGCAGCCGGTGACTCGTGGTGTTCCCCAGGGGTCAGTATGGGGACAGCTTCTTTTCATTTTGTATGTCAATGATTTAGATGACGAAATTGATGGTATTGCGACCAAGTTTGCAGAAGATACAAAGATAGGTGAAGGGGCAGGTAGAGTTGAGGAAGCAGGGAGTCTGAGGAAGGACTTGGACAGAATGGGAGAATGGGCAATGAAGTGGCAGATGGAATATAGTTAGGGAAGTGTTTGGCCATGCACTTTGGTGGAAAGAACAAAATTGTAGACCATTTTCAAAATAGGGAGAAAATTCAAATATCAGAGGTGCAAAGGGACTATGGAGTCCTAAAGCAGCAAGTCCATGGACACTTCAGCTAATGGTAGAGGTCCTTGCCATAAAACAGGTTGGGAACCTCAGCCCTAAAAAGTTGCTTGCAGGTTGAATCAGTGGTAAAGAAAGCAAATGCGATGTTTGCAATCATTTTTTGAGAGGACTAGAATACAAGAGCAAGGATATGATGCCAAAACTTTATAAAATATTGGTCAGACCACACATTTGATCAATTCTGAGCCCATTATCTAAGAACAGATGTACTGGCATTGGAGAGGGCCCAGAACTCCTCATGAGAATGATTCCGGGAATGAATGGGTTAACATGTGGAGAGCGTTTGATGGTTCTGGGCCTGTACTTGCTGAAGTTCAGAAGAATGAGGGGGAATCAGATTGAAACCTATTGAGTATTCAAAGGCCTAGATAGAGTAGATGTGAAGAGGATGTTTCCTATAGTGGGTTAGAGGGCACAGTCTCAGAATGCAGCGAACAGATGTGATAAGGAATTTTGTTTAGCCAAAGAATGAAGGATCCATGGAATTCATTGCCATAGGCAGCTGTGGAGGCCAAGACATTGAATATATTTAAAGTGTAGCATAATAGGTTCTTGGTTGGTCCGGGTGTCAAAGGTTACAAGGAGAAGACAGGTAAATAGGGTTGAGAGGGATAATAAATCGGGTATAATGCTATGGTGGAGCAGGCTTGACGGGCCAAGTGGTCTAAGTCTGCTCCTATATCTTATGGTTTTATGGTCATTCAGGTCATGCTCTCTTCTTTCTACAACCATGAGGCAGAAGATACAGGAGCCTTCAGTCCTACATCACCAGGTTCAGAAAGAGTTATTACTCTAAGACCATCAGGCTCCTGAACTGGCATGAATGACTTTAATTACTTCAACACTGAAATGACCCCACAACCTGTAGACTCACTTTCAAGGATTCTACAATTTATGTTCTCAGTAGTATTTATTCATTTTATTTGCTCAATATATTTTCTTTTGCACATTTGTTGTTTGTCAGTCTTTGCCTCTGTATAGGTTTTCATAAGTTTATTGTATTTCTTTATTTCCCTATGAATGCCTGCAAGAAAATACATCTCGAGGAGGTATATGGTACATATATGTACTTTGATGATACATTTACGTTGACTTTGAATTCCTATCCTTTGCAACGTGATCTCGACGGAGACCTCCTGTTCTTCCCACTGATTGGCGTGAGGCCAAGCCTTCATCATAGCAGACGTTTCTTTCTGCAAGCATCTCTCCATATTCACATCAAGTGAAATACTTGATTGAGTGAGGAAATGCCCTTTCAGAAGATAAGACAAGCCCAGGATAAGAGACCTAGAGCTCTCTGAGAGCATTTTTGAAGGGTGAGTGAACGGCCAAAAAGGCCTGGACTTCCCCCTCTTTGTTCCGACAATGTCAGCTCAGATATCACTTAGCAGGAAGCTGAGCTGGGACTTTCCTGACCCAATTGCCCACATTTGGCTGGGCTACCCCTCTCCAGAATGACACTGGTTAAAAGGCGAGGTTAACCACACAGACAGACTGAGACACAGAGTGTAGGCTTCATTGACTTCTCCAGATTGAATGAATGCTGGTTTAATTCAGGCAAAATCCAACAGTGGACAAAATGAACCTCTAATTTATTTTTGTGTAACTCTTTGTAATAGTTGAATGTTGTTTTTGTTGCCTCTTGTGCCAACATAAACACAACATATACAGTAAATGCATGTACAGTAAATGTATATGGAGAATAAATCATGCAATCCGAGGGGTGTCATGGTAGTGTGATTCTATTATAGCTCAGCGTGTTCCAGAGTTCAATTCCAGCACTGTCTGGAAGGAGTTTGTATGTACTCCCCATGACTGACAGACAGGCATACTTTATTGATCCCAAGGGAAATTGGTTTTCGTTGCAGTCGCACCAACCAATGGTCAAAATATAGCAATATAAGACCATAAATAATTAAATAATAATAAGCAAATGATTCCAAGTGGAACTAAGTCCAGGACCAGCCTATTGGCTCAGGGTGTCTGACACTCCGAGGGAGGAGTTGTAAAGTAATGAGCCGCATGGGTTTCCTTGGGGTGCTCCAGTTTCCTCTCACGATCCAAAGACATGCTGGGTAACTGGTCACTCTAAATTGTCCTGTAATTAGGCTAAGATTAGTGAGTGGGTTGCTGGGCTCATTGGACTGGAACAGTCTGTTCCACACTGTATTTCTAAATAAATAAAATGATTTTTGATAAATTATTGGTGTTACCAACAATGTGTCTGTAAAAATTTTGAAAGTAATATCAGTATCACTTCAAATGTAAACTTCCCATTGAGTTAGAGATGGGGAATCCCCATGGTATAGTAGTGTTAGAAAGTTTGTGAACCCTTCAGAATTTTCTCTATTTCAGCATAAATATGAACTATGATCTGATCAGATCTTCATGCAAGTCCTAAAACTAGATGACTCAATTAAATAACAAAGAAAAAATTACTTGTTGTCATCCTGCTGAAGGGTTTTCGCCCAAAACATCAACTGACTTTTTTCTATAGATACTGCCTGGCCTGCTGAGTTCCTCCAGCATTTTGTGTGAATTACTTGGTCATTTATTTATTGAGAAAAATAATCCAATATTGCATGTATTTGTTGGAAAAAAAATCTATGAACCTCGAGGATTATCAGTTCATTTAAAGGGAGATTAGAGTCCATTTTTCATCAATGGGATGACAATCACGCATGAGTATGGGAGGACTTGGCCTATTTAAAAAACATAAACCTGGGCCTTCAATAGGTTTCAATAGGTACATTTAATGTCAGAGAAATGGATACAATATACATCCTGAAATTCTTTATCTTCACTATCAAAGTCTGATATTCACCACATAGGTGTTTGGAAGTGTGCCATGCCCCGATCAAAGGAGATTTCTGAGAACGTCAGAAAAAAGTTGTAGATGCTCACCAAGATGGAAAAGGATACAAAACCATTTCCAGAGATTTGGGGTCCACCAATCCACAGTCAGGCAGATGGTGTACAACGGAGGAAATTCAACACCATTGTTACTTCTCTAGGAGTGGTCGACCAACAAAATTCATTCTAAGAGCAAAGCATGTAATATTCCAGGAGGTCACAAAGAACCTAAGAAGGTATAGGACTCTCTTGCACTGGCTAATATCAGTGTTCATGAGCCCACCATCAGGCAAACACTGAACAACAATAGTGTATGTCGCGGGATTGCAAGAAGAAAGCCACTACCCTCCAAGAAGAAGACTGCTGTCCATCTAAAGTTTGCTAAAGACCATGAGAAAAACCAGAAGACTATTAGAATAATTTTCTATGGAAGAGTGAGTTCAAAATAGAACTTCTTGGCTTAAATGAGAAGCACCATGTTTAGCAAAAAGGAAACATTGCATCCCAGCATAAGAACCTCATCCTTTCTGTGAAACACGGTGGTGGCAGTGTCATGGTTTATGCCTGCTTTGCTGCCTCAAGACCAGGTCAGCTTGCCACCATTGATGGAACTATGAATTCTAAATTGTACCAGCAAATTCTGCAGGAATATTTCAGGCTATCCATCAGTGAACTGAAGCTCAAGAGATAGTGGGTCATGCAGCAAGACAATGAACCTAAACACACAAGCCAGTCTACCAAAGAAAAGATAAAGCAGAAGAATTTTCACATTTTGTATTTACCGAGTCAAAGTCTTGACCTTAATCTTATAGAAATGGTGTGGAAAGATCTGATGCAAGCAGTCCATGCAAGGAAACCCCCCAACATCCCAGAGTTGAAGCAGTTTTGTAAGGAGGAATGGCCTAAAATTCCTCCAAGCCAATGTGCAGGACAGATCAACAGTTACCAAAAGCAATTGGTTGAAACTACTCCTGTGCAAAATGGTCACACCTGTTACTGAAAGCAAAGGTTCACATATATGTATTTGTTGGAAAAAGTAATATTGGACAATATTTTTTCAATCAATAAATGAAAAAGTATAATGTTTTTTTGTGTTATCTTTATCTAGTTTTGGGACTTGCGTGAAGAGCTGATCACATTTTAGTTCATATTTATGCAAAAGTAGAGAAAATTCTAAAGGGTTCACAAACTTCCTAGCAAAAGCAAATGTTTTGAGATTTTTTTTCAATCTTAGATGTTTGAAAAGCAAGAACAATGTTTGTTGTTCATTTCTAACTGTCCTTGAGAAGGTGGTGGAGAGCCATCTTCTTCAATCACCACCAATCACCGGCCACAAAGCTTAATCGTATTCGATTTCTGGATTTTTTCAGTTAACCATGTGAATGCCTTGGAGGGGTGGGTGCTGTTCTCAATCCGCTTGTTCCCCTTGTCCTTCTCCGTGATAGAGCCAGGGGTTATGGAGTTTACACACACTAAATCCTGGAGGAAGAGTTTAATCACTGAACTAGGGATCATAGCCTCAAGATTAGGGGGAGTAGATTTAGGACAGAGATGAGGAGGAACTGCTTTTTCCCTAGAGAGTAGTGAATCTGTGAAATTCTCTGTCCACTGAAACAGTGCAGGCTACCTCAGTAAATATATTTAAGATGAGGTTATATAGATTTTTGCATAGTAGGGAAATTAAGAGTTATGGGGATAAGGCAGGTAGGTGGAGATGAGCCAATGGCCGGATCAGCCATGAACTATTGAATGGTGGAACAGGCTCGACAGGCCAGATGGCCCAATCTTGCTCCTACTTCTTATATTCTAATGTTAATTTCACCTTTTTAATGTCTTTTCTTTCCTGTGCAAGGTGGCTGGGATCCTGTCAGAATCTACAGATGCACTCAAACCACGGTTGTTCATGGTGGAGGGTTCTAGCTCTCCGAGCTCGTCGAGCAGCCTAGCATTTTTGAAAACCTGGGCCCTCGGTGCGGCTCTGTGTCTCTGACTGAAGCATCATGGGAGATTCAAACTTCTAGACAGCAGTACACACAGCTGTCGAAATAAGCGACGCTGCAGATTGTAATGTTGAAACAGCGAGCTTTTAGACTCCTGTCTCACTGCAGCAGGAGTGATATCCCCTCCATTAGAAAGTGAGAGAGCCTGTGAGATGTTGAGGTGTTGTGATAGGCAATAGTGCTTTTTTTGTAGGACCCTAGATCATTGAACTCAGCAGGTCAGGCAGCATATCTGGAGATGAATACAGAGCTGCCATTTTGGGCCGAGACCCCTCCTCAGAGAGATGTTGTCGGAGTAGCCTGGGCTAGTTGAGCGGTAGGGTTGAGCCTACCCCCCAAACAAACTTACACCGCCAGTGAGCTGGGGTCAATCCTGACCTCCAGTGCTGTCTGTGTAGAGTCTACATGTTCTCCCTGTGGACATCCGGTAGAGCACATCGGCTTTGATGCCAGTGCTATTGATTGGTAAGGAAGTTACAGACAATAGGGAGAAGGCAAAGGAATCACCTATTAAAAAATCAATCAACACACACAAAATGCTGGTGGAACGCAGCAGGCCAGGCAGCATCTATAGGGAGAAGTACAGTTGACATTTCAGGCCGAGACCCTTCGTCAGGATGTCGGCCCGAAAAAGATCAATTGTTTGTTTAAAGCACAAAAGACTATATTTTGTGTGTGTGTTATCTCCCTAATCCCTTGGCTTCTACTACCAATGACAGGGGCAACAAGTGGATGAAAACTGAGACCCAGCTGGCTGACTGGGAATATGTCACTGATTAAAATCCTGAATGGTGGACAGACACAATGGGCCTAATGGCCTAATTCTGCTCCTATATCTTATGACCTGTGGAGACTTCTTTCAGGAGCAACCAGACAGAAAAAAAACAATCAGCATAGATCTCACACTAATAATTTCATGAATGAAAATGAGAATGAATTTCTTTAGCCAGAGGGTGGTGAATCTTTGGAATTAATTGCCACAGACAGCTATGGAGGTCAAGTCATTGGGTATATTTAAAGCAAATTGAGAGGTTCGTGATTAATCAGGGTGTCAAAGTTTACGTATAGAAGGCAGAAGAATAGGTTTGAGAGGGACAGTAAATAAGCCATGATGGAATGGTGGAGTTGAATCAATGGGCCTAATGGCCTAATTCTGCTCCTTCATCTTATGATCTTATCATGGGATCATATTACACAGAAAGATATTATTCAGCCCAACTGTTCCATACCGCCCAAGATTCCTATCTCAGCTAGACCCATTCACCTGCATTTGGACCATAGCTCACTAAACCTTTCCAGTCCAAGAATAGTTTAAATGTGCTAATGTACTGCCTCAACCTCTTCCTCTGGCAGTTCATTCCACATACTGACCACCCTCTCACCCTGTTAAATCTCTCCCCTCTCAGCGGCAAACAAAGATGAGGAGGAATGCCTTTAGCCAGAGAGTGATGAATCTATGCAATTTATTGCCACAGGCAGCTGTGGAGGCCAAGTCATTGGGCATATTTAAGGCACAGGTTGATGGGTTCTTGATTAGTCAGGGCGTGAAGGGATTTGGGGAGAAGGCAGGAGATTGAGGCTACGTCCACACTAGACTGGATAAATCTGTAACCGAAGCTTTCTCTCTTCGTTTTGACCCTCTGTCCACTTTGAAATGGTGTTTTCCTCCCGTGAAAACAGAGCTTTTCTGAAACGCCCTCCAGAGTGTGTAAATTTGAAAACGCCGGTTGGGCAGAGTTGTGTGGACGGGGTAACTAGAGATTTTTTAAAACACTGTCACGACGTGCCGGAACAGATGCTGGCGTCAGCGCAGCATTTCATTGTTTTCCTGAACACAACCCCCCACATACACAACCTAACAATTTTAGAACAGATGGCAACAAGACTGAAGTCAGAAGAGTTAAAAAAGTACTCACCAAATACTTTGACTGAATAACTTACTGAATAAATAAGAATACTCACTTTGCCCTGTTTTCTGTCTTTGCTCATATGAAGGTGGTTTACCTATTTATGCAAGTACTTCTCTGACAATAGATGTGTAGCAGCCTGATGTAACATTGTATGGAAATACAAGGTAACACTGATGCAGACATGTTTTATATATTTAACAAGGTACTTTATTAATGCAACAGAGTTATTCAGTTTTTCAATGTTCGTCATCAGCCGGGTTATACTGTCCGTGAACTCCCTGTCAGTTTCCTCCATACGTTCCAGTATTTGTTTTTTTAAGTTTTAAGTCCTCCTGCGCGATAGCCAACAACTGTCCTTCATTTGGCAATTTCCTTTTAAGTTTTTCAAGTCTGTAACTGCACAAACGTGCATTTCACAGTGAGATGCAACACCAAACATGTCGCTTGTTTTCTGTAGCTATGTCCTGCACATACCCAGTAGGAGATTCACCCAAATACCCATTTTAATGCGGACGGAGGTATTTTCAAAAATGCTAGTTGTGGCCGCCTATCGTTTTTACGCGAAACCAGCATTTTCAGAATTATCCGGTCTAGTGTAGATGTAGCCGGAGACTGAGAGGGAAATGGATTAGACAGGATGAAACGGCAGAGCAAACTCAATGCACCAAATGGCCTAACACTGCTCCTGTATTTTATGGTCTTAAACATTTGCATTCTAGTTCTTGATTCACTAACTCTGTGAAAAAGGATGGGCACGTTGACCCTATTTACGTTCCTCGCTATTTCACGATTACTTTTCCTTCTCCTACTCTCCAATGAATAAAGTCCCATCCTGCTCCATAACTCAGTCCCTTGAGTCCCAGCAGCATCCTTGTAAGTGCCCTCTGCGCTCTTTCCAGCTTAGTGGCATCTTTCCTATAGCAGTGTGACTGGAGCTAATCATAATGTTCCAAGTGCAGCCCAACCAACCTGATGTACATTGGCAGCATTATCTTCCAATTTCTCTGCTCAATGCCCTGACTGTTGTATCAGAATCTGGTTTATTATCATTGACATATGTCATGAAAATTGTTGATTTGCAGCAGCAGTATGGTGCAATACATAAAATATTCTATAAATTATATTAAAAAATACTGTATATACAAGATAAAAACATAGTGCAAAAAGAGAGCAAAAATAGTGAGTCAGTGTTCATTGGTTCATTGTCTGTTCAGAAATCTGATGGCGGAGGTGAAGAAGCACTTTGTGAACTGTCTTCAGGCTCCTGTAACTGCTCTCTGATGCCAGTAATGAGGAGAGTGTATTTCCTGAATGGTGGGGACACCTAATGATGGATGCCAACATTTTGAGGCATCACCTTTTGAAGATGTCCTTGACGGTCGAGATGCTAGTCGGTCTGTTGAAGGCCAGCATGCTGAAGGTCTTATTCACTGCCCTATCTCTCTGTGACATTACTTCCAGGGAACCGTGCACTTGTGCCATTGCAAAGTCCAGCACATGTGCTCTTTGAGCACAGCCCGTAAGAATGGTGAGAATGTGGCACAGTAGCATAGCGGTTAGCATAAAGCTTTACAACATTAGCATTTGAAGTTTAATTCCCACTGCTGTCTTTAAGAAGATTGTTCATTCTCTCTGTGACCGTGTAGATTTCCTCTGGGTGCTCTGTTTTCTGCCCATATCCCAAACATTTAAGGGTTAGGGTTAGTAAGTTGCGGGCATGCTATGTTAGAAACATGCAGGCTGTCTCCAGTACATCCTTGGACTGTATTGGGTGTTAATGCAAATTGCAAATACAAAAACAAGAGAAAATGTTCAGATGCTGGAAATCCAAACAACTCACATAAAACTCAGCAGGCCAGGCATCATCTATGGAAAGAGTACAGTCGATGTTTCGTGAGGAGACCCTTCAGCAGCTTTCATTGTATGTTTGATTCTTTCAATACACGTATGGCAAAAAAAAAATCTCTTAAACATTCATGCCTCCTTGGCTGTAACTTCTACTCCCAGCGTGCTTGTTTATTGACCTGAAAGTAGAGGGGATTTTTTTTTTCTTTGTGACTGAAACTTTCCTCTTTTCTTCCCACCTGGCCTTACACTTCGCAAATAACAGGTCTCTCTTGGTTCAGGGCATCGAGTTCAGGATAAGTACATAAACATAAATACTATGGGCCCTTTGGCCGCAATGTGGCAAGCTTTTAACATACCCCCATGATCAAACTAACCTTTCCCTGATGCACAGCCCAGAACACTCCAATTTCCTGTCATCCATGTGCCTATCTAAGAGTTTCTTAAATGTCCCTAATATATCAGACTCTACAACCACCACCGGCAGCACGTTCCAGCTACTCACCCCCTCTTTGTAAAAAAAAACTTTCTCTGGCGTCTTCCCTATACATTCCTCACTGCACCTTAAAAAGATGTCCTCTGGTATTGACCATTGACAGCCTGGGAAAAAAGGCACTGATTTGTCCACTCTATCTATACCCCTTTCAATCTTATACATCTCTATCAAGTTGCTTTTCAGTCTCCTTTGCTCCAGAGAGAAAAGCTTTCTCTCTTTGGAGGGACATTCATTTGCTGTGACATACCGCGAGTCATTGGTGAAACCACACTTGGAGTTTTGGTTGCCCTGATGTAGGAAAGGCTTTGTGATCTGGAGAGGGTACAAAAGAGATTTGTGTGGATTTGGCCTTGGACTGGAATGGCTGAGATATAAGGAGGGGGTTACAGGAGAATGGGGGGGGGGCCGGCTTCAGAGAAGTTTATAAAATCATGAGGGGGATTGACAAGGCAAACAGCCATAATTTTTCCTAGGACTGGGAGCCGAAATCTAGAGGGCATAGATACAAGGTAAGATGGGAGCAATCTAAAAGGGACCCGAGTTGCAAATTGAAAGAGCTGCCAGAGGAAGTGGTCAAGGCAGGTACTATTGCAACACTTAAGAGGCAATGAACATGGAGGGGAGAGGCTTGGTAGGGACTGAGCCCAGGCAACTTGGACTAGTAGGATTCTATGGTTGCTATGGATCAGTTGGGTCAAAGGCCCTGCTTTGGTGCTTTATGACTCGATGACTTACGGGTCTTACACTGACTAAGCTCTTTCATCCTGCCTGACTCCACTGAAGGACATCCCTGTCTATGAGGCTGGGAAGGATGGGGTGGGGAACTGAAGTACTCTGTAGCCCCAGGTACAAAACAGCTCAGGGCAAACTTTCTGGACCATTCTTCTGTACCTCGGCAGTACAAGCTGACACAGTTGGGAGGTTTCAGGCCGAGTCCTGCCAGGACAAACACTGACACGCCTCTGTGGAATAGTGAGCAGGCTTTTGGTCTGTGGGCTGAATAGGAGCTATTATTAGTGGGAAGGTTCCACGTTCAGCTCCAGTGCCCTGGCCCCAAGCAACTCACTAAAACAAGAGCCTGCCCCTCTGCACTGCAAACTACTGAAATCCCACTCAGAGTCCCTCTATGCAAGCAGCTGAAAGATAAATAGCCACAATCAGTAAGGAAAAACCACTTGCACCGCACCCCCTGCTTTGCAGGGCCCTCAAAAACAATAGCGGGGGTGTGTTAAGTTCAATATTGGAAAGAATGAGGCATTGTTTCCAGCACCCTGTCACTCACATCACTCCTTCAGTACCCTCTCCATTCCCCCCCACCCCCGGCCTTGTCATTCCACCAAACTCTTACGTTCTTCCCACGACTGATCGCCTCCTCCCCCCGCCCTCTCTCCAGCGCTGTCTCGCAGCTGCTGTGACCTCCACATGCTCTCATTCGCTGAAACACCTCCCACTCCCCCCTTCACTCTGAGCTCATCCGAATCTCTCCCACTTATTCAACAAAATGCTGGAGGAACTCAGCAGGTCAGGCGGCATCTAGGGAAGGAGAATAAACATTCAACCTTATGGGCCAAGGCTCTTTCCCAGGCCTGGGGAGGAAGTTGGCAGATGCCAGATTAAAGTGGGAGGAGGGAAAGGAGTACAAGCTGGCAGGTGATAGGTGAGATCGAACTATGGGGGCTTGTCTCACCTATCACCTGAAGATTACTCTCTCACCCCTCCTCTTCCCCTCACTTGTCTATCACCTCCCTCAAGTTCCCCTCCTCCTTTACTCTGTCCTTCGGTCCACCATCCTCTCCAATCAAATTCTTCCTTCTTCAGCCCTTTACCTCAACCACCTATCACCTCCTAGCTTCTACTTCATCCCCTTCCCAACACATTTCCCCCTCACCTGGCTTCTCCTGTCACCTGCTAGCTTCTATTCTTTCCCTCCCCCCACCCTCCTTTACTGCTTTCTGGCCCTTCCTTTCAGTTTGAATGCAGATTCACTGCCCCAAAGGTTGAATGTACATCCCCCTCCACAGCCATTGCCTGACATGCTGAGTTCCTCCAGCATCTTGTGAGTGTGTGTGTGGTGCTCAATATCTCCAGCATCTAGTATTTATAAGTTCAGTAAGACTACATTCCTATGGGAATCACAAAATTTATCTGCGTTGAAATGAGGAAATGCTAATGCCTTCATTTGGAATTCCAGCAAACACTGGGTCATTTGTTTTGATGCAATGTCTCTTCAAAATAACAACAAATTGTTAAGCATTGTCAAGGACTCCTCCCATCCATCCCACAATCTCCTAGATATCCTACCGTCAGACAGAAGATCCTGCAGTATATGAACAAGGACTGTCAGGCTGGGTAACAGCTTCTTCCCACAGAATGTGAGACTTCTGACAACCCTGCTATCACTCAGTACACATTACTCATGACAGTGGCATTATACTGTTATAGATATAACATCATTGTGTGTTGTGTTGTAAGACATGGACGATCACGGTCTGTCCATGACCATGATTATCTTTAGCAAACTTTTCTACAGAAGTGGTTTACTATTACCTTCTTCTGGGCAGTGTCTTTACAACATGGGTGACCCCAGCAATTATCAATACCCTTCAGAGCTTGTCCGCCTGATGTCAGTGGTCGTATAGCCAAGACTTGAGATACGCACCAGCTGCTCATATGACCAATCACCACCTGCCCTGATGATTTCATGTGATCCTGCTGGTGGGTCTAAGCAGGTGCTACACCTTGCCCAAGGGTGACTGCGGACTGAGGGAGGGAAGGATTGCCTTACACTTCCTTTGGTAGAGACACATCTCCCCTCCGCCACCTGAGTGTTTTTAACTGTATGTCATATATGCACTTTATGTCAACTTGTACATGTACAGAATATTTGTATTACTATCTGTTAATATTATTTTATGTGTTATTTTTGATATACACACAGCATGATATATACAGGGCATGCCCTGTGTTGGACTAGGCAGTATCCACTACTTTTTGGAAGTTTTCCACTCTTAAGCATTGGTGTTTCCACACCAGGCTGTGGTACAACTGGTCAGGATGCTCACCACTGTGCCCAAGTCTTTATGCACACACACACAGTGTTTTGCACCTTGGTCCCAGAGGAACATTGCTTCTTTTCACTGTATGCGTGCGTACAGTTAAATGACAATAAACTTCAGCTTGAACTTGAAATCTTGTTGAGAAAGGAATTCAACACGTGTGAAAGTTCAGCTATTGAGAGAGGAGAGAGAGAGGAGGCTCAGAGTCAAAGGTGTTAGGTTTAGCTTTTTTTGTTATACACTCAGGGGACATAAACATCAGTGCAAAGCTGGCACTTATCACGGACACAGCTGTGAGATGTGGGCATCTGGTTCAAGGAAGGAACAATTAGCTAATACACAATAACAACAATACAGCCCAGATGATCCTCCTTCATTTAAAGGACAGGAAGTGAAAATGAGCACTTCCTGTGTCAGGCTACATCAAGGGGCTCAAGTAAGGGATGCATGCAAGACTCTGGTGTGTGGGCTAAATGGGACATGAATTATCTCTCTGTGTCTTTTGGTTGCAGTGTACAAACAAGAACTAAGATCTGTACTGTGCACTCATAGTCTAAATACAGACAAACTGTGGTTGAAGTACAGATTTGCCTCCTGCACTGACATCTGATATTCGTTACACTATACTTCAATATTGACACAGCAGTAAGGTTTACGTAAGGAGCAGATGACAGATTCCAATTCTCATGCATGCTAACAGAACAGGAACCACAGAAAACCGTTCTTGCTTCCAAACCCTTGTAAGATGCTGAGTGGCACCAGATCGCGATTCTCTCTCATTAAACAACCTGAGGTTTCCAGGCCAGGACATGTTTTATTATGAGAAAAGGAGAGCGTAGAGTACCTGGAATCACTGGTGAGAGTGAAATATGAGTGTCAGCGGAAATGTAAATCATACAAACTGCAAGTAATTTTCCTCAAATTCCCTCCCGACATGCTGTTTATATTCTTGATGGGACTGTTGGAAGCTGTAGAGCTGATGAATTTAACAAAACTGATAAAATACACAGAAGTCCCCACTTCACCAGAATCTCTATAGCAACAGAAGTCGATTATTGCTCCAATATGTAATTTAATGTTACTGTATTTATAACGTGTAAAAGCTTGGAATGACTTGAGTTCATCACTTTCAAATTGTAAGACATAGCTATGTTATAATATTACAACAATGACTACACTTGAATTATGTGTTCCTAATCCTAAAACACTTTAAAATATATTGATGTCATTTTAGGTGTTATATAAATGCAAGTTTCTTTCTCTATAAGACATGACTGATTCCACTTTGCTTTGTCCTCTTGATATTGTTGCTGCTACTTGTGTTGATCTGTGGAATATTGTTTTATTTAGAGATATTAAGTGATAACAGGCCTCCTGACCAATAAAATAAGGCCATTTGGCCCAGCGTGTCTGCTCCATCATTTCATCATGGCTTTCACATTCCCTCTCAGACCCCATCTCCTGCTTTCTGCCCGTATCCCTTCATGCCCTGACTAATCAAGGATCTATTAACCTTTGCTATAAATATAACCAACGACTTGGCCTCCACAGTCACCTGTGACAAAGAATGCCACAGATTCACCACTCCCTGGCTAAAGAAATTTCTTCTCAACTCCTCAATAGAAGCCCCTCTATGCTGAGGCTCCCCACCATAGGAAAGATCCTCTCCACATCCACTCTATCGAGGCCTTTCAACATTCAATAGGTTTCAGTGAGATCTCCCATCACTCTTCTGAATTCCAGTGACTACAAGTCCTGAGCCTGTGCTATCCTATTACACCTGCATGACCAATTAACCTACTGAACCGCACAATTCTGGGATGTAGGAGGAAACCGGAGCACCCAGAAGAAACCCATTCAGTCAGAGTGAGAACATACAAGTTCCTTACTGTGGGAACTGAACTTGGGTAGCTGGTGCTGTAGAACATTACACTAACCACTATGCTACTGTGCTGTCCCCACACCGTAGGAATCCAGGAATATATGGTGAGACTTGTGGGATGCCCGTAGTACATCGCCGGGTGTGTTGTTGTTAACACAAAGGACACATTTTCCTCTACATTTCCATGCACTTGTGATAAATCTATGTGAATCTGGATCTAAGCTCTCTAGTTCCACCATCTTATCTAATTGCCCAAATGAAGGGGTTAGCTCACTGGGAACACAGTCAGAATGAGAGCATTAGCCCAAAGCACCATTTCCTTTTCTTTTAATGGGTTCTGCTAGGTTCCTTTGTTTTGTGGTTGCCTGTAGGGAGATGAATCTCGAGGTCTGATGACATATACTTACTTTGATAATAACTGTACATTGCAGCTTGTTTCCCTGCTGTCTGACTGTGTTTGTTTCCCTGCTGCCTGACTGTACCTGTTCCCCTGCTGTATGACTGTATTTGTTTCCCTGCTGTCTGACTGTATTTGTTTCCCTGCTGCCTGACTGTACCTGTTTCCCTGCTACCTGACTGTACCTGTTTCCCTGTTGTATGACTGTACCTGTTTCCCTGCTGTATGACTGTATTTGTTTCCCTGCTGTCTGAATCTATGACTTATTAAATTATCCTGACATCACTGCCATTCTTTTTTTGTCATTTTGACACAACAATGTTTCAATCTTTTGATTTGGCAAGTGCATCACGTTAATTATTGTGAGGAGAATACTGAGTAGGGGATGGTACATTGATGCAGCAAGTAGACCTTCTGCCTTACCGTACAAGGCATCCTGAACTTCAGTAAAGAAGCCTGAACACTCATGCCTGGTGTATAGAACATGCCGAGTACATAAAACAGTACAGCCCAGGATCAGGCCCTTCACCCCACAATGTCGTTCTGAACCAGCTAAAAAGTAAGTTGAATAACTCAAAAAATAATCCCTCATATTTACACCATGTCCCTAACCCTCCATCTTCCTCACATGTGCCTATCCATAGGACTCTTAAAAGCTTCTAATGTATTTACTTCTACTATCATACAAGGCAACGTATTCAAGGCATCCACCACTCTCTCACTAAAAAAGGCTGACCTCTCACATATCCCTTGAACCTACCTCTGTGACAAGAGTCCTTGATGAGAATGGTTTGGACCCACATTCTGGAGTATCTGAGCCCAGGATCGCGAAATAGTATCGAGAACTGAGCATGAAACAAAATGCTAGACAACATCTCTGGCTGTGCTCTTAAAATACTCAATTCTTGGTGCCCAAAGCTTGATTACCAATTAGCAGGGTGGTCCTGAGTCTTTAAAGGTGCCGTTCCAGCTCTCCACATTCCAGGGAATTAGTGCATCTGAACCATGGAAGCTGGCATGGTCAGGTGCATGTCACAACAAGCCCCTCTCACTTTTAATGCATCTCCTCTGGTATTAGACATTTCTACATCGGAGACAGGTACTCCCTGTCTTCTCTGTCTATGTCTCTCAAAATTTTCAATGGTCTTATTAACAGAGTACATACATGTCACCACATTCATCTCTGAGATTCTGTTTCCTTCAAGCATACTTAGCAAATCCATGGAACAGTAACTCTAAACCAGTTCAATAAATGACTGTGCAAGTATAAATAAGTAGCAATAAATAACAAGTAAGAAATAATAAAATAAATGGCCCTTAAAGTAAGACTGTTAGCTGTGGGAAAACCAGAAACAGAATGAATGAATTTACAGTCGGTCCTCCTTATCCGCGAAGGATTGGTTCCGGAATCCCTGGCGGATACCAAAATTCACAGATGCTCAAATCCCTTATTTGACCTGTCTCAGTGCAGTGGACATTAGGACCCAGTGGTAGAACTCTGAATCCGTAGTGTTTCTGTTCACGAAAATAATCATGATCACGACTAAAAGTAAAGTGGAAATAATAAAGCAATCGGAATGAGGTGAAATGCCATCAGTCATTGGAAAAGTGTTAGGGTATGTCGGTCAATGATCTGGACAATTATAAAGGATAAAGTGAGAAAGGCTGTGCCCTGATGAAAGCTACAATTATTACTAAGTAACACAGTGATTTAATTATTGGGTTTTGGGGTTTTGGGTTTTTGATCCTCCACGCCAACCCGGCACGGTGGAGAGCGCACCCGGGAGTGGTCTGTCACTGGATCGAGCTCGGGAACTGAGCCCAGCCCTGGAGCATACGTTCTTAAGTGTTTTATATGCATAGAAAGGTAAAATATATAATATATACTAAGACAAACGTTTGACTAACTGATGCTAAATTATACTGGTTGTACCTATTCTGACTTACTAAGTAAGAGAACTTGGGATTTTTTTCGATAACCCACTCACGTCCTCCCGTATACTTTAAATCATCTCTAGATTACTTGTAATACCTAATACAATGTAAATGCTCTGTAAAATAGTTGTTATACTGCATCGTTTAGGGAATAATGACAAGAAAAAAAGTCTGTACATGCTCAAACAACAAGTGCTGGAAGAGCACTTCCGGGTTTTCGCGATTCGTGGTTGGTTGAATTCACAGATAAGGAGGGCCGACTGTATGCTCTTTGTTCAAGAGCCTGATGGTTGAGGGGTAGTAACTGTTCCTGAACCTGGTGGTGGGAGTCCTGAGGCTCCTGTACCTTCTGCCTAATGGCAGCAGCAAGAAAAGAGCATGGCTTGGGTGGTGAGGATCTTTGTTGATGGATGCTGCTTTTCTATGACAATGTTTCATGTAGATGTGCTCAATGTTTGGGAGAGGTCATATCAGTGATCTACTGGGCTAAATCCACTACATTTTCTGATCAAAGTCAATAATGCAGCCAATTAGCACAGTTTCCACCACAGGTTCGTAGATGTTTGCCAAGGTTTTTGATGACGTGCTGAATCTCCGCAGAGTCCTAAAGAAGAAAAGGTGATGTCGTGCCTTCTTAGCAATTATGTTTATATGATGGGTCCAGGATAGGTCCTCTGAGATACCAACACCAAGATACTGACCCTCCCCACCTCTGATCCTACAATGAGTACTGGCTTCTGGTTCCCCTCTCCTGAAGTATACAATCAGTTCCCTCGGTCTCATTGACATTGAGTGAGAGGTTGTTGTTATTACACCACTCAGCTAAATTTTCAATCTCCCTCCTGTATGCTGATTCATCACCACCTTTGATATGGCCCACAACAGTGGGGTCATCAGCAAACTTGTGTATCGTGTAGGAGCTGTACTAAGCCACACATTAATCAGACCTTTTAAACCTCTATCAGATCTCCCCTCAGCCTCTGCCGTTCCAGAGAAAACAACCCAAGTTTATCCAGCCTCTCATGATAGCACACGCCCTCTAAACCGCAAGCATCCTAGCAAACCTTTTCCGCACCCAGAACTGTATGCAATACTCCAGATGTGTCTAAACAGAGTTTTATAAACTTTTATAAAGTAGTAGCAATGCAATCACTCGAGTAGAGTACGATGTTCTGGTAAGGCTTGTCATTTGTGTGTTCTCAGGTGGATGTAGAGGCTGATTTGGAATCCAGAAATTCCAGGATGTTGGGATTAATTCCTTTAATGGAGAACACTAGTATGTGATTTTGTTTAACATGGGGAGACTAATGCATCCGTAGCCACCGAGCAGTCCTTGACAGATCGAAGTCAGGTTCCAGTGGCATGGAGAACAAGACGACTGAGGATCCTTCACTGTTGCAGCCTTCCTCCGCCTTCACTTCCATTGTGAGGTGCCGTCATCTGCCACCAGCTCCATTGCTGAAGTCCTGGGTGGATCGCTGTTTGTGTGTAACCTCTCCCTTGACCTTACCATGAGCTAAAGGCCAGATGCCTAAACTCTAGATGGCAACACTCTCAGGATCTCAGGAGCTCACAAGCCTCTCCACCAAGACAAGATGACAGCGACTACGCTTCAAAAAGCCTGCACAACCCAAATGTGCAGAGCTCTGTGATGTCTTAGACACTACGCATTACAATGGACTTCGTGTGTTTTGTTCCAGTTGTGTTTCCTTCCACTATAATATTGCACAATTTATGTTTAATTTATGTTTTTTCTTGTGAGGATTGGGAGGGTTAATTAACTGCTGTAGATTTCTCCTGGTGTGTAGGTAAATTGCAGAGTCCAAGGGGTGGGGAAAGGATTTGCTGGAAATGTGGGGGAATAAACATTTTAAATGGGAGATAAAAGACATATTAAAGAGATTTGAGATGATTAGTTTTACTTGTCGCATGTACATTGAAATATTGAAACAGACTGAGAGTTGTACTGAGAGCAGCCCACTTCTGTTGCCAACATAGCATGCCTACAACTTACTAACCATAACCCTTTGGAATATGGGAGGAAACTGGATTAGTCAGAATAAACCCACACAGTCATTAGGAGAATGTACAAACTCCTTACAGATGGGTCCTTGACCTAAACTATCTCTAGCTATGAGTACTGTTTGACTGTCTGACTTCTTCCAAAATTTTTATTTCTGTTGAAGCAGATTCATTGATTGGTTAACATAGGTCAAAGGTAAATGCAAGTTTATCGTCATATGCACAGGTACATAAACAGAAACAGTTCTCCAGATGCTACAAATCCAGACTAACACACACAAAATGCTGGAGGAGCTCGTAAAGTCAGGCAACGTCTATGGAAAGGAATAACCATTCAATATTTTAGGCCAAGACCCTTCACCAGGACTGGAAAAGAAGGGAGAAGAAGCCAGAATAAGAAGGCGGTGGGTGTAAGGAGTACCAGCTAGAGGGTGATAGGTGAAGCCTAGTGGCAGTACAGGCTGATGAGAGAGAAAGAAGTGAGAAGCTGGGAGGTGACAGGTGGAAAAGTGGAAGAAGTGAAGGGCTGTGGAAGAAGGAATCTGATAGGAGAGGAAAGTGGAGCATGGGAGATAGGAAAGGAGATGGGCACCAGGGAGAGGTGATAAGCAGATGAGAAGAAGGGAGGAGACAACGGGGAGACAGAATGGGAAGTGCTCAGGTATATGTACATGTATACACAGGGGCAATGAGAAACTTGCTTAAAGCAGCATTACAGGCACAGAGTAGTATATAAATAATAGTCACAAGAAAAATATTAACGATAGATGATAGATAATTTTATTAGAAATAACGTAATTAGAACAGGGAATATGTAAGTTCATGGTGTTGCTAAACTATGCTGATTTGGGTTGTGCAGGTTAATTCAAGAACAGTATGGTTGAAGGGAGGTAGCTGTTTCCTTGAACTTAGTAGTGTGGGACTTCAGGCTTCTGTATCTCCTACATGAATGTAACTGCAAACATATGGCATGGCCCATCAATTCTCTACTTTAGGCCACGACTGGAAAAGAAGGGAGAAGAAGCCAGAATAAGAATGTGGTAAGTGGTAAGAAGATGGTAGGGATCTTTGATGTTGGAAGCTGCTTTCTTGAGGCAGCTCCTTCTGTAGAGAGGGATGTCTCTGTGATTTATTAGGCTTATTCCACCACTTTCTATAGCTTCTTACTCTCCAGTTTAGGGATCACATTTATAAAATACAGTTCCTTCCCTTGACTTCCACTTCCTTAAAATCTCTTTATCAAGCCTTTGGCTACCTATTTTCTTTTAATAGGTCAGTGCCAGATTTATATCGGTGAACTCTTGTGACGAGTCCAGGATGACTTATATTGGTAAAGGCACCTTTTAAAGCCATGCCGTTGGATAGGACTTGTGGACCGCAAGCAGATATGCCAAGTCACTTTACAAACAATTCCATTAATAGCAGCTGTCCATTGGGCAAGTTAGTGTCTGACTTCAGTTCCAGTACCTCAGAGCCAAATTCACATTGGAGCAAACCCACTAAGCACAAGGGAAGCTTGGAACTGACTCTAACCCATCTAGTCATGGGCCAGATTTAGCTTGGCCATAATGTACTGTAGCAATTGCTGAAGCAGATTTAGCACAACTATCTTGAGTCTGCAGATATTGGGCCTACAAGCTGGCCTTAGCCTATGAGCTTCAGACACGGGAATTGGAAATTTTATTAGTTTATTATTGTCACACATACTGAGAAACAGTGAAGAGCTTGTCTTGTATAATGTTCACACAGATCGACTCATTCGTCATCATCATATGCCATTTCTTACAATGTGGGCGATCATGGTGTTCCTTTTGTCTTTAATCTAAGAAGTTCTAATAAGATCTTCAAAATTTTTGCCTATACCTCCCTTGTTGTGACTTATGAATGTCTTGAACTGTTGACTGTGGCTTCTTCTTTCATCGATATTTCCCATTACAGCAAGATGTTCAAACTTCTCTTTCCTCAGTACATGTCCCAGAAATACCATCTGCAGTTTTCTTCTTATTCCAGCTTTTTGTAATGCTTCCTCATTTGCTACTCTGTCTTTCCACAACACTTTCACCATTCTCCACAAAAACCACATTTCTGAAGCTTCAACTCTTCCCTCATTTTGCATTGATATCGTCCAAATTCTGGATGGCAGGGAAGAGATGTCTCAAGGAGGTGTAAGGTACTCCTTCCCTTCACTTGCTTCACCTTGGGCAATGTGTAGAACCTGCTTAGACCCCAATCAGGGTCAGGTGAAGCCATGACAGCAGGTGGTGGATGGTCGTATGAGCAGCCGGTGCATATTACAAGTCCTGGTTATGTGACCACTGACACCAAAAAGGACTGACACAGGCAAACTCTGAAGAGTATTGATAATGGCTGGGGTTACCCATCTTGTAAAGACACTGCCCAGAAGAAAGCAATGGCAAACCCCTCTGTAGAAACAATTGCCAAAGGCAATCATGGTCAAGACCATGATCACCCACATTATACTTAATGAAGATGATGATTGTATCAAATCATTACACAGTGTGTTGAGGTAGTACAAGGTCAAACAATAATTCAATGATGAAGAAAGTTGAACAGATGAACAGATGAAGTGCCACATACAAGAAGTTATAAGATCATAATGAAGAAGATAATAAGGTCATGAGTGCAACTTATTCACTAGGAAACCATTCAGTAGTTTCATAACAATTAAATTATCTATTGACAACATTGTAGTATTGCAACCAAGGTACAATTTTACTGCTGACAATAAGGAGTTTGTACATTCACCTCGGTGACTGCATGGGTTTCCCCAGGCTGCTCCAGTTTCCTCCCATATTCCAAAGATGTAAGTTAAGATTAAGTTTAGTGAGTTGTGAACATGCTACGGAGCGTGGCAACAATTGCAGGCTTCCCAATCCTCAATCCTTGGAATGTGTTGTTCGTTGATGCAAAGGGCTCATGTCATTCCACTGTATGTTTTGATGTACATGTGATGAATAAAGCTAACATTTAATCTTTGGAGCTGTTCCAAAGCAAGAGCTGCTCTTGTCCTTCTTGGTGGTGGGGTTGCTGGTTTGGCAGGGCCTGTCAGAGTATCCTGGGTGAATAATTGCAGTGTGTTTTAAAGATGGTAAATACTGCAGCCATGGTGTCCTGGTGCAGCAGGGTGTGAATGCTTAGAATGTGTATTAATAGATGATATGTTTAAAATGAGGAATTAAGAACCCCACTATTTTGGTTCAAATCAGTGAGTGAAGCCATGCTAGCCAAACAGGAGCAGAGGAATTAAAGAGTTATGGACCACCTCTGCCCCTAAGCTCATTCCATCTTTTTTTCCCCCCTTAGCTACCAGCTCTTGTGGAAGAGTCCATATTAAATCAGGAACCGATTTTGAGGTGGCATCCATCATTATGAACTCCCGTCACCCACGACATGCCCTCTTCTCATGACTACCATCAGAGAAGAAGTACAGGAACCTGAAGGTACATGTTGTAGCCCGGGGAAAAGTACACCCTCAGGACAACATCTACTTTTTTGGGTTTTAATTCCTTTATCTGTTTTAGATGTTTAAGTGCCAGAAGAGGGTCTTAAAACAAAACAAATGACTTTACAATCAGGTCCTGCCATTACAATCTCTGTTTACCTTCGGTCCACACACTTGTGTCTCGACCAATTGTGCATGCTGTATAAAAATACAAAGAAAACCGCACAAAACTAATACAGTACTAATACGGGAGTGGCAATTCTGAAGAAACAATACAAACAACATTAGAATCCCTGTACCTTATGCATAGCAGCAAAAAATGTAAGCAAATACATCTCATCTAAGATGTCTACTACTCTTTAGTACACACGTGTTGTACTCCTGAACGGAGACTGAACATTCACGTTACGCGCTTACGTGCGCGATCAGTCATGATACAATAAAGATAGACAAAAGATACATTTTGGCACAACTTTTGCAAGATATTGCCTGGTAGTTAAATTAGACAATAGACAATAGGTGCAGAAGTAGACCATTCGGCCCCTCAAGTCTGCACCGCCATTCTGAGATCATGGCTGATCATTCACTATCAATACCCAGTCCCTGCCTTGTCCCCATATCCCTTGATTCCCCTATCCATCAGATATCTATCTAGCTCCTTCTTGAAAGCATCCAGAGAATTGGCCTCCACCGTCTTCCGAGGCAGTGCATTCCACACCTCCACAACTCTCTGGGAGAAGAAGCTCTTCCTCAACTCTGTTTTAAATAACTGACCTCTTATTCTCAATCCATGCCCTCTGGTACTGGACTCTCCCAACATCTGGAACATATTTCCTGCCTCAATCCTATCAAATCCTTTAATTATCTTAAACGTTTCAATCAGATCCCCTCTCAATCTCCTCAATTCCAGCGTGTACAAGCCCAATCTCTCCAATCTCTCTGCATAAGACAGCCCTGCCATCCCAGGAATCAACCTAGTGAATCTACGCTGCACTTCCTCAATTTCCAGAATGTCCTTCCTTAAACCTGGAGACCAAAACTGTACACAATATTCCAGGTGTGGTCTCACCAGGGCCCTGTACAAATGCAAAAGAACATCCTTGCTCTTGTACTCAATTCCCCTTGTAACAAAGGCCACCATTCCATTTGCCCTCTTCACTGCCTGTTGCACTTGCTCATTCACCTTCATTGACCGGTGAACTTGGACTCTAGGTCTCTTTGCATTTCTCCCTTACCTAACTCTACACCATTCAGACAATACTCTGCCCTCTTGTTCCTGCTTCCAAAGTGGATAACTTCACATTTATTCACATTGAATGACATCTGCCAAGTATCTGCCCACTCACCCAGCCTATCCAAGTCTCCCTGTATTCTCCTAACGTCCTCTTCGCACGTCACACTGCCACCCAGTTTAGTATCGTCAGCAAACTTGCTGATATAGTTTTCAATGCCCTCATCTAAATCATTGACATAAATCGTAAAGAGCTGTGGTCCCAATACAGAGCCCTGTGGTACCCCACTAGTCACGTCCAGCCAGTCCGAGAAACACCCATTCACTGCTACCCTTTGCTTTCTATCTGCCAACCAGTTTTCTATCCATGTTGAAACCCTGCCCCCAATGCCATGAGCTCTGATTTTACTCACCAATCTCCTATGTGGCACCTTATCGAATGCCTTCTGAAAATACAGGAAGACTAACCAGCTTGGCTGGTAAGGAACTTTTTGAGCCACGCTATCCAGCGTCAAGTTCTTTACTTGTGAAAATCTAAAGCATCCGCATGTAAAACATGTCAAATGACCATTATTCCCGATTCGCCAACAAGCATAAACAAATTCACATGGATATAGTAAATTAATGCTCACCTTTCCTCATCATGCCTAGCACCTCTGGGGGAACTTGATCCCAAAGCCCCAACAGCTCCTGCAGCAGAAAGCAAAATGGTCTCCCCACTATCCTGCGCGTGCATAATGACGTCACCATCTCCACTTAACTATTCTCGCATTACCCGGATGAATGCCTGAGTACACTTTTTAACAACAATGAATAGTGTTCGATGGTCACCCGGTTACATGCACACTTATTTAATTGAATTTTCTTAAAATACTTCTTGTAATTTATAGTACTGCTGCCGCAAAACAGCAAATTTCACAACAACCGTACACAAAATGCTGGAGGAACTCAGCCAGTCAGGTAACATCTAAGGAAATTAATAAATAGTCAGCATTTCAGGCTGAGAGCTTTCATCAGGACTGGAAAGAAGGGGAAGATGCCATTATAAGAAAGTGTGGAAAGGGTGAGGTGGATAGCAAGATGGTGATAGGTGAAGTCAGGTGGGAAAGAAAGGTAAAGGATTGGAAAGGAAGGAATCTGATCGGAATTGAGGGAGGACCATGGGAGAAAGAAAAGAACGAGGGCCACCAGGGGGACATGATGGGCAGGCGAGGAGAAGCGGTAAGAGGCCAGAAGGAGATTAGAAGAAGGAGGAAGGGAAAGGAAAGGAGAAAAATCAAAAAAGAGAGTAAAAATAAATAAATTACCAGAAGGAGAAATTAATGTTCATGCCATCAGGTTGGAGGCTATTTTATGATATAATAATGAAATTAAACCTGATTCTAATTCCTTTAACTATCAAGTAGCTACAGTGAAATTAGGGTCAGTTCGCTTGCCTAGCTGGTCCTAGGCCAACTAAAACCAAAGGATTGTGGTTTGAGGTGATGGTCTACCATGGCAGTGGTGGAAGAAACCAGGTTTACCCTTCCTTTCCCAAGGCATACACAGACTGATCCAACAACCTTATGAAAAAGGACATTCATTGTGTCAAAACTATGATATGTGCACTGGGGAACATCAAAAGTTTAAGACGTCACTGCCTTATGCCTGTAAAACAAAATAGTTTCCTTTATGTAAAAGCTGACCATCCGTGCAGTCGGATCAATATTAAGAATCTGTCTCAGTGGTTAAATGTGTGATTTCTGCTGGGATGTGGGTGGTTTCACACAAGTTAATCCCTATTCCCTGCTGAATTCAGCTTAGTCTGGACAGCACTAAAATTGGGCCCGTTTACTGGGATAGTTTCACAATAGTTGCTGTGTTATTTATTAAATTATTCTGTGGGTTCCAGACTATTCCATTCCTCCTGTCCAGTTATTGTCCTTCAGTTCCAATCTTCCAGTACATTTGGCCTTCATAACTGGCTCGGACACTCAGCAGCTGAGACAGCATTTCAGGACTGACTGAAGACTCAATTTTCCAAAACTCCACTTCATGCCAACGTATTGAGATTCGTAAACACAGGGTGTTCTGCAGACTTTGGAAATCCAGAGCAAAGCACACAAAATGCTAGGGGAGCTCAACAGGTCACGCAGCATCAATGGAGAGGAATAAACAGTTGGTGTTTCGGGCCGAGACCCTTCATCAGGACTGGAAAGGAAATGAGAAGGTACCATAATAAAAAAGTGGTGGAGAGAAGGGAAGGAGGACAAGCCAGAGGAATTGGGGGGGGGGGGGGGTTGGATGAAGTAAGAAACTGGGAGGTGGTATGCGTAAAAAGCAAAGGTATCTGATAGGAGAGGAGAGTGGACCATGGTAGAAAGGGAAGGAGGAGGACCACCAGGGAGAGGTGAATAACCTACACCCATTTTGTCACCACTGCCTAACTGCAGCATGTGAATGGGTCAAGCAGGCTGAAAGACCACAGGTTCAACGTTAAAGTTACACTTGTCAGACTGTGGAGAGTAGCCTGACTGTCTGCACCATGGCCTGATATGGAAGCTCCAATGCTCAAGACCATAAACACTTACATAAAGTGCTGGGTACAGCTTAGACTATCACAGATAAAGTTCACCACCCCACAGAGCACATCTAAAAGGAGCACTGCCACAGGAAAGCAGCACCCACCATCTCTTCTCATTGCTCCCATTAGGAAGGAGGTACAGGAACTTTATGCCTTACACCAGGTTCAGGAACAGTTATTACTTTTCAAACATCAGGCTCCTGAACCATCGTGGATAACTTCACTCACCTCTGCACTGAACTGATTCCACAACCTACACACTCACTTTCAAGGATTCTACAACTCACGTCTTGGTATTATTTATTTGTCTATCTATCTATTGATCAATCCACAGGATCTATTTATTTATTTGCATAGTTTGTCCACTTTCATGTGTAGTTTTCAATTAACTCTTCTGTATTTCTCTCTTCTATTGTGAATACTTGCAAGAAAATTAATCTCAATGCCATATTTGATGACATAACAATACTTTTATAATAAATTTATTTTAAACTTGTGAATTTTGAACTTTGAGTCTTCAAGTACCAGTCTATTCTGCCCCATCTACCCACAGTTGGTCCATTGCCTTCTATGCATTGGCAGTTTTTATGCTTGTCTGAATGGTTATGAAATGTTGTAAATGTACAGGCAGTTTCTGTTACAATGCAACTGTTGCATTCATGAATCCCACATGTAATAGAAAATCCTATTATAAAAACAGTTATGTCAATGGGAAAATGGAGACTAGGCACTAGAGAGTTGTATACTCACCAATAATTGCCATCTCTAAGAAGTTTGCACATCCTCCCTTTAAGAGATTGGTTTCTCAGGGTGTTCTGGTTTCCTCCCACAGTCCAAAGGTGTACCAGTTAATTGGTCGTTGTAAGTTCTCCTGTTATTGGGATTGGGTTAAACAGGTGGGTTGCTGTGTAGTGCAGCTTGTTGGACTGAAAAGGGCCATTCCACACTCCATCTTTAAATAAATAAATATAAGTAAACAAGAGAAAATCTGCAGATGTTGGTAATCAGAGCAACACACACAAAAGCTGGAGGAACTCAGCAGGCCAGGCAGCATCAATGAAAAAGGGTACAGTCAGCATTCCAGGACTGCCAAATGGTTTTGGCCCAAAACTTCATTGATATTTTTTTCCATAGATGCTGCCTGGCCTGCTGAGTCCCTCCAGAATTTTGTGTGTGTTGCTTTAATATAAATAAGATTATTTTTCTTGCAGGAGTTTCTATTATAATAATTATGAATTCATTCTGTTACCTCAGGTTGAAAATACTAAAAATTACATTGTTTTACTCAATATCCTTGCACAAGAATTAAGTAATTGCTTGTAAATTTCCAATGTCTTCACATGGTGAAACTGGTCACCCATATTTTTTAGGGATAATCATGTTTGATTATTGCAGGGAAGCTAATATCAGGTCAAAATCAAGTTCATTATCATGTACATCAAGTAAAGTCACTTTTTATTGTCATTTCGACCATAATTGCTGGTACAGTACATAGTAAAAACGAGATAACATTTTTCAGGACCAGGATGCTACATGAAACAGTACAAAAACTACACTGAACTACGTAAAAACAACACAAAAAACTACACTAGACTACAGACCTACTCAGGACTGCATAAAATGCACAAAACAGTGCAGGCATTACAATAAATAATAAACAAGACAATAAGCACAGTAGAGGGCAGTAAGGTGTCAGTCCAGGCTTCGGGTATTGAGGAGTCTGATGGCTTGGGGGAAGAAACTGTTACATAGTCTGGTCTTGACAGCCCAAATGCTTTGGTGCCTAAGTATAAATTCAACACAATTTTTGGAAGAAAGAACACAATTAGAACAAATAAAAACAGAAGTTATTTTTATTGCAAAGTAATCAAAGTGGTCATAGTGTTGAAAACTGTAATGAGATTAAACATTTGCCAATTGGTTCAATCAAGAGCCAAATGGTTGAAGGGAAGTGCCTGTACTGTACTTGAATCTACTTACATGGAAAAGTACATTTTCCCCAAGACTTTTCCCTGGGAGCTTTCAATCCTGATGGGGGACCTCAGCCCACAATGTCGACTGTTTATTCCCCTCTATTGATGCTGCCTAACTTGCTGAGTTCCTTCAGTAGCAGTGTTAACATATTTTTAAACCATAGAACCATTTTTTACTTTCATCATTGTGGCATTCCCACCTGGTTCCAAACTGCCAACACCCTTCCAAAAGGGAGTCCAACAGGCACAGCTCAAAGAGCCAGAAGTGCTGTATCTCTAAATAAAATTAAAAAATATAATTGTGGGAGGGAACTATAGTACTTGAGGATAAAACCCACAGTGTCATAGGGTGAACATGCAAACTCCACACGGACAGCACTGGATGCTAGGGTTAAACATGGGTTGCTGGAATTCTGAGATGGCAAACCATAAAGCCAAGAGATTCGGCAGATGCTGGAAATCTAGAGAAACACACACAAAGTGCTGAAGGAACTCAGCAGATCAGGCAGCATCTATGGAGAGGGCTGAACAGTTGATGATTCAGTCCTGATGTCCTGAAGGCTGTAGGGAAAAGGCAGAGAAATAGGGTTAAGAGGGATATGGGTCAGCCATGATGAAATGATGAGCTGAATACCTTAGTTCTGCTCTGATGAATGTTTGATGGAAACATCAAACATTTATTCCCCTTCATAGATGATGCCTGACTTGCTGAGTTCCTCTAGCATTCTGTGTGTGTCCTGAGACAAAAGCAAGTCTGGACACTTGATTGTTAACTTAATTTTAATACTTTTTAGCACTTAAAAATGCTTAAAGAAGTTCAAAATTATAGCAGGCATCAAGGCAGAGAGACTGGGGCTTTGCTGGCTGTTGCAGGATTGTGGTCAGATCTAGCTTCCTGCACTGCAAGAGGCTTATCTGCCATTCAGACCATGCTGCTAGAGCCCAGGACACTTTAGGCCTCTAATGGTGGCCCTCCACAATCAAGCTAGAAAAGTTCAGATTTAGAGAGACCACAGCAGAATCAGAATTAGATTTATTATCACTGCCATACAGTATGTTGTCAAATGTGGTGTTTTGCAGCAGCAGTAGAATATAATACATAAGCATACCATGAGGTACAATAATAAATATAATTTTTAAAAAAAGAGAAAAATGGGTAGGGTTCATGGATTGTTCAGAAATCCAATGGTGCAGCGGAAGAAGCTGTTTCTAAAATGTTGAGTGTGGATCTTTTGGTTCCCGTACCGGAGGAAGGGAAGCAGATACCTGGTCCACTTGTTCACTGACCTTCCTCATGGTCGTGGATAGCATACAAAGGTTTTCCATGACCTCCCTGAGCAGTCGGTCGTGGGCACCTGGCTGGTAAGGGCCTGTCCACTGGGTTCATTCTTGGCCAGTTTGTCATTAGGCATTAGCACCACTGCAAACTGAGAACCAGTATCTCAGAGAATCTTTGTACAGAGATAAGGTTCACATGGAGAATCCTGCAGACGATGCAGAACATAGAACTGACAGCCCTAAATAACCATAAAACAAGGTTACTCATACAAGAGTTGACCAACGAGCTGGCAGTTCCTTGTTGTGATTCCAGGGTTTTTATCCTGCAGTTACTGATGGGAAGCAGGTGTGTGTAATTCACTGAATTAGGAACAATTGGAAATCAGGCAAGGGGGTTAGGGCCCAATTAAAGAGGTAATCCCAGATGGGACCATAACGCCAGTACAATGGTGACCCCGACAATGGCCTCTTATCCCTTCTGTACTTCTATTTAGTTGGTAGAGCTCTGTTGATGCCACTGTACAATGGACAAATGCTCTCAAAGCTCCCTTTTTAAATAACTGCCAATGACCTGTGAGAAATCCTCTTGGTAGAGCTCTGTTGACAGACACAGATTGAGTGAACTAGAGCTGGAGTGAAGCAGGATGAGAGATGACTTTATAGAGGTATACAGGATGATCAGGGGCATAGGTAATTTAGACAGCCAGATACTTTTTCTCAGGGCGGATACAAGGGGCCATTATTTTAAGATGATTGAAGGTAAGTATAGGAGGATGTCTGAGGTAGGTTTTTTTTATACAAAGAGTGGTGGATGTGTGTAAACCTCTGTCAGGGGTGGTAGTAGAGGCAAAACATTTGTAGCTTTTAAGAGACTCTTAGATAAGCACAATGAATGATTGAGAAATGTAAGGTTATGGAGGAGGGTGGGGGTGAATGGAGTGGAGATACATCTCTACCAAAGGAAGTGTAAGGCAGGCTTTCCCTCAGCTAGCCTGCAGATCACCCTTGGACAAGGTGTAGCACTGGATTAGCTCCCTAATCAGGGTCATGTGAAGCCGTGGGAGGAGGTGGTGGATGGTTGTAAGAGCAGCTGGTGCATATCACAAGTCCTGGTTGAGTGGTTATGTGGTTATGGTCAGGCAGAAAATCTCTGGAGAGCATTGATAATGGCTGGGGTCACCCATCTTGTAAAGACACTGTCCAGAGGAAGGCAATGGCAAACCACTTCTGTAGAAAAATTTGCCAGGAACAATCATGGTCACCATGGACACCCACATCATTCAACAAGGTAAATGATGATGATGATGTAGGAGGAAGGGGGTAGACTGGTCTTTGAGTACAGTGGGATAAAAGGTCGGCAGAACATTACAGCCTAAAGAGCCTGTATTGTGCTGTAATGTTCGATGCTCCATGTTCTAAATAATTTTAAGTCATTTTATTGACAGAGCTTGTGTGTAGAAAACAGGAGCAGTATGGCTTGATGGCGAAGCACATCTACAATGACTCAGAATGAGAGGGAAACTTCACAGAGAAGCCTGGCTGCTACTGTGGTGATGGTGTTGAGTCTGAGGAAGTCCTTTTGTTCTGAAACAAAAAGATTGTGGGCTTGGGTTCTGAGCCAGAGCTTTAAACATAGACATTCCAGTACTGTTCAGAGAATTTAGAAATTGCAAGTTTGGTAGAGGTCCTATTGGCTAGTCATAGAGTCACAAAACACTACAGCACAAAAACTGGGCCGTCAGCCCTTCTAGTCCACGCTGAGCTATTAATCTGCCAAGTCCCATCAATTACAATTCAATTCAATTCAAATATAATTGTTATTCAACCATACATGAATATTCACAGATACAGCCAAATGAAACAACGTTACTCGTGGGTCAAGGTGAAAAACACAGTACCAACAGTCACACACAGAACAAAGGACATATAGAACATAAAAAATGGAAAGATACAGCCACTCAATAGAAAAGTCCAAACCCGAGCCATCCAGCGCTGCTGAGATCTGCAGATGATCATAACAGAGCTTGTCTTTCTGCCAAGCAAACATTGAAGGGGGGGTTTCAACGCTGACTCTGGCCAGGACATCTTGGTACACCACTTCCAGTGGAGCGCAGAGGCTCCAACACCTCTCCCTGGCAGCTGTAAGCAGATGACACCACAGCATGAGACCTCGTCCTCACAAATACAAGATAGCAAGCAGAGAGAGAGGACATCAGTAAAATATAATCACGCAAATTGTATATGTATATAGTCCAGACCCTTAGTTCATTTTTCTGCTGAGCAAACACTGGGGGTTGGCAGCACCAACTCCAGATTTGCACCTAGACCATAGTCCACCATATCCCTCCAGCCAAGTATCTAGGCAAATCCGGTAATCTTGAAGGTTCCCATAGTCAAAGTGGAAATAAGCTAGGGCAGTGTTCCATAATGATGAGATCATCACATTCAAGACAAATGGGTAAGATATTTGAGGAGGACATTCATCAGCATGCTGTTCTTTGGTTTATTATTAGCACATGTTTTCCATACCATGAAGACTGAACATCCCATACAAGAGTACATTGATTCGTACAAAACAGAACAAAAGGCTGAATGTTGCCCAAATCAGAGCATTACATAGATAACGAGAGACTGGACAGGCCAGGTCATCTCCCTTGGAGTAGAGAGAGCTGAGAGGTGTCCAGTGTCAGGGCTGTCTCATCAATCTGAAAGTTGTTCAAGATGCCCTAAACATTTTCACCAATTGCATGTAGAAAAATAGACGCCTTCAGTTTTTCATCAGCCCCTCTCGCTCTGCTAAGCACTAACTATACAGTACCTATAAAAAGTGTTTTCCTCCCCTTGGAAGTTTTCATGTTTTATTGTTTTACAACATCATTATCACAAGGAATTTAACTTGGCTTTTTGAACATTGATCAACAGAAAAAGGCTCATGTCAAAGTGAAAACAGATCTCTACAAAGTGATCTAAGCTCATTACAAATATAACTCATAAAATAATTGATTGCAGAAGTATTCACCCCCATAAAGTGACATACCAAATCATCACTGGTGAAGCCAATTGGTTTTAGAAGTCACATGATTAGTTAAATGGCGATCACCCGTGTGCAGTCAAGGTGTTTCAGTCAATTGAAGTAAAAATACACCTGTATCTGGAAGGTCCAACTGACACCTCTACAGAATACATAAAACTGCTGGATTGATAGAAGGGGCTGAAATGAGAAGGGAAAGAATTATATTAACTCAACTTAGAATTGGGCATCCTATGCTTAATTATTCCTCATATCTTGTTGGAAAACATCACTTTGGGGTGTGTAGATATTGTCATCATTATGAACCAGTTGGACACATTCTTTTACAATGTGAAGCATACAAGGTTGAAAGAAAGCAAATGTAGGCTGCACTACTAGCTTTGGGGTTGACAGTTTTCATTTGAAAACTTATCATTTAAAAAATGATAAAAAAAACTTTTCATTTAAAAAAGTTATCGAAGTGACTTTAATTCACAATATTCTCTTTCATTATTTAAAATCTGTAGGGCTTTTTGGGGTAATTTAGTTTTCATTTGATAAAGAACGAGTCATGGATTTATTTCCCAACTCTCTACACCACACTCCAGTCAGTGAGGGTAACGCATCTTAAGTTGGACTGCCAAACCCCGTTAAAAGTCAGAAGAAGAAGGTCCAACTACTGGTGAGCCTGGCAAAATCTATGCCATGACGGCAGAAGAACACTCCAAGCCACTCTGCATAAAGATTATTGAAAAGCATAAGTAAGGAGATGGATACAAGAAAATTTCCAAGTCACTGAATATCCCTTGGAGTAGAGTTAAGTCAATCATCAAGGAATGGAAGGAATATGACACAGCTGTAAATCTGCCTAGAGCAGGTTGTCCTCAAAAGCTGGGTGACTGTGCAAGGACCGGATTAATGAGGGAGGCCACCAAGAGGCCTCTGTTAACTTTGGAGGAGTTATAAGCTTCAGTGGCTGAGATGGGAGAGATTGCATACAATAACTGTTGCCTGGAAGCTTCACCAGTTGCAGCATTATGGTGGAATAGCAAAGAGAAAGCCACTACTTGAAAAAAAACTCGCATGAAATCTCAGCTAGCGTTTGCCAGAAAGCATAGGGGAGACTCTGAGATCATCTGGAAGAAGGTTCTGTGGTCTGATAAAACCAAAATTGAGCTTTTTGGCCTTCAGACTAAATGCTAATGTTTGGTCTAAGCCAAAGACTACACATCATCAAAAACACACCATCCCTACTGTGAAGCATGCTGGTGGCTATATCATGCTGTGAAGATACTTCACTAAAGCAGCCCCTGGAAGGCTTGTGAAGGTAGAATGAATGCAGCAAAATACAGGGAAAATGCTGGAGGAAAACCTAATGCAGTCTGCAAGAGAACTGCGACTTGAGAGAAGATTTTTTACCAGCAAGACAATGACCACAAGCATAAAACCAAAGCTACACAGGAATGGCTTAAAAACAACAAAGTTAATGTCCTGGGGTGGCCAAGTCAGAGTCCAGACCTCAATCCAATTGAGAATTTGTGGCTGGACTTGAAAAGAGCAGTCCACTCACAATCCCCATGCATTTTGACAGAGCTTGAGCAGTTTTGTAAAAAAGAATGGGGAAAATTTGCAGTATCCACATGTGCAAAACTGATAGAGACCTATCCATACAGACTCAAGGCTGTAATTGCTGCCAAAGGTGCATTTAGTAAATACTGACTTGAAGGGGGTGAGTAATTATGCAATCAATTACAATGTTTATATTTTATATTTAATAATTGTAATAAATTTAAACCAATTTATAAGCACTTGATTTCATTTGACACAAAAAAGCCTTTTCTGCTGACCAGTGTCAAAAAAGCCAAATTAAATTCATTGTGATTCAATGTTGTAAAACAATAAAACAGGAAAACTTCCAAGGAAAGTGAATACTTTCTATAGGCAATGTGTACATAAAATTTTGAGATGGATGGACAGAGTAAATAGTAAAAATCTTCTTTTTCCCCATGGTTGAGGTTAATGGTAAGTGGCTGGAGATTTAAAGAGGATTTGAGGGGAGAATGCTTTTGCATAGGAATACTCAAATCATCTGGAACTAACAATTATTCCACAGCCAAAGTCACTTAAATCACATTTTTCCCATTCTGTTGTTTGCTCTGAACAACAATTGAAGCTCTTGACCACCTCCATTTGCTTTTTTTGCATTGAGTTACTGCCACATGATTAGCTGATTAGATACTTGCGTGAACAAGTAGGTGTACAGGTGTACCTAATAAAGTGGCCGCTGAGTGTATATATAGGTGTAAGAACACAAGCAAGTGGAAAAGGATTCATTTGTTTTCCTAAAGCTCAGTGAAAGCAGATCCAAAACATTTGGCTTGGAACGTATGCAGATGAAGAGTTCACCACAGGAGTTTATGAAGGGAATTGAGAGTTGGGAGTCAGGAATTTGGACCTCAGAAAGGATAGAGATTTAAATGGGACCAGTGGGACCTGTAATGTTCTTTGTTTAACATTGTTGAAATATGACCTCCAGCATCCTTCAGACTGGGACGTTTGATTAAGTGTTTGCTCAGCATATTCAGTACAGACCAAAATATGTGTAACTAAGATCTGGTAGGATTGGTATGAGATAATGAATCTTGGAGCCTTATAAAATATAATGAACATTACCCAACATGTGTGGATCTAATGGTGCTCTGACTGAAATGATTACTGGGCCACATAACTGAGCTGATCAGAAAATAAAGCACTGGTGGGTCACTCATATATAATCAAGTCCAGGCAAGTTTTCCAACCTCAAAGGACAATCCAATAGTTCAATGGCTACCATTAACTGTATTCAAAGATTAGCTTTATTTGCCATATGTACATCAAAACAGAGAGAAATGTATCATTTATGTCAAATTACATTAGTGAGGATTGTGCTGTAGTGTCCTGCAAATATTGCCACCTTTCCAGCACCAACACAGCATGCTCACAACTCACTAACCCCATCCATACACCTTTAGAGCATGGGAGAAAATCTGAGCACATGGAGGAAACCTATGTGGTAAATAGTGGAGTGAGTGGATGGGGAGTCTATCCAACAGAATACTGTGCCCTGTATGGTGTCAAACCTCTTGAGTTTTTTTGAAGCTACACTCTTCCAGGCAAGTGGAGCATGTCCAATCTAACTCCAGACTTGATCCCTGTAGGTGGTGAACAGGCTTTGGTGAGTTAGGAAGTGAGTTAGTCACCACTGTGTTCCTAGTCTTTGACCTGCTATTGTAGCCATATTGTGTGTATAATGTCATTTCAGTTTGGGTTCTGGTTAATGTTAAGTCCTATAATATTCAAAAAGGAGAATGCAGTGATAATACCATGTAAGATGTTATAGTAGTGCAGTTGTTTGTGTCACACTTTACAACATCAGTTATAAATTCGGGTTTCAATTCCAGCCGCTGCCTGTAAGGAATTTGTATGTTCTTCATGCAACCCATGGTTCCCCCCCCCCCCCAGGTGTTCTAGTTTCCTCCCACATTCCAAAAACATATGAATTAAAGGTTAGTAAATTGGGGGCATGCTACTAGGTGCCAGAAGCATGGTGACTCATTTCCCCAGTAGTTCCCCGGTCTGTGATGATCAAGGTCACAACCAATGCATTTCATTGTATGCTTCAATTTACATGTGACAAATAAAGCTAATCTTTATTTAAATAAGGATTAAAATAATTACTTAAATAAGCTTTATTTAAATACACTAATCTTTATTTAAATGAAGCTAATCTAATCTGAAAGTCAAGGGGTGATTTCTGGATTTTCTCTTGCTGAACATCACTATTGCCTGCACTCCGGTGGGACAAATGTGACCAGTGGGCCTAGGCCTGGATATTGTATAGATTGTACTGCGTTTGAATGTGGAACTGCTTTCAAATGGAAAGAGATGTAAATGGTGCTGAACATTGTGTAATTATCTACTTCAATGAAAAATGCAACCAGACACCTTAATTCTTGCATTTAAACCATTTTACAATAATGGCTAACATGCCACTTTCTTCATTGTACATAAGTCATTTTGTGCAGAGTGATGCACAAGGACACTAAGGGATCTCTGAAAATTAACATTTTTTCACCTCTCAACACTTACAAAATACCCTGCTTCCAATTTACCTGTAGGTAAATGTTCTTGTTTAGAACAGAGAACATCACTGGGGAGAGAGAGAGAGGAATATTCTTGTAGCATTGTTTTAAGATGAAGGAAGAAGAAATGTTTGCTTTTCTATAGGACTTCTGGCAACTTCAGGACATCACAAAGGACTATAGAGAAAATGAAGCAGTTCTTTGTCTAATCACAGTGAGGCTGCAATAATCACACCCCCACCCTAAGGTTTGTGGGTTCAGGAGCACAGCAACTGAGGTATTGGAACAGAATTCTGAGGCCTGGACAAATGATCTAAGAATCTGAGTTCAAATCTCACTCAATGCTCTTTCCTCTCTCACCCTCAACTCCAAAATTTAAGTTCAGTTAAACATAGAGTCTGTCATATCAGTGGTAACATGGAGCAACTGGATTGATAGAACATAGTACAGTACACAATATTGTGCTATTTCACCTACTTTAAGATCAATCCTTCCCTCCCACGTAGCCCTCTATTTTTCTATCATCAATGTGCCTAACTAAGAGTTTTTAAAATGTCTTTAATGTCCCTAATCTGCCTCTATCACCACCCCAGGAGGCATTCCATGCACCCTCCACACTCTGTAAACAACTTGCCTCTTTGCACCACCTCTTTGCATTTCTATGATCACCTTAAAATTATTTCCCCTTGTACTAGCCATCTCCCAGGGGAAAATAATCCATAAGACTATTAGATATAGGGGCAGAACTAGGCCCATCAAGTCTACTCTATCATTTCAGCATGCTGATCCATTTCCCTCTCAACACCATTCCCGTGCCTTCTCCCTATAACTCTTCATGCCCTGACTAATCAAGAAATTATCAGCCTTTGCCTTTAATATACCCAAAGACTTGTCCTCCACAGCTGCCTTTGGCAAAGAAGTCTACAGATTCACCACACTCTAGCTAGAGAAATTCCTCTTCATCCTTGCTCTATATGTTGTTGCAGTTCCTTACTGTGCCTCCTGACACTTCAGATGGCAACCTTGTCGATTCTTTAGCATTTTTGTCTGTTTTTTTTTGTGAAGCAGAGTTGCTAGCTCAACTCTCAACCCAACTCAGATGGAAAGCTTGCAAGGAGCCGACCAGATTCGAACCCGAGACCACTCACCTTGAAGTCCAGTGCAGATGCCACTACATCACTGGCTGACTAATCATACTAAATGGATTACCCTCTATTCTGAAGCTATGTTCTCTGATCCTAGACTTCCCCACCATAGTAAAAATCCTCTCCACATCCTCTCTATCAAGGCCTTTCAACATTTGATAGGTTTCAATAAAATGCCTCCTCATTCTTCTAAATTCTTACTCTAATATTCTTTGGCTATCCAATCAGTCTATACCTCATCAATTTATGCTCCTCCATCAAGCCACTTTTTAATCCTCCTTCGCTCCAAAGAGAAAAGCCCAAGCTCTCTAAACCTATCTTCATATGACATGCCCTCTAGTTTTACCACATTGTGTCTGTGAGTCCTCACCCATTGAGTTAACCTGTTTGTATCACCTTGAATACTCATTGCATCCTTCTGGCGATCCATATTCCAGTTGAGTGTCATAGGCAAACTTGGACACCTGGTGTGCATTCACATCATCAATAGAGATTGTAATCCCCACAGCAAGGTCATGTTCAGGTTTAATTGTCATTCAACCATATATATAAATAGATCAACAAAACAGTGTTCCTCCGGCGCCAAGGTGCAGAACATGGTACCAATAGCACACGCAGCACCTATAGCTTTGATATTAGAAAAACGCACAGTTACATAAATTATAATATATCCTGTGTTCCTGAGTGGCATGGCATGTAGTTTGATGGTGCATGGGATGTTATCCTGGTCTAGCTTGGCTTCCACCAAACAACCCACTCATCACAGCCTCTCAACTCAAAATATTGTGGGTTTCCTCCAAGTGCTCCAGTTCCCTCCCACATTCCAAAAAGATATATAGGTTAGGACTAGTGATTTGTGGGCTTGTTATATTGGTGCCAGAAATGTGGCAACAATGTGGGTTGCTTCCAGCTATATTGCTGCAAGAAACACCTTTCACTCTATGTATTGATGTACATGTGACAAGTAAAACTTTTCTTCTTCTTCTGGAATGTTTCCTTCAACTGAAGACAGGTGCTTGTACAGAGGAGTTGGAAAGATGCCTAACATTGTGTCCACTATCTCCACCATCACCTCCCTTTAAAAACTTAATGATGTAGGTTATTGGCTCCTGAGAACCTACTAGCTCTCAATACCGTCAATTTCTCTTCAGGACCCTTCAGTATTGATGGAGCAGCTCACTGTGAAACATCATCTCTTTGTTCCCTTCATAGAACCTCCCTGACCTGCTGAGCTCCTCCAGCATTTTGTGTCTTTTGTTCTGGATTTCCAGCATCTGCAGAATCTCTTATGTTCATAAACAAAGTACCTAATAAAATGGTATACAAGATAATCTTATGTCTATATGGCCACAGTTACTTGTACATTGTGTTTTCTAGGACTACCTTTATATTTATTGTGGTTTTTATTGGGTTCTTTATGCTTATTGTGTTTTTTTATGTTACATCAGATCCAGAGTAACAATCATTTTGTTCTCCTTTACACTCCTATACTGAAGAGTGACAATAAGCTGTCTTGAATCTTAAATATTTGAAATGTAAACAATCTCTGACTCACTGAAGTCCACACTTGGTGGTCATTGCACTTCCAGGCATCATGTATAGTGTTGTAGCTCTGTAATCACCCATTTCTCCTGGGTAATAATGTAAATAGAACTTCCATGTTAAAGAAAGATGAGCATTGAATCAGCAGTTTGGACTGCACAATGATAGAACAGCTCAACATTAATGAGAAAGGGCACATTCTGTATAATATCAGGACACCATCAGCCACTGAAGCTGTCTCCTTGGAGACAATTGGTCCTCGGTGCGGCAGGCCCTCCAGAAATGTCAGTCTCATCTCAGACATTTGCGTCATTGAAACCACCATTACATGACATCGGCACAAGTCTTTCAATGTGTTTTCTTGTCATGGAAATTACTGTCTTTGTAAAGCAAAGAGCAAAGTTAAGAAATGCAATTGACGTCAACCTGCGCAACGCCTTTGCATTCGTTTACAATCATCAATTTTGAGTAACAAATTAGTCAACACAATGGAATTGTCAGTGATATGTCCAGGTCAAGGCAATTACCTAGTTTTATGCAGAAGGATTGTTAATGATCCCAGGAATGAAAGAATTAATGAAAGAGCATTTGATGTTTCTGAGCCTGTACTTGCTGGATTTTAGGGAAACTTTCCAAGTATTGGAAGACCTGGTTAGAGTGGGTATGGCGACGGTGCTTCCAGTAATGGGAAAGTCTAGGACTGGAAGTCATTCCTTTAAAACAGAGATGAGGAGGAACTTCTTTAGCCAAAAGTTGGTGTATCTGTGGGATTTATTGCCAGAAATGGCTGTGGAGCCTTTTTGTATATTTAAAGTGGAGGTTGATAGGTTCTTGATTAGTAAAGGTGTCAAAGGTCATGGGGAGAATGCAAAAGAATAGAGTTGAGATGGAAATGGTTCAGCCATGATAGAATGGTAGAGCAGATGTCCTAATTCTGATCCTACCCCTGATGGTCTCATGTGGTCCATGAATGGTGGTCACCTCTACAGGCAGTGCCAAGAATGACCTTTGATTCCTTACCAATGTTCTTCATCTGCTTTTGCCTAGCCAGTCCCTTGAGACTGAAGATGACTTTATTCTTCCAGTTCATAAATGGCTTGAAGCCTGCACCCATCATCTACATTCAGAGTAACAAACACAAGATACTGCAGGAACTCAGCAAGTTTGACAGCATCTAGGGAGGGGAATAAACAGTTGACATTTTGGTCCGAAATCCTTCATCTAGACTGGAAAGGAAGGAGGCAGATATCTTCACCAGGTCTCACTTATCTTCTTCAGGTTTTGCTCTCACCACTTCTCTTCTCACCTCTCTGTCACCTTCCTCCCTCCCTTTCTCCTAAGGTTCACTGTCCTCTTTGTTTAGATTCCTCCTTCTTTAGCCCTCTGCTTCTTCCACCTATCCCCTCTCAGCTTCTTACTTCATCTTTCCATTCAGACCCACCCATCTTCCCCCTCACCTTGTCTCACCTGTCACCTGCCGGCTTGTATTCCTTCTTCACCCACCCCCACCTTCTTATTTTGGCTTCTCACCTATTCCTTTCCAGTTCTGATGAAGGGCTTCACATCAAAACATTGACTGTTTATTCCCCTCTATAGATTTTGCCTGACCTGCTGAGTTCCTCCAGCATCTTGCCTGAGTTGCTTTGAATTTTCGGCATCAGAAGAAACTCTTGTGCTTGTTATTTACATCCTGCACTTCAACTGCAAACGATCACTTGACTTTGGTGCTGAAGATCTATGGGCTAAAAAGTTTCCCACTACTTCTGGGATTGAATGCAGTTCTGGTCACCTACCTACAGGAATGATATCAATTAGATTGAAAGAGTGTAGAGAAAATCTACAAAAATGTCACTGTGGCTTGAGGACCTGAATTATAAGGAAAGGTTGAATAGGTAGGAGTTAATATAATGCTATGAGGGGTATAGATAGGATAAATGCAAGCAGGCTGTTTCCATTGAAGTTGGGTGAGACTAGAACTAGAGGTCATGGGTGAAGGGTGAAAGATGTAATGTTTAAAGGGAAAATGAGGGGGAACTTTTTCACTTAGAGAGTAGTGAAAGTGTGGAAGAAAATGCCAGCAGAAACAGCAGATGTTGATTTAATTGCAATATTTAAGAGAAGTCTGAATAAATAAGGTTGGGAGGGGTATGTAAGTCATTGGGACTTGGCAGAATAATAGTTTAGCATAGACTGAATGGGTTGAAGGGCCTTTTTGTGATTTATGACTCTCTGACTGTATGACTTGTTCCACTGCCTGTGACATGTCTGTTGGTGGTGAGGTGCAATACCATGGCAAGAAAGGTTTCAATGAGTGTTGGGGCAAGAGATCAACTTTGTTTGACACCTTTCTTCACTGAGAATGTTTCTGCTGGTGATCCACTGTGTTGTATCATGGCTGTAATGCAGTAGGTAAGCAGAGGTAAGATGAAGATGGACATTTGAAGAGAATGTTCCACAGTGCATTTTAGTCAATGGAGCCAAAGGCTTTAGTGAGGTCAATGTAGTTTAATGGTGTGGGAAGTTTAATGGTTTGAAAATCAGAGTCAATGTGCCTCCAGACAAATGGAATTCTCACTCTGATTCAGAAAACTGCCCCTTGGCCTTTGGGGTAAGACAATTCAGAAAGACCCTGGTAAAGATCTTTGCTCCTTCATTGTCACTTACCCAATAGGGTCACTATTCAGGCTGGTAACACAATAATCCAGCGTTGCATCTTCTATTGAGCACAGTATCGATAGAACAATTCATTAATGAAAGCACTCAACCCTACTCTGAGAGGTTTAGTCCATCTGGGGTACAGAAACACAGGAATAGTTTACAGCATTAGGATTGGGTCAATCTTGCTGCTAGGACTGGGTCAATTTCTTTTTATTAATTTCAATTAATGCACCTTTACTAAAGTTCATATTTGATTCATTCAATAAAGGTTGATAGAGCTGCAAACATGGAAAACAGGCCTTCTGCTCAACTTATCCTTCCTAACCAAGTTGCCCAGCTGAACTAGTCCTATTTCCTGAATATGGTCCGTGTCCCTCTTTCCTATACATGTACCTACAGCTTTCCTATACATGTACCTTTCTAAATACCTCTTAACAAGTGTAATTGCATCTGCTTCAAGAACTTTCTCTGTCAGCTTATATAATCACAACCCTGTGAAAAAATTGCCCCTCAGAGTTATTTTAAACTTCTTCTCTCTCACCTTAAACCTAGGGCCTCTGGTTTTACATATCTCAACACTGAGGAAAAGACTGTCACCATTCATGTTATCTACACCCTTCTTGATTTTATAAACTCATCAGCCTCCTCCAGTCAAACTTGTGTACTCCTTCAGTGAGGCTTTTTTAAAAATAACCAATTTGACCAATTTTATCAAAATTGATCAAGCACTTCTATAGATTATTCTCAGGGCTTTAATGTTTATGATTGCAACTAGTAAAAATTGAAAGAAAGTTCCTAAAGAATTTCTGAGAAATATGTTTCTCCAACATCCCTTTACTTTTCAACTTGATTAAATAAGCTTTTAAAACTTTGAGCTGGCAAGAGATGTCAGTTTTTACACCAGGGAGGAGGTACAAGAGACTTGAATATGCATACTCAGCATTTTAGGAAGAGTTTCTTCTCCTCTACCATCACATTTCCAAACAGTCCATGAACACTAACTCTCTATTCCTCTTTTGCAATATTTATTTATTTTATTTTATTATAATTTATAGTAATTTTTAATGTTATGCACTGTACTCCTGCCACAAAACAACTTTCACACCATGTCAGTGATAATAAATCTGATTCTCATTCAATTATGATGACATATTTTGTTCCTATAATCAGCTGAACTAGTTTTATCTCTCTCTCCCCTTTTAGCAATTGTTCTTCCTTAACAGCCTTGTGTGCTTTTGATGGTATTTGTTAAAACTTTTTGGAGGCATAGTTACAAAACTGAGTGATTTTTTTGTGTATTTTCCAATTTAAGGACAAAATCGACACCCATTTATTACCTGGGGACAGCTTGTAATTATTACTGGGTTCTGTTATAGATCTCTTAAAGGGGTCAAAAGTTTATTTATCTCTTGATAGTTTTTATTTTGAAAATAACCTTTAATCTCCATTTAATTGAACTCAGTTACAACTTGAAAATCAGCCCAAAATTGAACAAGCAAAACAGCACAATTCGATTATAGATTAAAATCACTTTGAATAATCCCTCGAAGAAAAATTTGGAAAAAAAGACTGCTTATTTAGTAACTTTCTATTTTTTTCACGTGAATTATTTTATACCTTTGCTGAAGGAGATAATTAAATAATTGTAAATCAAAACTGAATTTCTGCCCTGGTTCCTTGCCCACCTGGGTTGATCTGCCAAATTTACTTCATCTTGGATTCAGGAGATAAGGCCTCTATTCAGCTCATCAGTAAGAGATCTAATTCATTCTAGATCCCAGAAATGAAATGCCTGTGATTCGTTCACTGAACCATTCAGTAACCCCATTCATTTCACTTCAACCTTTGCTAGTATATGAAGATCTCCCTCAAACAGTGGACAAAATATTCTTGGAAAAGTGTTGGAAGTTTGTATGAATAAGACACCTTAGAATATCCAGAACACTGCATAGGTGGAAGTATATTGTTGGAAAAAAGTCCATCCAGTTTTCATCAATTAAGCACTTTAATATTCTCCAGGCAATCACTTCTGCCAATTTCTTTTCTAATCCAATTTACAGAAAGATTAATCATAATCTCAAAACACTTTAAACTTTCCTTTTATATCTAGTAGCCACTTTATTAGGTACACCCTGTACCTAATAAAATAGCCAGTGAGTGTGTGTTTCTGGATTTCTTCTGCCAAAACCCACCCATCTCAAGGTTTAACATGTTGTGCATTCAGAGATGCTCTTCTGTTCTCCACAGTTATAATGAAAGGCTATTTGAGTTGCTGTGCCTTCCTGTCAGCTTGGACCAGTCTGCCCATTCTGCTCTGACCTCTCTCGTTATCAAGGCATTTTCACCCACAGAACTACTGCACATTAGATGTTTTTAATTGTTTATTGCATCATTCTCTGTAAACTCTAGAGCATGTTGTGTGTGAAAATCTCAGGAGATTAGCAGTTTCTGAGATACTCAAGCCACCCCATCTGGCACTAACTATCATTGCATGGTCAAAGTCATTTGGCTCATATTTCTTCCCCATTCTGAAGTTTGGTCTGAACAACAACTGAACCTTTTAACCATATCTGTAAGCCTTTATGCACAGAGTGGCTGATTATCTTTTATTATATATTTTATTAAGTGTGAGGTTATCCACTTTGGGAGTAAGAACAGGAAGGCAGATTATTATCTGAACCGTGTAGAGTTAGGTAAGGGAAAAATACAAAGAGATCTAGGAGTCCTTGTTCATCAGTCACTGAAGGTGAATGAGCAAGTGCAGCAGGCAGTGAAAAAGGCTAATGGAATGTTGGTCTTTATTACAAAGGGAATTGAGTACAAGAGCAAGGAAATGCTCTTGCATTTGTACAGAGCCCTGGTGAGACCACACCTGGAGTATTGTGTACCGTTTTGGTCTCCAGGGTTAAGGAAGGACATCCTGGCTGTAGAGGAAGTGCAGCGTAGATTCACAAGATTAATTCCTGGGATGTCTGGACTGTCTTACGCAGAGAGGTTAGAGAGACTGGACTTGTACACACTGGAATTAAGGAGATTGAGAGGGGATCTGATTGAAACATATAAGATTATTAAGGGATTGGACAAGATAGAGGCAGGAAATATGTTCCAGATGCAGGGAGAGTCCAGTACCAGAGGGCATGGTTTGAGAATAAGGGGTAGGTCATTTAGGACAGATTTAAGGAAAAACTTCTTCTCCCAGAGAGTTGTGGGGGTCTGGAATGCACTGCCTTGGAAGGTACTGGAGACCAATTCTCTGGATGCTTTCAAGAAGGAGCTAGATAGGTATCTTATGGATAGGGGAATCAAGGGATATGGGGACAAGGCAGGGACCGGGTATTGATAGTAGTTGATCAGCCATGATCTCAAAATGGCGGTGCAGGCTCGAAGGGCCGACTGGTCTACTGCTGCACCTATTGTCTATTATGTGTATTTTCTATTAGGTGTAGCTAATAAAATGAGCACTCAGTGAACGTGACTTGCATGTCACCATTTCTTTTCAAGGTTGTTTATTGGATGCAGACATCATCAGCAACATCATAAATGCCCTGAACTGATTAGCCTCCACAGGCCAGTTAAGAGTTAAATATGTTGGAGGACCTGGAGAGACATGGTAAAGTTACAGATTCCTCTCAATGTACCTATCCAACTTCCTTTTAAATGTTCTTAATATATCAGAATTAGAATCAGAGTAACAGATTACACCATTACACTGCTGACATTTAGGGCAGCAATGAAGGTCCTCCATCTCTGGTCGCCTTTAGGGCTTCCTTCGTCATGTCAGTAGCTTCCTCTTGGTTTTCACCACTGTCGGTCATGCAAGTCCCAGGTGGAGGCTCAGGAATACTGTCACACTCAGGTGTCGAAGGATTCTTCATTGCTGTTTACATAATGATTTTGTTTTACCAGTCTGGGTTGTTAGCCCTGAGCTGAAACACTTAATATTTAACCTGGAAGACCGGTGGACCACCCTTAGTCTGGCCCCTACACTTGGTAGGGTGACGCTACCTAGTGTCAATACATGAACCCTGATTCTAGCCAACGTAGCTCACTAGATGATAGGGACATGCAAGCCTTCAAATCACAGTATCATGAGACTATAAGAAGTGGGCCTCTTGGCCCATCGAGTCTGTTCCACCATTTCATCATGGATAATCAATTTTCCTCTCAGCCCCAATCTCCTGAATTCTCCCCATATCTTTTCAAGCCCTGACCATCAAGAATCTATCAATCTCTACCTTAATATACATAAAGACTTGGCCACCAAAGACTTGGAAACATCATCTCTGCATCCAGATTATCAAGGCTTTTCACCATTCAATAGGCTTCAATGAGGTCACCCTTCCTTCTTCCAAAATCTGGGGAATATAGGCCTAAAGCCATCAGACACTCTTCATATGACAAGCTATTCAATCCTGGAATCATTTTTGTGAACCTCCTTTGAACCTTCTCCAGTTTCAGCACATCATTTCTAAGATAAAGGGCCCAAACCTGCCCATAATACTCCAAGTGCTTTAAAAAGTAGTTTTTTAAAAAAGTTCCAACATTACATCCTTGTTATTATATTCTAGTCCTCTTGAAATGAGAACTAAAATTGCATTTACCTTCCTCACCACAGACCCAACCCTCCAGGGAATCCTGCATGAGAACTGCCAAGTCCCTTTGTATCTCAGTTTTTTGTATTTTCTCTCCATTTAAAAAATAGTCAACCCTTCAATTTTTCTACCAAACTGCATGATCATACACTTCTCAACACTGTATTCCATTTGCCATATCTTTGCCTATTCTCCTAATCTATCTAAGTAAGTCCTTCTATAGATTCTCTACTTCCTCAAAACTACCTGCTCCTCAATCTATCTTTATATCATCTTCAAATTTTGCAACAAAGCCTTCAATTCCAACATTAAAATCTTTGACATATAATATAAAAAGAATTGGTCCCAACACAGACCCTTGTGGAACACCACAATCTCCAGCAGCCAGACAGAAAAGATTCCCTTTATTCCCACTCTTCGACTCCTGCCGATCAGCCACTGCTTTATCCATGCAGGAATCTTTTCTGTGATACCATGGGATCGTAGCTTGTTAAGGAGTCTCATATGTGGCATCTTGTCAAAGGCCTTCTGAAAGTTCAAGTGCACAACATCAACTGACTCTCCTTTGTCTATCCTGCTGGTACTACTTCAAAGAATTCCAACAGATTTGTCAGGCAAGTTTTTCCCTTGAGGTAAACATGCTGACTATGACCTATTTTCTCATGTGCCTCCAAGTACGCTGACACTTTATCCTTAATAATTGACATCAGCATCTTCACAACCACTGGGTCAGACTAACTGGCCTATAGTTTCCTTTCTTCTGCCTCTCTCCCTTCTTGAAGAGTGGAGTGACATTTTCAATTTTCCAGACTTCTGGAATCATTCCAGAATCTAGTGATTCTTGAAAATTCATTGCTAATGCCTCCACAATCTCTTCAGCCAGCTCTTTCAGAACTCTGGGGTGAACGCCACCTGGTCCAGGTGATTTATCTACCTTCAGGACTTTCAGTTTCCCACGAATCTTCTCTCTATTTATGGTAACTTCAAAATACTTATTCAGTTTGTCTGCCATTTAATTGTCCTCCATTACTACCTCTTTAGCTTCATTTTCCAACAGTGTGATTGTTGTCTTAATTGTCTTGTATGCAGTCCTCTTGGAGGTGTCTGAAATGATGTGCAATTTATTGTTCTGTGGCAGAGCAAGGATATAAAAATTATTATAAATTATAGAGTAACTAAATAGTGCAAAAAAGGAAAGGCGATCATGATAATAGACCATTCAGAAATCTGATGTTGGAGGGGAATATGCCGTTTCTAAAATGCTTCAGTTACGACGTCTGGCATCTGATCCGGATCACCTTCATCTTGTCCGTAATCTTTGTGGTTTTATTAATTTTTATAAGATTATACTTCATTCTCCAATGCTCCAAAGGAAAAAATCCCAACCGCTTATTCTCTCTCCATAAATCAGTCCCTCAAATCCAGCAACGTTCTCGTAAATCATTGTCACACTCTTTTCTAGTTAGTGCTATCTCATGGTGAGACCTAAAACTGAGCACAATACTACAAAGCAACACACAAAAAAATGTTGGGAGAACTCAGCAGGTCAGACAGTATCTTTGGAAACGAATAAACAGTCAATGTTTTGGGCTGAGACCTTTCTTCTGGATGTACAATATTCCAAACACAGCCTCACCAACATCTATTACGAGTGCAGCCAGAGCATCCCAGTTCTGGTACGCATGCTATGAGAAGCCAGCATGTGGAATGCCTTCTTCACCATCCTAGCTGCCTGCACAGCTACTTTCAGGGAACAAAGTTTTATCATTATTTTCTATTTTAGAGATACAACGTGGTAACAGGCCCTTCTGGCCAATGAGCTCAGACGCCCAATTACGCCCGTGTGACCAACTAAAGCTAACCGACAGGTACGTACATGTACTGGTGGTACTCAGTCTGAATCAATTAAAAATGCCAGTTTTACTTCCATTAAGGGCTTTATTGAATCAAAGTCTTTTTAACATCAGTTGGGTAATTTCATGACTACTTTTTGTCACGTTAACATATTTTAATTTTTCATTTATTTAATTACTTGAACTTAAATGTTACAGTTGCTGTGATGATATTTGCACTTCTTTCTCTGAACCAAGTGTTTACACACTGGCTGCTGGCTGAGTAACTTAACCAGAACTCCCTTTTGTGGATACTACTCAAACTCAGTCAGCCTTAAATAGGAACAGCTAGAACATCCACCGTAGCATTGACTTGGCCATGCTGAATGGGCCTTTATATTAGAGAAGCATGGTTAAACTCAAGAGCAAGTCTCACACAAGCAGGAGAGGTAGAATTTATAGAATGTTCTATAGATCAGTTAAGCCTCATGAACTCCTATCTAATAAAAAGACTGTACAGTCAGAATGTATAAGCTCATCCACCTCCATCAAAAGCACTAGCCTCCCAACCATCGAGAGTGTCTTCAAAAGACATTCAAAAGGATATCCTGAATTAGCGGCATCCATCATTAAGGACCCCCATCACCCAGGACATGTCCTTTTCTCCTTGCTACCATCAGGGAGGAGGAACAACAGCCTAAGGAACACACTCAACATTTTAGGAACAGCTTGTTCCCTGCTGCCCATCAGATTTCTGAATGTAATCCAATCACAAACAAGAGAAAATCTACAAATGATGGAAATCTGAGCAACACACACAAAATGCCGGAGGAACTCAGCAGACCAGGAAGTATCTACGGAAAAAAGTATAGTCAACGTTTCAGGCCGAAACCCTTCAGCAGCACGGGAGAACAAAATGCTGAGGAGTAGATTTGAAAGGTGGGGGAGGGGAGAGAGAAATGCAAGGGCACAGGTGAATCCTGAAGGAGGATGGATGAAGTAAAGAGCTGAGAATTTGATTGATGAAGACAATCAGGGCTGGAGGAGATGGAGTCTAATAGAAGAGGACGGAAGGCCATGGAAGAAAGAAAAGCAGGAAGAGCACCAGAGGGAGGTGATGGGTGGGCAAGGAGATGAGGTGAGTGAAAGCAATCTTCATGCCAGCCAATTGGAGCCTACCCAGACAGAATATACGGTGTTGTACCTCCAGCCTAAATGTGGCCTCATTATGACAGTGGAGGAGGCCATGGATAAACATATTGCAATGCGAATGGGAAGTGAATTGAAATGGGTGGCCATTGGGAGATACCACTTTTTCTGGAGGACAGGGCCTAAACGCTTGCCAAAGCCGTCTGCCAATCTATGTCGTATCTCACTGATCTAAAGGAGCTGGATACAGTAAATAACCCCCACAGACACTTGGGAGGACTGTCTGGGGCCCTGGATGGAAGTGAGGGAGGAGGTGTAGGGGCAGCTGTTGCATTTGTTCCGCTTACAAAGATAAATGCCAGGAAGAAGATCAGTGGGGAGGGATAAATGGACAAGAAAGTTGCATAGGAAGCGATCCCTGTGGAAAGCACAAAGTAGGGAGGAGGGAAGGATGTGCTTGATGGTGGGATCCCGTTGGAGATGACAGAGGTTTCAGATGCAGAGGGTGGTGGGGTGGTAGGTGAGGAACCTGGCAGGGTGGCGGGGGGATGGTTGAATATAATGGACAATGAAACCATGAACCATACCTCATAACCCTTGCTCGCCTTTTGCACTACTTTAATATATAACTGTGTATATGTAATACAAAAAAATATAAATTATAGTAAGAAGAATATGTACGTAGTACATTTTGTGTTTTGCATTGTACTGCTGCCACAAAACAACAAATTTGATAACATATGTCAGTGATATGACACAACACTCTACAGTACCAGCAACCTGGGTTCAGTTCCTGCACTGCTTGTAAGGAGTTTGAACGTTCTCCCTGTGACTGCGTGGGTTTCCTTCAGGTGCTCCGGTTTCCTCCCACATTCCAAAGATGTACTGGTTAGTTGGTCAATTGCTCATTGTAAATTGTCCTGTGATTGGGCTAAGATTAAATAGGGGGTTGCTGGGCAGTGTGGCCTGAAGCGTTGGAAGGGTCTGTTCCACACTGTATCTCAGTAAATAAATAATAAACCTGATTCAGATTCTGATATATTCATCTTTTTCTGTGCTGAAATATTGATGCATTTTCTCATTCCATAGCTGTACAGAGTATTTCCAACATATTTTCTGTTGTAATTTTAGTATCTGCAGTTTCTGTTTTGATTTTCCCTTGTGTATTTATCTTCTCCATTAGCTACTACTTGGTGGGAAATCCCACCATTAGCATTTGTAGGAGTTGGGATAATTTCACCAGAACAGACAAACTTAATGTCCCTTCCTTTTCAAACTCATTTGTCTTTTAAAGCCAAGCGTTAAACCTCAGCAGGCTGGGAGGTTAATCAGCCATGGCAAATTGCCTCTGGTGCATAGGTTCATGGGAAAGAGAGCAAAAATGGGAGGACTGGAAGGAAGGTGGTGGGGGAAAGGGGGAGAAACTCATGAGGCATGGGTTAGGATCTCCTAGAATGGAAATCTCAATCAATGTTCATGCCTTTGGTTTGTAGACTAACCAGGCAGAATGGGAGGTGCTGGTTAACGATTAAAGAGCTTTTGATTTTATTTCTCACATTTTCCAGCATCTACAGAAACTGCTGTGTTTATAAATTTTCCCCAACTCAATCCTAAAGGATGGCCATACTTGCTGGCTGCCCCAAGCACAATCTTCGCTGATTTGATTTGTTATCAAACAGCAAACAATGCATTTTGAAGTATATGTGACAAATAAAGCTAATCTTCTTCAATAATTAATCAGCATCTCACATTTTGCCTGGTTCATCTACAATTCAAAGACGTGAACATTGCAATTTCCATTCTAGATAATCCTTCCCTCCCATCATTTTCTCCCCTTCCCCCAAAACCAGCTCCTATCTTTGTTTCCTTTCACATAAACCTATGCACTAGTACCATAGCCAATTATAGATCAAGAGGATAGCCAGGGTAGAAATGGCTAATACCAAGGAGACTGTCAGAGATAAATCCTTTACACAGAGTGGTGAGTGCATGGAGTGCCCTGACCATGTAATAGTGGCATATACCTTAGGGGCATTTAAGAAACTCTTCAATAGACAAATGGATGAGAGAAAAATAGAGGTCTACTTAGGAGTGATCTAAGTGCTATCTTAGAGTAGATTAAAAGACTGGTACAACATAGTGGGTTGAAGGGCCTGGACTGTGCTGTAGTGTTCAATGTTCCATGCTTAACATACAAGCTCGCATACCTTTGTGAAGTTGATATGTTAGATTGATCTTGGTTAAAGGTTCAGCACCACATCATCGGCCTGTACTGCGCTTACAGTTCAGAGTTCTGGGTGGATGGATACAAAGTACCTGGATGAAAGTCACGCAGTGACAGAGCAAACGTGCAACCAGACAGCAGCAGATGTCAGGATTGAACCCGTGTCACTCGAGCCGTTAGCAGCAGCTCTACCTGTGATGCACGATGCTATATAAAGTCTTGCCTGTGCGATGTGCTGTGTCACAAATTCTGCTCTTTCCACCAGTGGAGGGGGATGGTGTTACAAAGTCACTTCAATAAAAGATTTGGACTGGATTGCATCAGTACTGTCGAACCCTGCTATAAAACTTTTTCCAGAGAAATTTGGCTTGTACAAAAATAAATAACCACCTGACTTGTTCTGCAGCCAAGAAGCTGCTGGAAAGTTTTATAGCTTGGCTATGGGGCACAGGAGTGATTACCCTGTGATGTAATCCTTAGGAGGATGTGTTAGATGAATTATAAGCAGAGATAACTTCATATGCATTAATTCCCACGAAAGGCACACTTACAGTCAGTATGAACTGAAAGCTACCTAAATGAAAGGCATATAGGAGAGGGTTTCAAAACCTGGGTGAGCGGTGCCACTACTAAAACCTCTCACTCAGTGTCAGCAAAACCAAAGATCCAATTATAGACAATAGACAATAGGTGCAGGAGTAGGCCATTCGATCCTTCTAGACAGCACTGCCATTCACTGCGATCATGGCTGATCATACACAATCATTACCCCGTTCCTGCCCTCTCCGCATATCCCTTGACCCCGCTATCTATAAGAGCTCTATCTATTATTAACTTCAGGAGGAAGAAGCTGAACATCCATGGGCCAGTCCTCATCAGGAAACTGAGCGTGGAGAGGATTGGCAGCTTCAAATTCTTTTGCATTATCGTATTAGCATGCATGTGCCATCACAAAGATATCACAACAGCACCTCTACTTCCCTAGAAGTTGTGTACATTTGGCATGTCATCTAAAATGTTGACATATTTCTGTAGATACACAGTGGGGAGTGTCCTAACTGTGTGAATCATGGCCTGGTATGGGAAAAGGAATTCCCAGGAACAGAGAAGTCTCAAGGAAGTGGTAACCACAAAGACTTCATGCCGGTCTCCTCGTTAGTCCTGAGTGAACAAGTCCTAGGCAGTGGTGTGATAAAAATTCCTGACATTGACACCTGCAGTTCTGGAGTGCATTGCCATGCACAATAGATGCTTGGATTCTTTTATCACCTTTCTCATCCCATTCAGATAACCCTGAATCCAGAGATTCTAAGATTCAAAGATCCAAATTACATTTATTATCAAAGTATCTGTGCAGTATACAACCCTGAGATTCATCTTCCTGCAGGTAGCCACAAAACAAAGAAATACCATGGAACCCGTTCAAAGAAAATATCAAATACCCAATGCACAAAAGAAAGAACAAATCACACAAATGGCAAAAACAAGTGAATAACACACAGAGTATTAAACATCAAACCAGAGTCCTTGAAACAGTTGAAACTGTCCAGGAATATTCAGTTCAGTTCAATTTAGCAGATAGGTTTGTTGAACTACTTTTCTAGCCAAACACTTCTGAAGTGCAGTCATTGTCATGATATTGTGAAAAAGAGCAGCCAATTTGTACACGACAGGCTGAAGTGAGAAGGGAGAGATTTAGATGGAACATGAGGGATAACGTTTTTTATATACGAAGGGTGGTATCTCCATGGAATGAGCAGCCAGAGGCATGGATGAGGCAGGTATAATGTTAAGTTTTAAAAGAAAGTTGGACAGATTGGAAAAGTTTAGAAGCTTATGGGCTAAACGCTGGCATATAGGACTAGCTTCGATGGGGCATTTTGGTCCACATGGACCAGTGGCTAAAGGACTAGGAAGGCCAAAGGAGTAGGGTTCCCTGACTCAATTAACAGTCACTTGATAAAAAACAGCAGCTTCAAACTTGGGATCGATGTTGGTCAGGATTCCTGACTGAATTCCCACAAAGAGGCAATGCAATTTTTTGGCATCTTTCTAAGAAAGCTGACAGCACTTTAAGGAGTCATGGGCACTAGAGAGATGCAGAGTATAAGAAGGCCCTTCAGCCCACTGACCATTCATCACCCACTTCTACAATGTTTAGCTTTATTTGCTACATGAAAACCCAAATATCAAAGATACCATGGATGGCACTGTTTTGTGTCCACAATCAACAGAGTTCAAGGATGTGCTGGGGGCAGCCCGCAAGCGTCGCCATGCTACCAGTGACAACATTGCATGCCCACAATTTATTAGCCCTAACCCAGGCATCTTTGGCATGTGGGAGGAAACCTGAGCAACTAAGGGCAGCTGTCACGATCATGGGGAGAACGTACAAACTCTTTACAGGCAACAGTGGGAATTGAACCCTGATCGAGGATTGCTGGTGTGTTAATAGCATCATGTTAACCACTACTCCACTGTGCTGTCCCACCTGTCCAAGTTGGTCCCACCTGTCAAAGTTTGGCCCATATCTTAGGTGGAGGAATGATAGGTAGATGGAGTCAATCACTCACCAGCTTTTATGCCACTCCTTCTCTCAGATGTCTACACCTGTGCATCACCCACTCTCTATCTGGTTCTACCTATCACCAACTAGGCTCTGTGCACAGCAGCCCAGCCCAAGCACTACTCTGTACTGGCTATCATTCCTCTTGCCTCTCAGACCTGAAATATTGGCTTATACTCTTTGTTTCCACAGATGCTGACTGACCTGCTGGGTTTATCATAGAAACCTAGAAAACCTACAACACAATACAGGCCCTTTGGCCCACAAAGTTGTGCTGAACATGTCCCTACCTTAGAAATTACTAGGCTTACCTATAGCCCTCTATTGTACTAAGTTCCGTGTACCGATCTAAAAGTCTCTTAAGAGACCCTATCGTATCCACATCCATCACCATTGCCGGCAGCCCATTCCACGCACTCACCAATCTCTGAATAAAAAACTTACCCCTGATATCTCCTCTGTACCTACTCCCCAGCACTTTAAACCTGTATCCTCTCATGTTAGCCATTTCAGCCCTGGGAAAAAGCCTCTGACTATCCACACAATCAATGCCTCTCATCATTTTATACAGCTCTATCAGGTCACCTCTCATCCACCGTCGCTCCAAGGAAAAAAGGACAAATTCACTCAACCTATTCTCATAAGGCATGCTCCCCAATCCAGGCAACATCCTCGTAAATCTCCTCCTCACCCTTTCTATGGCTTCCACATCCTTCCTGTACTGAGGCGACCAGAACTGTGCACAGTACTCCAAGTGGGGTCTAACCAGGGTCCTATATAGCTGCAACATTACCTCTCGGCTCCTAAATTCAATTCCACAATTGATGAAGGTTAATACACCGTACACCTTCTTAACCACAGAGTCAACCTGTACAGATGCTTTGAGTGTCCTATGGACTTGGACCCCAAGATCTCTCTGATACTCCACACTGCCAAGAGTCTTACCATTAATATTATATTCTGCCATCATATTTGACCTACCAAAATGAACCACCACACTTATCTGGGTTGAACTCCATCTGCCACTCCTCAGCCCAGTTTTGCATCCTATCCTGCTGTAACCTCTGACAGTTCTCCACACTATCCACAACACCTCACCTTTTGTGTCATCAGCAAACTTACTAACCCATCCCTCCACTTCCTCATCCAGGTCATTTATAAAAATCACAAAGAGTAAGGGTCCCAGAACAGATCCCTGAGGCACACCACTGGTCACTGACTTCCATGCAGAATATGACCCGTCTACAACCACTCTTTGCCTTCTGTGGGCAAGCCAGTTCTGGATCCACAAAACAAGGTCCCCTTGGATCCCATGCCTCTTTACTTTCTCAATTAGCCTTGCATGAGGTGCCTTATCAAATGCTTTGATGAAATCCATATACACTACATCTACTGCTCTTCCTTCATCAATGTGTTAGTCACATCCTCAAAAAATTCAATCAGGCCCGTAAGGCACGACCTGCCCTTGACAAAGCCTAGCTGACTACTCCTAATCATATTATGCCTCTCCAAATGTTCATAAATCCTAACTCTCAGGATCTTCTCCATCAACTTACCAACCACGGAGGTAAGACACGGGTCTATTCTTTCCTGGGCTATCTCTACTCCCTTTCTTGAAAAACATTCGCAACCCTCCAACCCTTGGGAACCTCTCCCATCCCCATTGATGATGCAAAGATCATCGCCAGAGGTTCAGCAATCTCCTCCCCCACACCCGCCCCCCCACAGTAGCCTGAGGTACATCTCATCTGGTCCCGGCAATTTATCCAACTTGATGCTTTCCAAAAGCTCCAGCACATCCTCTTTCTTAATATCTACATGCTCAAGCTTTTCAGTCTGCTGCAAGTCAGCACTACAATCACCAAGATCCTTTTCCATAGTGAATACTGAAGTAAAGTATTCATTAACTACCTCTGCTATTTCCTCCAGTTCTATACACTTCCCACTGTCACACTTAATAGGTCCTATTCTTCCACATCTTATCCGCTTGCTCTTCACATACTTGTAGAATGCCTTCGGGTTTTCCTTAATCCTGCCCACCAAGGCCTTCTCATGATCCCTTCTGGGCTCTCCTAATATCCTTCTTAAGCTCCGTCCTATTAGCCCTATTATCTTCTGGATCGCTAGCATGCCTTATGAGCCTGATTGAATTTTTTGAGGATGTGACTAAACACATTGATGAAGATCCATTATTTGTTTTTTTTTGTGCTGGGTCTGGTCATATATAGGCCAGGATAGGTAAGGATGAAAGATTTTCGTTGCTAACAGTTGCCACAAGAGCAAGCTTAGACAGCACTGAGGAGATTTACCAGGATGCTGCCTGGATGAGAAAGCATGCATTATGATGATGTGTTGAGCGAACTAGGGTCTTTCTCTTTGGAGCAAAGGAGGATGAGAGGTGCCATTATAGTGGTGTAGAAGATAACAAGAGGCATAGTTCAAGTAGGTCCAAAGACTATTTCCTAGGGCATAAATGACTAACAGCAGGAGGCATCATTGCAAGATGACTGGAAAAAGGTATAGGAAAATGACGGAGGTAAGGCTTTCACATAGTGAGAGGAAGGTGCATGGAACACACTGCCAGGGATGGTGGTAGAGGTGCTATTAGGTACCTTGGGATATTTAAGAAAATGTTAGATAGGCATGTAGGTGATAGAATAATGGAGGGTTATGTAGGATGGAAGGGTTAGATTGATCTTAGAATACATTAAAAGGTCAGCACAACATTGTTGGCTGAACAGCTGTAAAGCTCTATACAGAACTGTAAAGACCCAGCTGTTCCAGTGTTACCACTGGTATGGCAAACTCTGTATTTAACTGAACTTAAATTTTGGAGTTGAGGGTGGAAGAGGAAAGGGCATTAAATGGGATTTGAACTCAGGTCCTTAGATCATTTGTCCAGGCCTCTGAATTCTGTTCTATTGTGCTACTGAACCCACAAACCACTGGCCGGGGGTGTGGTTACTGCAGCCTGACTGTGTTTAGACAAAGAACAGCTTCATTTTCTCTATAGTCCTTTGTGATATCCTGAAGTTGCTAGAAGTCCTTTAGAAAAGCAAACATTTCTTCTTCCTTCATCTTAAAATAATGCCACAAGAATATTCTTCTCTTTCAGCATTTAACTGGGTTTTTCTTTAAATTGCAGCATTGTTTGAATTGGCAGAGAACAGCTGTTCATCCGTACAGCAAGGGAGAGATGAATTTAACACACACTGTCCAAACAGTGGGATCTTTGAAGCAAGCAAAGGCTTAGTAGCTGATTGGTGGCCACTGTGACGTCCATATCTCTGTGCCGTTGAGTTGCTTGAAGCCAACTCTAGAAACAGAGAGAAGAAACTAATTATCGTGCAAAATACCACAAGCCAACTAGCACATATCGTGGCATTCAGCTTTTAGAGTTTTGATATTGACATGAAAAAATGTTTGATCAATATAAATAGGTACATGCCTATCACAGAGGGAATGCAAGATTTGTGATGCATTAATTCACATCTGATTGAGAGAAGCAGAACTCCCAAAAATACTGGAGGAACTCAGCAGGTCAGACAACATCTATGGAGGAGAACAAACTGTTGACATTTTGGGACAAGACCCTTCAGGACTGGAAAGGAAAGGGGAAGGAATCCAGAATAAAAAGATGGGGGGGAAGGGAAGGAGTATAAGCTGGCCAGTGATAGGTGAAACCATGTAAGAGGAAAGGGGAGGGGGTATGAAGTGAGAAGCTGGGAACAGATAGGTGGAAGAGGTAAAGGGCTGAAGAAGGAATCCAATAGGAGAGGAGAGTGGACCATGAGGATGAGGGAAGGAGGGGTAGAGGAAGGTTCGGGGCAGCTGAAAAGAAGAGATGGAGTAAGAGGTGAACCAGAATGGGGAATGAAAAAAGAGAGAAGTGGAGGGGGGACAAATTACATGATGTTGGAGAGATTGATTTTCAAGCTGTCAGGTTGGAGGCCATCCAGATGAAATATGATGCTCCTCCAACCTGAGAGCAGCCTCATCATGGCAGTAGAAGAGGCTATGGACGAACAGTTCAGAATAGAAATGGGTGGAAAGGGGATTTACAGGAATGAGAAATTTCAATCATAGGAAGAAGGTGCAGTTGTCTTCTTGAGGAATAAAAATAGATATGGAGAGGCACACCAAATACTGGAGGAACTCAGATGGCATATATATGAAAGCTATGAACAGTTTCTACTGAAGGGTCATCAACCTGAAGGATAACTTGGTTTGTCTCTTGAAGGATGCTGCCTGACTTTACAGCATTTTTGCCTCAGATGGGACATAACAGTGGCCTGACCTCAGGAGCTATCTATATGCAGTTTGTATGTTCTCTCTGTGACATCATGGTTTCAAACTTGGAGCTCTGGATTTCACCCACATTCCAAACCTTAGAGGTCATAAGTAAACAAAGCTTCTGTTAATCGTTGTTGATGCATAAGAAAAGGAATAAATGCAAGGGGGAGTTTGATGGGAATGTGGTGAGGGTTAAATGGGATTAGTGAAAGCAGGCCTTAATGGAAGGTGTTGGATCCTGTATCATTTGTTTGGCTTCTAAATTCTACTCGGATATCTCAGTCTGTTTGGTGTTAAATAATTCTATGTATTCCCTTATATGTGATTTATTTAAAATCTTCTTCCCAAACAAGAAATGTTTGTATTTATTGCAGGTCTATACTATCAGTGAGTTGCTCGTTAGCAGAGATATAGAAGGGATCACAGAGACATGGCTCCAGGGTGACCAAGGATGGGAGCTCAACATCCAGGAAGAATCAATATTCAGGAGGGATAGACAGGAAAGAAAAGGAGGTGGGGTAGCTTTGCTGGTTCGAGAGGAGATTAACGCAATAGAAAGGAAGGACATTAGCCTGGAGGATGTGGGATCAATATGGGTAGAGCTGCATAACACTAAGGGGCAGAAAACGCTGGTGGGAGTTGTGTACAGGCCACCTAACAGTAGTAGTGAGGTTGGGGATGGCATTAAACAGGAAATTAGAAATGCGTGCAATAAAGGAACAGTAGTTATAATGGGTGACCTCAATCTACATATAGATTGGGTGAACCACGTGGGTAAGGGTGCTGAGGAAGAGGATTTCTTGGAATGTATGCAGGATGGTTTTCTGAACCAACATGTTGAGGAACCAACTAGAGAGAAGGCCATTCTAGACTGGGTATTGAGCAATGAGAAAGGGTTAGTTAGCAATCTTGTCGTGCAAGGCCCCTTGGTTAAGAGTGACCATAATATGGTGGAATTCTTTATTAAGATGGAGAGTGACATAGTTAATTCAGAAACAAAGGTTCTGAACTTAAAGAAGGGTAACTTTGAAGGTATGAGACATGAATTAGCTAAGATAGACTGGCAAATGATACTTAAAGGGTTGACGGTGGATATGCAATGGCAAGCATTTAAAGATTGCATAGATGAGCTACAACAATTGTTCATCCCAGTTTGGCAAACGAATAAACCAGGGAAGGTAATGCACCCATGGATGACAAGGGAAATTAGGGATAGTATGAAGTCCAAAGAAGAAACATATAAATTTACAAAAAAAAAAGCGGCACACCTGAGGACTGGGAGAAATTCAGAGACCAGCAGAGGAGGACAAAGGGCTTAATTAGGAAAGGGAAAAAAGATTATGAGAGAAAGCTGGCAGGGAACATAAAAACTGACTGTAAAACCTTTTATAGATACGTGAAAATAAAAAAGATTGGTCAAGACAAATGTAGGTCTTTAACAGTCAGAAGCAGGTGAATTGATCATAGGGAACAAAGACATGGAAGACCAATTGAATAACTACTTTGGTTCTGTCTTCACTAAGGAGGACATAAATAATCTTCCGGAAATAGTAAAGGACTGAGGATCTAGTGAGATGGAGGAACTGAGGGAAATGGTGTTAGGTAAATTGAAGGGATTAAAGGCAGATAAATCCCAAGGGCCAGATGGTCTGCATCCCAGAGTGCTTAAGGAAGTAGCCCAAGAAATAGTGGATGCATTAGGGATAATTTTTCAAAACTCCATAGATTCTGGATTAGTTCCTGAGGATTGGAGGGTGGCTAATGTAGCCCCACTTTTTAAAACAGGAGGGAGAGAGAAACCAGGGAATTATAGACCGGTTAGTCTGACATCGGTGGTGGGGAAAATGCTAGAGTTGGTTATCTAAGATGTGATAACAGCACATTTGGAAAGAGGTGAAATCATCGGACAAAGCCAACATGGATTTGTGAAAGGAAAATCATGTCTGATGAATCTTATAGAATTTTTTGAAGATGTAACTAGTAGAGTGGATAGGGGAGAGCCAGTGGATGTGGTATACTTAGATTTTCAAAAGGCTTTTGACAAGGTACCACACAGGAGATTAGTGTGTAAACTTAAAGCACACGGTATTGGGGATATGGTATTGATGTGGACAGAGAATTGGTTGGCAGACAGGAAGCAAAGAGTGGGAGTAAACGGGACCTTTTCAGAATGGCAGGCAGTGACTAGTGGGGTACTGCAAGGCTCAGTGCTGGGATCCCAGTTGTGTACAATATATATTAATGATTTAGACGAGGGAATTAAATGCAGCATCTCCAAGTTTGCGGATGACACAAAGCTGGGCGGCGGTGTTAGCTGTGAGGAGGATGCTAAGAGGATGAAGGGTGACTTGGATAGGTTAGGTGAGTGGGCAAATTCATGGCAGAATCAATTTAATGTGGATAAATGTGAGGTTATCCACTGTGGTTGCAAGAACAGGAAAACAGATTATTATCTGAATGGTGGCCAATTAGGAAAAGGGGAGATGCAATGAGACCTGGGTGTCATTGTACACCAGTCATTGAAGGTGGGCATGCAGGTACAGCAGGCGGTGAAAAAGGCAAATGGTATGTTGGCATTCATAGCAAAAGGATTTGAGTACAGGAGCAGGGAGGTTCTACTGCAGTTGTACAAGGCCTTGGTGAGACTGCACCTAGAATATTGTGTGCAGTTTTGGTCCCCTAACCTGAGGAAAGACATTCTTGCCATAGAGAGAGTACAGAGAAGGTTCACCAGATTGATTCCTGGGATGGCAGGACTTTCATATGAAGAAAGACTGGATCGACTAGGCTTATACTCACTGGAATTTAGAAGATTGAGGGGGGATCTTATTGAAACGTATAAAATTCTAAAGGGATTGGACAGGCTAGATGCAGGAAGATTGTTTCTGATGTTGGGGAAGTCCAGAACGAGGGGTCACAGTTTAAGGATAAAGGGGAAGCCTTTTAGGACCGAGATGAGGAAAAACCTCTTCACACAGAGAGTGGTGAATCTGTGGAATTCTCTGCCACAGGAAACAGTTGAGGCCAGTTCATTGGCTATATTTAAGAGGAAGTTAGATATGGCCCTTGTGGCTAAAGGGATCAGGGGGTATGGGGAGAAAGCAGGTACAGGGTTCTGAGTTGGATGATCAGCCATGATCATTATGAATGGCGGTGCAGGCTCGAAGGGCCAAATGGCCTACTCCTACACCTATTTTCTATGTTTTTATCTGAAGGAGCTGGACTTGTGCGGATTACGTTGCTGCTTGCTTCAGAGACGCTCTGATGTACAAAGGTGGTGCGCGGTCTAACAGTGAATGATTGTCTTAGTTGCTTTTTTTCTGATCGCTAGTCCCTGTTGACCGTTGGTAAAATGCATTTCTATGCACAGTAGCATAGCGATCCGCACAATGTATTGCAGTGGCAGTGACCGGGGTTGTAAGGAGTTGGTACAATTTTGTTGTGAATGCATGGGTTTCCTCTGGGTGCTCCGGTTTCCTCACACAGTCCAAAGTTAGTCCGTTCATTATCCATTGTAAAATTGCCCTGTGATTAGGCTAGGATTAAATCAGGAAATTTAATTGGGTAGCACAGCTTGAAGGGCTGTGGAAGTGCCTTTTCCACACTGTATCTGTAAAAATAAATATTGAGACACAGAGCAGAATAGGCACTGTTTAATAGTGAATGGTGGAGGCAGATGGCGAGGGAGTTGAATGGCCTTGTTCAAACGGAGGACTGGGCTTCAAGCCGCGTCACCTGTTTGCAGCCACCCAGTAGAGATGTGTCAGAGCTGATGCACACTACCAGAGAATGTGTGGCACAGCATCCATGCTGGAAGTGGTGCTGCTCTCCAGCGTTTGCTCCGTAGAAGGCAAGATGATTCACGGACCCAGGGTCTCGGACAATATTTTGTTGTGTGACTGTATTTCACTGATATCTTGTATGTTCTTAGTATCTTGCATGTGCTCTGTGCGCCTTGTGCTGTGTGTGACTGTAACTGTGTTTTACACTTTGGCTCCAGAGTAGTGCCGTTTCATTTGGCTACATTCATGCGCATTTACTTATGGCTGAATGACAATTAAATTTGAACTATAAACTTGAATATGGCCCAAATGTGCATCACGCATAGCTGGACAATCCTTATCTATTGTCTTATCATCCTACAGATACGCAAAAGAGTGCATCCTAACATGCTGCATCACCGTATGTTATGGGGTTTGCACTGGGGTGGACAGGAAGACTCTACAACAGCTAGTCAAAACTGCCCAAAACATCATGGCACCAACCTGCTACCATCAAAGACATACATCCATAAAGGTGCTGAAAAGAGGCCAATGTATCACAAAGGATCCTACCCACCCTGAACTGTCTGTCCCACTCCCATCAGGGAGGAGGCTATGTAGCATCCATGCCAGGACCACCAGACTCAAAAACAGTTACTTCCCACAAGCAATAAGGCTGATCAACACCTCCACCCACTAACCCACCCCTCCACAACCCGCACCACCAGTACTTTATCAGTTATTGTGAGACTCATCTTATGTACTGCCACACCTGCGCCTAGTGTCACCTTATGGCCATGCAGTCAATCTGAGTATATAAGTTCTCTTACTCAAAGATTCAAAGGTTCGTTTATTATTGAAGTGTACAACTCTGAAATTCTTCTTCTCCAGAGAGCCCCAAATCCCTCCTCCCCGCACAAAAATTGAACAAAAATGGAGCAGACACATGGACACCCAAATCACCCTACCCCACACACAAAAAAAAGAAAGAAAGATCGGGCAAAAAATGCAGAATATAAAAAAGTATAAAGCTGAAAAAGAGACCATATCCAAAACACAGAAAATCTGGGTAACATTCTCCGGGGACAGCAGCAGGCCTTTCCCTCTTTGGCAGCAGAGCGATTCTCCCCAGCAATCAAATGGTAGTCTACTCTCTCCGTAGCAGAATGATCCCACCAGCATTCAAAAGGCAGTCTTCCCTTTCTGTTTCAGAGCAATCTCACCAGTGATCAAAAGGTAGGCAGCTGGCACCCACCTTCTGCATTTGCCAGGATGTTTCAATCACCCTCGTTGCCTTAATCGGTGAACAATGGAAGCTTTAGTCAGCGAAATGGAGTTGAACACTGGCTCACAGCCTATTCACCACAAGATTTGTGCACTTTGCCTCTCTGCTTCCCAGAATCCTCTTGGAGACAGCAGAGCACTGGATCGCCGAAACAATCTCCAAACTGCAAATCACTGGCTCCCACAGTTCCAGAGTCACATTCTGAAAGCTTTCACACTGCTGAAAGACAAACGTAAAAGACATAAAGGAAGTGAAATATATGGTTTCACGATCTGTCCAGAAAATGTCGACCAAAGGAGCATTGTAAGCAGGCACCATCTTGAACAGATGTTTATGTATTTATATTTATGTCTTTATATTTTTATGTTTATATTTATGTATTTATTAATATTTTTATTATTATTGTGTTTGTTACCTTATTGTGTTTTTTCTCATGTTGCATCAGATCCAGAGTAACAGTTATTTGTTCTCCTTTACACATGTACTGGAAATGACTTTAAACAATCTTGAATCTAGAAATGTGAGCAAATGGGACTATCTCAGATGGGAATCTTGGTTGGCAAGCACCAGATGGGCCAAATGGCCTGTTGACCATGACTGATATTCCTCCCTCCCTGCTGTGTTAGAATCTAAGAAACTGGCAGTCCCACTGTAAGGAATTTTGAGTGAAGTGGCTTCCCAGAACTGAGGTGATGTTCTGACAAAAATAGATTACTTTATCCTTTATCGTGACCTTGTGATATTTCTTGTTGGTTCCCACACTCGCAGTTCACTGGCTAATGAGACACACAGACTGGAGGCTTTTATAAAACGGAGTTTGTTTTGGAAAAGCTTCATCTCTGCATACTTCAATGTTATTTCTTCTACTATGCATTTACATAGAAGGCACCTCATTGGATAAAGGTTTATCGTAGTTCGGGCTGGTCAGAACACGTCATGGGAGTATTAGACATTCAGTCACAGTGAAACTATGTCACGCTGACCGAGGGGAGGGGCAGTTTGTGTGCAAGGTCCATGACAGCCATGAGAACTCTGTAATCCCAAAGGACGGTGACACTGGGAACATGACGTAGACCTTCCGTGGAAGATGCTTCATTGGGTTTTGCTTGACCTCCCCTGAGTCTTTGGATAGCAATGCCAGGACTGTTTCCTTACCAGCCTGGCTGGATAAGCGACACGTGTTCAGTGTAGAAGCCCGGTTGGTGACGTCAGTACGGCACTGACAGATGCATCAGAGGAAAAGGAAAATAGTAAATAAAATTGCATCATGTCTGAGCGTGAGAGCATTGTGCACCATGGAACTACAAGCTCTACTGTCGCTCAAGCTCAGACACTTATCCAAGGATAGAGGGAACACTCAGGAATTTCTCAAAGCCTCCTTGCAAAACTCATATTGCTGGGAGTGGAGGACCTGAGTTATAAGGAATAACTGAATAGGTTAGGACTGTATTCTTTAGAACATAGGAGACTGAAAGGAGGCTTGGTAGAGATATACAAACTTATAAGGGGTATATAGATAGGGTAAATGCAAGCAGGCTTTTACCACTGAGGTTGGATGGGACTACAACCAGATGTCATGGGTTAAAGGTGAAAGGTAAGAAGTTTAGAGGGAACATGAGGGGAAAATTCTTCACTCTGAGGGTTGTGAGAGTGTGGAATGAGCTGCTAGCACAAGTGGTGCAAGTGAACTCAATTTCAACGTTTAAGAGAAGTTTCAATAGGTACATAGATGGTAGTGATACAGAGGGCTATGGTCCCGGTGCAGGTCGGTAGGAGAAGGCAGCTTAAATGGTTGTGGCATGGTCTAGATGGGCTGGAGGGCCTGTTTTTGTGCTGTACTTCTCTATGACTCCAAATAGTCATAGAGTAAAACAGCAGAGAAGGAGGCTCTTCAGCCCAAATCATCATTGCTGACCAAGATGCCTATCGAAGGTAGTCCCATTTGCCAGTGTTTGGCCCAAATCCCTCTAAACCAAAGGCTCCCAGCCTTGTTACCTAGTTTATGCCTTGGGCCCGTACCATTAACTGTGGGGTCCAAGGACTTCAGGTTGGGGAAAACCTGCTCTAAAGCTTTCCATGTACCTGTCTGAGTGTCTTTCAAATGTTGTTATTGTACCTGCCTCAAACACTTGCTCCAGCAGCTCATACCATCTTGCTAATTGCTGGGTGAGAAAGTTACCCCTCAGGTTTCTATTAAATCTCTCCTCTCTCACGTCAAACCATGCCTCCTAGTTCTGGATTCCCCAATCCTGTGAACTCCAGATCTGGCCTAACCAGAATGTTATCAAGTTACAACATAACCTCCTGACTTTTGAACTCAATGCCTTGAATAAAAAAAACAAGCATTCCATAAGCCTTCTGAACCACCAACAGATGTATCCTGAGTCTATTCCAAAGAGCACTTACCAGGGCTACTTTCCAACACGTTCCAGCAGGTGATCAGGTTAGTGAAGTTATATAACCAACATCTCCTGGGTCCAAGGAACCAACAGCAGTTTGAAAAAAGTCTTTAATATATGTGCTGAGAATCATCGGTTGACAGCACCTATCAAAAGACCTGAAAACATTGTAAACACAAGAGATTTTGCAGATAATGGAAATCTTGAACAACACATACAAAATACTGGAGGAGCTCAGCAGGTCAGGCAGCATCTATGGAGGGGACTAAACAGCTGACCTTTGAGGCTGAGACTCTACATTGGGACTGGAAAGAAAGGGGGCAGAAGTCAGAATAAGAAGCTAGGGGGAGGGGAGGCAGTATGCCCACATTCTCTATCACATGGTCTCACCTATCACCTGCTAGCTTGCACTCCTTGCCTATTTGAGTTCAAAAGGCACTAACATTCACCACTTCCTCCCAGACACTCCCCGGGGAACGAGGCTGATTTGCTTCCAGTGTGTGTTCTGATGTGTCTGAGGAGACGAGAGTAGGGAAGGACAGAAGCTACCACAGAAGGGTGGTAGGTAGTCTGAGAGATGAGGTGCTACCTCCATATCCCCAACTGGGCTTCCCAGTCACTGGACTTGACACCTCTATCCAACTCCAATGCCGCCTCTTCTCCTTCCATGATCATAGACATAAGATCCTGCTGAGGATGTGACACGTTTTCAAGAAGGCCGTAGGGGCACATCCTTAATTTGTTATTCTGGGAATCTCTTCTGTTGACAGAGTGCTGTTCTGTTGACAGGACTATCTTTTTTGATAAAGATCAAGTTTATCATTATTTCTCACATGTAATCAAAAGAAGCAGTGAAATGCATCGTATGCATCAAATCAATTCAGTAAGGATTGTGCTGGTTTGTTGCCATGCTTTCAGCACCAATATAGCATGCACACAACTCACTAACCTTGATTTAACCGTATGTCTTTGGGATGTTAGCCAGCTGGTGGCATTGTGGCATCAGCACCGGACTTCGGAGTGAAGGTTCCTGAGTTTGAATCCAGCCGTCCCCCTTGCTCGACTTCCATCCGTGCTGGGCTGAGTGTCAAGCTAGCAACTTGGCCTCATAAAAATAAGAAAGCCTGCTATGAAAAACACTGTCATGATGGAATCCCAATGACTGCATTCGGAGTTATGAGCTTTTAATAAATAATAATAATATGGGATAATTCCAATAATTATTATTGGAAACCAGATGCGGTCATGGGGACAATATGCAAATTCTTACAGACAGTGGTGGGCATTGAACCCCAATCAGTGATCACTGACACTATAATAGTACCATGCTAATGATTATGCTACTGGGCTGCCCTTTGGGAAGCCTTAAATTAACCATGTGAATGCAATGTGACCTTCCAACATAAACTGAACAACTGAATTATGAGCCTCAGAACTGGGGATTTTGAAGAGTAACCTGATTTGCTTTTAACAAAGAAAAAAATGAATACTAGAACTATTCCAGTGGATTAAACAGCATATAGAAAGGTCCAAGTTTTATGTTGAATCTTTAGGACTGAAAGGGAAGAGGTGGGAGAGAGGCTGATAGGTGATAGATGGAACTGGATAAGTGGGGAGATGATGGGCAGATGGAAAAATTTGGGGGAGTGGAAGGGGCAGAAAAAGGATGGTAGAGATGAGCAAAGGGTGAAAAACCTAATCCTAAAAGGCATTTATTTATGATGAGAGAGCAAAACTTCAAAGGAGATGTGTGGCTCATTTTTTTACACAGGGAGTGCAGGCAGAAGGGATTAATTTAGCTGGGCATTTAATAAGCTTGGCACAACATTGTGGATCTGTTCCTGTGCGGGTGCTGTTCTACGTTCTACACACCTTTCTCTGTTCCGTGTTCAAGCCCTTGTTAGATTCTGAAAATGTTTTTCCAGTGCCTTAGAGAGAACGTCTGTTCTAGTCCAAAAATAATTGCTGATATTATCTAGGGAAGTTGGGAGTGATGGTTCAACTTGCACACTGCAAGATTATGAGAAGGTCAGATCAGTCAGCAAGTTCTAAGTCACATTTGCGTGCAACGATACCTTGTGGAGAAGGACCAAACTGGAAAAATGTTCAAATAAATCTCTGCAGCTTTTCCATAATCCCAGATATGTCTTATTAACTGTTTACAATAGGGATATCATTCCAAACATGCTCAGGAAAAGGATAGCAGACTGAGCTACGTGATGAATACAGTGGAGTTGTCAGTGTGAAGGCCATCATCAGGAGTCTCTTGCACAGGCTATATGTTAACAAAGAGCTGGAGGAAGTTGTGTTCAAACCAAAACAATAGAAGCACAGCCACAATTAGAACCATTGAAATAGAGTCATAGACCCCGGAGCCCAGCTAGTCCATGCTGAACTTAAGCTGTCTAGACCAGTCGACCTGACCTAGACTATAGCTCTCCTTATGCCTCCCATACATGTACTTATTCAAACTTCTCTTCAATGCTGCAATCAAACCAGTTCCGCTGGCAGCTCGTTCCACGCTTTCATCACCCTCTGGGGAAGAAGTTCCCTTCAGGTTCCTCTAAAATATTTCACTTTTCACCCTTAACCTGCGACCTCTAGTTCTAGTCTCACCCAAAGTTAAGGGAAAAAGCTTGCATATATTCACCCAATATATACCTCATAGTTTTAAATATCCCTATCAAATCTTTCCTCATTCTCCTGTGCTTTGGGAAATAAAATCCTTAAATATTCAACAATTCCCTAAAGCTCAGGTCCTCCAGTCTTGGCAACAGCATTGTAAATTTTCTCTATACACTTTCAGGCTTATTGATATCTTGCTTACAGACAAGTGACTGGAACAGCATTTAATACTCCAGGTTTGTCTTACACAACTTCAACATTATACCCCAACACAGTATGTGACTGATAACGGCTAATGTGCCAAAAGATCTCTTTAAATCCATCTACCTGTGATGCCACTTTCAAGGAATTATGGATTTACCATATAACAATTACAGCACGGAAACAGGCCATCTCGACCCTTCTATTCCATGCCTATCGCTTACTCTCACCTAGTCCCACCTACCTGCACTCAGCCCATAACCCTCCATTCCTTTCCTGTCCATATACCAATCCAATTTTTTTTAAGTGACAATTTCAAACCCGCCCCAACCACTTCTACTGGAAGCTTGTTCCACACAGCTACCTCTCTGAGTAAAGAAGTTCCCCCTAGTGTTACCCCTAAACTTTTGCCCCCTAACTCTCAACTCATGTCCTCTTGTTTGAACCTCCCCTACTCTCACTGAGAAAAGCCTATCCACGTCAACTCTATCTATCCCCCTCATTATTTTAAATACCTCTATCAAGACCCCCTCAACCTTCTACGCTCCAAAGAATAAAGAACTAACTTGTTCAACCTTTCTCTGTAATTTAGGTGCTGAAACCCAGGTAACATTCTATTAAATCTACTCTGTATTCTCTCTAGTTTGTTGACATCTTTCCTATAATTCGGTGACCAGAACTGTACACAGTACTCCAATTTGGCCTCACCAATGCCTTGTACAATTTTAACATTACATCCCAACTCCTATACTCAATGCTCTGATTAATAAAGCCCATCATACCAAAAGCTTTCTTCACCACCCTATCCACATCAGATTCCACATAGTTCCATAGGAACTATGCACAATTATTCCTAGATCACTCTGTTCTACTGCATTCCTCAATGCCCTACCATTTACCATGTGTGTCCTATTTTGATTAGTCCCACCAAAGAGTAGCACCTCACACTTATCAGCATTAAACTCCATCTGCCAGCTTTCAGCCCACTCTTCTAACTGCCCTAAATCTCTCTGCAAGCTTTGAAAACCTACTTTATTATCCACAACGCCACCTATCTTAGTATCATCTGCATTCTTACTAATCCAATTTACCACCCCATCATCCAGATCATTAATGTATATGATAAACAACAATGGACCCAGTACAGATACCTAAGGCACACCACTAGTCACCGGCCTCCAACCTGACAAACAGTTATCCACCACTACTCTCTGGCATCTTCCATCCAGCCACTGTTAAATCCATTTTACTACTTCAATATTAATACCTAACAATTGAACCTTCCTAACTAACTTTCTGTGTGGAACCTTGTCAAAGGCCTTACTGAAGTCCATATAGTCAACATCCACTGCTTTGGCCTCATCAACTTTCCTAGTAACCTCTTCAAAAAATTCAATAAGATTTGTCAAACGTGACCTTCCACGCACAAATCCATGTTGACTGTTCCTAATCAGACCTGGTCTATCCACATAGTTATATATACCATCTCTAAGAATACTTTCTGTTAATTTACCCACCACTGTCATCAAACTTACAGGCCGATAATTGCTAGGTTTACTCTTAGAACCCTTTTAAAACAATGGAACAACATATGCAATAGGCCAATCCTCCATCACCATCCCCGTTTCTAATGACATTTGAAATATTTCTGTCAGAGCCCCTGCTATTTCTACACTAACTTCCCTCAAGTTCCTAGGGAATATCCTGCCAGGATCTGGAGACTTATCCACTTTTATATTCCTTAAAAGCACCAGTACTTCCTCCTCTTTAATCATCATAGTTTCCATAACTACCCTACTTGTTTCTCTTGCCTTGCACAATTCAATATCCTTCTCCTTAGTGAATACCGAAGAAAAGAAATTGTTCAAAATCTCCCCCAACTCTTTTGGCTCCACACATAGTTGTCCACTCTAATTTTCTAAGGGACCAATTTTATCCCTCACTATCCTTTAGCTATTAATATAACTGTAGAAACCCTTTGGATTTATTTTCACCTTACTTGCCAAAGCAACCTCATATTTTCTTTTAGCTTTTCTAATTTCTTTCTTAAGATTCTTTTTACATTCTTTACATTCCTCGAGCATCTCATTTACTCCATGCTGCTTATATTTATTGTAGTTCTCTCTCTTTTTCCAAACCAAGTTTCCAATATCCCTTAAAAATCATTGCTCTCTCAAATGTTTAACCTTTCCTTTCAACCTATCAGGAACATAAAGATTCTGTACCCTCAAAATTCCACCTTTAAATGGCCTCCATTTCTCTATTACATTCTTCCCATAAAACAAATTGTCCCAATCCACTCCTTCTAAATCCTTCCTCAAAGGTAGTCTTTCTCCAATCAAAAATCTCAACCCTGTGTCTAGCCCTATCCTTCTCCATAATTAAATTGAAACTAATGTCATTGTGATCACTGGACCCGAAGTGCTCCCCAACACTTATCTCTGTCACCTGACCTATCTCATTCCCTAACAGGAGATCCAACACTACCCCTTCTCCAGTTGGTACCTCTATTTATTGCTGCAAAAAATGATTCTGCACACATTTTACAAACTTCAAACCATCCACCCCTTTTACAGAATGGGCTTCCCAGTCTATGTGTGGAAAATTAAAATCTCCCACAATCACAACTTTGTGCTTACTACAAATATCTGCTATCTCCTTACAAATTTGCTCCTTCAATTCTCATTCCCCATTAGGTGGTCAATAATACACCCCTATAAATGTTACTACACCTTTCCCATTCCTCAATTCCACCCAAGTAGCCTCCTTAGACGAGCCTTCTAATCTATCCTGCCAAAGCACCGCTGTAATATTTTCTCTGACAAGCAATGAAACACCTCCCCCTCTTGCCCCTCCGATTCTATCACACCTGATGCAACGAAATACAGGAATAATTAGTTGCCAATCACCCTTCCTGTAACCATGTTTCACTAATAGCTACAGCATCATATTTCCAGGTATCAATCCATGCTCTGAGCTCATCCACCTTTCTTACAATGCTCCTAGCATTAAAATAGATGCATTTAAGAAACTCTCCACCTCTTCCTCTCTGTTTATCCCTAATGATGCGATCAACTTTATTATCTTTTTCTTCCTTCTCCCCATCTATCACCTGTCTATCCTCCCTCACACACTGTCTACTAGCTTTCTCTATTTGTGAACTAACTTCCTCTCCCCTAGACTCTTCCAATTGATTCCCACCCCCCAACCATTCTAGTTTAAAGTCTCCCCAGTAGCCTTCGCAAATCTCCCCACCAGGATATTTGTCCCCTTAGGATTCAAGTGCAACCCATCCTTTTTGTACAGGTCACACCTGCCCCAAAAGAGGTCCCAATGATCCTGAAACTTGAATCCCTGCTCCACTCCCTCTGCCACACATTCATCCTCCACCTCATTCCATTCCTACTCTCACTGTCACGTGGCACAGGCAGTAATCCTGAGATTAGTACCTTTGTGGTCCTTCTTCTCAACTGCCTTCCTAACTCCTTATATTCTCCTTTCAGGACCTCTTCCCTTTTCCTACCTATGTCATTGGTACCTATATGTACCACGACCTTTGGCTCCTCACCCTCCTACTTCAGGATATCTTGGAAGCGATCAGAAACATCCCAAACCCTGGCTTCAGGGAGGCAAACTACCATCCGGTAGTTTGATCGTGTCCACAGAATCGCCTATCTGACCCCCTAACTGTTGAGTCCCCTACTACTACTGCCTTCCGCTTCCTAACACGGTCCCTTAGGAGCTGCAGCTCGGCGCACCTGGAGCAGATATGGCTGTCCGGGAGGCTAGGAGACTCGAGGACTTCCCACATCCGACACCGAGAACAACAAGCTGCCCTCATAATTCCCCCTCTCCTCAAATAACAGGAAAAATTGAAAACTAAACCTGCCTTGCCTCACCCATTTCTGCCTAAGCCCATTGAGCCAAAGCCCTTAAGCCTTCACTCTGCTCCCAGCTCACTCCACTGCCCGCAAATGATGCTGCCCGCTGTATAAGGCTGTATTCCTTTTAAATCTTCCATGCTTCACTGCCTGACATCACACGCCTGCGCAGTCCTGCCTCTCTTAACCCCGATGAGAAGAAAAAATAAAAATGGCTCCCACAGCACTCCAGTTCCGATTCTCAGACTTCCTTCTCCAAATTCTGCAAATAACATATGGTTAACTTTCAATAGGTATATTTAATGTCAGAGAAATGTATACAATATATTGCATCAGTCTTCACTGTGGAAGACACTAGCAGTGTGCCTGATGTTGTAGTGTGTGAAGGAAGAGAAGTGGGTGCAGTTACTATCACAAGACAGAAGGTGCTCAAAAAGCTAAAAGACCTAAAGGTACATAAGTCACCCGGACCAGATGAACTGCACCATAGGGTTCTGAAAGGGTAGTGTTAGAGTTGTGGTGGCATGAGAAATGATCTTTCAAAAATCATTGGACTCTGGCATGGTGCCAGGGGACTGGAACATTGCAAATGTCACTCCACTCTTTAAGAAAGGAGGAAGGCAGCAGAAAGGAAACTATAACCCAGTAAGCCTGACTTCAGAGGTTGGGAAGATGTTGGAGTCAATTGTCAAGGAAGAGGTGATGAAGTACTTGGTGACACAGGACAAGATCGTACAAAGTCAGCATGGTTTCCTTCAGGGAAAATCTTGCCTGACAAACCTGTTGCAATTACTTGAGGAGATTACAAGTAGGATAGATAAAGGGGATGCAGTGGATGGTGTATATTTGGACTTCCAGAGGGTTTTTGACAAGGTGCCACACATGAGGCTGCTTACCAAGTTAAGAGCCCATGGTATTACAGGAAAGTTATTAATATGGTTAGCACAATGGCTGATTGGTAGGAGGCAGCGAGTGGGAATAAAAGGATCCTTTTCTGGTTGGCTGCCGGTGACTAGTGGTGTTCCACAGGTGTCAGTGTTGGGACCAGTTCTTTTTATGCTGTATATAAAAGATTTAGATACTGGAATAGATGGCTTTTTTGGCAAGTTTGCAGATGATACAAAGATTGGTGGAGGGACAAATAGTGTTGAGGAAATGAGTAGGAAGCAGAAGGACTTAGACAAATTAGGAGAGTGGCCAAGAAAGTGGTAAATGAAATATAATGTTGGAAAATGCATGGTCATGCACTTTGGTAGTAGAAATAAATGTGCAGACAATTTTCTAAATGGGAAAAAGATCCAAAAATCTGAGATGCAAAGGGACTTGGGACTCCTTGTGCAGAACACCCTAAAGGTTAACTTGCAGGTTGAGTGGTGGTGAGGAAGGCAAATGCCATGTAGCATGCATTTAAAGAGATCGAGAAAACAAGAGCAAGGATGTGATACTGAGGCTTTATGCACTGGTGAGGCCTCACCTTGAGTATTGTGAACAGTTTTGGGCTCCTCATCTTAGAAAAGATGTGCTGGCATTGGAGAGGGTCCAGAGGACGTTCATAAGAATGATTCCAGGAATGAAATGTTTATCATATGAGGGATGTGTGATAGCTCTGGGTCTGTACTTGTTGGGATGCAGAAGGATGAGAGGGAATCTCATTGAAACCTTTCGAATGTTGAAAGGCCTAGACAGAGTAGATGTGGAAAGGATGTTTCCCATGGTGGGAGAATTTAGGACAAGAGGGCACAGCCTCAGGATAGAGGGGCTCCCTTTCAAAACAGAGATGTGGAGAATTTTCTTTTGCTGAAGGGTGATGAATTTAGAAACATAGAAACATAGAAAACCTACAGCTCAATACAGGCCCTTCAGCCCACAAAGTTGTGCCGAACATGTCCCCACTTCAGAAATTACTAAGCTTACCTATAGCCCTTTATTTTACTAAGCTTCATGTGCCTATCTAAAAACCTCTTAAAAGACCCCATCGTATCCACCTCCACCACTGTTGCCTGCAGCCCATACCACACACTCACCACTCTCTGAGTGAAAAAACTTACCCCTGACATCTCCTCTTTATCTACCCCCCCAGCACTTTAAACCTATAAGGCAGAGATTGATAGGTTCTTGTTTGAACATGGCATCAAAGGTTACAGGAAGAAGGCCAGGAACAAGGGTTGAGGAGGGGAAAAGAAAGGATCAGCCATGATTGAATGGCAGCAGACTCGATGGGTCAGATGGCCTAATACTGCTCCTATGTCTTATGGTTTTACACCCTGAAATTCTTTTCCCTCAAACAGGTTCTTACTGACTCTTGTTGAAAGGGCATGCCTGTCGTTAGAATAGATGGAAAACAAGTGTAATTAATTGTGCAGTAACAGGGTTACACTTACAGGTTTAGATGGGTTTTCACTGTGCATAGGAATACCCACAGTGACTGCAATTATTTCAGAGTTATACTCAGTACAATGGCATCAGGCATAGAACTCAAAATATCTAACAGTAGAGAAACAGGCATTTCGACCCACAATGTTCTGCCAAACTAATTAAATGCAAATTTAAATGCTCTTCTGCTTACACAAAGTCCACATCCTTCCACTTCCTACACATCTATGTTTCTATCTGAGCTTCTTGAATACTTCTTTCTTATCTGCCTCCACCACCACCCCCGGCAGCACATTCCAGTTACCCACCACTCTCTGTGTAAAATACTTGCCCCACACACCTCCTTGAACTTGCCCTATTCACATTAAATGCAAGCCTCTCATATTAGAACACTTAAATCTGGGAAAATGATACTGACTGTCTATCAATGCTTCTTGTAATCTTATAAAACCCTTTCAGGTCTCCCCTCAGCCTCCATCACTCTAAAGATAAAAAAAAACAAACCTTATCCAAGTTCTCCTCATTGTACATGGACTCTAATCCAGGCAGCATCTTGATAAAACTCTTCAGCGCCTTCTCCAGAGCCTCCAGAACTTTACAATAATAGGGCAACCAGAATTGAATGCACATCAGCTGTGTTTTAACCAGACATTTATAAGTCAGCAACTTATCTCCCTGGCTTTTGAATTGGAGACCTCAGCTAAAGATTTGATTTGTCACCAGCACATTGAAAGATACAATAATGTGTTGTCTGTATCAAAACAATCAGCAAGGATTGCATTGGTCAGTTCACAAATGCCACCAACATAAAACCATAAGACCATAAAATATAGGAGCAGAATTAGGCAATTTGGCCCAGCAAGTCTGCTCTGCTATTTCATAATGGCTAATCCATTTTTCACCTGCCTTCTCCCTGTATTCTTTCATGCCCTGGCTAATCATGAATCTATCAACCTTTGCCTTAACTATACCCAGTGATGGCCTCCATAGCCATCAGTGGCAACAAATTCCACAGATTCATTGTCCAACAGCGCAGTAACAACTCTTAGAGTTACAGACAGCATCAGTACAGTGAGGAGTTGTGCTTTATTCAAGCAATAAGCAAGCCAATGATTGATCAGGAACATTCAGTAACCTTAAGACATAGGAACAGAATTGGGCCATTTGGTCCATTGAATCCGCTCTGCAATTCCATCACGGTTGATTTATTTTCCTCCTCAACCCTATTCTCCTGAAGTACACTGTGTAGTGCGGGGGGACTTATGCGCATGCGCTCTGGGCAGAAAGAACGGAACAAAAACCCCGCAACCGGGAAACAATCTCTCAACAGTATTTGTGTATTAGTTTTTCTTTTTTTTGGGATCTACTGGGAAAGTCTCAGAGATCGACCAGTCGATCGTGATCGATGTGTTGGTGACCACTGTTCTACACAATTAGTTGCTACCTAAGAGCAATGGAGAGCCTCTAGACTTGCACCACCCCACTCAGGAACAATTACTACCATCAGGCTCTTGAAACAGAGAGGATAACTTCACTCACTTGCCCATCCACTGGGGTGATTTCACAACCAATAATTTCTCTTTAAGGACTCCTTTTCTTGTTATTTCACATTCTCATTACTTACTGCTGTTTATTTATATTTGTATTTGTGTAGCTTGTTGTCTTCTTCACACCGGTTGCTCTTTCATTGATCCTCATATAGTTACTATATTATAGATTTGTTGAGTATGCCCACAGGAAATTCAACCTCAGGGTTGTATGTGGTGACACATATGCACTCTGATAATAAATTTACCTTGAACTTTGAACTTTAAATGGCCTGTAAACTGTAGACAGTGAGAGCGTTTTCACAAAGTGATGTCTGGGTACAAATCTATTGCTTTTGAATGTGGTTGCATAATTGTATAGGGCAGTAAAGGAGGTATGTGACACATTATTTCTGATCTGGGGAAAAGCCTCTGTCTCTCCACATTATCTATGCCTCTTATCATCTTGAACTTCTCCATCAAGTTGGCTCTTATCCTCCTTCACTCTCAACCTAGTTCTCGCTTTCTGATATGAGCCAACAGTACTTTTCTTGGGAGCACACCAAACAAGACGATTCGATCCTTGCTTTTTCCATTGGCTTGTGGCAATGTTCAAACTTTTCATTAATGTTCAGGAACCGAAAGCTTCCTGCTAAAGTCCCTGGTACTATTGATGGTGAAGACGTGGATGTGTTGAGAATGGATGCACAAGTACCTGAGGGGTGCACCTGGACAATTGACTTGGATGGAGCTCCCATGTAGAGGCTGTTTACAAGAAGGGCCAGAGCCACCTCTACTTCCTGAGGAGACTGATGTCCTTTGGAGTAAATGGGCCTCTCTTTCACATGCTCTACCAGTCTGTTGACAACAGTACAATCTTCTATGCGGTGGAGTGCTGGGGCAATGACATCAACAAACTGATTCCGAAGGCTGGCTCTGTTATAGGAGTCAAACTGGACACACTGGAGGCTCTTGTAGAACAAAGGATCCTCTGGAAAATCCTGACCATTCTGGTTTTTGGAGTGGTCATTCCAAAAACTATTTTGGAGGGGTCAGTGGAGCACTTTTTGTACTAGACTAAGACAACTGCGCTACTTCAAAGAGCACTATTTGAGGTCGTTCTTACCCTCGGCCACTAGGCTCTTAAATGAGTCAACCTACGGCCAGGCAAGTGATGACCCCCTCCTGTTAGACTGCTTGAAGTAACTTATTTTTTTATTTTTTCTTACTTCTCTTCAAATATTTGTATATTTGTATATCTGTGCACTTGTAAAGCACCGTAATTTTCTTTGGGATCAAGAAAGTATCTATCTAATACATAATGGTGATCCTGTTCCCAGTTGTTGATGTAGAGTGACCTCTGTTTACAGTCGCAGAGTCAAAGAGAGGGAACTCAAGGGGTTGCAAGTTCCTGAATTTCAGGAATGAGCATAACATCAGGTACGCCAGTAAACAGGACTAAGAAAGTTAACTTTCCGATCCTGTCCAGTTGTTTTTTGAATGTCATTGTGTATCCCCCCCCCCCCCCCCACTGCCTGTAAGGAGTTTGTCAGTTCTCCCGTGACCACATGAATGTCACTCCCCACTGCTTAGAAGAGCAGGCATATGATCATGTGTTCCCATCTGCCTCAGGTTACCCTCACCTTGTGTAGAACTTCTTTCCCTTGCTTGTTCTCGCTACGGTACCTTCTCACTTTCACACTTCCTGTCTCTCTTCTGCACTCAATTCCTCTCTTTTGTGTTCTCGCTTTCTCTAGCTTTTTTAACAATGACCTCCTTACTTTTTCCTCTCTTTCTCAAACACTTGGCATAATACTGTTCACATTATAACTTGTATTGTATACGCACCTTGATATTTGTTAATTGATTAGAGCTAACGTTATTTTATGTTTTATGTGCGTCAGTAATATGAACTGTTGTGAGCATCTTGATCCGGATGGATGTTGCTTTGTTTGGTGGTGTACCTGTGTATGGTTGAATGAGAATGAACCCTGAACTTGAACTTGAATATATTGTGCTTCCCACACCTCCTTTCTTTTTCCAAATGAGACTGTAAGTCAAAGCACACTTTTCTCACTCAGGTGCTTACAAAAAACTCTTTGAAGTGATTTCAAAAATGAGTGGGTCCCTTTTCAGTGTCCTGGCCAAAGTTTTTTTCTACATTGTTGCATAGAAGAGATTAATAGGGTATTATTACTTTGTTTTAAATGGGATCTTGCTATGTACATTGGCAGCTGCCTTTCCTGCTTTGCAACAGTGACTCCTCTCCGAGGAGCAAACAGATGGTATGGTTGTGAGAAGATGACCAATATAATCAATGAAGGTTGATTGATAATTTTAATGATTGGATTGTCCCAGTAAGACACTTCAGTCACCTTCACCATGAGAACTTGCCTCCCCAACATCGAGGAAATCGTTAAAACGTGGTGCCTCATGAAGGCAGCAACCATCACTAAGGATCCTCGCTACCCAGAACATATGCTCTTTTCATTTGTACCATTAGAGAGAAGATACAGGAGCCTGAAAACCCAGACTCAACAGTTTTGGAACAGCTTCTTCCCCTCTGCCATCAAGTTTTTCCATGAACCCATGAACACAACGTCACTATTTCACTCAGTTTTTGCATTATTTACTTATTTTATATTTCTTATTCCAACTTACATTAATTGTAGTGTATTACATTGCACTACTGCCATAAAACAATAAATTTCAGAAAATACATCAGTTATAATAAATCTGATCATGATTAAATAGCAAAAAAATTGTTAAAGGGATTTGTTACATCCTAAAAGATTAATACTGAATGTACAATGGACCCATGTTCACTGCCTGCAGTCATTTGCCTGTCCAACTCACTTGGTTTCACCTATCACTTTTTAATTAGCCTCCCACCCCTCCCTGATCCTTTTCATTCTGGCATCTTCTTTCTCTTTTTTTCATCCTGAAGAAGGATCTTGGCCTGAAACGTCAACTGTTTAGTTATTTCCATAGCTGCTGCCTGACCTGCTGAGTTCCTCCAGCATTTTGTGTGTGTTACACTACCTCTCTATTTTTTGGCATTCTTTTTGCACTACCTATTTAATTTAATTTTTAATATATATTTCTTATTGTAATTTATAACTTTTTTATTTTTATGTATTGCAATGTACTGCTGCCACAAAACAGCAAGTTGCATGACATATGCCAGAGATATTAAACCTGAAAAAAAGAATATAATTATTTTTTCTTTGTTGGTTCCAATCCCGTTGCAATCACACAGAGAAGTAACTTCTCTCATTTTAGAGTTTAGTACTAACTTTTCGCTAAGTTATGTTTGAGTATATTAACTTTTCTTCTGTGTTTAGAAGGATTCTAATATGTAGATAATGTTCATCAAAGAAATTGGATACTTGAAGGACTGAGTAATAAATTCATCCCTAAAAGGAAAGGTACCATGAAAGTCATCACAATTTCAGAGTTATATTTCAGCTAATGGAAACACCACTGCCTTGTCCAAATTCAATATCTGGGGCAGAGTCAGCAGTGACAGAGATAACAAGCATTGTAGGAAACATGGGTGTGGAACTGGTATGCAATCTGGATTGGCAAAGAGCTCCATTCAGAGGACTGGGTGGAGACCACGAGACCAAATAAAATCCTGGTCTCACAAGAATTAAATAGTAGTGCAAGCACTCAAGTTCTCTTGAGATGTTTTCTATTGGTGGGTCCTCATGGTGGCAGAGGCTAATCTGGGATCCACGTATGCTGGTGCAGTGTGGAGAAGAGTAAATCATGGCCGTGGTTAGAGGTTGGGTCTTCCGTTTGCTCAGTCTCTCCTTTGCAGCTGCCATTTGTTCTCTGCAGCACAGCAGAGGTCAATCTTATATAGCACAGCTCCCTCTTGAACAGTCTTCCTCCAGTTGTACTTATTAAGTACAATGTTTTCCCAGTTTTCAGATGTAATGTCGAGTTTCTTCAGGCTGATTATGATGTTATCTTTGAAGTTTTTCCTTCACCCACCAGGGGCTCAATGACCTTCCTTCAACAGGGAGTAGAGGGTCTGTTTGGAGGATCATGAATTAGGCATCCAGATGACCTAACCGGTCCATTGGAATTAGTGTTGCTTTTTTGTGGTGAACTTGCTGTTTATGTTGGCTTCCTCCAGTATACTGGTGTGCGTGCATCTAGCCTGACATCAGTGGTGGGGAAGATGCTGGAGTCAATTATAAAAGAGGAAATTTCGACACATTTGGATAGTGGTAGAAGGATCAGTTCGAGTCAGCATGGATTTATGAAGGGAAAATCATGCTTGACTAATCTTCTGGAGTTTTTGAGGATGTAACTATGAAAATAGACAAGGGAGAGCCAGTGGATGTAGTGTACCTGGACTTCCAGAAAGCTTTTGATAAAGTCCCACATAGGAGATTAGTGGGCAAAATTAGGGCAGAGTACTGACATGGATTGAAAATTGGCTGGCTGACAGGAAACAAAGAGTAGTGATTAACAGGTCCCTTTTGGAATGGCAGGCTGTGACCAGTGGGATACCGCAAGGTTCGGTGCTGGGACCGCAGCTGTTTACAATACACATTAATGATTTAGATGAAGGGATTAAAAGTAACATTAGCAAATTTACTGATGACACAAAGTTGTGTGGCAGTGTGAAATGTCAGGAGGATGTTATGAGAATGCAGGGTGACTTGGACAGGTTGGGTGACTGGGCAAATGTATGGCAGATGCAGTTTAATGTGGATAAATGTGAGGTTATTCACTTTGGTGGAAAGAACAGGAAGGCAGATTACTATCTAAATGGAGTCAAGTTAGGAAAAGGGGAAGTACGAGATCTAGGTGTTCTTGTACATCAGTCAATGAAAGCAAGCATGCAGGTACAGCAGGCAGTGAAGAAAGCTAATGGCATGCTGGCTTTTATAACAAGAGGAATTGAGTATAGGAGTAAAGAGGTCCTTCTGCAGCTGTACAGGGCCCTGGTGAGACCCCACCTGGAGTATTGTGTGCAGTTTTGGTCTCCAAATTTGAGGAAGGACATTCTTGCTATTGAGGGAGTGCAGTGTAGGTTCACAAGGTTAATTCCCGGAATGGCGGGACTGTCATATGTTGAAAGATTGGAGCGACTGGGCTTGTATACACTGGAATTTAGATGGATGAGAGGGGATCTGATTGAAACATATAAGATTATTAAAGGATTGGACACACTGGAGGCAGGAAGCATGTTCCTGCTGATGGGTGAGTCCAGAATTAAAGGCCACAGTTTAAGAATAAGGGGTAGGCCATTTAGAACAGAGATGCGGAAAAACTTTTTCACCCAGAGAGTGGTGGATATGTGGAATGCTCTGCCCCAGAAGGCAGTGGAGGCCAAGTCTCTGGATACATTTAAGAGAGTTAGATAGAGCCCTTATAGATAGCAGGGTAAAGGGATATGGGGAGAGGGCAGGAAAGGGGTACTGATTGTGTATGATCAGCCACGATCACAGTGCATGGCAATGCTGGCTAGAAGGGCTGAATGGCCTACTCCTGCACCTACTGTCTATTGTCTATTGATTCCTAGCTGAACCTCAAAATCTTTTGTAAGAATCTTTGGTGTTATCGTTCCAGGGCTTTCAGGTGCCACCTGTAGGTGGTCCATGATCCAGCTCCGTGCAGTAATGTAGGAAGGACAGATGTTCTAAGGAAACAACAGTTTTGTTTGGACCCGTTGGTCCTAAGCATCAAGGTTCCAGTGCCAGAGTGCTGAATCCAGATATCTGGAACTGCTGACAATTCACATTATCCGTTAGTGCTCTCCATGCTGACAGAAGCCTGGAAACCCTAAGATGCTTTTAAATAGAAGAGTTTCTCTAGATGCTGAAAATGCAGAGTGACAAAATGCTGGAAGAACTCAGCAGGTCAGGTAGCATCAATGGAGTGAAATAAACAGTAAATGTTTTCCTGATGATGGGTCTTGGCTCGAAACATTGACCGTTTATTCCTTGTTTCTTTAATTTATTATCAAAGTACCTTTATGTCGCCATATACTACCCAGAGATTCATTTTCTTGCAGGCATTCACAGTATAACAAATAAATATGATAGAATCAATGAAAAACTACACACAAGATAAACAACCAATGTACAAAAGAAGACAAACTGCAAATTAAAAAAACAAATAATAATAATAAATAGACAGTCAGTGTTTTTCTGATGAAGGGTCTTGGCCCGAAAGATTGACTATTTATTCCCCTCCATAGATGCTACCTGACTTGCTGAATTCCTCCTGCAGTTTGAGTAGTTAAGCTGTTTTTAACTTCAATGTAACGTCTTCCCTCCCCCCAACCCTGCCAGCTCCCTCCCATCAGTCTAAAAGCAACATGCATTGAAGAACTTTGGGAGGTTACTCCCGCTCTGTCACGTAATCTAGACGCGTTATCGCTGCCATCCTAATTCACTTCCCTGAGCTGCAGAACTCCTTGGGGGCTGAATTAGTAAAATCACTCACACCGCCTGTGATCACTGTACCACCTAGAAGTTGCTGGATTGAAACAGGGAGAACAGGAGTGGGAGAACAGGCTCAAATTTCTCTGCACAAGATATTTTTTGGCCAAGTGAAATATGAACCAATTCTTCCAAACAGAGTATGTGCATTGAATTCTGTGGAGCTTTAAATGAACATATTTTTCTTTTTTTATATATTAGTGGTATCTGTGAGGAAGACTTCCCAGCATGAAAAGGGTGGACCAATTAATATTAATGTTGTTGCTGTGATACAGAAATGTGATCTGTCTAAATAGGATTCACAAAATCCTGCCCAGTGGGTATGTACGATGACAATAAACAGAACTGGAAATTGTTTACAGCCATTACAAGCCAGTAGAAACACAACCAGCATTATTTTTTACTGAGGTGGCTGTAAGAGAACAGACTGACATTCTGGTGCGGCCTATTGTACAACCAATGAGATCTGGTGTTGTTTGGAGACTGCTTTGTTGAGCACCTTCACTCTGTCCACCACAGGATTTCCTGGTGGTTGTTCCAATTCATCCTGCCAATCCCAATTTGACATGCCCATCTATGGCCTCCTCTTCTGCCATGATGAGGAGCAACACCTCATATTTCACCTGGGTAGCCTCCAACCTGACAGCATAAAAATCAATTTCTCCAGATTCTAGTAATTTCGTTCGCCTTCCTTCTCTCTTTTTTCATTCCTCATTCTTGTTCCCCTCTCACCCCTTCTCTTCTCCTCACCTGCCCATCACCTCCCTTTGGTTCTCCTTCTGCTTTCCTTCTTTCCTCTATTAGATCCATCCTCCACCTCTTCCACCCGTCACCTCTCATTCTCTCACTTTGTACTCCCTCTGACTCTCTCCCACTTGGTCTCACCCATCACCTGCCAGACTGTCCTCCTTCCCCTCCCCCTTTTTGTCCTGGCTTCTTACCCCTCCCTCCCCAGTCCCGACCAAGAGTCTGAGCCTGAAGTGTCATCTGTTTATTTCTCTCAGTAGATGCTGCCTGTCCTGCTGAGTTCCTCCAACTTTCTGTTTGTGTTACTCACAGTAAGGGTATTTGTTGTCTAATTAATGTAAAGACACAGTAACCACTCACAGCTGTCCATGATTCACGACCACAGTGGCTGAGATATCCAAGAAAAAATCAGAATCTGGACAAATGAGCCAGGGATTTTACCTTCACTAATACCATTAAATTCTCCCCACATTTCCTTCAACTCCCCTCACATTTAACCCCTCACTTACACATTATGGAGGATTTAACAGAGACTGTTTAACCTATTAATCTCCATGGTTTTGGGATTTGGGAGGAAAGCAGGAAACATCAACTTTTTATTCCCTCCATTGATGCTGCCTGAGCAGTTGGGATCTTCCAGAATTTTTTTGTGTGTTGCTGAGGATTTTCAGCATCTGCACAATCTCTTGCAGTTGTTAACTTATCGAGTCATTTATGAGTCTGTCTATTCAAGCATGCAGCCATTCACAAACACACCCATTCAAATGCTGGTGGAACGCAGCAGGCCAGGCAGCATCTATAGGGAGAAGCACTGTCAACATTTCAGGCTGGAGTCCTGACGAAGGGTCTCGGCCTGAAACGTTGACAGTGCTTCTCCCTGTAGATGCTGCCTGGCCTTCTGCGTTCCACCAGCATTTTGTGTGTGTTGCTTGAATTTCCAGCACCTGCAGATTTCCTCATGTTTGCTGTAGGGATTAATGGGTCCTTTTCAGAATGGCAGGCAATGACCAGTGGGGTACTGCAAGGTTCGGTGCTGGGACCGCAGCTATTTACAATATACATTAATGATTTAGATGAAGGGATTAAAAATAACATTAGCAAATTTGAAGATGACACAAAGCTGGGTGGCAGTGTGAAATATGAGGAGGATGTTAGGATGACATGGACAGGTTGGGTGAGTGGATAGATGCATGGCAGATGCAGTTTAATGTGGATTAATGTGAGGTTATGCAAGAACAGGAAGGCAGATTACTATCTGAATGATGTTAAGTTAGGAAAAGGGGAAGTACAATGAGATCTAGGTGTCTTTGTTCATCAGTCACTGAAAGTAAGCATGTAGGTACAGCAGGCAGTGAAGAAAGCTAATGGCATGTTGGTCTTCATATCAAGGGGAGTTGAGTATAGGAGCAAAGAGGTCCTTCTGCAGTTGTACAGGGTCCTGGTGAGACCACACCTGGAGTATTGTGTTCAGTTTTGATCTTCAAATTTGAGGAAGGACATTCTTGCTATTGAGGGAGTGCAATGTAGGTTCACGAGGTTGATTCCTGGGATGGTGGGACAGTCATATGTTGAAAGATTGGAGTGACTGGGCTTGTATACACTGGAATTTAGAAGGATGAGAGGGGATCTGATTGAAACATATAAGATTATTAAGGGATTGGACACGCTAGAGGCAAGAAACATGTTCCCAATGTTGGGTGCTCCAGAACCAGAGGCCAAAGTTTAAGAATAAGAGATAGACCATTAAGAACAGAGTTCAGGAAAAACTTTTTCACCCAGGGAGTTGTGGATCTATGGAATGCTCTGCCTCAGAATGCAGTGGAGGCCAATTCTTTGGATGCTTTCAAGAAAGAGTTAGATAGAGCTCTTAAAGATAGTGGAGTCAAGGGATATGGGGAGAAGGCAGGAACGGGGTACTGATTGTGGATGATCAGCCATGATCACAGTGAATGGTTCTGCTGGCTTGAAGGGCCGAATGGCCTACTCCTGCACCTATTGTCTATAATTTCTGGACATCAAACGGCATGCTGTGAGTCTGGAACATATTAATAGATACTTGACATGGATCAAATGACATTGGGGAATCAGCTCTCAGACCTTACAGCATGTCAGAGAATGAAAATTTTAAAAAAGCCAGCAGATCCTAGAGAACTGAAAAGAAAACTGAAAATTCTAGAGAAATACATGAGTCAGGCAATATCCTTGGAAAGGTAAATAGTTACAATTGTTCATTTTTTTGTGCTGGGGAGGGGGATTGTGACATCATTCTTTTTTTCTTGATTTCATGACTATCTGGAGAAGAAAAATTTCAGAGTTACACAATTTTATAATAAATGAATCTATGAATTCTTTGGAAAATTGGATCAATCCCCATTCGGTGATGTTTTAGACCAGGTCTGGGCTTGGACAAGACCAGATGTACAAGATATTGTTCAGATCACACTTGGAATACTGTGTACAGTACTGGTTGCTTTGCTATAGGAAGGATGTCATTAAGCTGGAGAGGGACTAGGAAAACTTCACGTGCCAGGACTGAAGGGCTTTAGTTATAAGGAGGGAGTGGATAGGTTGGGACATGGTGTCCCTGGAACAAGAACTTATAAAATGAATGAGGTGTATAGATAATGATCGCAGTCTTTTTCCCAGGATCATCATCATCATCTTCATTATGTGCCGTGGCATGGGTGATAATGGTTCTCCATCTTTCTGACCATGATTGTTCATGCCAATTTTTTTTCTACAGAACCAGTTTGCCTTCTTCTGGGCAGTGCCTTTCCAAGACGGGTGACCCCAGCCTTTACCAATACTCTTCAGAGATCGTCTGCCTGCTATCAGTGGTTGCATAACCAGGATTTGTGTTATGAACCAGCTGCTCATACGACCATCCACCATCTGCTCCCAGGGCTTCACGTGACCCTGATAGGGGAGGAAGGGGTGCTAAGAAGGAGCTACACCATGCCTAAGGATGACCTGCAGGCTAACGGTGAAACGGAGAGCCTTACACCTCCTTTGGTAGAAATGTATCTCCACCCTTCCTCCCAGGTTAAGACAGTATAGAACTAAAGGGCAGACAGTTAAGCTGAGAGGGAATAAAATTAAAAATTGATCCATGGATGAGGCGCATATGGACAAAATCAGCCAGAAGAAATGGTTGAGGTAGGTTCATGGACAGGACAGGTTTAGAAGGATAGGGGCCAAACACAGCCAAGTGGATCTAATGCAGTAAAATTCAACAATGTTGTACTGAATTTTTAACCTACTTTCTTACACAGCCCTCCATTTTTCTATCATTCATGTGCCTATCTAAGAGCCTTGTAAATGCCCTAAATGCATCTGCCTCTACCGCCACTCCTGGCAGAGTGTTCCATGCACCAACCACTCACCGTGTCGAAAAATTACATCTAGCATTCCCCCTACATTATCACCTCAAAACCCTGCCCTCTTATGTTAGCTCCTGGGGAAAGAGTTGCTGGCTGTCCACTCCGTCTATGTCTCCGTCTATGCACCCCTATCAAGTCACCTCTCATCCTGCTTTGCTCTAGATAAGTTTTTATCTATTTAAAGATACCTGTACACGTTTGCAACTAAATTTTGGGTAAGTTGGAGGAAAACCAGGTCTGGACTAGAGACATTGATCTGCAATTGGAGAATACAAAGGCTTCTATGGTCTCAGATTCACTGCAGTCAATAAGTCATATATACATGGTACATGTGTATTATTCTGCGACTCATCTGGATGAATGGTGATGGGGCCTTTCAGTGGTAATGGCCGCAGATGGGGAGAGTTAGAGCAAATCTATCTCATAATCAGAGCATGGTGCTGCATTGTGCTGAGGGGCTTGTGAGGCTTATAGTTAAATCTCGTGCAAAACATCCCATAAATAGGTTTCTAAGCAAAATTAAGCCACCTCTTGTATATCTGCTGATACACACACCAATGTGTTAGGATATTGATCTGCTCTTTTGGGTTCATAGGTATATAATCACATTCCAACATCAAAATCGTAGTGAGGTCAAACTTAGTTTTTTGTAGAGATACAACATGGTAACAGGCCTTTCGGTCCAGTCAGCCCATACTGCCCCATTACGCCCCTGTAACCAATTAGCCTACTAACCCATTCATCTTTGGAATGTGGGAGGAACCCGCTCGATCATGTGGAGGAAATGCAAAGCTCTTACACACAGTGGCGGAAATTGACCTGGATCGCTGGCGCTGTGAAGTATCGTGCTGCTAACCACTACACTACCCTGCCTCCCACCCACCCACTTTGGTCCACCTCTTTTAGGAAAGACGTGGTTAAAATGGATAGAGTGCAGAAACGATTTACAAAGATGCTAGCAAAACTAGAGGGCCTGAGATATAGGAAGAGGTTGCCCAAGTTTGGTCTTTATCCTTTGGAATGTAGGAGAATGACAGACAACCTTGTAGAACTGTTTAAAATGATGACAGGCAGAGATAAGGTGCATCGAGGGGAACCCAGGATGAGAGGATGTAGATTCAGGGCGAGAAGGGAAAGATTTAAAAAAGACCTGAGGAGCAAATTTTTCACACAGATGGTAGAGAGTACATAGAACAAGCTGCCAGAGAAAGTGCTGAGAAAGGTACACTCGTATCATTTCAGAAGCATTTGGATAGATACCTGAAGGGGTAGAGTTTAGAAGGATATGGCCCAAGCACAGAAAATTAGGTGTAGCTAGGTGACAATATGGTTGGCATTGACTGGCTTGGCCAAAGGGCCTGTGCCTGTTCTGTATTGCTCTATGACAACAGCATCACATGAACCCAAGCAACCAATGGTACCCATCTAGGCTGGAGAGGTTACACAAAGCAGAACCGTGTAACCATTTTCTTAGTTGATTTACAGACTCCCAGCTGCCTGTCATTTCTGTAGCCGAGAAACAGGGATATACGGAGTGTGAGACGCTGCGGCATCTATTGGAATCTGAGGGGGTTGCTCCTCAAACTGAGGCTGAACTTTGGCCCCATACCTCGTGCAGAAGGGAGTAGGTTGGTTGGTAGGTTTATCTCCTTGTGCGCCTGGCCAAGCTGGCTATTCATATGTCCAGGTGGCGGGCAGTCGACAACTCTGCCAGAACCAAGTATCTGCCCCCTTCTAGGGTTACACCCACTCCATGTGCCCCTGGAAAAGGAGACTACAGTGATCAGTGGGTATCACAGGGGCTTGAATGTGTTCTGGATAGAATTGAATAATGTAATTTGAAGCTGCTGCCTGTATATTCAGTGAATAGTAGAATATTGGGGCTGATAAATATGATATTGTAATCACTGAATTAACTTGTTTATTTATTTAAGCCCATCACCCCTGCAGCGGCATTGGAAGCTGACAGCAGCTTGTCATGGACAAGTATTTCAAGTTGTCCCCAGGTGTAGCCCAGTTTTAAAATATTCTTCCTCTTCCAGGGATAAGGTCTTTGGAGTTTCTGGAGCTCTGGGTTTTCACAGGATGGGGCTGCTAGCCCCATGTTCAACCCTCCTCTTTTCTCAGGCCGGCTTAGGACTGTCCATGGCGGAGTTGATCACTGAATAAACCTCCCATGAGAAAGCAAAAGTTAAAGTACATATAAGGTACTGTGCTAACTGGAAAGATATAACATACAGGACTATGCAAAGATCTTAGGTACCCTAGCTATATAAATGCCTAAGGCTTTTGCACAGTACTGTACTGTATGGGCCTAAAAGCAAATTACTGGAGATACTGAAAATCAGAAGTACACTCAGTGGCCACTTTGTTTAAGTACCTCTTGTACCCAACAAAGTAGCCACTGAATATACGTTCCTGGTCCTCTGCTACTGTAACCCATCCACTTCAAGTTCCGACATATTATGCATTTAGAGATGCATTTCTATGCACCACTCTTGTAACGTGTGGATATTCGATCTACTTACTGGTCCTTTCCTGTCAGCTTGAACCAGTCTCGCCATTCTCCTCTGACCACTCTCATCAACAAGGTGTTTTCACTCACCGAGCTGCCACTTACTGGATGTATGTTTGGTTTTTGCACCATTCTCTGTAAACTCTAGAGACTGTAGTGTGTGAAAATCCAATGAGATCAACAGTTTCTGAGATACTCAAACCACTCTGACTGGCACCAACAATCATTCCACGGTCCAAGTCACTTAGACCACATTTCTTCCACATTCCGATGTTTGGTCTGAACAATGACAACTGAACCTCTCGACCATCTCTGGATCCTTTTATACATTGAGTTGCTGCCACATGAGTGGCTGATTAGATATTAACATTAACAAGTAGGGGTACAGGGATACCTAATAAAATTACCACTGGGTGTAAAATTCCTGGAGCTGCTCATCAAATCAAGAGTTATCCTTGGAAGCACAATATTTCAGCTGATTGTTGACTCAGGAGGAGGAAGGAGGGTGAGCACAGGGCACATTTTTTAACATGCTGTATCCTTAGAAACGCATCATGATAAACCCCAGACTGGATGTAATGACTGGAAAATTGTACTCAGCAGGCATCTAACTGACATAGATCTATTTGCAGAGTGAAACTCCTGCCAGTAATCAGAAGTTGGAAGATGTCCCATCTTCAATAAAAGTGTCCCTCTCACTCTCAAAGATATGTGAATAGCAGTAATAATGGCTAAAACTAGAAGCTAGAAAGCCATATTTCATATCAATTTTTTCCTATTTATTTGGAGTTTTATATCAGCACAAGCTTTGTGTCAGTTTTCCACTAAGTTCTGATGTACCACAGCAAACGTCCTATCCAGATGCATCACAGCTTGATACAGAACTGCCTTGCCTAAATCCACAAGAAACTGCAGAGAGTCATGAATACAGCCCAGTCCATCACACAAAACAGTTTCCCCTCCATGGATTTTGCCTACACATCCTGCTGTCTAGTAAAGGCAGCCCAATATTTTAAATACTGTTCTGATCATGGCCATTCTCTCTTCTCCTACTTTCCATCGAGCAGAAAGTACAAACGCCTGAGAAACCCTGCATCAGGTCGACAACTACCCCTTACATAACTGGCCTTGATCATGTTCAAAGTACATTTATTATCAAAGTATGTACACTGCAGACAACCTTGAGATTTGTCTCCTTATAGGCAGTTGCAAAATAAAGAACCACAATAGAACCCAATAGAAAGTTATTTTTGTAACGTATAGTTAATTTAATGCCTTGTAATGTACTGCTACAACAAAACAACACATTTCACAACAGATGTTAGTGTTAATACTGACCCTGTTTCCTTTTCCTAAATTAACACATACACAAGCACACAGAGACATACTCATATATTTTCTAAGGTAATTTCTAAGGTAAGGACATGTTTGGCACAACTTTGTGGGCTGAAGGGCCTGTATTGTGCTGTAGTTTTTCTATGTTTCCATACACACACACACACACACACACACACACACTCACACACACACACACACACACACACACACACACACACACACACACACACACACACACACACACACACAGTCAGATGATTCTGATTCTGATTTACAATTTTCTGGTACCCGTCTCTGTGGGAGGTGGAGACAGGTAGAATACATACACTTATGAACACTTAGGAAACACTTGTATAGACATGTGGAGGGGCAGAGCTGAGAGAGATGTGGCCAAACACAGGAAATTTTGACTGGCTGAATGGACACCTTGGTTGACGTGGTCTTGTTGAGCTAAGGGCCTGTATCATTGCTGTATAACTCTGTGACTCCATGATAAGTGTAAAGGCTTGAGGGCCAGTGTAAACCCAGAGGGCCGAAGGGCCTGTTTCTGGTTAGCATGATTTTATGATTCTACGACTCTAATCACTGGAAGAAACCCTCTTGGTTTTTCTCCACTTCTTCCCCTTTATTTTAACCTCCATGCCCCAAGCAACAAAACTTGGCCGTGTCCCTTTAACTAGAAGGAAAAGACACTGAGTAGAAATGAAGGCTTTCATCTCTCGGATGTTGTTTTGGACTGGTTCCTCTCCAGCCCCCCCCCCCCCAAACGCCCCCCGTGTGACTGCCAGACACAGTTCACTGACAATCCTCGTGGCCTCCTTCCCCCTTCCCCATCGGTGATAAGGAGGTTCCTTATAGCTCAGCCTAAGCAAAGGGTTCAGTAGTTCAGTAGTCCACAGCCAAGTGAGAAACTCCTTCTGGGTGTGAACTCTTGCAAAGACAGTGGAAGATTAAACAGCTGCTGCAAAAGTGTTTGCGTGTCTATCTACGTGGGTGTCTGTGCATACATATGTGTGCATGCACACAACTGTGTGTATGTGGCTATCAGTGTGTGTGTGTGTGTGTGTGGGTGTGTGTGTGTATATATGTACATGTCTCTGTGTGCATGTGTGTGTGTTAATTTAGGAAAGGGAAACAGGCTTGGTATTAAAGCCAGCACTAGCAAAAACATAACTACGTACTTTCACCTTGCAGAGTATAATGTCAGTGTGTCTTTCCAGAGGAGTAGATGGAAAATGTGCTCTTACAAGAAGACACAGAGCTGATTTTTTGAAAGACGGAAAAGAGGTCCTTTTCTTTTGCCTAGGGCAGGCTAAAGCACTGCCTGTTACCAGGACAGATGCCTTCTGCAATCTATCTGGCTCCAGCAAGTTAGGGCGAGGGTGTTCTCTCCCAACTTTGTTTACACTGTAGCTTTCAGAACACATTTTCTGTTCTAACCTTTCTCTGGAAAGTAGAACTGTGGGTCAGCACTTTCAAAAAAAAATCTACTGCAAAGAAAGGCTCTGTGTTTTAAGGGGTGCTTTCTCTTAATTGGAAAAGAAAATTTGCTTGGATTTTTCTTTCATGGAAACAGTTTCTTTGTTTTTCTTAGAAATGTATATACTGAGCATGGAACAGGTATTGAATTTGACTCTGACAGAGTTTGAGCAGTTTTTAAGTTAATTAAGTATTTATTCTCTCCTGTTACCAGGTTACGACAAAAACAGTCCAGGGCTGGTAAATTGCTAAATTAGTTTAGTTTATTATTGTCACTTGTTCCAAGGTAGAGTGAAAAACTTTGATTTGTCTGTTATTCAGAATCGGAATCAGGTTTAGTATCACCGGCATTTGACGTGAAACTTGTTGATGGAGATGGCTGAGTTTAAAACTTTCTGCAGTTTACTTCAATCCCGTGAAGTAGCCTCCTCCACCCCTCCCCCAATACCATACAGTGATGCAGCCAGTTAGAATGCTTTCTATGGTAGATCTGTAGACATTTTTGAGTGTCTGGTGACATAGCAAATCTGCTCAAACTTGTGATGAAATATCGTCGCTGCCATACCTTCTTTGTGGTTGCAATGACCTGTTGGGCCAAGACTGTTTCAATACTACAAGGGGAAAACAATAACAGAAGACAGAATAAAATGTTTCGGCTGCAGAGAAAGTGCAGTGCAGGAAGCCTGTAAGGTGCAAGGATATAAAAGGTAGATGTGAGGTCAAGAGTCCACTTAGGAGGGTGTTCAATTGTCTTGTATAGAAGCTGTCCTTGAGCCTGGTGGTACGTGGGTTCACGCCTTTGTATCTTCTGCCCAGTGGAAGAGGGGAGAAGACAGAATGTCCAGACTGGGTGGGCTCTGTGATTCGTGGGCAGCTCCCCTACAGGTTCTATTTTTGAAGAAGGAAATCTCCCCCACAAAGTCTCACCCTTTTCCAGACATCCCACCTCTTCTGGAAATTCCGGGACTCTTCCGCATATTGATAGCAGCTCCCTGACGCCCGCAAATTATATACAGTTTCCTGGAAATTGGAATTTATTCTTTTGAGTGTGAGCGAGCAAGAGACGAAGACAGAGAGAGAAAGAGCGAGAGAGAGCAAGTGAGGGAGGGAGAGAGAAAGAGAGGGGGAGAGAGAGATTTAGAGCAAGTGAGGGAGGGAGAGAGAGAGTGAGCGAGAGAGAGAGAGAGAGAGAGAGAGAGAGAGAGCAAGCGAGTGAGAGAGAGTGCACCATGGCAGAGTGCTCCAAAAAAAAGAAAATATAAAACGTACTTCACCCCAGACTACACTAAAGTGTACCCCTGCCTAATAGGAGTTAAAAATAATGACAGTGTTGCTCGCTGCACTGTTTGCAACAGTGACTTTTCTATTGCCCATGGTGGGTTAAATGACTGTAAAAGGCATGTTGAGGTGAGTTTAACAGGTGTCATTCATTCATTAGCATATTTAAACTAGCTGGCTGGCTGTTAAGGAACTACTGTTTTGCAGACATCCCATCTTCCACGGAAGTCTCCCACAGCTGGTGGTCATGTCTTGGCGTGCTGGCCTTCATCAGTCAGGACATTGGAGAAAATAAAGATGAGGGGTCAGAGTTAGACGGTGGGGCAGTGGGGGTGGAAGAAACATAAAGTGATAGGTGAAACCGGGGGAGAGGGAGAGGTGAAGAAAAGAACTGGGAAGTTGATTGGTGAAAGAGATAAAGGGCTGGAGAAGACAGAAGTTTATAGGAGAGGACAGAAGGCCATGGAAGAAAGAAAAGAGGAAAGGGCACAAGAGGGAGGTGATAGGCAGATAAGGCAATAAGGTGAGAGAGGGAAAAAAGGAATAGTGAAGGGGAAATTCAAGAAATCAATGATTATGACTTCACATTGGAGGCTACCTGATGCACCATCAATAACTCTCTCTGAGACGTAAAGGCGAGATACCGGCTTTTATTGCCTGGAAGAAGGAACAAGCAGTGGTTGACCACCATACTACATCCTGGAGACAGAGAGGCCGGGCTCAGGCCTCAATTGCCTTTATACCGGGATCTGTGGGAGGAGCCACAGGAGCAGTCAGCAGAGGGCGTGTCCAGACAGGTATATGTAGTTCACGACACTACCCAGACAGAATATGAGGGGTTTTTCCACCAACCTGACTGTATCGCAACAGTAGAGGAGGTCATGGACTGACATGTTGCAATAGGAATGGGAAGTAGAATTAAAATGGGTTCCCAATAGGAGATCCAGCTTTTTCTGGCAAACAGAGTGAAGGTGCTCAGCGAAGTGGTCTCACCAATACACAGGAGGCCACACTGGGAACACCGGATGCAGTAGACAACCCCAACAGACTTGCAGGTGAAGTGCCACCTCTCCTGGAAGGACTGTTTGTGGCCCTGAATCAGGACTGGTGAAGGGTCTCAGCCCAAAGAGTTGACTATGCTTTTGTCCATAGATGCTGCCTGGCCTGCTGAGTTCCTCGAGCATTTTGTGTGTGTTCCTCCTTATCTCTGTTCCAAAAGGACACCCCTCTATTTTGAGGCTGGGTCCTCTGATCTTAGACACTCCCACCATAGGAAATATCCTCTCCAAATCCACTCTATCCACCATTCAAAAGATACAATTAGGTCACCCCTCATTCTTATGAACTCCAGTGAATACAGGCCCACAGCGATCAAACGGTCTTCATATGATTAGCCATTCAATCCTGGAATCATTTTCGTGAACCTCTTTAGAACCCTGTCCAGTGTCAGCACACCCTTTCTAAGATAAGGGGCCCAAAACTGTCCACAGTACTCCAAGTGAATCCTCACCAGTGTGTTATAAAGTCTCAACATTACATTCTTGCCTTTATGTTCTGGTCCTCTTCAAATGAATGCTAACATCACATTTGCCTTCCTCACCACTATCTCAACCTGCGAATTAACCTTTAGAGAACCCTGCACAAAGACTCCCAAATCCCTTTGCACCTCAGATTTTTGTATTTTCCCTCCATTTAGAAAATAGTTAACCCTTTCATTTCTTCTACCAAAGTGCATGACCATACACCTCCTCATACTGTATTCCATCTGCCACGTCTATGCCACTGAGCACAGCTACACGAAACATTGCCGTTGAAAAGCAATATCCACCATCAAAAATCCTCACCACCCAGGCCATACTTTTTTCTCGCTGCTACCATCAGCTAGAGGGTACAAGTGCCTCAGGACTCACGCCACCAGGTTCAAAAAGAGTTACTACCCCTCAACCATCAGGCTCTTGAACAAAAGAGAATAGCTACACTCGTTCTATTTCTGATGTTCCCACAACCAATGGTCTCACTCCAAGGTCTCTGTGTCTTGTTATTTCATGCTGTGGTTATTTATTGCTATTTATTTACATTTGCATTTGCACAGTTTGTTGCTCATTGATCCTGTTTACAGTTACTGTTTTATAGATTTGCTAATTATGCCCACAGGGAAATGAATCTCAGAGTTGTGTGTGGTGACATGTATGTACTTTGTTAATAAATTTTACTTCAATCGTTTGAACTTCAGTATGTAATGGCGCAATTGGCAGTGGTCAGCGGGAAGTGTAAAAACACCACACAGACAGTACCAGAGGTCAGGACCACACTCAGGCAGCTGGAGTGGTGAAACAGCTGTATGACCTGTACAACCACTTCCACCATACCACCCAATGTTCTGGGAAGTACTCTCGTACTGTACATTGTTGGCATCCGTCTGATTCAAGGGACAATGGGTGATGATCATCATCACAAGCCTGGGTGGAAGGTACAGAGATCCAGAGATGTCCAGTTGTTCAGATCCCCCACTCGGTCTCAGTAATGTGGTCCAAAGGAAGGTTTACTTAGCAATACGTTTGGCACCAGCTTGGGTGTAGGAGCTGCCAGAAGGATATTTGTGGTGAACTACATATACCTGTCTGGACACGTCCCCCCTGCTGACTGCTCCTGTGGCTCCTCCCACAGACCCCGGTATAAAGGCGATTGGAGGCACAGCCCCGGCCTCAGTCTCCAGGATGTTGTGTGGTGGTTACTTGCTGCTTGTTCTTTCTTCCAGCCAATAAAAGCATATATCTCGCCTCACGTCGCTGAGAGTTATTGATAGTGCATCAATATTCAATGACATCTGGCCATCTTAGGGGCTGCACTCCAGATTTGCCGTCTGGGCTTACTGCCACAGCCTTTGCCTCTCCTCAGGCTGCCCACAAGGCAGTAGGGCTATTTACTCACATAAACACATAAACACAAGAGATGCAGCTGATGCTGAAAATCTTGAGCAACACACAAAAAATAATGGAGGAGCTTAGTTGGTCAGGCAACGTCAATGGAAATGAATAAACAGCCAATGTTTTGGGCCCAAGACCCTTTGTCAGGACTGGAAAGGGATAGAAGTCATAATAAGGTGAGGGGGGGTGAAGGGGAGGAGTTCAAGCTACAGGCAATAGGTGAGACCAGGTGAGAGGGTCGGTGGGTGGGTGGGGAAGAAAGTGAAGTGAGAAGCTGGAAGGTGATAGGTGGAAGAGGCAAAGGGCTGAAGAAGAAGGCATCTGATAGGTGAGGACAACGGACTATGGGAGAAAGGGAAGGAGGAGGGGAACCAAAGGAAGGTGATCGGCAAATGAAGGGGCGAAAGGAGAGCCAGAATGGAAAATGGAAATCAAGACAAGGATGAAAGAGGGAAATTACCATAAGTTGGAGAAATCAATATTTATGCCATCATATTACAAGATGTTCTAATCAAACCTGCACTGAACTGACTTCAGCGCTGACAAACAAACTAGAGCTGAGACTAGACTGAGAGGAGATTTGATTGAGGTGTACACAATTATAAGGGGTATAGATATCGTAAATGCAAGCAGGCTTTTTCCACTGAGTTTGCATTGGACTTCAACCATAGGTCATGAGTTAAGAGTGAAAGGTGAAAAGTTTAAGGGGAACAGGATGAGAAACCTCTTCAGTCAGAGGGTTGCAAGAGTGTGGAATGAGCTGCCAAAACAAGTGGCCCGTGCAAGCTCAATTGCAACATTTAAGAGTAGTTTGGATAGGTACGTGGAGAGTAGGGATAAGGAGGGCTATGGACCCAGTGCAGGTCGTTGGGAGTAGGCTATTTAAATAGTTTCAGCATGAACCAAATGGGCCAACTGGCTGGTTTCTACGCTGTACATCTCTAGCACTCTGTGGTTTTCTTTTCGCAAGGGCATACATTTCTGGATTGGGTGGGAGTTGAGCGAATGAAAAGGCAGGATTGAGGAGTTCAGGTCGGATTAAGTATTTGGTAAATTGTTAATGCCACATGTACCGAGCCATAATTAAGAAGTTTCTCTTGCTTTCTATCCAGGCAGAACATTCAAAACATAAGCACCTTGAGGAAGTACAAAAGGGGGATAAAAACAGAATGTAGTGTAAAGTGTAACAGTTACAGAGAAAGTGCAGTGCAGGTAGACAACCTACAAAGGCCATGATGAAGGTGAATGAGAGTTCAAGAAGTCATCTTGATCATATATGGCACAACAACACACACAAAATGCTGGTGGAATACAGCAGGCCAGGCAGCATCTATAGGGAGAAGCGCTGTCGACGTTTCGGGCCGAGACCCTTCGTCAGGACTAACCGAAGGGAAAGATAGTAAGAGATTTGAAACTAGTGAGGGGAGGTCTTCTCCTATCATTTTGCATTTCCCCCTCCCCCCACTACTTTCAAAACTCTTACTATCTTTCCCTTCGGTTAGTCCTGACGAAGGGTCTCGGCCCGAAACGTCGACAGCGCTTCTCCCTATAGATGCTGCCTGGCCTGCTGTGTTCCACCAGCATTTTGTGTGTGTTGTTTGAATTTCCAGCATCTGCAGATTTCCTCGTGTTTGATCATATATGGGACAGTTCAAAAGACTTACAATAGTGGGATAGAAATTGTCTTTGATTCTGGTGCCATGCATTCTCATATTATGTATCTTCTGCCTGATGGGACAGGGAAGAAGAAAGAATGATGAGGTGGGAGGGGTGTTTGATTATGTCGTTGCTTTACTGAATCAATGGGATGTGTTAGAGTCAATGTTGCATGATTGGTTTGCACGATGGACTGGCCTACATTCAAAACTTCTGCAGTTTTCTATGGCGCTAGCAGGACAGTTTTCATGCAAGTCTGTGATACATCCAGATAGGATGCTTTCTATGGTTTGACTGTAAAAATTGGTGAGGGTCTTCAGATATACGCCAATATCATTAGCCTTCTGAGGATCAGAGTCCGAAATTCATCTGGAGGACCAAAGGATTGGGTGGGGCCTTTTGGAGAGAGGTCTTTGTTCAGGGGCAGACTTAATGTGAAGGATTGGCAAGCAGTTCACTCCCCTGCAGAAGTCCCTGCCTCAAAAACTGTTCCAAAGGCCATGTTGTCCTCAGAGTGATCAACAGGTGGTCTCCCCCAACCCCAAGAGCACTATTATTCCACTCTCCTTCATGATTCTCCAAAAGCAACTTCAGGTAGTAAATGACGGAAAAAGCACGGTCATGGCCAGGGGCAAGGGTTGTGACTGGTTCTGTTCCATGACGTCTACTCCAATCTCCTCAGCGCTGAGGTTGAGGCTGTGTCCTGCTCCAGCTGCTGCAGGCATCGTGTCAGCAAGCTTCATGGTGCTATGTGCTGAACGGAGAAACTGGGACGGTGGGCCTGCTCCAGCTGCTTCGGGCTTCGGGTTCATGGACTCACTTTCATTCTGGATGCTGATGCTTGCGTGATTTGTTTTCTTTCTCTCCCTGCACATTGGGTGTTGACCTTTTATTAAAAAATTGAGTTCTTCTGGGTTTCTTGTTTTGTGGCTGATTGTAAGCAGATGAATCTGAAGGTTGTATAATTTGTACGTACTCTGATAATAAATGTACTTTAAATGTTCTTTGAGCATGACCCTGCCTGGCCTTATTGTAAAAATCTCACTGAGGTCCCTAAGATGATTTATGATGAAGAAAATGTCTTATATTTTCCAAGTAATGTGTTGGATGTTATTGCATTTCACTAAGAAAAATATCAATTCTGTAACAATGAAAGCAATTGAATTTCCTGGAAGACGTATAAACTTTACTTCAGTTATCTTCTTGTAACCAAGATGGTAAAACAGAGCAGTGAGCATACATGGATCGTCTGCTTTTTTGACTTGCTAATAAGGAAACAAAAAGTTTAGTATTTATACACACACATCGTCCAACTAGGACTGTTGAAGTCTTGCGTCCCCATGGTTTTCTATTTCTCATTTATGATCTAATAAACAGGAATTTAATATCAACTCCTGTCTGGAGCTCTAATAAATGACTGGTGAATTGGACAAGATTGCATCCCATTGACAAGAACGTGCATGTTGACAGGAAATCGGTTCTAATTGAACTCGGGAGTAAAGAAGGCCTAGTGGAATATTGGCATTCACTTCGAAAGTATTAGGATCTGAAGGAATGTTAAGGCTTTATACAAGGGGTGATTGATAAGTTTGTGGCCTAATGTAGAAGAAGTCAATTTTAGAAAACCTAGCACATTTGTTTTTCAACATAGTCCCCTCCTACATTTACACACTTTAGTCCAGCGGTCATCGAGCATACTGATCCTGGACCTCCAGAAAGTGTCCACAGCAGGGGTGATTGATACGTTTGTGGCCTAAGGTAGAAAGCGATGAGTTATACAGCTCTCGTTACAAGCACATTTAGGTCAACTCTTTGAGTGGTTATGCAGAAAGTTTGAAGTTAATAACATCTTCTACCTTAGGCCACGAACTTATCAATCACCCCGATGAGTTATTAACTGTTGAGTTATTAACTTCAAACTTTCTGCATAATCACTTAAAGAGTTGAAATGCATGTGCCTGTAACGAGAGCTGTATAACTCATCTCCTTCTACCTTAGGCCACAAACCTATCAATCACCCCTGCTGTGGACACTTTCTGGAGGTCCAAGATCCATATGCTCCACAACTGCTGGACTGTGTGTACATGTAGGAGGGGACTACGTTGAAAAATAAATGTGCTAGGTTTTCTAAAATTGATTCCTTCTACCTTAGGCCACAAGCTTATCAATCACACTTCGTAATGCCTTGGTCAGACTGCAATTGGAGTTTGTGAACAACTTTAAGCCCTGTAAAATGTGCTGGCCTTAAAAACAATTGAAAGGAGGTGTGAGGAGACTTAGGTGGCACAGGGACTGTACTTGATGCAGTTTAGAAGGATGAAGGAAGATCTTTATGAAAGCTTCAGTTACTGAAAGGCCTAGCTACTAGATGAGGAGAGGATGTTTCCATTCGTAGGAGAGTCTGGAAACCAAGGGCACACCCTCAAAATAAAGGAAAGCTCCTTTGAAGGTCAGATGAGGAGGAATTTCTTCAACTAGAGAGTGGTGAATCTGTGGAATGCATTGCCACTGAGGGCCATGGAAGCCAAGTCTTAGATATATTTAAGAAAGAGATTGATAGTTTCTTGATTGGTGAGAGGGTTAAAGGCTTTGGGGAGAAGTAAGAAGAATGAGGTTATAGAAATTAAACATGTTATAATAGCAGCGCAGACTCAATGGATTGAATGACTGTATTTGTTCCTATATTCTGTGGACTTATAAAGCCCCAGGTAATGATGATCTAAAGAGACTGTTTCCCTTATGGACATCATAGTGGGGCAACTAGAAAAACTGCTGTCTTGCAGCTCTAGAAACTCAGGTTTATTCCTAATCTTGGGGCCACATGGAATCCTTGTGGATTCACTGGGGAATTTATATTGAAGAGATAAAATATTTAAAATTAAAGTTAGCATGAAGCTACTTGGTTGCACATTCCACCTCGGAAGGATATCTGCCGTTTTTGTCCAGGTGGGGCCCAAATGTGAGTTTCACTGTCAAGGTTCAAAGTACATTTATTATCAGGATGTACACGTTATACAACCCTGAGATTTGTCTCCTCACAGGCAGTCACAAAACAAAGAAGCCCAAAAGAACCCATAAAAAGAAGACTGTCAAACATCCAACGTTCAGAGAGAGAAAAACAACAAATCATGCAAACAATGAAAGCATAATTTAGCATAATTAAGCATAATGAGGCATAATTAAGAAACGTTGGCACTTCTACTAATATCTGCATCACTTGAATGCACAGAAATATGAAAACAAATTTCATCATATTTATAAAACAGTCCAATATACACAATTACTCTTGGAGGAAGTTATCAAGGTGGAAACAGTTACAATATTTAGACAGGTATATACATTGTAGAAGCTACTTCATTAAGTATCTTTAATGAGGTAGTCTCTAGCAATAGTTTCTACTGCTTCTATGGGCGGAGAACGACACAAATTCACTACTCTCTGGGAAAAGCGTTTTCTCCTCATCTCCATCCTAATTCGATAACCCAAATCTCAAGGCCATATCCCTGAGTCTTAGTCTTTAGTCTGACTTACCAATGGAATCAACTTATGTAGGAAAAATAGACAAAGTATTAGAGGAACTCAACAGGTCAGACAGCATCTATGGAAGAATAAAGAGCTGATGTGCTTGGCTGAGACCCTTTCCGTAATGGAAAGGAAGGGTTAGTTTGACTGGGTGTTTGATACTTGGTGTAGACTCGTGTGACTGATTCTGTACTGCCTCTGTGACTTTATCTCAATGGCATGACTGAGCTAAGTGCTTTTCAGAGAGTTTGCTAAGGGTGTGTGAGAGTTTTAAATACTGTGCACCAACTCCTTCTCCAGTTATGTCATATCAGAATCAGAATCAAGCTTAATATCATTGGCATGTATCATAAAATTTGTTGTTATGCAGCAGAAGTATATTGCAATATATAATAATAAAAATTGTAAAATACTGTAAAGGTATATGTATATACATTTTTAAAAGGCTTAGTTAGATAAGCAATGAAAAAAGAAAAAAAGGTAGTGAGATAGTGTTCATGGGTTCAATGTCCATTCAGAAATCTGATGGCAGAGGGAATTGTTAAGTGTGTGTCTTCATGCTCCTGTACCTTTTCCCTGATGGTAGCAAAGAGAAGAGGGCATGTCCTGAGTGATGAGGGTCCTTACTGATGAATGCCACTTTTTGAGGCATCACTCCTTGAAGATGTCCTGAATGTTGGTGAGGCTCATGCCCATGTTGGAGCTGACTGAGTTTACATCTTTCAGCAGCTGAACGTGATCCTCTGCTGTGGCATCCCCATACCAGACAGTGATGCAGCCAGTTAGAATGCTCTCCACGGTACATCTATAGATGTTTGCAAGTGCTTTTGTGACACACACCTCAAACTCATAATGACATATAGCCACTGTCATGCCTTCTTTGTAATTGCACTGATGTGTTGGGCCCAGGATAAATCCTCAGAAACGTTGATACCCAGGAACTTGAAATTGCTCACCTTTCCACTTCTCAACCTTCAATGAAGACTGGCATGTGTTCCCTTGATTTTGAGAATTAAAATAATCATATGACATTGAAAACATGCATTTAAGAGTGTGAAATTATTATAAAGTGCCAATCTCTCAGGCTGAGATATGGAGACATATTTTTAATGAATGAATCAAGTGTTTACGGACCTTGGTGGTATTTGAGAATGGAATGAAAACAGGTTGAGTGAACTCGGCCTTTTCTCCTTGGAATGATGGAGGATGAGAGGTGACCTGATAGAGGTGTATAAGATGATGAGAGGTATTGATCGTGTGGACAGTCAGAGGCTTTTTCTCTTGAATGCATCCAAAGACCTGGCCTCCATTGCCTTCTGGGGCAGAGCATCGCAGATATCCACCACTCTCTGGGTGAAAAGGTTTTTCCACATCTCTGTTCTAAATGACCTACCCCTTATTCTTAAACTGTGGCCTCTAGTCCTGGACTCACCCATCAGCGGGAACATGCTTCCTGCCTCTAGTGTGTCCAATCCCTTAATAATCTTATATGTTTCAATTAGATCCCCTCTCATCCTTCTAAATTCCAGCGTATACAAGCCCAGTGGCTCCAATCTTTCAACATATGACAGTCCCGCCATTCTGGGAATTAACCTTGTGAACCTACACTGCACTTCCTCAATAGCAAGACTGTCCGTCCTCAAATTTGGAGACCAAAACTGCACACAATACTCCAGATGGGGTCTCACCAGGGCCCTGTACAGCTGCAGAAGGACCTCTTTACTTCTATACTCAATTCCTCTTGTTATAAAAGCCAGCATGCCATTAGCTTTCTTCACTGCTTGCTGTACCTGCATGCTTGCTTTCATTGACTGATGTACAAGAACACCTAGATCTCGTTGTACTTCCCCTTTTCCTAACTTGACTCCATTTAGATAGTAATCTGCCTACCCGTTCTTGCCACCAAAGTGGATAACCTCACATTTATCCACATTAAACTGCATCTGCCATACATTTGCCCACTCACCCAACCTGTCCAAGTCCCTGCATTTTCATAATATCCTCCTGACATTTCACACTGCCACCCAGCTTTGTGTCATCAGCAAATTTGCTAATGTTACTTTTAATCCCTTCACCTAAATCATTAATGTATATTGTAAACAGCTGCGGTCCCAGCACCAAATCTTGCGGTACCCCACTGGTCACAGCCTGCCATTCAGAAAGGGACCCGTTAATCACTACTCTTTGTTTCCTGTCAGCCAGCCAATTTTCAATCCATGTCAGTACTCTGCCCCCAATACCATGTGCCTAATTTTGCCCACTAATCTCCTATATGGGACTTTATCAAAAGCTTTCTGGAAGTCCAGGTACACTACATCCACTGGCTCTCCCTTGTCCATTTTCATGAATTTATGAATTTTCTCTGAATTGTGTATCACCAATGCTGCTCTCTGTGAATGGGCTGTGATTCCGAGTTGAATGCAAATTTCATGAATACCCTCCTAATCAATAAGCATAAATCTTAGTCAAATTGTACAACTGACTTTAGCAGGTGTACTGTGGAGATCATTCAAACGGGTTGCATCACCATCTGATATAGAGGGACAACTGCACAGAGCTGCTATGTGCTGTGTCGCAATATATGGGGATCATGGTCTTGGCAAATTTTTTAACAGAAGTGGTTTGCCATTGTCTTCTTCTGGACATTGTCTTTACAAGACTGGTTTTCCCTGCCATTATCAATCCTCTTCAGTGATTGTCTGCCTGGCATTAGTGGTCGCATAACCAGGACTTGTGATATGTACCAGTTGCTCATACCACCACCACCTGCTCCTATGGCTTCATGTGACTTGATCGGAGGGCTAAGCAGGTGCTGCACCTTGCCCAAGGGTGACCTGCAGGCTAGCGGAGGGAGGGAGAACCTTACACTTCCTTTGGTAGACACATATCTACATGCCGGCACCCAAATTCACATCGTCTGAGTTAAATTCCATCTGCCATTCCTTGGCCCACTTACACAGTTAACTAAATCCTGTTGTCATCTTCTTCTCTGTCCGGTTTCAGTGTCACCTAAAAATTTACTAACCATCCAAACTGTATGACAAAGAACAGAGGCCCCAGTAGCGATAAACTCAAAAGATTCTGCAGATGCTGGAAATTCAGAGCAACACCCAGAACGTGCTGGAGGGACACAGCAGGTCAAGCAAGTTCCATGCAAAGGAGTAAAGAGCCGACATTTCAGACCAAGACCCCTCATCAGGACCAAACTCCAATTTAAAAACTAATACGCCTTTCACTTTGCTCTGCCAAGCCAGGGTTCTTGACCTGAGTGTACTGGGTTCACACCTTGCACTGGAGTCTTTATCATACCCTTTCTTGCAGGCATTCATAGTAGAACAAAGAAAAGCAACAGAATCAATAAAAAACTACACACAAAAACTGATAAACAATCATTGTGCAAAAAAAAGACAAACTATGCAAATACAGACAACAAATAATACATCAATAGATAGAAAACAAATAAATAAGTCAATAAATACAGTAAATAAACAGATAAATAAATAAATAATAATGAGATATAGAAGTCCTCAACACCATGCTCAGGGATAGCTCTTGTCCTGCTGTTATAAGATTAATGAATGGAATTCTTGCGCAATAAGATGGACTGTTGATCTCACACCTTCAAGCATCTACGCTCTGTTGGCATTCACATCTAAATTATAATTTTTGTCGATCCTCTCCACACCTGGTGCTGCGTTAGGTGGCAACCTTGCCACTTTTTTGTTTTTTATGAGGCCGAGTTGCAAGCTTGATACTCAACCCAGCATGGATGGAAAGCATGTAAGAAGCCAGCCGGATTCGAACACACTGACTTCTGTGGCCTCCATTCCGAGCAATAACCTCCAACTTTGCCCGCTTTGCCCGCTTCAGAACATCTTCCTTGTAAACACCCAGTCAAACATGCATAAAATGGATGAAATCAAACTGTGACTTATCATGCAAAGGAAGTTACTTGACTGTTGCATAATGATCTAAACTGAAACCTGGCATGCCCAATGGAGCTCCTGAGCTTGTAGGCCACACGGCCTACCAGCTGACAGAGTGTGGGCTTCCAGCGAGAAATCTGGCAGTGACAACAATCACGTCATGCCAACAATTCGACATGTCAACAATTCCTGGTGCACAAATGTTGTCATCATAGTTATTACTGTCCCAACCTGGAATATCTCATGCTAAAGTGCAGGCTTTTCCATCTGCTGAGAGAGTTCACAGTTGTTTACATCACAGTGGTTTATATTCCACCACAAGCCAACACTAAGTTAGCATTAACACAACTGCATGATGTTATTAATAAGCAGCAGTCTGTCTACCCTGATGGCGCCTTCTTTGTAGCCGATGATTTCAATCAAGCCAGCTCAAGACTGTATTCCCTAAATCTTGCTGGGAAGTGAATTCCCAACAAGAGGCAATGATACACTGCACCAGGTTTACACCAAAATTCTGGGCACATATAGGGCTTATCCAAGCCCTCATCTGGGCCTGTATGACCATCTGTCTTTATTTCTAATTTCAGCCTACAGACGAGTGAATAGGGAAGCAAAACCAATTCCCAATCCATGAAAGTATGAGTCAGAATCATAGAGAAGTATAGCACAGAAATAGGCCATTCAGCCTAGTTCATGTTGAACCATTTAAACCGTCTAGTCCCATCAACCTACACCCTGACCACAGCCATCCATACCCCTACTAGCCATGTACCTATGGCCTGAGGGAGCTATCTCGTGGCTTCAAGGGTGATTTGAGTGCACAGACTGGAGCCTGTTTGCAAGCCAAGCAACAGATAGTTTGGGAATTGACTTAGAGGAATACGCCACTGTGTTCATGGTCTATATCAAATACTCTGTAGCCAGTGTCACAAGCAAATAAACAATAAAAACATCTGTGTACTCCCGAATCAGAACCATGGATGAACAGTCCATAGCCTGCTCAGGGCTTGGGATACTGCTTACAGATCCAGTGATGCTGCAGCATATAGCAAAGCCAGGGCAAACCTTGAAAGGGGCATTAGAACCGCCAAGTACAGATACAAACAACAGAGACACATTTCAATAATATTACAAACCCCTGACACACTTGGGAAAGCACCAGTTCCATCAGTGACAATAAAAGAATGATCTCCCGCCCGACAAAGAAGAGACGCCGCACTAGCTTAAGCGCTAAGTAACTCCTTTGCTCGGTTTGACAGGGACAGCAACAAACTAGTGACGAAGGCCTTGACGCTAGAGCAAGACGCATTGCTGACACTGAGCACACGAGGTGGGATGTACCCCTCACAGTATCAGCACAAGCAAAAGGGCTAGATCAGACGGTAAACCTAGGTGGGCCCTCAGGGACTCCGCCAACCAGTTGGCAGAGGTTTTTAACTGAAGTCTATAGCCTCCATCTGCCCCTCGCTGTGATCCCTGCATACTTCTAAACATCAACCATTATACCAGTCCCAAAGCAGTCAGCGGTACACACCTCAACGACCACAGACAGATTGTACTCCCCCACATAACCGCTAAGTTCCTGAGACTGGTTACGCCCAGATTAGGAATTCCATCCCGGCTACCCTGGACCAGCACCAGTTTGTCTTTAAGACAGATAGATCAACGGAGGATGAGGAAATGATTATCGACTTCAGGAAATCGAGACAGTATGAACAAGCACCACTACTCATAAATGGTGAAGCAGTGGAAGGATCTCCAGTTTTATGATCTTGGGAGTGAACATCACAGAAGACCCTCTTGAACCACAAAAACCCTTTTGATAGAAGGGATAGTATCTATACTACAGACTTTAAAGGGAGCTGTGGGTGAACATTTACCAATATGCCATAGTGAGGATGCTGACCTACTGCATGACAGTAAGGTACCCTAGCTGCAGCAAGGTTGACCAGAAAGCATTCAATGAATGATCAGGACTGCAAGAAATGTCACCAGGACACAACTACCGGATTTGGAAACCACCTACGACTCAAGATGTCTACAGCGGGCTGGCACATCATGATGGATTCATCTACATATCATCTATGATTGAATGGTGGAACACTCTCAATGGGCTGAATGGTCTAAGTCTGCTCTTATTGTAGTCTTGTTAGAACAAGAGAAGTCAGGCCCTCAATTCCCACTTACCCCTCTCTGTCTGGAGAAGGGGTATGGAAAGCTATAGTGGGGTTGCAGGTCAAAGATAGTTCAGCACAGAGTAGATGGGCTGAATGAACTGGTTCTGTGTTGTAGTATTCCATGAGTCTGTGACTCTAAGGGTTTTATCTCATTTGCTCTGCAGTTTGAAGCTACACTCCATTGCCGCAGAAAATTGTACTTGTTCTGTCAGATTTTGCAACCGTCGTTGTTTTGAGTCCTCTCCTATCTCCAACGAAGGCTAAGTTGGCCGATTACGAGGAGTTAAAAAGAGCACAGGGCTGTTGCAAGAGATTGAGCAGAAGCACTATGCGCCAGCGGGAAGGATAAACAACATGCCTTCCAGATGACATCACACAGGCTCTTCCATCCCTGATTTTTTTTCATGATTAATGGAAATTTTTTAAACACAGTATGCTCAGAAGTAAGCAATTAAATGACCAAAAGTATTGTTTATAAGTTAGGTGCATCAAACAGGCTGATGCCTTTCAAATTTTTGCTTCGTTAGGCTGCCTGTTTCATTGGTTGACTGGTCCGTGCCAGGATTTTTTTCCTGTCAAGCCAAAAGTGCAAGGTCTAACACATTGCAAGGCTCTCAAGGAGAAACTGTCCTTCCATGCCATTAGCTGCCTTATTTCTCTGCAACATGCTGACGTTCCAACAGCTCTTCCAAGGCATGTCATTTTGACATGGTTAGGTGAGAGTGTTGATTATTCATTTCTACAGAGGTTATCATCAGAGAAACAGCCCACACTCAAAGATAAAGACAGCCACTTTGCAATGAAAAAAACATGAATGGAGATGGTATCACTAGCAACTTTGCAGATGACAGGAAAGTTGGTGACGCCACGGAAAGTGAGGAAAATTGCCTTAGGCTACAGTAGAATATAAATCAGATGGAAAATTGGGTGGAGCAGTGGAAGATGGAATTTAATTTTGACAAGTGCAACCTATGGACTCACTTTTAAGGACTCTACAACTCAAGCTCTCAGAATTATGTATTTATTTTTGTAGTTGTGCAGTTTGCCTTTTGCCCTTCGGTTGTTTGTCAGTCTTTGTGTGTAGTGCTTTTCAGTGATTCTATTGTATTTCTTTGTTCTATTGTGAATGCCCGCAAGAGGATGAATTTGAGGGTGCTGTGCAGTTACACATATGTACAATATATTTACTTTGAACTTTGATGCATTCTGGGAAGTCATAATGATAGCCACAGCACAGTATGTAGCAGTTAGCATAACACTATTACAGCATCAGTGAACAGGGTTCAATTCCAGCTGCTGCCTGTAAGGAGTTTGTACGTTCTCCCTGTGACTGTGTGGGATTCTTTTAGGTGCTCCAGTTTCATCCCACAGTCCAAAGAGAAAGTTCAAAGTACATTTATTTTCACAGTGTATATACTCTACACAACCTCAAGATTCATCTCCTCACAGGCAGCCACAAAACAAGAAACCCAAAAGAACCTATTAAAGAAAGGTGAACAAACATCCATTAGAAGCATAACACCATAGAACATTACAGCACAGAAACAGGCCTTTTGGCCCTTCTTGGCTGTGCCGAACCACTTTTCTGCCTAGTCCCACTGACCCGTACCATATCTTTCCATACACCTCTCATCCATATACCTATCCAAGTTTTTCTTAAATGTAAAAAGTGAGCCCGCATTTACCACTTCATCTGGCAGCTCATTCCACACTCCCACCACTCTCTGTGTGAAGAAACCCCCCCCCCCCAAGTTCCCTTTAAACTTTTCCCCTTCACTCTTGACCCATGACCTCTGTTTTTTTCTCCCCTAGCTTCAGTGGAAAAAGCCTGCTTGCATTCACTCTATTTATACCCATCATAATTTTATACACCTCTATCAAATCTCCCCTCATTCTTCTACGCTCCAGGGAATAAAGTCCTAACCTATTCAATCTTTCTCTGTAACTCAGTTTCTCAAGTCCTGACAGCATCCTTGTAGAGAAAGGAAATAAACACAAATTGTGTGAGCAATAAAGGGAAGCAAACGGCATTTAGGACAGAAGTGAGTCCATGGACATGAAGCCCGGACAGGTCCACAGCCACAGCATATAGCAGAGTAAAATATACTGTTTAATAGGTTAACCGGTCATGTGGCTGGAGAGACCTGTTACCATGCTGTATCTCCAGATAAATAAACAAATAAAATGCATGCATTTAATGGTAGGGTGTTAAAGGAAGGTTGATAAAGACAGGGACATTTGAATGTAAATACAAAATTCTCCAAAAGTGACAACACAGGGCAATAAAGTGGCAAAGAAGGCATATGACATAGATGCTTTCATAGTTCATAGAACTGGGACATGATATCGCAATGATACAAACCTTGTCTGCAGTTCTTCCACACTACAAGACCGATGGTGCTATGCAAGAGGACATGCACAGGGAAGCTGCTCGGATTGCAGGACTTCCTTTATGACCCTGATGAAGGGTTTGGCCCAAAGTGTTCAATGGTTCAATGGTTCTATTTAATATCAGTGAACGTACACAGCAGACAACCTGAAATCCTTGCTGTTCGCAGACATCCACGAAACAGAACAAAACCCGAAAGAATGAATGACAAAAGAATATCGGAATCCCAAAGCTATCCCCCCTCCCATGCACAAGCAGGAGAAAAGGATCAACATTCCCCCTCCCCCACTTGTTCCAGCTGTGGAAGGAGTGATATCAAACTCTCATTGGTTAGAGAGAGAAAGAGAGAGAGAGAGAGAGAGAGAGAGACTATGGGAAAGAAGCATCAGAAACCTCCTCCGCCCTAGCATCCACTAGGCAGGATATAGCAAAGTCCCCAAGGAGTCCATCAAAAACTAGAGTACATATCCCAGCACTCTGACATGCCACAGGCTTTCTCTCTCACTAACGAGGGAGAGAGTGGTATCACTCCTTCCACTCTTGTTTATTCCCCTCCATTGATATTGCTTGAAATGCTGAGTCCCTCCAGCATTTTGTGTGTGTTACCCCTCATTTATAGGAAGATACTGCATGGGAATAATCTAATTTCTTTTCTCCACATATTTCCTTCAATCTGTCCGAAAGGTTTATCATTCAATTACATATTTGGGACAAATTGCAGTAGCTGACTAACCTGCCAAGTGGAAAGAATGCAGTCACAATCGGAATCCAAATCAGGTTTATTATCACTGAAATATCATGAAATGTGTTGTTTTGTGGCAAGACATAAAATATATGCATACATTACAAAATAAATAAATAGAACAAAAGAAGAATAGTGAGGTAATGGACCACTCTGAGAGGAAGAAGCTATTCCTAAAATGTTGTGCGTGTGGCTTCAGGCTCTTCGGCCTCCTCCCTGATAGTAATAATGAGAAGGGGGCATGTCCTGGTGTAGTCTTTTAATGATGGATGTCTCGTTCTTGAGGATGGTGGGGGTGGCTGTGTCATGATGATACTGGCTGTGTCTACAACACTCTGTAGCCTCTTGTAATCCTGTGCATTGGAGACTCCATACTAGACTGTGATGCAACCTGTCAGAATGATCTTCGTGATTCACCTCTAGAAGCTTGCTAGAGTCTTTGGTGGCAAACTCAATCCAGTGTAAGACTTGCAGTCCTGTGCAGAAGTCTTAGACACCTGTGTATATATATGTAGCGAGGGTACCTAAGCCCTTTGTATGGTACTGTATTGGCCAACATGCATGCAGTGGAGAGCGAGTATGTAAATCCGGTCAGAGTAAAGGATGTTGGGAATGGTGAGATGGAGCGCTATGGGAGGTGTTTGGGACAAGTGACAGAGAAGTAGTGCCAGGGTGGGGGATGGTACGGCGCAGATGCACTCAGCCCCGGGACACCAGGCAAGATCATTTGTTTCCAAGCTATCAGTTTGCTGACCATTACAGTACATGTCTCTGGTGCTTCCCATTCCCTCCCTTCTCCCTTCCCTTTTTCCCAACTATGATTTCCCTTCTCCCAGCCCCCTTACCACTCTCAGTCCACAATAGAAACCCATATTAGAATCAGGTTTATTATCACTCACATATGTCATGAAATTTATCTTTTGCAGCAGAAATACAGTGCAATACATAAAACTACTAAGTACTGTGCAAAAGTTCCAGGCACCCTGCCTATATATATATATATGCCAAAGACTGTTGTATACTATGAAAGCTGGAGCCCATGAGCGTGTAATGGAATAGTAAGATTTAGAGGCATACTTCATTGAAAGGAGCATCACAGGTACACAGGAGTATCACCATCTATGAAGGGGAATGAACAGTCAGCATTTCCAGCTGAGACCCTGATGAAGGATCTCGGCCCAAAACGTCGAGTGTTTATTCACCTCCATAGATGCTGCCTGGCCTGCTGAGTTCCTCTGGAATTCTGTGTGTTTCTCTGATTTCCAACATCTGCAGAATCTCTCATGTTTGTTGAAAGAGCTAGACAGAATGCAGTAAATTGTCTCCTTCCATGATTAGTTCTTACTCTTACCAGGAATGGGGAGGATTTAGAATAATTTAGTCGAGTTGTACAAACTGATGTAGGGTTCTTTTTCTTGGCAAAATTCCTCCTCTTGAGTATGCTATGGAGGAGGTACAAGTCAGAAATAAAGGAGATAAGGGTTAGGGGGCTTTTTTATATATCAAAATAAACTTTACTCATTAAAAAAATATTTACACAAATGAACTGTGCAATAACTTTTCATTCTTTACATTCATAATCAATGCTTTCTGTATTGCTCCGTTACATTCCTCTACTTCAGTATCACTGCTGCTACTCATGGGCACTCTGGGCTACTCATGGGCACTCTGTACAGAATACAATAATAATTGAGGGGCCTCCTCACCCAACCGGGCCCCTCCTTCTCCAGTAGTGGAGGAACCCCACACTGTGCTCCTTCCCCACTGAGTCCTTGTGGTAACTCTGCCAGGCTTCAGTGCATCACTCATCGCGCTCTCGTGCAGCCTGGAACGTGCCGGTCGACAGCATTCCTCCACAGACATCTCAGCGAGCTGGCTTCGATGACCACCTTCATGGTGAGAAGGACTGAGTGACATGGTGTGAAACTGGCTTGGTGTGGAAGGAATGGGGGACTGAAAGTTCCTCCTCTATTCCCGACAGACTCTTATGTAGACACGTTAAAATTCTAGGAACTGACCACCTCATGATTTACAGGACTTGCTACTTACATATTTTAGATAACTGACTTGCCTCTTAAATATGTGCATTCGATGAAGCTGTCACTCAACAAATCACAGTGTGATTTGCACCATCATGTGCAGATCAGGCTGGAGGTATTTTTAGGGTGGCAGGTGGGGCACCCTGTCCTGTGAACGTTATCACAATCAGCGGGTGGAGGTGTTGGCCAGTTGGTTGTTGCTAGCTTCCTGCTCGGTGGGATGCTAATGATGAGAGAGTGACTGAATAACAGGCTCTCTACTCTAATCAGCTGGGGCTTGAATGAAAGGGACACGGTAATCTTTGCAAACCTTATTGGAACGCGACCAGATAATCAGGCTGATGGAGCAAAAAAGTTTCCAAAGCCTGGTCACTGATCATGCCAAAATACTTTCATAAAATCATGTCGAGCAACACACACAGAATGCTGGAGGAACTCAAGAAGTCAGGAAGCATCTATGGAGGGGACCAAATAGGTGACATTTTGGGCTGAGACCCTTTACCAGGTCTATGAAGCACAAGTCCATTTCAGTGCCAAATATTTGATGTTGCTAAGCTGTAGTAATTAGGAATTTTCTGAATGATTCAAGAATCAAGTGGCTGACTGGTTCAAAGTTCAAAGTAAATTTAATTTCAAAGTACATATATGTCACCATATACAACCCTGAGATTCATTTTATTGAGGGCATAATAAATCTATAGAATATTAGCCGTAATAGAATCAATGGAACAACACATCAACTTAGGGGTTTAGCCACTGTGCAAAAGACAACAAATTGTGCAAATACAGAAAGGAAATAATAATAAATAAACAATAAATATTGAGAACTTGAGATGTAGACTCTACTTTCTCCCTCTCTCCCTCTCTCTCTCTCTCTCTCTCTCTCTCTCTCTCTCTCTCTATGTGAATAATATATATATGTACTTATACTGTAGATCTCTTGATGTAATTTATAATTACTTTTCATGTTGTACTGTATTGCATCTGATCATACATATATAAAACCAAAAAAAAATTCCTCGAGATCATGGTGCACTCTCCAATCATATAACAAGCATTGAACATAAAACAAAATATTACCAGAGATAAATTAATAAAATATAATTCTAAGTGTATGTGGTACACAGCAGAGGTAAATAATAAACAGTTCACTGTGACGAGACCTCAGTGATGGCCGGGTATTCATAAGTCGGACAGCCGGGTGGAAGATTTTGTTACCCAGTCTGGCAGTCCTAGTCCTGATGCTCCTGTACCTCCTTCCTGATGGTAGTGGGTCAAAGAGATTGTGGGGTAATTGGTCGGGATCAACAATGCTTTTGACCCTTCACATACAATACACTGGGAAATGTCACAAATAGGGGGAAGCAGGACCCTAGTGATCAGCTCAGTGCTTTTCCCATCCTCTGTAATGCTCTGCACTTTCCGTCCCACACAATGATGCAGCCAGAAAGGACACTCTTGATGGTTCTCCTGTAGAAAGTTTTTAAAATGGGGGCAGGGAGCCTTGCAGGCCTGAATCACCTCAGAATTGGGTTCTTGAATAATGCAGAGGTGTGTGGGCCCAGGTTAGATTGCCCACAGCAGAGCCATTGATGTGCAATGGAGAATGGTGGACCTGTGCCTTCCTGAATTCCACAGTCATCTCTTTTGTCTTGTCCACGTTGAGACTCAGGTTGTTGTTCTCAAACGACCTGACAAGCCACTGTACCCCTCTCTGTATGCCGGCTCTTCATTATCGCTGATCAGGCCAACCACTGTTGTATCATCAACAAGCGCGAGCTGGACCTGGCCAGCAGTGTGAATTGCGCAGACTGAGCACACAGCATTGGGGGACACCGGTGCTCAGCGTGACGGAGCTCGAGATGTTGCTGCCAACTCGGACTGACTGAGGTCTTTCTGTCAAGAAGTCCAAGATCCAGTTACAGAGAGGGGTGTGGAGTCCCAACGAAGCCAGTTTACCCACCAGCCTCTGGGGGATGATAAAGTTAAATGCTGAGCTGATGAACAGCATATGAGGCGTCATTTTCTAAACGGGTCATTTGGAGCGGACGGCTCAGGCTATGACATCATCAGTGCACCTCCTGTTTGAGCTGCAGAGAAATGGAAATGGTTGAATGTAGCTGGAAGGTGGGATTTTATAAAATCCATTACTAATCTCTCAAGACACTTCACTATTGCTGAGGTCCGTGCCATTGGACGGTAATCACTTAGGCCAAATACCATTGCTCTCTCGGGCACCAGAATGATGATGGTTGCCTTCAAGCCTTCAGGGACAGTGAATTATTGCAAACAGATATTAAATATCTCCATTAAGCCATTAGCTCCATTAGCTGGGCTGCACCCAAATAGGAGTGTTGTCTGGTCCCGCCAGCACTATCGACACCAGTTCGCTGGAGTGTAGAGGAATTAGGAAATCACATCCAGAATTACAAAATTCTCACAGAACTCAACAAGCCGGTTAGAGAAAAGAAGTTTCACTTGGCTGAGGAGCATAGACGAGAGGCTTAAAATCTCAGAAAAGAGTATTCTTATTGGGGGTATCAGAGAATGGTACAGAGGCACCAATGCTCAAGGCGGGGAAAAGCTCAACCAGCACTAGCCTCCCCAACGTTGAGGGATCTTCAAAAGATGATGCCTCGAGAAGGGGGAAGCCCAGCATAAAGGACCCTCACCACTTAGGACTTGCCCTGTTCTCATTGACGCCATCCAGCAGGAGGTACAAGAGGCTGAAGCACCACACTCATTGTTTTAGGAACAGCTTCTTCTCTTCTGCCATCAGATTTCTGAACGATCCATGAACCCATTGACACAACTCAATTTTGTTCTCTTTTTGCACTACTTACTTTTAAAATATTTCTTATTGCAACTAATAGTATTTTTATATCTCGCACTGTACTGCTGCCACAAAACAACACATTTCATGACATAAGTCAGTAACAATAAGCCTGATTCTGATTCTGATCATTAAAGAAAGAAATAAGGAAACAATTCTTCAGAAACTGCTGAATTCCCCACCACAGGTAATAGTGGAAGCTTAGTTAATGAGTTTGTTCAAAACAGAGATCAATAGATTTCTGGATATTAAGGAAACCTTGGAATGTGTGAGTAAGTCAATAAAATGGGGTCGGGTCAGCCGTGATCTCAATCAATAGCAGACTGGCCATCAAGAGTAAATAGCTTACTCATGATCATGTTTTTTTAATGTTCTTAAGTAGATTAAATCAGCAATGTTAGCAATAGAACGCTGTTAAGTAAATTAAGTTATTTTCATCTGTTGTTGAACAGTTAGATGTTGTAGATCACCAGTTGTTCTTGGCAGGAAGCTTGAGTCAGTTCAGGGCCGATGCTCAATTCTGTTCCCCAGCACAGATATTGTATCCAAATCACTCCATTCCAGGTGTAGGACCAAAAAATGGTCCCTGTCAACGGTCTTGCACCTTATTATCGGACTGCTCTGCATGTTCTCTGTAAATGTAACACTTTATTCTGCACCACAGTCGCGTAGCAGTAAACACGACACTGCTATAGTTCAGGGTATCCCAGTTCAGAGTTCATACTGGTGTCCTCTGTAAGAAAGCTTGTATGCTCTTCTCGTGAGCATGTGGGTGTCCTCCAGGTGCGATGGATTCTTCCCACAGTTCAAAGCTGTACTGGTTAGTAGGCCCATTGGTCATTGTAAAATGTCCTGTGATGATTAGGCTAGGCGGATTGCTGAGTGGCATGGCCCTGGGCTGGAAGGGCCTGTTCTACACTGTATCTCAGATTAAATTATCTTCTAATTTTCTCTCATATGGCTTCAAAGCATTGTTGTAATGAATTGGTTTGTATGGTTGGCATGCAAAACAATCACTCTACCTTGGTATGTATGAAAATAATAAACCAATTTACCAATTTGAAGATATTTATAAGTTTCAATGGCATCAGATAGACAAGACTTCCAAAGCATCACCTCACATTATTTCAATGTTAAACTTCAGTTCACATTATTTTGTTACATAATCTACATTTTTACCTCCAGGTGATCTCCTGGCATTTGTCATCAGCTTTTTGGCCGGTCACCTCAGTCCATCACCTTTCGTCATGCTAATTTCCCCCAGATATGTATTCTCCCTAATTTTAAAGATCAGCTTTGTTTTTCACATGCACATGAAAACATACAGGGAAATGCATCGTTTATGTCGACGCAATCTGTGCAGGTGCTGCGAGGAGGCCGTGTTCCTGCAGCCAATGTTGCATGCTCACAACTTGCTAACCCTTTGGACTGTGGGAACCCATGCAGTCATGGGGAAAACATACAAACTCCTTACCGACAGAGGTGGGAATTGAACCCAGGTCGCTGGTACTGCTCTTTATTTATTTAATTTGGAGACACAGCCCAGGAACCGGCCATTCTCCCCAATGAGCCCACGTCATCCAATTAACTAATTAACCAACTAAACATTCGTATCTGGACTGTGGGAGGGCACTGGAGCACCCAGAGGAAAACCATATGGTCACGGGAAGAATGCGCATACTTCTTAAGGTCAGCGGTGGCTAGTGCTGTAATAACATTACACTAACTGCTATGCTTTCGTTCTGCCCTATGTTTCCATTAACTCATCTTTAAGTCTTAAGTCACCATGTTAAAATAATTTTCAGTGAACTAGCAAAGTTGAGTTTATCATCATCTGCACAAGTACAACTACACACAGGTGTAATGAGAAGTTTATTTTCAGCAGATTACAGGCACAAATGATCAGGTACACAGCATTCACGAGAAAAGCATAAGTTAAACATAAATTATACACAAGGACATAATCAAAGCCCAAAAAAACACAAACAAACTTCTGGAGAAACTCAGTAGGTCAGGCAGCATCTATGGAGAGGAGTAAAGAGCCTTCATCAGGATTATAAAACACAAGTCTATTTTAGTAATCAGAGCTAATCAGTAATGATTAGGGTCATGCTGAATGGTTCAATGGTCAGCTGGTCCCAATACTAATCAAATTTCTTTGCCTGATTGACAACCTCTGAAGATAGAAGGTTCTTTTTTTTATATTAAGGGAAGTCTAAAATGCATGCCATACAGTCAGAGCCATAGAGATGTACAACACAGAAAAGGCCATTTGGCCCATTTATCTCCATGCTGACAAAGATGTATATACAAGCTAATGCCGATTCCCAGGATTAGGCCCACATCCCTCTAAACCAGGGGTTCCCAACCTGGGGGCCACTAAATGGCATTGATCCATGACATAAAATAGTTCATAAAAAAACCTAGCTCTGAACACTTACTATCTAAATATTCAATGGATATTTTGAGCAGGTACAATGAATAGGCATGGAATTTAGGGATATATGTGATTAATTAAAGTACATACAGTACTGTATGGAAGTCATAGGTACATACATATATACTGTATATAGCTAGGATGCCTCAGATCTTTGCATAGTACCATAGCAATTTTATAAATTGCACTGAACTGCTGCCACAAAAAAGAAACAGTTATCATGACATACGTGAGTGATGATAAACCTGATTCTGATATGGGTCTCCATTGCGGAAAGGGTGCAGGGAAAGAGGGATCATGGTTAGGAAAAGGGGAAGAGAGAGAGGAAGGAGCAGAAAGCACCAGAGAGGCATTGTGAAATGATCAATAAACCAATTGTTTGGAATCAAATGAGCTTGTCTGGTGTTTCAGGGCTGTGTGTGTCTGTACCCCCACCACCCCCTGCTACAGGTGTTTCTTCTCTGCCACCTGTCCCACACCCCTCCCATGGTGCTCCACCCTCGCCATTCCCAACATCCTTTGCTCCAGCCAGATTTACAAAAAAAACTCTCTGCTCCACATTGACAAATATATATTCTGGATATATATGTATGTGCCTGAAACTTTTGCACAGTACTGTATAGTCAGCACAGTCTTAGTGAACCAAAGGGCCTTTTCTTGTACTGTACCGTTCTATGTTCTGTATACACATTCCTATCTCATAATGGTCTTACTGTCTGCTTGCACTGCACTTTCTCTGTAACTGTAACATTTGGTTCTGCACTCTTTTATCACTTTTCGCGAGTACTACCTCAATGTTCTGTTGTAATTAAATTATCTATAGGAATGGCAGGCACAATGCCTTGGTACATGTGACAATAGAAACCAATTTAACAATTTAAAGAGGAACTTGGTAGGACTGGCAGTATTTAAGGCAAGTAATAAACAGCCAACATTACAGGCCGAGATCCTTCAAAAGGTCTTGGCTAGAAATGTTGACTGTTTATCCCTTTGCATTGGTGCTGCCTGATCTGCTGGGTTTCTCCAGCATTTTGTGTGAGTTGTTCTAGATTTCCAGCATCTGCAGAATCTCTATTGTTTACCAATTTAAAGAAATCTGTAAGCTTCAATGGGATCAGATAGTCAAGGTTTCCAAAACGTTAGTCCATATTATTTCAGGTTCTACGCTTCACACTGCATTATTTTGTTATTGATTTTTCATTTTTGCCTCCCAAGTGTTCACTTTGCCATTGTCATCACTTTTTCCGTTGGTCAGTCGCCTCTATGTATCACCCCCTGCTTGTGATAATTTTCCCAGTCACCAGTTCTCCTCACATTCAAAGATTAGATTTATTTGGCACAAACACATTGAAACAGGAAGCAACATGTGTCGCTTGTTTCAACGAGCAACATAGTCTGAGTATGCGCTGGGGGCAGTTCACAAGTGTTGCCATGTTTCCGGCACCCATATAATATGCCTGCAACTTACCAACCCTAACCCACATGTCTTTGGAATGTAGGAGAAAAGCAGAGCACCTGGAGGAAACTCATGCAATCATGTAGACAATGTACAAGCTCCTTACAGACAGCAGTGGGAATTGAACCCTGGTCATTGGTTCTGTAAATAGTTACACTGACTGTTAACTACTATGCCACCATTTTAAAATCATATCAATGTCTCCTAGATTCTACCACTCACCTGGGACAATTTACAGTGGCCCATTAACCTACCAACACGTATGTCACAACCAGAGAGTCTGATGTGGAGGTTCAAGTTAATTATGGTTGTATTTAACTCCTTCCTTTTTGTTGTAATCTTATTGACACTTAACTAAAAGCACAGCAATGTTTACGCTCCTGGCTTACCCTCATCCTTGTCCGGGAAAGAGGACTACTGTTTTGATTGGTGCTAGAAAGCTGTGGTATTCATTTAGCATTAGTTGTTGGCTCCAGCTGCAGTTTTGGCATTTACCTGTCATTTTGTGAGTTTTAGTTCATTGCTCTGTTGGCCTGGTATTTATTGCTTTCCTTCTCCTTTATATTCTGCAACAGTTTTTGTTAAAGTCAGTGAACTGCCGACCTGCTTCAGTGTCCCTCTCTCTCTGCGCTTAGGCCACATCCAAACCTTCTGACGCACATACTTTTTGGACGTGATAGGAAATTAAAATACTCAGGCCAAACAAATGCAGTTACAGGGAAAGCATGCAAACTCCACATAGACAGCACTGGAGGCCAGGACTGAATCAAAGTGTCCAGACTGTAGAACAGCAGATTTGTCAGCTGGCTCCTTCTACCTCCATCTGTGTTTGTCTGGGTTAATTAGCCAGCAACTGGAAAGCAAAAAGAAATTACAGATGCAAGAAATCTGTTCAGACTGATCTGCTGGGTGTTTGCCACATCTCAGATTTCCACAAACTGCAACAGTTTGATTCTGTTTATTTCTCGCCATGCATCTTTCTAAACTTTAAACGACTCCCTCCAAATTATACCGACAATAGAGACTGATACGGAGGTTCACTGAGTGATTGTTGTAATTAGTGGATGTGTTTTGACAACTTTGCCGACTCTCCCGTCCACCTTCAGACAGAAACCAGCTGAGCAGCTGAGGAAAGCACTTCCTGCCACATCTGAATTCTGAGATTTGAGCACAAGGTTTCAGCTCCCCTTCCGCAGCCATTTAAAATTTCAACTAGGCTAGCATTTTGTTTGCACAGCTCAAGAATAAGACATGGCTGAGCTGTTGAGAACCAGCTTAATCAGGACAGAAAATCTCTGTTGGGAGTTTTGACTCCTGATTTTGCTGTAAGGTTTCTCTTTGCTCTAAATTCTTTCTTCCTTCCCAGATCATATCAACGACAAGGCACCATGCAAAACTTACTTTCAGTGAGATAACAGAACTCACAGCTCTGAAGAATGGCGTTTCTTATCCGCTCACAGATCAACTGAGCTTTACTAGCACTGTCGCCCTGAAGCCTACGCAAAGAGAAAGCTCACGCACTGCACTTTGTGCCCTCACTGTGACTCCAGTCTCCCTCAGCCTCACACGCAAACACACATTGGGCCTTCCGCTTTGTCGTGAAGCCCAGGTTCATCATCACATTCACCTTCCCAATCAGACAGGCAACATCCCAGTCTCCAGCCAAGTGTTAATAATGTGCTGTATCCATTTTGGAACTGGCTCCAAAGATTGCATCTGCTCGGCCAAGTGCTGACAGGCACGAGAAATTGAACCAGAGGACATGCACTTTAAGGTGTAGAAGGATATGCTGAAAGAAGGTGGGCAGGCCAAGTTTTTTACACCGAGAGTGGTGGAAGCCGAGAATGCACTGCCTAGGATAGTGGTGGGGTCAGATACGATATAGATATTCAAAGTGCTCTTAGGTAGGCAAGAAATGTAGGCAAAATGGTATTGTGCAGCAAGAATATTAATTTAGTTGGGGATTGGATTATTAATTTAATTAACTTGCCTCAATATTGTGGATTAAAGTGCCCATTCTTGTGCTGGATTGTTCTATCTTCTGTGTTCTTTGTTGTTTATAACACGTCAACAACAAACACCATGCAGTAGGAATAGTTCCAACAGGAGTTACACAGGGAAACTTCTCCAGGGATTATCACCTTTTTGTGGTGGAAATGCTTTTGGGTTCTTGAGTTCCGGAGAGTGTTGTCGCCTGGCACTCATGGTGGAAGGTTAAGGAAGACGTTCTAGACAAAGAGCGATCCAACCAAGACCTGAGCAGTGGAGCTGGTGGAAGATGAAGGTGCAGGAAGGCTGAGGCAGTGAAGGGTCCCCAGTCGTCTTGCACGACTTGCACTGGACCCTAACTCAGATCTGTCGTGATCTGTGTGGTGACTGCCCGTGCATCAGCCTCGCCACGTTAAACAAAGTCACACACAGGCGTTCTTCATGAAAGGAATGCACCCTAACGTCATGCAGCCAATCCCTTAGGAGAATGCCACACTCACTTGAGAAATCACACTACTACTGCTACACAATGAAACTTCAAAAGGCAGCTCTGTAGAACTCTAAATGGCGCTTTTGATCTTAAGGTGATCCACAAATTTGTTTCTATCAAAATCTGCTCCCATCTGCTGGGATCCCAGGAAAACTTGTCTAACGTACCTGTTGAATCATTAAAATCAGTTTCATCGGAGCAGGTTGTTCATTTTTCACTTTGTTTTTTGGAGATACAGCATATTAACAGTGTGCTTCCAGCCCAGTGAACGCATGCCACCTGATTATATCCATGTGACTTACTAATCCTCGTGCCTTTGGGTTGTGAGAGGAAACCGGAGCACCCACATACAAACTCCTTACAGGCAATGGCAGAATTTGACCCCAGGTCACTGGCACTATAATAGCATTGACTAACTGCCATGCTACAGTGCCACCCTTTGCTGTGTGTGGACTGGCTGCTGCCCAGAGTCACAGACAGAGAGGGAACACCAAAGCGGGCCCTTCAGCTCACAAAGTTGTGCTGAACATGTCCCTACCTTAGAAATTACTAGGCTTACCCATTTCCCTCTATTTTTCTAAGCTCCATGTACCTATCCAAAAGTCTCTTAAAAGACCCTATTGTATCCGCCTCCACCACCTTTGCTGGCAGCCCATTCCACGCACTCACCACTCTCTGCGTAAAAAACTTACCCCTGATATCTCCTCTGTACCTACTCCCCAGCACCTTAAACCTGTGTCCTCTTGTGGCAACCATTTCAGCCCTGGGAAAAAGCCTCTGACTATCCACACGATCAATGCCTCTCATCATCTTGTACACCTCTATCAGGTCACCTCTCATCCTCCGTCGCTCCAAGGAGAAAAGGCTGAGTCCACTTAACTCGTTTTCAAAAGACATGCTCGCCAATCCAGGCAACATCCTTGTAAATCTCCTCTGCACCCTTTCTATAGTTTCCACATCCTATGGTCGTCAGATCTGTGAGGCAGTTGTTCTAGCAGCTGTGCTGCCTGTATGTTACAATGGAATCCTGCATTATAATGTTAGCGTTGGTGAAAGAAGAAAAGAAGAACACATTGGCTACATGGTGCACTGACAGGCTGCATCACTGTCCGGTACTGGGGGGGGGGGGGCGGGGGCAGGGGGAGGTGCTGCACAGGACCAAAAGAAGCTGCAGCAGGTTGTAAATCTAGTCAGCTCCATCTTGGGTACTAGTCTACAAACTACTCAGGACATCTTCAAGGAGTGGTGTCTCAGAAAGTCAGCGTCCATTATTAAGGACCTCCAGTACCCAGGGCATGCCCTTTTCTCACTGCTACCATCAGGGAGGAGATACAGAAGCCTGAAGGCACACACTCAGTGATCCAGGAACAGCTTTTTCCCCTCTGCCATCTGACTCCTAAATAGACATTGAACCCTTGGGCATTACCTCACTGTTTTTAATATATAGTATTTCTGTGTTTTTTTGCATGATTTTTAATCTATTCAATATGCATATACTGTAATTGATTTATTTATTATTATTATTATTATTTTATTTTGTTTTTTTCCCTTCTATATTATGTATTGCATTGAACTGCTTCTGCTAACTTAACAAATTTTATGTCGCATGTCAGTGATAATAAACCTGGTTCTGATTCTGCTTCTGATCGAGTGGGTGCAGACTCACCCAGCCCTGAGACACCAGGCAAGGTCAACAAGTGGTTTATTGATCATTACAGATTGCCTCTCGGGTGCTTCCCTCTCCCTTCCCCTTTTCCCAACCATGATTCCCCGCTCCCTGCTCCCTTCCCACTCTCAGCCCACGATAGAGACCCAGATCAGAATCAGGTTATCATCACTCACATATATCATGAACTCTGGTTTTTTTTTGAGACAGCAGGACAGTGCAGTGCATAAAATTACTACTGTACTGTGAAGAAGTCTTAGGCACCTTTGCTATATAAATGTCCATGTACTGTGTATGCACAAGTGCATAAAACCTGCTTGCAGCAGTATCACGAGCACACAACATCACTCACAAGAAAAACATCAAATACATATAAAGTATACACAAGAAAAAAGACAATTATAACTCAATCTGAGTGTAAAGTGATCAGAGTGGTCAATGTGTTGCTAACTATTGTGGCGATTAGGGTTGGGCAGATTGTCTCAGGAACCGAATAGTTAAAAGGAAGTAGCTGTTCTTGATCTTAATGGTGTAGGATTTTAGGCTTCTGGTCCGCCTGCCCAAAGGTAGCTATGAGAGGAAGTCATGGTCCGGCAGGTGGGAATCTTTAATGATGGATGTTGCCTCCTTGGGAAGCATATTAGCATACTGCTTTACAGCGTCAACAAATGTGGTTCAATTCCTGCAGCTGTCTATAAGGAGCTTTTATGGTCTCCCTGTGACTGTGTGGGTTTTCTCCGGGTGTTCCAGTTTCCTTTCACAGTCCAGAGACGCACGGGTTGGTAAGTTGTGGGCATAGTATTTCGGTGCCCTTAGACAGTGCTAGTCTTTGATACCGTCTGTTTCGATATGTCAACGTACATGTGACAAGTAGAGTTAACTTCACCTAATCTAGATGCTACCAATAGAGTGCCTGTGACGGATTGGGCAGAGTTCACTACTCTTTGTAGAAAATGGTTAAGGTGGATTTAAAAATCACAGCTGGGGAGCAGGTAAGCATTATATTACTCAGCTGTCTGAGGAAGGGGCTGGTGTGTTGGGTAACTGGCTGTATCTTGACATAGGATATCCGGTTTGTGGGGGTTTAGCAAGGGTTAATTGGGGTGTGCTTAGGGTTTGTGGGGCTGAAGCCAGGGTTAATCGGGAAGTGCCTAGGGTTTGTGGGGGTGTGTGCCCCTTTTGGACTTTAGGATTAGGTTTGAGTGTAGGGCTGGTGGATGTATATATTGGGTTTGTGGGGGTTTAGCAAGGGTTAATGGGGTTTGGGGGCTGAAGCCATGGCTAATCGGGAAGTGCCTAGGGTTTGTGGGGGTGTGTGCCCCTTTTGGATTAGGTTTGTGTAGGGCTGGTGGATGTATATGTTTGGTTGGGAGAGGTTAGGCTGCAGAGTTTTGAGTATGAGCTGTCGATCACACCCACCTGCTCTCTGGTGCCCCCTGGTGGAAAGTGAGAATGGTGCCCACTTGTGAACTGGGTCAGAGTCAGATTCAGAATCAGTTGACATCTGTTGTGAAATTTGTTCTTTTGTGACAGCAGTTCAGTGCAATACATTAAAAATTACTTTAAGTTGCAATAATAAATAGTTTTAAAATAAGTAGTGTGAGAGCAGAACAAAATAATAGAGTTCATGGGTTCATGGACTATTCAGAAATCAGATGGTAGAGGAGAAGAAGCTGTTCTCAAAATTCTGAATGTGTGTCTTCAAGCTCCTGTACCTCATCCCTGATGAGGGTAATGAGAAAGTCTACTTCTCATTACATCTACTGATGTAAGCCATCTTCTTGAGACATCGCCTCTTGAAATTGTCCTCATTGCTGGGGAGGTGGTGCCCATGATGGAGCTGACTGAGTTTGCAGCTTTTTACGATCCTGTGAACTGGTGCCTTTGTACCAGGCAGTGAAGCAACCGGTCAGCTTGCTCTCCATGTCGAGTCTGTAGAAATTTGCCAGATTCCTTTTTTGACTCCAGGTCTATTCCAAATTCAGAGTAAATATATTATTAAAGTCCCCATATAAAACCCTGGGATTTGTTGTCTTGCTGGCATTGTCAGCAAATCCAAGAACCACAATAAAATCAATGAAAGACCACACCCAACAGGGGGACAAACAAATGCATAAACGACAACAAATTGTGCAGATACAGAAGAAATTGAAGTAATAATAATAATTAAATAAGCAATAAATATTGAGAACCGGAGATGAAGAGTCCTAGAAAGTGAATCAACAGGTTGTGGCAAGTGAAGGTGAGTGAAGTTACGTAAATTTATCCCCACTGGTTTAACAGCCTGATGGCTCAGCGGGGTTGGGGAGGGTAATAATTGATCCTAAATCTGGTGCTGTGAGTCCTGAGGCTTCTCTACCTTCCTCCTGAGGCTAGCAACGAGAAGACAGCATGGCCTGGCACAACCTGACATACGTTGTGTAATCTGTTTTTACAAGAGTGCAAAGCATAAAAATTAATGTAAGTTACAAACCAAGATAAATAGTGCTAAAGGCAAAGAATGAGATAGTGTTTATGGCTTCCAGCGAGGATCTTCATGTTTCACACGCAGTTAGTTCCCAGCTTGGTCAACAACAAAGCGACAGCAACAAGCTCAAAACCGCAGCACGGCAAGATGTTGTTCAGTTATGGGAGAATCATATTGAAAACCTGGATTCAGATGCTATGTCACTTCCAACAGTTGTATTAGCCTCCTCAACATCGAGGAGATCTTCAAGAGGTGATGCCTCAGAAAGACAGCATCTGTCATCACCGACACATTGCTACCATCAGTGAGGAGGTACAGGAGCCTGAAGACACACATTCAACATTTCAGTAACAGGTTCTTCACCTCTGCCATCTCTGAATAGTCCATGAACCCATGAACACAACCTCGTTATTTTTCTCTCTTTTTACATTATTTTAATTTTTATGTATGTTTCTCATTGTAATTTATAGTGTATGTTATACATTGCACAGTACTGCTGCCACGAAACAACAATTTTCAAGAACATATTGTATGTCCATGATAATAAACCTGATCCTGAAGTTGATATGACACAGTTCCTCAGGAGAGGGCGATAAAGCTCATTTATGTATCAGCACCGGGCACAGAGGAATGGCCAGCAGATGGCGCCATGAGATTACCCTAGCAATCAGCACATGCAGATTCAGCCTCGGTAATCAGTGTAACAATTTCAACTTTCAAAGTAAATTTATTATCAAGGTACATATATGTCTTACGTATACGTGCACACAAAGTTGCCAAGAATAGTGGGAAACTGGAAGACTGGGAAAACTTTAAAAAGCAACAAAATACCACTGAGCAATCAATAAACTAGCACAAAACATAAAATCAGATAGTAAAAGTTTTTATGATTACATAAAGCAGTAAAGGGTGGCTAAGGTGAATGTAGGTCCCTTCGAGGATGAGAAGGGAGTATTGATATTGGGTAATGAGGAAATGACCAAGGCTTTGAATGATTATTTTGAGTCGGTCATCACTGTGGAGGATGCGTTTAACATGCCAAAGAGGGATATTATGGATGTGTTGGTAGGTGAGGACCTCAATAGAATAGCTATCGCTAAAGAGGTAGTGAATAGCAAACTCGCGGGCACAGGAATCTATCCCAGGCTACTGCCAGAAGAGGCAGAAGTTATAGTGGTTTTAGTGATGATTTACCAAAATTCTATGGACTCTGGCTACGTCCCGGCAGATTGGAAGAAAGCGAATGTCATGCCACCATTCAAAAAAGATTTAGGCAAAAGGCAAGTAACTATAGGCCAGTTAGTTTAACATGGGCAAATGCTTGAAGCTGTCATTTATAGAAGAAATAGCAGGGCACCTGGAGAGAAATGGATCCATCAGGCAGATGCAGCATGGATTCAGCAAAGGCAGGTCCTGTTCGACAAACCCACTGGAGTTCTTAGTGGATAGAGGGAAGCAGATGGATGTTACTTGCTCGGGTTTTCAGAAGATATTTGATAAGGTGCAACGTATAAGACTTATCCATAAGATGAAGATGCATAGAGGTGGGGATGATGTATTAGAATGAGAGGATTGGTTAACAAATAGGAAGCAGAGAATTGAGATACGTGGGTGTTACTCTGCTTGGCAATCAGTGATGAGGGGCCCATAACTGTTCACAATGTACATTAACAATCTGGAAGAGGGGACCGAATTTAGTGTATCTAAGTTTGCTGATGATACTAAATTGAGTGGAAAAGCAAATTATGCAAAAAAAATACAATGCATTTGCAGAGAGATATAGATAGGTTAAGTGAGTGGGCAAGGGTCTGGCAGATGGAGTCAAATGTTGGTAAATGCGAGATCGTCCACTTCGGAAGGAAAAATGGAAGAGCAGATTATTACTTAAATGGTAAAGTAATTGCGGTACGCTGCTGTGCAGAGGGATTTGGGAGTGCTTGTGTATGAATCACAAAAGGTTGTTTTACAGGTGCAGCAGGCTATCAAGAAGGTAAATTGTCGTAAGCAACACACACAAAATGCTGGTGGAACACAGCAGGCCAGGCAGGATCTATAGAGAGAAGCACTGTCGATGTTTCGGGCCGAGACCCTTCGTCAGGACTAACTGAAAGAAAAGATAGTAAGAGATTTGAAAGTAGGAGGGGGAGGGGAAAATGCGAATTGATAGGAGAAGACCGGAGAGGGTGGGATGAAGCTGAGAGCTGGAAAAGTGATTGGCAAAAGTGATACAGAGCTGGAGAAGGGAAAGTATCATGGGACGGGAGGCCTCGGGAGAAAGAAAGGGTGAGGGGGGGAACACTAGAGGGAGGTGCAGAACAGGCAGAGTGATGGGCAGAGAGAGAGAAAAAAAAGGAGGGGAAATAAAAGCTAAATATATCAAGGATAGGGTAAGAAGGGGAAGAGGGGCATTAATGGAAGTTAGAGAAGTAAATGTTCATGCCATCAGGTTGGAGGGTACCCAGCCGGTATATAAGGTGTTGTTCCTCCAACCCGAGTGTGGCTTCATCTTGACAATAGAGGAGGCCATGGATAGACATATCAGAATGGGAATGGGACGTGGAATTAAAATGTGTGGCCACTGGGAGATCCTGCTTTCTCTGGCAGACCGAGCGTAGGTGTTCAGTGAAATGGTCTCCCAGTCTGCGTCGGGTCTCACCGATATATAAAAGGCCACACTGACAGCACAGGATGCAGTATACCACACCAGCCGACTCACAGGTGAAGTGTCGCCTCACCTGGAAGGACTGTCTGGGGCCCTGAATGGTGGTGAGGGAGGAAGTGTAAGGGCAGGTGTAGCACTTATTCCACTTGCAAGGATAAGTTCCAGGAGGGATATCGGTGGGAAGGGATGGGGGGGAATGAATGGACAAGGGAGTCACGTAGGGAGCAATCCCGGATGGTGGACCAGTGCCAACTGAAGGCCACATTCCCATATCTGGATAACATCACCATCTGTGGTCACGACTGGCCGGATCACAACGCCAACCTTCAAAGATTTTTCCAAGCGGCCAAAGCTCTTAACCTCACCTATAACAGGGACAAGTGTGTGTTCAGAACCACCCGACTTGTTATCCTTGGGTATGTCGTGGAGAACAGGGTCATTGGCCCTGACCCACACCGTATGCGCCCCCTGTTAGAACTCCCTCTTCCCACCACTCTCAAAGCCCTCAGACGGTGCCTGGGCTTCTTTTCCTATTACGCCCAATGGGTCCCTCACTACGCAGACAAGGCCCAACCCCTGGTCAAGTCCACCGCATTTCCCCTCTCAGCTGAGGCCCACGCGGCCTTCAGCCGCATTAAAGGGGACATCGCCAAAGCAACGATGCATGTGGTGGATGAGACCATTCCCTTCCAAGTAGAGAGTGATGCCTCCGACTTCGCGCTGGCTGCTACCCTCAATCAGGCAGGAAGGCTGGTAGCATTCTTCTCTCGTACACTTCAAGGCCCTGAAATTCGGCACTCCGCGGTGGAGAAAGAAGCCCAGGCCATAGTGGAAGCTATTAGGCACTGGAGCCACTATCTCACCAGCAAAAGGTTCACCTTGCTGACCGACCAGCGCTCGGTTGCGTTCATGTTCAGCAACCAACAGCGGGGCAAAATCAAAAATGATAAAATTTTGCGGTGGAGAATCGAACTCTCCACCTACAACTATGATATCCTGTACCGGCCTAACAGACTCAATGAGCCCTCTGATACCCTATCCTGGGGAGCGTGTGCCAGCGCACAGCTTGACCGGCTATACGCCCTCCATGCAGATCTTTGCCACCCGGGGGTCACCCGATTTTACCATTTAGTGAAAGCCCGGAACCTGTCTTACTCCCTTGAGGACATCAGGACGATGACCAAGGACTGTCAAGTCTGCACTGAGTGCAAACCACACTTCTACCGTCCTGAACAGGCACAACTTATCAAGGCCACCCGCCCCTTTGAGCGACTGAGTGTTGACTTTAAGGGCCCCCTTCCCTCCACCGACTGCAGTGTGTACTTTCTGAACATAATCGACGAGTACTCGCGGTTCCCCTTTGACAACCCCTGCCCCGATACCACTACCACATCCGTCATAAAAGCCCTGCGCCAGCTCTTCACTCTGTTCGGATATCCCTGCTATATCCACAGTGATAGAGGGTCCTCGTTTATGAGTGATGAGCTGCGCCAATACCTGCTGGCTAGGGGTATTGCTACTGGTCGGACCACGAGCTATAATCCCCGGGGGAATGGACAGGTGGAGAGGGAGAATGCCACTGTGTGGAAGTCTACACTCTTAGCCCTTAGGTCAAAGGGGTTGTCGGTCTCTCGATGGCAGGAGGTCCTCCCCGAGGCACTCCACTCCATCCGCTCCCTGTTATGCACGTCCACCAATGTTACCCCTCACGAGCGACTCTTCTCTTTTCCCAGGAAGTCTGCCACTGGGACCACCCTACCAACTTGGCTGACGTCCCCAGGGCCAGTGCTGCTCCGGAAACATGCGAGGAGCACTAAATACTCCCCGCTGGTCGAGAGGGTTCACCTTCTACATGCAAACCCCCAGTATGTCTACGTGGTCTTACCTGATGGGCAGGAGGACACGGTCTCTGTCCACGACCTGGTGCCCACAGGAGCACCAGACCCCTACCCTGAACACTCCACGGTGACTATGAACCCCGTACCCACCGATGTATATACCCACGAGACACCGCGCTCTCCAAGCCCTACACAGACTCCTCACAACACTCCCATACCGGGCACCTCACACACACATGAGGGATTACTGATGCCTAACGGGCTGACACCTCAAGTCAGGCCAGAGCCAGCACAACCACTGTCACCTGTGCAATCACCACCAGTGCTACGTAGATCGCAGCAACAGACTCGACCACCTGATAGAGTTAACCTGTAAATATACTTGTAAGAAACTTCGCCCCGCGGGGACTCTCTTTTAAAACAAAGGGTGAATGTGGTGAACTACATATACCTGTCTGGACACGCCCCTCTGCTGATTGCTCTTGTGGCTCCTCCCACAGACCCCTGGATAAAGGTGATTGGAGGCACTGCTCCTCCCTCAGTCTCCGAGATGTTGTGTGGTGGTCTCTTGCTGCTAATCTTGGTCTCTTGCAGCTAATAAAAGCCCATCGTTCGCCTCCCGTCTCCGAGAATTATTGATGGTGCATCAGTAGGTGAGGACAAGGGGAACCCTATCCCGAGTGGGGTGGTGGGCGGATGGGGTGAGGGCAGATATGTGGGAAATGGGAGAGATGCATTTGAGAGCAGAGTTGATGGTGGAAGAAGGGAAGCCCCTTTGTTTAAAAAAGGAAGACACCTCCTTCGTCCTGGAATGAAAAGCCTCATCCTGAGAGCAGATGCGGCGGAGGCAGAGGAATTGTGAGAAGGGGATAGCATTTTTGCACGAGACAGGGTGGGAAGAGGAATAGTCCAGGTAGCTGTGAGAGTCTGTAGGCTTATAGTAGATATCAGTAGATAAGCCGTCTCCAGAGATGGAGACAGAAAGATCAAGAAAGGGGAGGGAGGTGGCAGAAATAGACCAGGTAAACTTGAGGGCAGGGTGAAAGTTGAAGGCAAAGTTGATGAAGTCAACCTCAGCATGCGTGCAGGAGGCAGCACCAATGCAGTCATCGATGTAGTGAAGGAAAAGAGGGGGACGGATACCCGTATAGACTTGGAACATGGACTGTTCCACAAAGCCAACAAAAAGGCAGGCATTACTGGGACCCATGCAGGCGCCCATGGCTACACCTTTGGTTTGGAGGAAGTGGGAGGAGCCAAAGGAGAAATTATTGAGAGTAAGAACTAATTCCACTAGACGGAGGAGAGTGGTGGTAGAGGAGAATTGGTTAGGTCTGGAATCCAAAAAGAAGCGGAGAGCTTTGAGACCTTCCTGGTGGGGGATGGAGGTATATAGGGACTGGATGTCCATGGTGAAAATAAGGCGGTGGGGGCCAGGGAACTTAAAATCATTGAAAAAATTCAAAGCGTGAGAAGTGTCATGAAAATAGGTGGGAAGGGATTGAACAAGGTGGGGATAAAACAGTGTCAAGGTATGCAGAAATGAGTTCGGTGGGGCAGGAGCAAGCTGAGACAATGGGTCTACCTGGACAGGCAGGTTTGTGGATCTTGGGCGTATTGTCGTATGATTAGGTTAGCGTTAGATTGGGTTTGTCAGGGGCGATGTGTCTCAAAGGGCCAGAAGGGCTGACTCTGCTGTATCACAAAATAAATTAAAAATGGGAAAATGGGTGGGAAAGAGAGATGATAAAAGTGAACAAAGAGAAAAGAAACTGGAATAACCCAGCACTCATCAGCATCAGCCAAACCAACCACTGAAATACTGGGAGATATAGGTTTTAAGGTGATGGGGAGAAAGATATAAGGAGGTGTGAGGGGCTGAGTAGCAAAGCTTTTTACACAGAGAGGTATAGGTGCCTGGAGTCAGCTGTCAGGGTTAGTAATGAAGGCAGATATGATGGTGGTGCTTACAAAATGTTTAACCAAGTATATCAAGCATGCATTGAAGGTGAGAGGGTGTAGATTCAAGGGGGATGTGAAGGGTAAGATTTTTAGTCAGAGAGTGGTGGATGCCTGGAATGCGTCGCCTGGTGTGAGGGTAGAGGCAAATACATTAGAGGCTTTTAAGAGACTTTTACATAGGCACATGGATGTGAGGAAGATGGAAGGATATGGACATTGTGTATGTAGGATGGATTAGCGTTTGGGTGTCTTTGATTTGCTTTGTAGCTGACTTGGCACAACATTGTGGGCTGAGGGGCCTGTTCCTGTGCTGTCCTGTTCGATGTTCTACATGGGTATACAGGGATTGGAGGGATATACATTATGGTTAGGCAGGTAGGTTAAATTTAATTTGTCATCATGGTTGGCCCAGGCATTGTGGATGAAGGGCCTGTTTCTGTGATATCCTGCTTCATATGAAGTAGGAGCAGGAGACGGCCATCTGCCCTGTCAAGCCTGCTCCACTGTTCAATAAGATTGTGGCTGATCTGACCGTGGACTCCATTCCGTCTAACTGCCTTTTCCCCACAACCCTTAATCCCCCTGCTATGCAGGAATCCAAGTGTGTCTTAAAAATCTGTAATGAGGGATCTACTGCATCCCTGGGCAGAGAATTCTACAGATACACTGCTCTCTGGGAAAAGCAATTCCTCCTCATCTGCATCTGAAATTCATTCTGCTGAATATTAAGCAAAGTCCCCTAGTTCCTGTAAGTGAGAATGAGTTCAAAAATGATCGGGAAAAGACTAACAATAATCTGTGTAAGTTTCCACAGTTGTTAATGTCCTCCGGAGAAGTCCTGCTGGTGTGTTTTGTTAACTCCTTTCTCTCTGAAATAAGCTTCTCTGACTAACAAACTTTCTACCAACTACTTGATTTCATTCGTACAAAAAAGCTGGATGAACTCAGCAGGTCGGGCAGCATCCGTTGAAATGAGCAGTCAATGTTTCAGGCCGAGACCCTTCGTCAGGACTAAAGAAGGAGGGGATAGGAATGCTATAAAGAAGGTGGGGGGAGGGTGGAAAACCAATCAGAGGAGAGATCAATTACTGGAAGTTGGAGAATTTGATGTTCATACCTCAAACTTATAGTTCATACTCCAACTTCCGGTAATTCCCTCCCTTCCCCTTCCCCCATCCCACCTTCACTCTGTCTCCTTTTCTAGCTGCCTATCACCTCTCTCATGACTCTGCCTTCTTCTACTACCCATATTGCTTTCCCCTTGGATTCCTTCTTCACCTCTCCTGCCTATTCCCTCCCTGCTTCTCCTACCCCACCCATTGAAATTTCCTCTGATTGGTTTTCCACCCTCCCCCCACCTTCTTTATAGCACCCTGCCCCCTCCTTCTTTAGTCCTGACGAAGGGTCTCGACCCGAAACGTTGACTGCTCATTTCAACAGATGCTGCCTGACCTGCTGAGTTCCTCCAGCTTGTTTGTACTTGTTGATTTGACCACAGCATCTGCGGTGTACTTTGTGTTTACTACTCGATTTCACTCTCCTCAACAATGAACTGATTCCATAAACTTTTCTTGACCTACTTTCAAGGACTCTACAATTGATGATATCTGTATCATTTAGTTAGTTAGTTAGTTATTTATTCGTGCAATTTGTCTTCTGTTACACATTGGTTATTTGATAGTCTTTGTTTATGTATAGTTTCTCATAAATTCTTTTGCATTCCTTTATTTTCCTGTAATTGCCTGCAAGGAAATGAATCACAAAGTAGAATTTACTGACATATATGCACTTGGTTAGTAAATTTACTTTGAGTTTTGAATTTGATAATGCCTTCTCCTATGCCCATATTAATTCTGTACTCCAAAGCTGTCTGAAATAGCCAAGTGCCTGCCAAACACCCTCTGCAAAGACAAAAATGAAGTCTACCCACCCAGCCTTGAAATTACCAAATTTCCCACTGTCAAGAGCCTTGAAAAGGGTTCATCATTGACCCAGAAACCCAACTGGACCAGCCTCATACAGCAACACATCAGAGGTTGCATGCTCAGAATCAGAATTAGGTTTAACACCACTCTCCTATATGGCATGAAACTTACTGTTTTATGGCAGCAGTAGAGAATGTTATGACTGCCATCGAAGTTACTGGAGGAAAACTGAAACGGGTGGATATTGAAGTCTTTATTCAGTAAAACAAGTAGGCAAGTAGGTGGTTGAGTCACACCATTCACAGCCACGGGGAATTCAGTAGTCAATACTGCTATAAGATCAATTACCGATGGCATAGGCTGAGTCTATAGAGGGAAGGCTGGTTTCCTTGATGTGCTGAGCCGTGCCCACAGCTATACAGTTTTGTGCATTCATAGCTTCATGGACCATTCCGAAATTTGATGGCAGAGAGGAAAGCGCTGTTCTTGAGTAATTGAGTTTTTTCAGGTTCCTTCCTGATGGTAGAAATGAGAAAAGGGCAAGTCCTGGATGGTGAACCTTCCTAATGGTGGAAACTGTCATGAGGCACTGCCTTTTGAAGATATCCTTGATGATGAGGAGAGTGCTGCCTGAGTCTACAACTGTGTGACCACCATTATGGCAGAAAACCAGGCCAGCACAGATGAGATGGGCTTGCTTCTGTGCACTATGACTCTGAATATTCAGTCTTTCCCAGGGTAAGAGACTCCAAACATTGAACAAAGAACATAGACATGGAAATCAACAGCACATTACAGGCCCTTCAGCCCACAATGTTGTGCCGACCATGTAACCTACTCTAGAAACTCTGGACACAGACCCCAAGATCTCTCAGATCTGCTGAGAGCCTTACCATTAATATTATATTCTGTTTTCAAATTTGACCTACCAAAACTTCACACTTATCTGGGTTGAACTCCATCTGCCACTTCTCAGCCCAGTTCTGCATCCTATCAATGTCCCGCTGTAACCTCTGACAGCCCTCCACATTATCCACAACACCCCCAACCTTTGTGTCATCAGCAAACTTACTAATCCATCCCTCTACTTCTTCAAACAGTTCATTTATGAAACTCACAAAGAACAGGGGTCCCAGAACAGATCCCTGTGGAACATCGACCTCCATGCAGAATACAAACCATCTGCAACCACCCTTTGCTTTCTGTGGGCAAGCCAATTTTGGATCCACAAAGCAAGATCTCCTTGGATCCCATGCTTCCTTATTTTCTGAAGGAGCCTTGCATGTGGTACCTTATCAAATGCCTTACTGAAATCCATTTACATTACATCCACTGCTCTACCTTCATCAATGTGTTTTGTTATATCCTTAAAGAATTCAATCAGGCTCATAAGGCACGACCTCCCTTTGGCAAAACCATGCTGACTATCCCTAATCAGATTATGTCTCTCCAAATGCTCATAAATCCTGCCTCTCAGGATCTTCTCCAACAACTTGCCCACCACTGAAGTCATACTCACTGGTGTATAATTTCCTGAGTTATCTCTACTCCTTTTCTTGAATAAGGCAACAACATTTGCAACCCTCCAATCCTCCGGTACTCTCGCATCCCTATTAATGATGCAATGATGATCGCAAGACACTTAGCAATCTCCTCCCTCACTTCCACAGAAGTCTCGGGTAAATCTCATCTGGTCCCGGTGACTTATCTAACTTCATGCTTTTCAAAAGCTCCAGCACATCCTCTTTATTAATGTCTATTTGCTCAAGCATTTCAGCCCATTGTGAGTCATCCCCACAATTGCTAAGGTCTTTTTCCCTGTTGAATACTGAAGCAAAGTATTCATTAAGTACCTCGACTACCTCCTCCGACTCCATGCGCACGTTTCCACTATTGCACCTGTTTGGTCCTATTCTCACCCGGCTCATCCTCTTGCTTTTCCATACTTCACATTGTAGATTTCAATATGATTCTGCTGCTATTGGAACCTGTGATTTACAATTTTATGGTGTTTTCTCAGGTCAGTTGAGTGATCTGGTGCTTTGCTGTATCTGAGTGTGGAGCCTGGAGACCAAGAAGACTGGAGAAGGGATACAAGCTCATAACTGACTCCATTTCTCATTAATCTCACCGAATAAAGTACTGAGCAAGAGGCAAGTGGATGTTCAGCGCTGTCTGACTGTATTTAAACAATCTCTTCTTCTCGCTTGCTGCTCCTGGAGGATGGTGCTAGAGCCTTGGGCAAGGTTTAATCGATGTGGTTTGTGGATTAGACTCTGTAGTTCACGTCATGACACGTTTCTGGTTTCTGATTGTTCCGCTTTCTACTGTTATGTTGTGTGATTTTTAATCAGAGCCGCCTGCAGTCAGCGAATGACGCAACACTAGAATGAAATGAGCTGAACATTCCTAGACTATTCAATGACTGTAGTTTGATGTTTTATATTCTGAGTTTTTTGCCCATTGTACAATTAGTTCTTTTCTTTTTTGTGTTGGGTGTTTGATGTTTTCTTTGAATGGGTTCCAGGGTATTTCTTTGTTTCATGGCTGTCTCTAGGAAAACGAATCTCAGGGTTGTATACTCCATATATACTTTGATAATAAATGTACTTTGACTTTAAGGTGAGAGATGAAAGAAAGGGGAACTGAGTTCCTTGCAGAGATGGTAGTGAGCATATGAAAACCACTGCCAGGAAAAGTGATGGAGGTGGGTACAATTACAATATTTATAAGACTTTTGCGTATGTACATTAATAAGAAAAGTTTAGTAGGCAAACACAGGCAACAGGGATCTGCTTCAATGGTCATATTGGTTGGCAAGGATTAGATGGGTTGAAGGGCTTCAATGATCATATTGGTTGGCAAGGATAAGATGGGTTGAAGGGCTTGTATCCATGCTCCACAATTCCATGATTCCTGGACTCAAGGTGTTAATGCGAAACTCAAGCTCCTAAGTCTGAATAAAATAAACCAAAAAAAATTGAGGCACGAGTTGGCTGGTAGACTAAGAAAAAGTAATTTGAAGCTACACCCTATACAATCAATGGCAGGCATCTAAAGAGTTCATAGGTATTTCTGTTAAGGCCCATAAAAATATTCTTCAACCCTGACCATAGAAAGAAATATTAGATCAAATGAAAATCATGTTGCCGTAAAGGTTAATGAGCCTGAGGCTTGAGAAATTTCAGAGTTACACAAAACTGGACAAAGTCATAGATAAAAAGCGTAAATACATCATGAAAGAAAACCAGTGAGCAGAAAGTTTGTAAAAACTTGGAAAGGCATATAAAAACAGAAAACAATTAATGAATGTCTGTCTCTTAGAGACAGGAGAACTATAAAAAGAAATAAGGAAATAGAGAAACTACTAACAAATATTTGACCTATACAATATATACAACATACACAAAATAAATATTTTGTGTCTATTTTTGAACATAGGTCATAGTGCATAGACATAATACAGAGAAAATAGAACATATGACACAAACAGTCTTTGTGAGTGAAAACATAGAAAACATCCTGGAAATGTTGGAAAACCACAGGTTCAGAAAAAAAAATGACTTGGAAAATATTATCCACAGAAAAACAAAAAGTTTTCAAGAAATTAATAGGACTGACAGGCAATAAATTTCCGGAACCTGACTGTCTGGAGTTTTCGATGAAGTGGTAATTAAGCTCAGAGTCCCATTAATTCTAGAGTGGTTCCACCAGATTGGAAGGTTGTAAATATAACACACCAGTTAAGAATGTAAATGGCTTGGTCTGAGAATAATAATAGGGGAGATGCTAGCTTCATTGACATTGATAAAAGGACACACAAATAAAAATGATATCACCTTCAAGCCATCCTCCTTCCCCTCCCTCCACCTTTTATTCTGGTCTCCTTCCTCCTTCCTCTCCAGTCCTGAAGAGGGGTCTCAACCCAAAATGTTGACTGTAGTCTTGTCCATAGATGAGACCTGACCTGCTGAATTCCTCCTGCATTTTCTGTGTGTTGTTTCAGATTTCCAACATCTGCAGAATTTCTCTTGTTTAAAAATATGACAGAATTGACCAGAGTCAGCACAGAAACAAGCCCTTCAGTCCAACAGCTCCATGCTGATCACATTGCGAGATCCAATTCCCTGTGCTTGGCCCATACCCCTCTAAGCCCTTCCACCCCCCCCCCCCCATGTACTGTACATGGCTCTTAAATGTTACATTTTTGCCCTCCTTGACCACTTCCTCTGGCAGCTCAATCAAGGAACTCACAATACTCTGGGTAAAAGAATTCTCTTTTAAATCTTTTCTCCCTTATCATGTATAAGAGCTCGCTGGTTTCAGCCTCCCCATCCTGGTGAAAAGATTAAGACTATTCACCTTCTGCACAGCCCTCATAATCTTATAAACTTCTATGTGATCACGCCTCAATCTTCTGCACTTCAGGGAATAAAGACCCAGCACTGCTAAACTCTCCCAATAGCTCAGATTCTCTGCTCCAGGCAGATCAGTTCTTCACCGCCTCCAGATTGACGATGTCTTTCCTATAACAGGGTATCCAAGACTAAATACAATACTCCCTCTCACTCATTGCTACCCCAAGAAGGTGTCTGCGAGTAACAGTCTAACTCTCACTCACTCACTGCTCCTGAGGAAGGTCCCTATGTTCAATTGGTCTCTCTCTCTCTCTCTCTCTCTCTCTCTCTCTCTCTCCCTTGATGCTGTTGGAGGATTTTGCTGAAGTTCTGGGTTGGCGGTTTATGATTTGGACTGC